>NC_044031.1:37827952-38564632 GCF_901765095.1 Microcaecilia unicolor | reverse complement strand
GTCATGATGATGTAATTCTACCCTTATATGCCTGTTATATGAGGTCTTTTCATTTAGTGCAACAAACTCTAACTCTCCCATCTTAATTTTCAGGCTTCTAGGATTTGTATACAGACATTTCAAAGTGTGTTTTTTCTCTGTACTGTATTTACAACTTGCTTAGTAGTTGTCAGGGATAGTTAGCAGTCTTCACTCTCCATTTATTTATTATTTATTTGTAAGGCTTATACCCCGCACTTTCCCACTCATTAGCAGGTCAATGCGGCTTACATGGTACATCAGGTTTACATAACATAGAATGGATACAGCTGTAATAAAGTGAATAAAGAGGTGTTCGTTTAGATGTGGGTAGGTAAGGTGGGCAAGGAAGGAGAATGGTAGAGGTAGGGGAGTGGGAGAGGGGTGTGTTATGGGATTAGCGTGTTGTTTAGTATGGGAGAGTATATTGGAGAGGTAGGAAGAGGGATGTACTTAGGATAAATAGGGGAGCAAATTCCAGGTTCTGTCTTCATAGTCTGATGCGGGAAGTGCAGAAGGACTCATAGTTTTTTTCATATGTTTTTCTTTTTTCCCCAGGGCGAGTTGCAGTGGTTTAGTATGGGGGGGGGGTCTCTGGGGTTCTGTGTTTTCTGCTGTATTATTTGACATCTATTAGTCCTCTTTATGTGATCTTTTGTGACAGAGTATTGTTTGTCAATTTTTCTAAGTCTCCTGGCTCTCATCAGTCACAGATAGTTGAGCATTTTAGTGAGATCTCAGCACAGTGTGGTCAGAATGGCCTAAAAGACTGAGATGATGGTGGTACCTACTGATCAGCTGCATTTTTGTCTTTACCCTCCTTTCTTGAACCTATTCCAATTCAGCATCAAATCTGTTATCTAGGTTTAGTACTTGACTCTGCTGATATTTCACCCACAGGTTTTTGTAATGTGTTTGTTTTTTTAACTTTATTTGCTGCTTCATCTTCACACGTCAGATGGTTTTTGTATGCTGACAGAATTGTTGATTTTATCTTCATTTGATTACCTTAATATTCTATATTTCCTCAACAACCCTCCAGACCGGTTAAGACGCTTGCGTTTTACATGCCTACCAGCAGAGGGAGACTGAGAACACCTGACTTTGAACACTGTGGGGGCCCTTTTCGTGGCCTGTGGTAGTGTAGGCGCGTGTTTTGGGCACGCGCTGGGCCAGTTTTTACTGTGTCTACAAAAAAGGACATTTATTTACTGGGACGGGAAAAGGACTTGCAGGAAAAATAAAACCAATGCTCGTCTTAAAACCGGCCTGAGCCCTTAACGCCACCCATTGGTCTAGCGGTAAGGGCTCACGCACTACACACGTGTGACCATTCGGCGTGCCAAGTGCCGATTACCGAACCGGTGCATAGGTGGAAAAATAATTCATCCACGCGTTGTGGGCACACGCCAAATCTGAAATTACATCTGTGCTGGCCTGACGGTAGTCTCATTTGGGCCTGCACTGCACATGCGTACAGTCTACCACAGCTTAGTAAAAGGGCCCCTGTATATCTGTCCTGTGCAGAACGCCAAGCAGTCAGTATTTCTCATTCTCCAGCAGAGGGTAGACGTGGCAGTCTGTGCAGCCTAACCGGTCTGTTGGGCCCTAGGGAGTGCTTTGGTGCTCTGTGGTTGTTTTTTCTTTGGGGGCTTTTCTTCTTCTTGAGTTTTTAGCCTGGAAAAAAAAACCCTGTGCCTGGTCCCTTGTAGTGCTTCTGGGGTTCTGGAGTGTGGGTCCAGTGGGGCCCCGTTTCTACTTGGGGTGTTAAACACAGGTGGCCAGGTCCCTCCCCATTCTCTGCTCTCTGGAGTGGACAGCTTTGTGCCTCTGTTGCCGTGTCTGTGCGGGAGCCTTGAGTGCCTTGCTCAGCCTTCAGCAGCAGGCTCAAGTTTAAAAAGAAAAAAAGAGAGAGTAAACAGCACCAGACTCAGTGCCGGTACGTTTTGGCTATCCGGGAGAGCAGAGTGTTGATTCTGTGCTGGAGGGGAAGTTGTTTTTGCTTGGTTTGTAGGGTGGGTCGCATCTTTTCTCCCTCCTTTTTACCGGTGATGTATGCAGCCAAGCTCTTCCGCTGCCACTCGTGTGCACACCAGGGGTTGAGGTGCCTGGATCACAGTGCCGGCTTTCTCATGATGAGCCAAAGTCGTTCTCTGCGACTCCACCCAATTTGACTGTGGAGCACAGCGCAGCAAGAATGGCTGGAACAGAGGCTGCCCTGCCAATGGGTTCACCAGCGGTGGCTCCGTTTTCGGCGGTTCCCGCACTGCAGGGCCGCCTCAGTTGTTGTAGGAAGATATTCGGTCTGGGCCTCTTTTGGCCAGTGAATGCTCAGGAGGGATGGGGCTCCCTCCTGAGTTTGTCTGACCTTCTAATAGGCCTGGAAGACAGGTCCAGCCAGGCTGATGCTCCCAGTGGTAGCCAAAAGACCTCGCCTGGATTGGGCTGAGGATCTGGATGCCGTTTCCCTCCCGGGCTCAGAGGAGGTTTTTAGTGAGCTGGAAGAGGAAGATTCCCTGGATTCTTAGAGTCTTTCCTTAAGTGTAGTTTTGATTTATCATCTCTAGTGCTGCAAGCGTCCGTTTGTGCGTGGCTAGTGGCCCACGCTTGCTTTCGCTGGGCAGATTCGGTCTTGGACAGGGCTGATTTAGTGCAGCAGTTGGTGAAGTTGGAGATGGGCTCTTCTTTCCTGGCTGATGGCCTTTATGATTTGCTACGTGCATCAGCAAAGAATATGTCCCTCGTAGTTGAGGCCTTGAGGGTGCTTTGGCTACGGGATTGTATTACCCTACCCACCCAGGTACCCTCCCAACAACACAGATTAGGCAATAATTTGAAGTCGTTATTCGATGAGGGCAGATCAAAGAGATAATGCAATCACAACACATTAAGCAGCAAACTTCTTCCCCTAGGGGGTTTTACGAATGTGACATCCTCTCGCCTCCCTCATTTTAGAATTGCCCATTTAATGCCTAGTTCATCCATTCTGAGGGAGTTGCATTGGACACCTGTAAAATATCGCACACTACTTAAACATCCTTCTAGAAACCTTCGTTCTTCTTAGCAGTGCTGTGGTATAAAACTTCCATGAGACAGTGTGTGTTTTCAGTATGATGTATACAACTGGAACAGTTTACCCTTGAAGTTGCAGTGGAGTAGCATTATTTGATTTTTTGGGAAAAAAATAAAGCCTTCACTGTTTTCTTCTGCTTAACAATTTTATTTTGAATGATTTTCTGTTTGTATTATTCTTTTTATGTGAACTATTACATATGTTTGTTGTAAACAATCTAGAAGTATGTTGATAGGTGTATATTTATTAAAATGAAATGAAGAAATAATAACACTTTGATGTAGGGTGTCCTGTTTGCTGTTCTAGTCATTGGTCACATTCAAGGATGTTGCTGCTTCTTTCTTGGAAGCGGACTGGGACCTTCTGGGAGAATGGCAGAAGGAGCTGTACAAGAAGGTCATCAAGGAGATTCATGACATCCTCATCTCACGAGGTAAATATGTGTTTTCTGTCATCTACCACACAAGCACATAAAAATCACAGGAACTAGATACCATGGGCACCTGAAATTTAAGATCCTGGCTTCTGATGCCATCCCATATGCAGTAGGAGCCTATGAAAGACACCACTGCTACAGGATCTGCAAAAGATGCTGCTCTCTGTTGTAAGATAAAATGTACAACTTAAACTAGAGGCTTCACACAGCACCAGCAGGAGTCTCTCTCCCATTCCTATACAGAAGACCAGAGAGAGATTTCCTCTGAGACTTCTGCATAAGGTCATGACATATCGGCTGCACACAAGTCAACTATACTGTACAACGTATAACCTCTCCAAATGGTAACCAGAAGATTGGCAGCTGCAATGCCTCCACCTAGGAGGGAAACGAAGAGAAATCTCTATACCAGAAAACCTCTATGATATAATCTTAATCAAGTGTTGGGCCACTGCTGCCTCTTCTCTCCAAGCTTTGTCGGTCAAATACACACACCCAAGATACCTATACACAGATCTCCATGCACAATCACGCACTGCTCCTTCAAAGCATGAAGCAGAGGGAACCTCCCAAGGGATTCTACAAACAATTTAAATGTAATTTCCTACTTCTTATTAACAGGTTATTCAGTTGTTAATCCTGATGTTATATTCAAGATTAAAAAGGAAGATGAGAAATATTTCACTCGACAAATTGAGGGAGGGAAAAGAAAATCCAAATGACTTCAACAGTAAGTAAATGTTTTGGATTTAATGGGCTTTGCATTTTTAGATCACAGGAGATGGGTCAATAACATCAAACATTTGGACACTTAAAATCACCTAATTTAGTGTTATCAGATACCTCGTGAATCCTTTTGAATGTGTTTTCTCATACAGACCTTCCAATTGTAACATCTGTGTTCTCACTGAGTATTAAACAAGAGGAAGATGTCCCCTTCATGGAAAATCCTGAATCGCAGATGTCTGAACAGACCCTGCCTTCTATAACAGGTAAGTATAGAATTCCTCCTGCACATCTTTACCAAAGTCAGCTGGAATCATTCAGGAATTCAGCGCTGGTCAGATAAAAGGTTGTCATCTCCTCTTCTCCTCCCTCTGTCTGTTTCCCTACTTTGGACAGATTAAACTGGAGACGGAGGAGGCACGGATAGGGTATCCCAGCGGTAGGATCTGGTCTGCAAAACCCTTCATCCTAGAGTGTCTTGGGGTTGAGAAATCTGTACTGTTGAAAGCGCTGCTGGAGGTGGAGAGTCTTCTGCACTGTTGTGGGGGACATGACTGATGAACATGGTTCAGTTTGACTTGGTCATGGACATTTTGTGTTGCTGATAGGTTAATGCAAATTACAGTATATAATGCAGTTTATCGTAATGATGCCATTCTCAATTCCAAAATGGCGGCCACAACCTCATGCAGGCTGCCACGGGAAGACGCGACTGCTATTTCTAACTTTATGTTTATTAATTTTCTAGCAAAATAACTGACAGCATCTCTTAACAGAAAAAATTAAGAACAAGTGTACATTTTGTTACACAACAAACTAAAAGTAGACCCTCCCCATCCCTTATCTCTCCCTTCCCCTCACTCCCCTCCCCAAAACTCAGATTGTCCTTCCAACTGGAGAAATCACCCCACATTTTGTTTACATATAATATACAGTCTGTTTTGGCATGTCCTGTATATGCCAATGTGAGGCAATAAACAGTCGAGTTGCTGTAAAAAACCAATAGCATTAATTTATCCATAGCTCCTGTTATCCCTTCCACTCTCCCACTTAGTAGGGCATTTTCCATAGTACACGCCATATGAGTCTCGAGTAACTGTTGCCCATATGCAGATACCTCCTTCCATAATTTCTGGACCTTAGGACATTCCCACCAGAAGTGAGTATATGTCCCCCTCCAGCTACACCCTCTCCAACATAAACCATCCCCTTTCCTCATAATGGCTTGCAGTCTAGATTATCGCTAAGATGGCGACCTGATCGGACGCCTAGCTAGGGAGCTCCGCCGATGATCGCTGGGACCGACCAGAGAACGTGACCCGGCAGACCCGCTGAGGATAAGGAGGTGAAATATCTCCTCGGGAGCGGGGACCACAGCAGGAGGAATCCGAAAGCGGAGATAGAGGTAAAAACTCCCCGGGATTCCACAAAACGGCGAGTGAGTCGGGCTCTCCCACAAGGCCGCCAATTTGGCACGATCTTCGGGGTCAGATAGTAATCGCGATCCAGGAGAGACCCCTGAGAACAAGGAGGTGGAATATCTCCTCTGCAACGGGAACTGCCAAAGGAGAAAGACAAAAAGCGGAAGGAGAGGTGGAAACTCACCGGAATACCGCAAGAACGGTGAGTGAGTCAGGCCCTCCACGAGGCCGTCACCGTGAGAAGCGAGTCAGAGTCGGAGACGAGGAGATCTGTGCAGAAACCTCTGGGATCGAGTCCTCCAAAGCGCCATCACAGGTTACCTGAGCATCCTGCGCTTTCTGCGTGTCGTCGCTGGCCGGATCAAGCAGTGAAGCCCAGCAGTAGAACCCGATCGGGCAGGAGGACGGAGAGGTGAGAGATGGGCGGTGCAGGCGAGAGGTAGTGAACAGCGGAAACGGGACGATCGTTTCTGCAGCCTAGCAAATGGAACAACGTGAGCCGGGAGATTGAGGTGAGAGTGAGGCGGCGGGTGATCGGCAAGGTGGAGGCGAGATAACGAGCGATTGGCGGCTGGAAGTGCTGCTCCTCGATTGCAGCCCAGCTCCTTTGGCGTGGATAACCAGGAGACCTGGGGCAGCTAGCCCATAGACCCTGATGTTAATCCTCTGAGAGGAGAAGGAGCCTGGGGAACCAGGTGACCTGGGGAAGCTAATCCCTAGGCCCTCGTGCTGATCCTCTCCTCAGACCCACTGCCCATATCTTTGTGATCCCTGCTGGCTCTGATCCTTGCCTTGCCTTGCCACCAGCCTGCCCTAGTCCTTCGGCTCCGGCCTGTTCCAATTCGGCTAGTTCCAGACCACTGCTCTGCTTTTCTCTGCCTTTGCTGCTGCCTCTCTCAATCCGCATACTCCGGCGTGCCCCAGTCTTGCTGATCCGCCATCTTCTGTTCCAGCTCGCTCCAGGTCGCCCATTCCAGCTCGCTCCAGCCCACTACTACAGCCTGCTCCAATTGTGCCAGTTCATCGGTTCTAGCTTGCCCCCGTCCAACTTTTCCAGCTTACCCCAAGTAGACTGTTCCAGCCTGTTCATCCATCTACTCCAGCTTGTTCCCGCCCGTCAGTTCCAATTGCTTCAATCCAGCGGGTTCCAGCTAACCTATCCCAGCTTGTTCCCACCCACCTGTTCCAGCTTGCTCCAATTCATCCGATCCAGCTTATCCAACCAATGTTACGGACCATTGATAAACTGCTGACACACTACTTATATCACCAACACTGCCCACACTCCCCCAAACACCACCACAAAAACTACTGATATCACTGATATCTTATTTAGACATCATGGATCTATGCAGATAATTGCATGCCTGCACAAGTAGCTCTTTGCTTGTTTGTCTGCTGCACATTGTAGCAAAAACTCCTATGATAAATTGCATGCATAGACACTCTGATTATACTACTATTAGCATTTCTATAGCGCTACAAGGCATACGCAGCGCTGCAACAAACATAGAAGAAAGACAGTCCCTGCTCAAGAGCTATGTAATAAAAGTGAGCCAGTATAGGACAGTCAAGCCATTGTGACATCACTGATGAGGTTGGCTCTTATTGGTGGCCTGAGGCATTATGACATCACAATATTAGCTCTGGTTACAAGAGACTACTACTACTACTACTTATCACTTCTATAGCACTACAAGGCATACGCAGCGCTGCACAAACATAGAGAAAGACAGTCACTGCTCAAAGAGCTTACAATCTAATAGACAAAAAATAAATAAGTAATCAAATCAATTAATTAATTAACAAATCGATTAATTAATTAATTAATTAATGTTTGCTACAACCACTGTAGTAAGTAACCCTAGAATCTGACCAACCTATATGTCTCAATTGCATTGATTTTAATGCCTGCTTATAATTGTTTCTAAATGTATTGCTTTTAGTGCCTGATTATAACTGTTTCTAGGTGCATTACATCAAAAACATGAACACTAACAAGCTACTGATAATATCTATCTCATTCCTATAATCGACCACGCATGGACCACCCCCCAACATCAACAACAACCCAACCGCAATTCACAAACTTTATATACAACCTACTAACAACTCACCAGACCAAAAATACAATAACCCCAAAAGGAAAAATCCCCACATAGGAACACCACCAACAGAAAGAGAGAAAAAAAAACCGACGACGACAAATTCAACCACCGAAGAAACGGACAACTAATAAAAATAAACACATCTAGCCTCCCTACAGAACCATACCGCTCAATCTGAATAGGATACATCAACGCTAGATCAGCAGTAAGCAACTCAGTAGACATACTAGACTGGATCACCATAGAGAATCTAGACCTTCTATTCATCACGGAAACATGGTTCCATGGCCCTACAGGCCCCGCCATCATAGCCACCAGAATACAAAATCACCCACTGGACAAGAAATGGAAAAAGAGGTGGCGGAATAGCTATAATCTACAAATCCGAGTTCACCATCACAACCACTGGCAAATCCACATCACCTCAACTCGAAATCGCCTCGACAAGAATCACTCATCCGAACCTACAAGGACACCTCAGCGCAATCCTATTCTACAGACCACCAGGAAAATGGAAAGACTCCCAAACGCAACTCATGGACTTCATCTCGAACACATGTGTCTCTGCCTCAAACATCCTCATAATGGGATATCAACCTACACCTCGAAGACGACACCTCAACAGCACACAAGAATGCAAAGAATTCTTAAAACTCTGGGATTTACATGCACCTAATACTCAACCAACACATGTAAAAGGACACACACTAGACATCATTACACCAAATTCGACCCAGACTCAACTCTCCTACTTACAGACACAAGATGGACACCCACACCATGGACAGACCACCATAAAGCCTATGTCTCCACTGGCGAAAAATACACAGAAACGCAGTCAACAAACATGAACGAACAACATACACCACGAGAGGAAAAATAGACCCCACAACATTCTGGCAACAAGTCTACCAAAATGAATGGTCAACAAATACAGACACCATTCAATTCCTCCAAGAATGGGATGACATATGTAAGACAACATTAGACACAATTGCCCCAATCCAAACCAGAACATCACATAGGAAAAAATCAAATCCATGGTTCACCGAGGAGCTGAAAGAACTAAAACACAAGTCAGAAAGCTAGAACGTGCATGGAACAAAAAGAAAGATGAACACACTGAATGCCTGGAAATCACTTAGGAGGAAATACAAATATACCATAAAACAGATCAAAACTACACTACAAAAAATGATTGGACCAAACTACAAAGGCACACACAAACTCTTCTACCTTGTAAACAAATTGCTAGACACCACACCAGTTACAAACAACAACAAAGATACACCAGGGGGTCGACGACCTCGCGAAATACTTCAAGGAGAAAATTATACAATTACGACTTAAAATACCCCCAGCCCTACTGAATACACCACACTCCTAAACTGCCTAGACCCAGAAGATGGAATATATCCAGCAGACAGGATCTGGACCGAATTCGAATCACTGTCAGAGGACCTCATCTCTAAACGCTCAAAAGATTTGCCAAATCCCAATGCAAACTAGGTATCTGCCCAAACAACCTCATGAAATCAGCTCCCCAACAATTTATAACAGACCTAACGAACCACGTGAACTTCACGCTACAAATTGGACTTTTCCCAAAGGAAAAATCCTACTTACACCAATACCCAAAGACACAAAGAAAAACGCAAGCGAAATAACTAACTACCGACCAGTAGCATCTATACCACTAATAACCAAAATAACCGAAGGGATGGTAACCAAACAACTCACAAACTATCTTAACAAGTTCTCAATACTGCATGATGCCCAATCAGGATTCCGGTCAAATCACAGCACAGAAACAGTATTAATTACCCTAATGACCAAATTTAAACAAATGATCGCAACCAGCGCCAATATACTCCTCTTACAATTTGACATGTCAAGTGCCTTTGATATGGTTGACCACGGAATCCTACACATACTTGAATATTTTGGCATCGGAGGCAATGTCCTAAACTGGTTCAAGGGGTTCTTAACTTTAAGCTTATACCAGGTCACATCAAATTCAACTACGTCTGCTGCATGGACACCTGAATGTGGAGTACCGCAGGGATCCCCCCTCTCGCCAACTATTTCAACAACCTAATGATGATCCCCTTGGCAAAACTTCTATCAAACCATAACCTCAACCCTTACATATATGCCGATGATGTAACGATATAATCCCTTTCAAACAAGACATTAACGAAATCTCCAACGAAATCAACCAAAGTCTAAACATCATGAACACCTGGGCAGATGCATTCCGATTGAAACTGAACGCAGAAAAAACTCAATGCCTCATACTTACCTCCCAATACAACACGAATAAATTTACCGCTGTAAACACACCTAAACTAAATCTGCCAATCGCAGAAACTTTAAAAATCCTTGGAGTCACCATTGACCGCCACCTAACACTTGAGACTCATGCGAACAACACAACCAAAAAGATGTTCTACTCCATGTGGAAACTGAAAAGAATAAGACCATTCTTTCCAAGATCTGTCTTCCGCAGCCTAGTGCAATCACTCGTACTCAGTCATCTGGATTACTGCAACTCACTATACACAGGCTGCAAAGAGCAAATACTGAGGAAACTTCAAACCCAGAATACAGCAGCCAGACTCCTCTTCGGAAAACCAAAATACGAAAGTGCAAAACCCTTACGTGAGAAATTACACTGGCTCCCACTCAAGGAACGCATCACCTTTAAAGTATGCACCTTGGTTCACAAGATCATTCACGGTGAAGCCCTGCATACATGTCTGATTTAATAGACTTGCCACCAGAAACGCTAAAAGATCTTCCCGAACTTTCCTCAATCTCCACTTCCCTATGTGCAAAGGCATAAAATACAAAGTACTGCATGCATCAACCTTCTCTTATATGAGCACGCAATTCTGGAATACACTGCCACGGAACCTGAGGACAATCTACGAATAAACCGACTTCCGCAAACTTTTGAAAACTCATTTCTTTGAGAAAATTTACTGCAAGGATCAAAACACATGAAGACCATACACACTAATAGAATGCACCAATACACTCTCTTCAGAATTCTCTTCCCCCGTATTTTCACCACACTTAAAATTCTACCCACAGATAAAAATTATTATACCCTATGTCTCTTGCTATTGTTCTATCGCCTTATCATTTCCCCATTGTTACATTCCATTGTTCTATTCCCCAAATGAGTTTTGACTTTGACTTTGTCTTCCCAAAACTCCTCACAATGTAACCCATAATCGCACTGTAACAAATTGTATTTCCATCATTCACAATGTATTGTAAGCCACACTGAGCCCGCAAATAGGTGGGAAAATGTGGGATACAAATGCAATAAATAAATAAAGGTAATGCCATCTCACCAGTACCTTAAGACCGTTCTCAATAATGTGAGGTGCATGTGACAATTTATGAGATCGCAAGAAGATATCTTTTCAGTTCTTCATAGAAAATCTCTTGATCCCTCTCCCATGCCCCCCTGTAGGTAGCCTTCCATTTATCTAAGGTGTTGGGAGCCCATAAACCAAAGACATATAACCCCTACCAACTTGTCCACCCACTAAATTTTCAAAAGCCAACGTCAGGCCTCCACCCCCTGCTATTAGTTGTTCTACCTGAATTAAATGTTTATCTTGAAGGTAAGGGAATAACATCTCTAGCTGCCAGTTGATAGTGAACTTGTAACGTTCCAAAATGTAGAATTTGATTATCTCCTATAAATTGACCAAAATAGAGAAGACCATGTCTTTCCCATCTTGAAACAAGCTATTGCCTAGCTTGTATGTCCCATGTCTTATTCTTAGTGGTCCTCGTAAACGGGTTTTGGACCTCTTGAATGTGTTTGAGCATGCTAGCTGCCCAGGAGAGAAACTTCAACTGAAACGTACTGGCCTCTTGTTCTGCTAGCACCCATTGTTTGGGTTGGGTTGGGGGTACCTGCTACTCTAACACTGCTTAGGTTGTGCAGCTTGGTAGTATTTTCCCAGATTGGGTATATCCATCGCCCCATTCCCTTTAGATTGGAAACACAGCCTCCTGGGCTACTCTGGATCTCTTCCTTCCCTATATAAAGCAAATTATCTTTCTATGAGGTAGTTCAACAGGGAGAACTTGGAATAAATATAAAAATTTAAGGAGAACCATCATTCTCACTGCCTTCATCCTTCCTAGCCTGAACGGTATTAATTAATCCCACCTCTCTAAATCTCGGTACCAACTACAGAGTGTCTCCCAGTCCGCCCCAAGTTTGATACCGAAATACTAAACCCATTGAAAGGGAAAACATTTCCAAAGATTCGTCTCCTCCCCTTTTGGAAGGGATATATTCAAAATCTCTGTCTTAGTGGGGTTAGCTCTGAATCCCAACAAGCTTTCATATTCTGCCATTTGCTCCTGTAAAGCCATTTGGGCTTTTCTGTACCTTGAGTCAATATCAAAAGATCATCTGCAAACAAGGACACTCTATGTTCCTTACCTCCTATTATAAGTCCTTTAATTTCCCTACACACAGGCAGCTTCGCTCCTCCCTGCCGCGTCCATCTGGCCCTCTCTGATGCACTTCCTGCTTAGGGCCAGATGAACGCAGCAGGGGGGGGAGCGAAGCTGCCTGTGTGTATGGCAGCGCAGCGCGACGGGCGAAAAAGAGAATGCACTTGCAGCGGAGCTTGGGGAAGACAGGGCAGGATGGAAACACTGAACGCTGCCTCCGCGGGACAAAAGGGCAGTGACAGCTTGCGAAGGATGTGGATGGGCGGGCCTGGAGGGAAAATGGCTGTGCTTGGGTTGGGGGAAAACTTTCAACAAAAACTTAGTAATTGGACTGTAAGCAAAATGTTTTACCCGGACCCTTCTTGGGTCAGGAATGCATATCTTTTAACGTAAAGGGCGTTTGTGGGTAGAGACACTACAATTTATGCAAGCAGTGCCAAACTCCAGTTACTTTGTTGTTACTTTCAAAATCCTGCAAACGTAAAGTGGGAAACTGACATCTTTAATCGCATACATAGCAGTTGCTTGCAGAATTTCTGGCAGGGAGAATATGTAAAATGCCAGCTACCGATAAGCATCCCTGGAAGACTGAGGAGTAAGGAATTTAAATTATGTTTAGGTAGCGGTTTGGAGTTCCTGTAAGAGAATAGGAGGTTTTGTGTTGCTGATGGAGAGACAAAAATATGGTGAAAGTCACAGGCATGGTTTGAAGGGGGAGAGGAGGAAGGGGCTGGAGAGCTGCTGGACAAGGGAGGAAGAGGAAGAAGGGACTGGAGGGAAGGGAGAGAGCTGCTGGACATGGGAGGATAGGGAGAGAAAGAGGGGGAGATGGATGAAAGGGGAGAGACTGGAAGGATGTGGAAAGAGAGAGGGGAGACTGAACAGAAAAGGATAGATAGACAGATGGAAGGAGAGGGGAGATAGAGACACTAGATGAAAGGATCAGGAGAGAGGGTAGATGGGTGGAAGAATGAGGAGAGAAAGAGGGCAGACACTGGATGGAAGGGTAGGGAGAAAAAGGAGACGCTGGATGGAAGAGGGAGAGGACAGAGTAGGGAAAGACTGGAGAATAGAGGAAGGGGCATGTGGAGAACAAGGGTGAGGGAAAGATGAAAAGCCATCGGTGATGGACAGGAAACCCTGGCAAGAGAAAGACGAAGGAAAGCAGAATCTAGAGACTGGGTGCAACACAATGAGAAAAAGTAAATGGCCATACAACAAAGGTAAAGAAATAATTTTATTTTAATTTAGGATAAAGTAATATGGTACTTGTGTTAATAAAGTTTCAGAGACCAATACTTCCTTAGGTCAGGAGAGGATACCATAACAGCATTATACTGACCTGAGGCAGGAGGTTTGGCCTCTGAAAGCTCATTGAAAAGGGTGTTAGGCTATTAAATACATTATTTCTGAAACCTGATGCACTGAAAAGCAGCACTTTACTCCTGTGTGACAAATGCATCTGATTAGTGTGACTAAATTTTGCTGGGGAAGGGAGGTAGAGAGACAATTTTGTGCCCACCCACTTTAGGTTCAGGCCCATCCAAAATTGGCAGTCTGGCTACGCCACTGCCAGATACTTTCAAAGTTGATGCCCTGGGGCTCTAATTAGCCCTGCACTTCAAACTAGCCAGGAGGTACTGGATTTTTCTTTATTTTCAGTGTGTGTCTTCACAGGAGGAAAATCTCTGTCTGTCCTGAGATCCTGTTCATGGCTTGTGAACAGTTAAGTTCCTGAACTCCCCAGGTGCTACCCAGGTAGTAACAAGTGTTAGATAGTTTTAATGTTGGCCCTTGTTTTGGTGGTTATCTGTTATTGCTTGCTGTACTTTTTCATCTGTTTTTTTCAAACATTCACTGTTCATTTTCATGATAATAAACCTATAGTTTATTAGTTCTGTCGTCCAGGACTGACTAAGAATCCTGGTTTGTGTTTTGGGTTTGCTTTCTAGAAACTGTGGAACTCCTGGAGTTGTGGCCCCAGTGTCCTAGAAATCACCAGAGAATAATCTGAGAGTTGGAGACTAGCTCAGAGGCTATCAGGACACAGTCGGTGGGAGGAGGGTGCTAGTATAGAGCACATGCCCAGGTGCAGGCGGTCCTGAGCAATGTTGGAGACAGACCCTCCAGGTGGCCACAGGGTTAACCCCAGGCGGGCGCTAGGCGTTTGGTGACAATAACACTTTGTTTTTATAGTCCGCAATACCTCGCAGTTCTATGTGGGTTACATACAACAAGACTAGACAAACCAGAAATGACAGCATAATATTATCATGAATTAATATTAATATGTTCATTTCCTTCCATAATTCTGAAACAAATCTGTTTTGAGCTTGATGCCTGAATTTCCTTGTCTATTTTAGCAGTCTGATATGAAAGCAAAGAGTCTATACACCTCTTTTGTATTTCACCCTTCATAGATTGAAAGTACTCTTCTACCATCTGCTGTTTGCCTTCCAGTAATAAATCCTACCTGATCAGGTTAATTATAGTGGGCCGTGAGGGAGGGAGTGACATAGAAGCAGAAACACTCCCTCACTGGGATGTATCCTATCCAGTTCCGTAGCTTTTTCTACTTTCGGGTTTTCAAGCCGTTTATAAACGCTTTCTTCTATGAACGGCGCAGTATCCACTCCATTCTCAGATATTCCCTCTTCAACCAACTATGATCCTTCTCCAGAATTTCTTCCATGAACACTGAAGAGAAGTATTTGTTTAGCACATTCACTTGAACCTCATCACTCTCCACATAGCTATTCTCAGCATCTTTCAGTCTTGCAATTCCGTTCCCAGTATATCTAAAAAAAGGTCTTGTCACCTCTCTTACATCTTTAGCCATTTTTCTTCTGCTTCGCTGTCACTAGTTGTATTTCCTTCTTCGCTTCTTTAAGTTTAATCTGATAATCCCCTGGGGCTGCCTAACCCCCAATGTTCAGTGGCATTAAAGCATGTAGTGCCGGTACCCTGAATATTGCCTCTGATCGCTCACAAAATAAGGGGCGGTTATGAGGGGGAGGCATATAGGAGGAGCCCAGGGTTATGCGGGTGCCGGCTGGCTCACATAGGACATGAACTACTGAATATCAGGCTGGCACCCACATAACTTTTTTTTTTTTTATTTCAAACCCCCCCCCCCCCGGATCTCCTGACAATGTTCCATCCTTTCTTTCCCCCCCCCCCCCCCCACCTCTAGCCCAGGGCTCCAGTGGAGTTTCTGGGGTAGGAGCACATTCTTCTTGCTCCTACACACCTTAAGTATACCTTTTCCATAGCTGTACAATTAATTATCGTACTCTTCTATTTTATCCAACAGATGATGGATTTGGGAATGAGAGTGAAAGAGTGAGAATGTGCAGTGAGCAGCAGAAAGAGGAATGGAAACACGACTCCTCCAGAGACAGCACAGATCCTTCAGCAGACTGTGAAGGAGGTATCAGTAGCATAATACCAACCGGTGAGAAAGCAGCAGCTCAGAAGGAGAAAGATTAGAAAGACAAAAGAGAAACTGTAGCTTTTTCCCAAGACTTGTACAACCTGGCAGACTCAACAGTGAGAGAAAATTTTAAAAGTGCTGATGTTTGGGAAACCTTTACTACCGAGTCCAATTTTATTGAGCATCAGGGGCTTAGGACTGAAGTTCATGACTGTCAAGGTATGCACAAAAGTAACCCATCTGGATACTCTGGAAACTGTGAAAAACCATGTAAATGTTCTGAATGCGATAAATGTTTCAGAAGCAGGGTGAACCTGAAAAGACACAAAAGACTCATAATGGAGTGAAACCATTTCAATGTTCAGAATGTGATAAATGGTTCAGAACCAAGGTGCACCTGGAAAGCCACAAAAGGACTCATACTGGAGAGAAACCATTTAAATGTTCAGAATGTAATAAATCCTTTAGCTTCAAAGAGTGTCTGAAACGGCATGAATGGATTCATATAGGAGAGAAACCATTTCACTGTTCAGAATGCGATAAATGTTTCACAACCAAGGTGAACCTGAAACGCCACAAAATGACTCATACTGGAGAGAAGCCATTTCAATGTTCAGAATGTGATAAATGGTTCAGATACAAGATAGACCTTGGAAGGCACCACAGGACTCATACAGGAGAGAAACCATTTCAATGTTTAGAATGTGATAAATGTTTCAAATGGAAGAAGAGCCTGAATATTCACAAAATGAATCATATAGGAGAGAAAGGAGAGAAACCATTTAACTGTTCAGAATGCGATAAATGTTTCACAACCAAGGTGAACCTGGAACGTCATAAAATGACTCATACTGGAGAGAAGCCATTTCATTGTTCAGAATGTGATAAATGTTCAGATACAAGTTAGACCTTGGAAGGCACCACAGGACTCATACAGGAGAGAAACCATTTCAATGTTTAGAATGTGATAAATGTTTCAAATGGAAGAAGAGCCTGAATATTCACAAAATGAATCATACAGGAGAGAAACCATTTCAATGTTCAGAATGTGGTAAATCCTTTAGCGTCAAAGTGCAGCTGGAAAATCACAAAATGACTCATACTGGAGAGAAACCATTTAAATGTTCAGAATGTGATAAAGGTTTCAGAAACATGGTATACCTGCAACGCCACAAAATGACTCACACTGGAGAGAAGCCATTTCAGTGTTCAGAATGTGATAAATCCTTTCACTTGAAAGAGCATCTGAAACAGCATGAAAGGAGCCATACAGGAGAGAAACCATTTAAATGTTCAGAATGTGATAAATGTTTTATAACGAAGGCCACGCTGAAAAATCACGAAAGAACTCATACCGGAGAGAAACCATTTCAATGTTCAGAATGTGATAAATGTTTCAAATGGAAGAACAGCCTGAATATTCACAAAATGAATCATACCGGAGAGAAACCATTTAACTGTTTAGAATGCGATAAATGTTTCCTAACCAAGGTGAACCTGGAAAACCACAAAATGACTCATACTGGGGAGAAAGCATTTCAATGTTCAGAATGTGATAAATGTTTCCATAGGAAGGACCAACTGAAACAGCACAAAAGGACTCATATGAGAGCGAAACCATAAGTGTTCCAAATGTGATAAATGTTTCAGAAGGAAGGCCAAGGAGAATGTTCACGGAAAACTCATAAGGAAGAAAAAACATTTTAATATTAAGTATGTGATAAATGTTTAATAAGAAGGTCTAATTGAAATAGCACAAAAGGACCCATGTGGGAGGGAAACCATTTAAATGTTTAGAATGTGATAAATGTTTCAGAGAGAAGAACCATCTGACTCAGCTTGCAATAAATCACAGTAGAAAAAACACTTAAATATTCAAGATGTTATACATGTTTCAAAAACAAGGGGTTACTGTCAGAGAGGAAGGTCAGAGCAGGCCAATGGCCTGCACAAACAACTAGGAATATCTGAAAAGAGGGATTGCGTAGGCCTGTCACATAGTTTAAGGCATTAAGACATGCTTAAGAACAAGGATCGTGGACCAGTATGTTTGAACTGTGTGGCAGTTCAGTAGAGAGTGTGCAGGAGTTCATTGCACTTTAAGCATTGTAAAATGGTAACATTATAAGCTCTTCTGGACAGGGACTTACATATATGAATTATATTAGCTTTACTTATATAAATTACATTAAGGTAAGCCTGTATGGAGATATGTACTTTAACATTTATTCTGTTCATTATTACCACTTGTGTTGGACTATAATACTTATGATATGATACGGATGCTGACCCAGAATATTTGTTTTCTGACATACAGAATGTTTGTTTTGACCTGTGGCTACCAGAATATTTGTTTGACAGGTTGCTACCACAATGCTCCGTTGCGGTGGGTAACTCACTACAGGACTGTGCTGAGAAACAAGTCCAAAGGCGGGTGTTTTCATCAGTGGGTGCCTGGGAGAGAGGAATGCAGATTGGCCACTCATTGTTCTGTTCCAGGCGCACTTGTTTGTGAGCTGTTATAAAAAGAGGGGAAAGCCCTGGCTGAAACAGAAGCTCTGTACCTGGTTGGAGGGACGCCTCTTTCCAGTGTGGAATTGTCCCGCAGAATCTCTGGGCGGTCATCGGTGCTTCCCCAATTGATGTTGCAGCTCAGATGAAGGCTACAATCCTGTGGTGATGTATGTATACTGCATAAGAGTGTTATGTAATATGTGTGTGATTATTGATGTGTGAATAAAACAATGTTTAAAGCAATATCTGAACCCTTGATTTGCTACGCCACTGTTTCTAAGCTTGTATTCTAAGCAGATAAGGAAGGTACCAGGAGCAAACTGTCTCTGCAATGTTAGGAATTTAGAGAAAAAACTGTATCTGGACATGACATAGAAACAAGTTAGAAGATGGGAAAAGATGGTTATGGAATATGGGAGGGATGGAAACTAAGTGAGAGAGGATAGGTGGAAAAGACAGATAAGCAAATGAGAAGGAGAGCACAGATAGACAGATAGAAGACCTATAAAATGGGATCCACCCTTAGCTCGAGGGGAGTCTTATCATATGCAGGGACATTCACACTCTAGCTCAAAATCATTCACAATAGCTCAAAAAATAAAGAGAAAAGCCCTCAGAAACCTTTGACACTCGGTCTCAGGTTTTAAACACTGTTACTGAGTTAATAACATTGTACACAGTGTTCGGTTTCTATCGTGGGGCAAAAACTCTTACTTTTAAAGTATTCAGTTGGCAATGTGTTTGGTAACCATTTATAGTCAACAGCAACTGGTTTAAAGATCAGAAAGCACTTAACTTCAATACCTTATAGCTCTATGTTCAGATCAGCAAGCACTTAGCTTTAATGGTCTAGCGTTAAAGACCCAGCATGTAGCTCTTTGTTCGTTTCACTTTCAAAGGGCTTCGTCAGGAACTCTACTAATTGCTGGTACAATTTCGTTCAGTCACGGAACTGAGTTCTCAAAATGGCCTAAAGGGTCTCACCGGAGAGAAAAATGGTTTAAAACAAATGTATAAAGGGACCATTTTACTGAAGTGCAGAAAGCCTATTGCAGGCTCGCTGCGTGGCAATTCGGAAGTACCGCTGGTCTGTAAGGTGTGTTAAGCCACTGATCTTCAGAGCTTCTGCCGCTCCTGAGGTCTTTTTTCTCCATTACCACAGATCAAGTGTGTTGATTCGGGTGCATATGTATTTTGATTTGTAATGTTCAAAGTAGGGTAATAATTAAGGTGTTCCTCACTCTGGTTTGTGTTTGGTTATTCCTAGTTTTTTTTGTGGGGACTTTTCATCATCTTGTTGTGTAATTGTCACATGTGACATAAACCATTGAAATGTTCTAAATATGATAACTCTTTCAAAAGAAAAGCTGAACGGAAATGACATAATACTACTCACACAGCATTTGGAGGCAGCCATAGGGAAGGTTTCTCATTTGGGTATTTGATCGCTCTCCTATCATTTTTATGGAGTTCCTTTCCTGATTCTATTTTTTTTTCTTATTTGTAATTTTACCATACAAAGTAGAGAAACATCCAAGAATAATTCCAAAATTGGAAAAATAATAATAAAGGAAAAGATACATAGGCTTAGTCCACATCTAGGAAAGTGGCTAACGAGGAAGCTGTAAAAAGAGTGGCCTAGTGGTTAGTGTGGTGGACTTTGGTCCTGAGGAAGTGAGGAACCAAGTTCGATTCCCACTTCAGGCATAGGCAGATCCTTGTGACTCTGGGCAAGTCACTTAACCCTCCATTGCCCCATGTAAGCCGCATTGAGCCTGCCGTGAGTGGGAAAGCACAGTGTACAAATGTAACAAACAAAAAAAAAACAAGCAACTTGTCTTCTTAGAAGATGTGCTGGTAGCAGTATATACAGGATCCCCCCTGCAAATTTTGCTAGTTGTGGCCAGCTTGTTTTTCCAAAAAATCAAAATATCATCGTCTGCATCACTCAAATATTAATAACATTCCAGGTCATTAAGAGGCTTCAAAGTAGAAAATTACACAGAGGCAAAGTTTGTCTCTGACCCCAGGGACTCTGTCCCCATCCTCACCCCTTCCCCATGAGGCTTACTGGCCTGTAGTTTACAGCATCTTCTCTGTCACCACTCAGCCGTTCTTCTCCAATCCCACAGAACCTCCCCCGTCTCCAAGGATTCATTAAACAAATCTTTAAGAGGACCCACCAGAACCTCTCTGAGCTCCCTCAATATCCTGGGATGGATCCCGTCCAGACCCATGGCTTTGTCCACCTTTAGATTTTCAAGTTCATAAACACTCTCTTCCAAGAAATAAGCAGTGGATTTTCCCAAGTCCATCTTAATAATGGCTTACGGACATTTTTTTAGGAAGATATCCAAACCTTTTTTAAACCCTGCTAACTGCTTTTACCACATTCTCTGGCAACAAATTCCAGAGTTCAATTACACGTTGAGTGAAGGTAATCAATAGAAATAAAAGAAAATGTAGAAAAGAAAAGAAAATGATACCTTTTTTATTGGACTAAAGGTATCATCTTATTTTCTTTTCTATGTTTTATTTTATTTCTATTGATTACCTTTAAAAGTGGACTAAAACGGCTACCACATCACTCTACATTGAGTGAAGAAATATTTTCTGATTTGTTTTAAATTTACTACTTTGTAGCTTCATCGGATGTCCCCTAGTCCTAGTATTTTTGAAAAGAGTAAGCAAGCGATTCATATCTGCCCATTCCACTCCACTCATTATTTTATAGACCTCTATCATCCCGTTAGCCGTCTTTTCTCCAAGTTGGAGAGTCCTAGCCGCTTTAGCCTTTCTTCCTAGGGAAGTCGTCCCATCCCCTTTATCATTTTTGTCGTCCTTCTCTGTACCTTTTCTAAATCAGCCATATCTTTTTCTTTTAATAGCAATTTAAATTTACTAGTGATAAAATAACTTGCCAGAAATACAGAGAAAGTAATACACAAGAATGATGTCAATCAGGTAATTCTATATTCTTCCTTAGACCACTAAATAGGGAGAGTGAAACAAGGCATTCCTTGCTCCCCCTGAGATTTAAATTGATGCAAGGTGTGACTCTCGGTGCAATATTTCATGGTCTACCAAACACGTGTATCCCCGCATGAGCCACATCATCTCCTGGCCTACCCACACTCCCGAGGAATGGGAAGTGACGTTGAACTTTGGAGGTGGGTATACTGTAGCAGACTTGGACTCCAAAGCATGATGCTCGAGATATTCCTTATCCTCTTTCCCCCCAGGCTGCTCTGCATACCAGGTATCCAGGGTCCCAAGAACTCAGCTTCCAAAGCATGAGCGCACGAGCAGGGGCGTAGCCAGACACCCACATTTGGGTGGGCCTGGGACCAAGATGGGTGGGCAGAAGAATGCCGCCCTGTCCCACAAGTGATTTGGTCTCTCACTCTCTTGCCTGCATGCCATATGGTCTCTCAAACATCCCCCCTTTTAAATAGCAGATTTTCACCAGCAGCGAGCAGCAACTAATACACACTGTTCATGTTGGCCCCACAGTCTTCCCTCTGATGCAACTTCCTGTTCCCACATAGGCGGGAATACATCAGAAGGAAGGCTGGCATGCAGTAGGGACAGTTGTTGGGTGTTTTCAGCTGGTGGGGCTTGGGGATCTCTGTCAGCCACATCATAGGTGTGCTGCTACTGGGTGGGCCTGAGCCCAAAGTGGGTGGGCCTGGGCCCATCCAGGCTCACCCTTGGCTACACCACTGCGCACGAGTCAAGAGACAAAGCAGACATGCGGTTTTAAACATCTTTATTTTTATCGGCAACAGAACTATTTTGTTGTTTCTTACAGAAGAACTCGGTGACCAAACATTCCACTGTGAATCAGTAGAACTGTGTAAACATAGTTCTGCAGGGTCTTACGGCCAGACCAGGTTTTCTCTCTTTCTCTATTCAGGGCTAACAGAACCATTAGGCAAACTAGGTGACAGCTTCTGAGGGGGGATCCTGACAACCTTAAATTCAAACAACCATCAATAAATACAGTTTTCAGATCATTCACTTACCTTTGCAAATGGATTCTGAAATTGCCCTCGTATGTGTGTGTGTATATCAAACATATAAATGGCAAGTGACCGATTCACCTGCAAATGCGCAGTACAGACTTCCCTCTCTGTCCCGCCCTCGCATCGACGTGATGACGTCAGAGGGCGGAACAGAGAGGGAAACAGAGTTGGTGCCATTGCCGCTGCTGCCTGGAAACGAACATCGCGCGCACCAACCTCCACCTTCCCCCCCATCCCTGCCGCCGCTCCCGCCCCCCCTCCGTATCAGGCCCCCTGCACTGACCTGACAGCGCCTCTCACCTCCGTGTGGAAGCGCTGCAGGCAGCGCTTTCACACGGAGGTGAGAGGTGCTGTCAGGTTAGTGCAGGGGGCCCGGCACGGAGGGGGGAGGGAGCGGCGGCGAGGAGGGTAGCTGGAAATCTCAACCGTTTTAACGGGCTTAACAGCTAGTATATATAAGGCACTACAAATTAAGTACCAAAAAGCTAAGGGCTAAGCTACTATTCTTTAATGCAAATTTGCAAGCCAAAGCTGTTATAGGTATTAGTGTAAGTAGGCAGTGACATACCTAAACTTAGGCGTGACCATTTACACCTGCTCAATGGAAGGCATAAATATTTGCGATTAAATCAGCACCTCTGTGTGCAACTAAAAGTATTTCCAGAATAGTTGGAACACCCATAACTCACCTATGCCCCTCACACATGAATGTCCCTCTTGCAGTTACACACTAAAGCACTTAGGTGCCATTGATGTTCTCTTTTGGTGCGTAGCCGCTATTAAAGCTTGAAAGTATGTGCTGAATTGATACCTAACTTTTTTCGGCCCTATATAGAATTAGGGGATATTGTCCAAATACACATTTTTTATAGGCTTGTTCTGGGCGGGCAGGTGTTGCGATAACCATGATTGTTAAGTTTAATTATCAAAAACTTAGAGGGGAGTTTTAGGGATCTAAAAGTTTATTGAGAGAGGGTGTGAGGCTGGTCTAGGGTGCCCAACATTTTTGTGTCAGCCCCACCCTGATTGTACAGATGTCTACGTCATCACTAAACCAGCACTTTTAGGGCTCAATTCGGTAAAAGGCGCTAAAACTTAGCTGCCCAAAATGTGGGCGCTATTCGCCAGTTCTAACAGCAATATCGTCGCCATTATAAAATACTAGCATAATTCTACATTGTGGCCTAACTCTAGCCATGTCAATGACTGAAGTAAATGCTCACACCCAAATACGGGCAGTTATGAGCGTTAACTACCTGTATTCTGTAACATAGGTGCCTAAGCGCGTCCAATGTGCGTCAATTTGGAATTACCGCCCGGCTACCGCATGGCCCAGGCAGTATTTCTATTTTTTACGCGTATCAGAAAATATTTTTTTCTGGCGTGTGGCACTACGGGTGGTAATCGGCAGTGTACATGCGCTGACGATTACCACCCAGTTAATGCCTGAAACCTTAATGCTATCTCAATGGGGTCTCAGGCCCAAAATGGAAACGCGCCAATTTTTATTTTGCTGCACATCCATTTTCGTCCCCCCCCCCCCCAAAAAAAAAGGTATTTTACAGGACATAAGTCAGTTGCACGCGTAGCAATACATTAGTGCCAATTAATTTATTTTTATTTATTAGGATTTATTTACCACCTTTTTGAAGGAATTCACTCAAGACGGTGTACAGTAAGAACAGATCAAACATGAGCAATAGACAATTACAGCAGTAAAAATATTCAAACTTGTTGATGCCCATTATTGGTATTTATCACCAATTCAGCCCCAATTAGTTAATTCAGTGGTTCCAAAACCTGGTCCAGGAGGCACCCCAGTCAGTCAGGTTTTCAGGATACCCATAATGAATATTCATGAGAGATTTGCATGCACTGCCTTCACTGCATGAAGATCTATCACATGAATATTTATTGTGGGTATCCTGAAAACCTGACTGTGACAAAACTCTGAATTTGGTGTGAGTTGGATGCGCGTAAAAGGACCCCTTAATCTTTCTCCTGAAAATCAGGAAGAACTGAGATGAGAAAAAAAATACCAGCAAATTCTTTCCAGTGTCTGGCAGCTTTAGACGAGGGGAATGAGAAGATGACAACATTTTTTAGTCCTTCTGGCCCTCAGAGAGACAGCAAATTGAAAATGGACATTCACATAACCTTGAAGAGAAAACAGGCCAGTTTGAAAAGAATTCTGGCTTCAATTGTAGCCAGTGCATGAAATCAAGGGGCCCCATTTACCAAAAGTGGCCTTAGTGCGTCCTTAAACGGGTCATTCCCACCCAATACGCCCACTTTTACTGCAGGGGTAACGTAGCTGATTTTTCTGTATTAATGGCCATGTGCTAATTTTCCCATTAGCATGTGAGTTCCCTTCTGCCATCTATTTTGTAGACGGAAAGGCTTCATATGTTAACCACGTGCTAACTGGTTAACATGCGGCAATGTAGCTGTGCTATCGAATTAGCGCAGAGCACACCCACTTTCTGCCCCCAGCACTAAACACTCCAAGTTCGGGGACTTCAGCCAAATTGAGATGCAAGGCTCTTGATCAGGGGAGTTAATTGTCCAAATTGCCCCCCACCACCACCCATAACAGGAACTGCCAGTCTACAGGCAGCATTCAAAAGCAAAACACACCTCAGCTACCATCTCTTGGTTAAACTCACTCGACTAGTCAGCATAGACTATTATTTGCAGGAAAATAAAATAGCAGGTTAGATATTAGACAGCAATTAGTTACATAAACAATTAAAGTTATTTCTTAAGCAACGGAAACCTGGCCAGGCTATTAGGTTATATAATATGAGGTACCTTACAGAAAAAAAAAAAAGGGAAAACCAACAGCACCTTGCAGCAGTTTAAAAAACAAACCCCTCCACTGCAGCATTACCCCAATCTGTTGGTAGCCACTGGACCCTTCACTGTACACTTTGGGTGATACAGAAGAAAACATTTCCGCTTTGGGTAAGAGAGTTTTTCTCAACGCTCAGTCTATAGGCACTCATTTCTACAAACTCTCAGAGCACTGTTCAGTTTGGGGGGTTTAGAGCAATCTTTGGCTAACAACAGAGCTCTGCTCCAGTGCTGGGCAGACTTCTACGGTCTGTGCCCTGAAAATGGCAAGGACAAATCAAACTCGGGTATACATACAAAGCAGGGCCACCGTGAGAGGGGGGCAAAAGTCCCCGGGCCTTCAAGGGGGGCCCAGCGCTGGGGTCTCTCTCTGTCTCCTGCTCCTGACGGGACTCAGGTGATCGCGTCCCAACAGGAGCAGGAGAGAGAAAACTCCGGCACCAGGTCCCCCCTTGCATTGCCTGCCTAGCAGCTGCTGGGCTCTCAGGCCACACATGCACAGTTTTGAGACCGAGCATATGCAACCTGAGGAAAGAAGCCGTAGGGGCAGGTAATGCTGAACAGAGGAAGGAGCCGTGCTGCCTGCAGCTGGCAGGGCCAGCCAAGGTACTTCGGGCAGACGGGGGCGATGATGATTCTGTGGGGGGGGGGGGCCGTGGCCCTGCCCCGGCTCACTCTCTCGGCGGCCCTGATACAAATGATTTTGTCTTGTTGGGCAGACTGAATGGACCGTACAGGTCTTTATCTGCCGTCATTTACTATGTTACATTCTCTCAGTCAATTTGTAGATGGTTTGCAGGTTCATCTTCACTGTTTGAAGGGATTTCATTCTCTGGGATTTCCTGGTTTTCAAGTTTCTCCCAGACAACTTCTAGCTCAGCACTGGAGTACATACCAAGAAAGTTTGTTCTCTCCCAAAGTGGTACTCAAAAGCCCCTGTAAAGCTCTAAATGTTTCAACTATTGGAACACAAGAGGGGCACAGTAGCAGGAAGAAAAAGGATGCAAAACTTTCAGGGAAATTAACTTTGAAAATCCAAGGCATCCTTTTACTAAGGTGCGCTGAAAAATGGCCTGTGGTAGTGCAGACACGTGTTTTGGGTGCACGCAGAATTATTTTTTAGCACACCTACAAAAAATGCCTTTTTGCAATTTTGGCTGAAAACGGAAAATGAAAATTGCCACACGTCCATTTTGAGTCTGAGACCTTACCGCAAGCCACTGACCTAGCGGTAAGGTCTCACGCGGTAACCGGGCGGTAATGGTCTAGGTGCGTCAGAAAATAAAAAATATTTTTCAGACACGCGTAGCAGACACGCTACCAGAAGGGCCATGCGGTAACCCGGGTGGTAACTCCAATTTGGCGCATTTTGGGCCTACTCGGCTTAGTAAAAGGGCCCCCCAAGTTTTTCTCCATCTTCAGCACTTTTATTGCTATGTACAGTAAGAATATGTAGCCTAGTTTCCCTTTTCAATTTACTAGGCCAAGATGCCTCTTAAAGCGAACACCCACAATCAGTCAGTATTAGATAGGGCTATGAAGCCGGAGTCTTTCTGTTTCAGAGTTCTATTCTGCAGTTATGGCTCTGGTCTGACAGACATCATCCAGGTATTCTTTTCCTCCAGCTCTTTTTCCTTTTGTCTGTTGTACTTGAATTTAAAGGTTTTCTTCTCTTCTTTCGCAGACTTTATTGCGTCTTTTCGTTGTAGCGGTAAATTGGGCATGCCTACACGTTTCCGGAAGGTTTTTCCAAGTTCAATGATGGATGTTTCTTTGGGTTGTCTTTCTTCATACCGTAACACTTTTTGAACATTTGTGTCTTTTGACGATAACAAATATGCCTGCAGGCCTACAACGGTAGACCTGTATACGTAGTCAATTTCCTGTAGGCCCAGACCTCCTTCAGATGTTGGAAAATACAACATTGGCATCCACTTATTCTTATAAATTAGGCCTTGTTCATAAAGGAGTTCTCTTGTTTTTCTATCTAATTCATTTATATCATCCTCTTGCCAATTTATGACCCCAATGCTGTTTGTTATTTTATTAATTGCAGACTGATTGATGGCTTTGATTTTGTTCTGTATTGTTAAATGACATTGCAGTATTAGTTTCAGCTGTCTGTAGTACTCTGTGCTGATCTTTTTTGTCATCGTCTTATGTTCAATTGTTGCACCTTCATCCACTCCAAGGTATTTGAATACACTATCATCGTCAAGGTCTTGCATATCACATTCCTCAGAGAAATTAATATTCTTCTTATTTACTAGTTTGCCTGCAATAAAAGTTGCTTTGGCACATTTCTCTAGGCTAAGCTTCATCCTGATGTCCTCAGAGAAAGTTTTCACTCTTTGGAGCTGCTCACTCAGTTCGCTGTCGGAGGAACCATAGAGCTTCAAATCATCTATATATAGCAAATGAGATGTTTTCTGTAAATCATCATTGCTTTCGGGATAAAGGCTAAACCCATAGCCCAAAGAGTTTATGAAGGTACTCAGCGGATTTAGTGCCAGACAAAACAAAAGTGGTGACAGGGAGTCTCCCTGAAATAGTCCTTGCTGGATCTTGATATTAGGAATGACATATTCACCATCTTTATACTTCAGATGGAATGTAGTTTGCCACATTTGCATGATATGCTTAATATATTTTAAAAAGTCAGGGTGTATTTTATACATTTCAAGGCAATTAAGTATCCAAGAATGTGGTATGCTATCAAATGCTTTTTTAAAGTCAATCCATGCTATACTAAGATTTCTACCTTTCTTACAGGTGTCCATAATGGCTTTATTCAGCATTAATTGGTCTTTGGTTCCATATGATCCTCTCTTGATGCCTTTCTGTTCTGTTGCCATGATGTTATTACAGTCGACATGATTATATATTCTGTCTGCATCTATTCTAGTAAACAATTTGTAGGTTGTGGGCAAGCAGGTTATTGGTCGGTAATTCTCAGGGATATTAGTTTGGTCTCCCTTAGAGAAGAGGGATGTTTTTCCGGTCGTTAACCACTGTGGGGTTAGTTCTGGCTGTGTGATCAGTTGATTTTTGCAGTATGCCAGATCTAAGTGAAGGGATCTCAGATGTCGAAGCCAGAAGTTGGGCACTGCATCGGGACCAGGGGCAGTCCAGCCTGATGTGCTCTTTAATTTAGTTGCTATGTCTTTATCTGTCACTTCAGGCCAGTCCATCATTTTGATATTTGCTTTTTCTATATCTTTCTGTGTGTCGGAGATCCATGTTGCCTCCTTGTTATGTTCTTTAGGATTTTCGTACAGGTTTCCCCAGAAACTTTCAACTTCTTTTTTGCTTGGTGGCCTTGTGATTGGACTTCTGTCCTGCCTCAGTTGCCGGTAGAATTGCTTTGGATTAAAATTAAACATATAATTTTGCTGCCTCCCTTCACCTCCCTGCAGCTTTTGAACTTCTGCGCTGATCTTTTCCTTGTTACTACTGAGGATACTTTCCATATATGGTACCTCTGTTTTTATTTCCTTGTTATGTCCCCGCGCCTGCCATGACTGACAAGGATTAGTTGATTTCCTGGTTGTTCTCTCTGCACCTGATCTTTTCAATATTCTTCTAGTAATAACTTCGGCGGTACAGTAGTGCATGCGATTAACCTCAGTGATGTCACTGTTGACTCCCTTTTTGCGTTTTATGTAGTCTATGGCCTTATTGCCTTTGTCGATCAGTCGTAGTACTTTTTGATCTACTCTCAGTTTGCGTAGTCGTTTCCTCATGTATACGTTGGTGCACTCATCTTCCTTCATACTCTTTTCGACTTCTTCAATGATCTCTTTCAGCTCCCGATCCTTGAATTCTCCAGACTGAATTCCTTTGCTTTCTTCCTCAGAGACATTCTGTTTCTTGTTCCTTTTATAACCAGTTACGGTGTCATTATGCATGACGTGTGCCTTGGTATAATCCATACAGCAGGTCTCCTCCTTCCCTCTTTGCACTGCAACAGACAGAAAGTAAAATATCAAATCTTGCTTGTGGTTTGGTTAAAATGTCAGACAGGGAGATATGTGAACATTTCCTAATACCTAGTTTCCTTTTTGGTATAGAAATTTGCATATGTTTATAAAAATTAAATTTTCTGTTTAGGTTCTTTATTAAACATTAGAAACAATTTTGCCCTATAGGATTGCAGTCAAGAAAGGGAGCCAGTTGGTGACCACAGATGGTATCCAATAGCATGGCTGCTTAAAAAATGTTCAATGTCAACCAAAGTCAAGGAACCTTTCAAAATGTTTTGTGATTGGGGGAAGGCTGTGAGCCGAGCAAAATAGTAGAATAGTCAGGAAAGCGAAGATGCAAATGGAAGAAAAAAATAGCCAATACAGTAAAATGTGGGGACAAAACATTTTTGGGGTATTTTAGCGATAGGAGGAAGTGCAAAAGTGGCATTGTGAGACTCAAGGTGAAGGGGAGGAATATGTAGAAGCTGATAAAGATAAGGCAGAATCGCTTAACAAATATTGCTGATGTTATCCTTGCTACCCTTCTCTCCTTTGTCATAGTAACATAGTAACGTAGTAGATGACGGCAGAAAAAGACCTGCATGGTCCATCTAGTCTGCCCAAGACAAACTCATATGTGTATACCTTACCTTGAATTTGTACCTGTCCTTTTCAGGGCACAGACCATATAAGTCTGCCCAGCAGTATTTCCCGCCTCCCAACCACCAGTCCCGCCTCCCATCAGCGGCTCTGGTACAGACCGTATAAGTCTGCCCTCCCCTATCCTCGCCTCCCAACCACCACCCCCTCTTCCCCCCACCTGCTAAGCACGCCATCTCGTTGTCTCTGGTTTCACTTTGCCTGCTGCTAATCTTTTCCGCTACTACTCTGAAGCCTCCATCTTGCTGTTTCTGGTTTCACTTTGCCTGCTTTCTTCTCCCTCTTCTCCAACCTTGGCCTGAGAAAGCATATTTCTGTACATACCCACATAGCCGGTAACACTAGATCTTGCGTTTACCTCTACTCACTCTCCTCTTCCGCTCTCTTCCTTCTCCTCCTCCTCTCTGCCCTGGACAGATCATTTTCTTCTTCTAGTCTCTCTTGCTATCCCCGTGCCCCTCCCCCAGACTGTCTCACAGTGGTCTACCTCCCGCTCTTTCTCGGACAAATCTGTCTCCCGCTTTTCCTCCACTTTGTCTTCAATTTCTATCTGTCCACCTGATTCCATCACTGACTGGGCTCTTGCTCCTGATTCAACTTTGGAGCAACTAGTTTCTCTTCACATTCCCTCGTACATCCACTGCAGCTCCTTCTTCTCACTCTCCGTGGTTCGGACCTGATCTTCGTCTCCTCAAGTCTCAACTTCACCACACTGAATGCCTCTGGTGCAAGATCAAGTCTCCCGTTATTGCCTCACATTATCAAGCCAATCTCCATACCCACCGTAGAGCTATAAAAAACTATAGAAAAACTGCACTGGCTCCCAATCAAAGAATGTATTGCTTTCAAAATCTGTACCCTGGTTCACAAAATTATCTACGGCGAAGCCCCAGTATACATGACAGACCTCATAGACCTGCCAACCAGAAACACAACAAGATCAGCACTGAACATACCTGAATCTTCATTACCCAAGCATCAAAGGACTCAAATACAAATCAACGCATGCATCCAGCTTTCCCTATCTAAGCGCACAACTATGGAATGCACTGCCAAAAATAGTAAAAACAACGTACGACCACCTAAACTTTCGGAAAGTACTAAAAAGAAACCACCGACCCAACATAAAAGCCTGAATACCTGCAACACAACTAAACCAGAGATCGTAATGAACTCACCCCTTCCCTCTTCCTAAGTGCCCCTAAATTTCTACCTACATGAACCTATTCTACCACGATAACACCTTGTAATTGTTCATACCAGAACTGGCGAACACCATTACAGTACTATGTAAGCCAAATTGAGCCTGCAAATAGGTGGGAAAATGTGGGATACAAATGTAACAAATAAATAAAATCAGCTAAGCAGAAATACGCATTGGTGTGGCGGCCAATAGACCACAAGACTTATTTTGAATATTCAATCGTCTCTCCCCCGCTGATACTCTCCCAATTTCCTGTGGTCCTTCTCTCCTCCCCATGGCTTCCCTTGCTGATGCCTGGTCCTCTAAATTTGACCACTCTATTCTTTCTTCCCTTCCCTTCCTACTTCCTCTCTCTCCATCTCGTCTTTCCATTCTCTCTCCTCTACCTGGTCTTCCTTCAATCCTCTGTCAGCCACCACTCTCTTTAAAACTATTCAGTCACTTAACCCTTCCTCCTCTAGCCTGGATCCTTGGTCCACCTTCCTAGTCAAACGTCTTGCTTCTTCCCTCTGTCCCCATCCTTCTTCCTCTGTTCCAAGCCTGCCTTTCTCATGGCATTGTTCCCGCTCTCAGGAAACATGCTCTGGTCACCCCACTGCTTAAGAAACCTCACCTGGACCCTTCTCTTCCTGAAAACTTCTGGCCTATTTCCAATCTTCCTTTCTTTGGTAAAGTTTTGGACAAACTTGTTCTTAAGCAGCTTGATTCTTTCATTGAGCACTCCAACATCCTTCACCCCTATCAATCAGGTTTCCGTACAAATCATAACACCAAAACTCTTCTTCTAGCCTCGCACGACACCATCCACATTGCCATTGATCATCACGAAACCATTCACATTGCCATTGATCATCGTCACGAAACCATTTGCATTGCCATTGATCATCGTCACGAAACCATCCACAATGCCATTGATCATCGTCACGAAACTATTCACATTGCCATTGATCATCGTCTTTCAGTCATCATTGTTTCTTTCGATCTTTCTTAAGCATTTGATCTTGTTGACTACACTTTTCTCATCTGAGACCTTTGCACTTTGTGTCGTGGGCACAGTTCTTTCGTGGTTTTCCAGCTATCTCACTGAGCATACTTTCCAACTTTCATACAGTAGTGGTCCGTCAACTCCCTGCACCGGCCAATATAGAGTGCCACAGGGCTCTATTCTCTCTCCCACTCTGTTCAACATTTTTCTTTCACCACTTCTCACTTTTATTCAGGATCAGGGTTGTTTACCTTTTTGTTATGCGGATGATATTAAAATTCTCTATAGGGGTTCTAATCCTCTTTCCCCTTTTGCCACTCTGAACTCCTGTCTTTCTGCTATCTCTGCTTTGCTTAAAGACCATGGTCTTTTCTTAAACTCTTCTAAATGTGAAGCTATAAATCTCATTTGCCTCCTGTACCCGTTCTGGGTGGTCAACTGCTCCCTTTCTGCGAATCTGTCAGAATACTAGGGGTTATTTTTTACTCAAAAATTACCTTTAAACCTCAGATTGATTCAGTAGTTCGGTCATCTTTCTTTGCTCTCCACTGTATTCGCTCAATACATCCATTTCTCTCATCCCAATCCATCCGCTCTTTGGTAGGGACCTATATCGACTATTGTAATTCGCGCTATGCAGGTCTTCCTCTCCTCTCTCAAACGCCTCCAACTAATTCAATCTATGGCCGTCAAATTAATCCATCATGCACACCGCTTTAATCACGTTACCCCCCTGCTTCGCCTAAAATACTGGCTCCCTGTATCTGCTCGTATTCGTTTCAAGCTTCTAATGCTCATCTTTAAAAGGTTGTTTTCCATATGCAACTCTATATCTGATCAAGTTGCTCATGCCATGTACTCCCACTTGCACCCTTCACGTTTCATCAGACAATCTTCTTTGTGTACCATCACCCTCAGTCTTGCATCTTTCGCTTTCCCGCAACACTGCTTTCTGTCATTTAGGATATACACTGTGGAACTCTCTCCCTTCTGCTCTCAGATCAACTATGCCTCTGCATACATTTAAAAAACATTTGAAATCACTTATTTTCACTGATATCTTTGAATCTGTCTCCTCTACTCTCTTCTTTCCTGGCCTTCCCATTTGTCCTGTCCCTCTCTCCGCCACCCTTTGCACCTTCTTCTACACCCCTCCTCCTTCTCCGAGGATGCATCAAAGGCCTTCCTGACTACACAGACAGTGAGAGGTCATTTCTCCAGGCAATCGGTGTTTGCTCCCCTTTATATTAGTAGGAGCAAGTAGATTTTTTTTTTTTTTTTTTTTTTTTTTTATAAATTTCAGTTTTACAAGCATACAAAACTTGTTCAAAGAAAAATTGAAATTTAGAGGTTACAAGAATTCAGGAAAATCTATTTTCATGATAAATATTCCTCTAATCAATACAAGTCCACCATGCGGGAGTTCAAAAATACAAATAAGTTGAAGCAAATAAACAGGCAACTAAAACTTAAAGAGAGTGAATAGACGCATCTAGCCGTTATTATATTACTATTGAACATTATTACTAGTTGGAAAGCTAATTCCAACTGTCCTTTTAGATGTTATAAAAGTCTCAAGTTGAATAAGATCAAAAAACGCAAACTTTTCGGTTTGGTAAGTGACTAAGCATTTGCAAGGAAATTTAAGGAAAAATGTTGCCCCCAAAGTGAGCACTTCTTGTTTCTTCTGTAGAAATTTCTTCCGGCGCAGCTGTGTTTCCCTTGATACATCCGGAAAGATGCTGATCTTTAAACCTTTAAAAAGTTTTGCTGAATTTTTATAGAATAATCTTAATATCCAAGTTTTATCCGGAGATAAAACTACCGTAACTATCAGAGTAGCAGGTGTTACTTGTTCAGTGTCCGAAAGTTCTAATAAAGCTGATACATCCAAAGGTTGGGTTTCTAGTTGTTGTAAGTTCCTAGATGGAATATAAAATACTTGTGCCAGAGGAGGTATATCTTCTTCCTTTATTTGAAGAATTTCTTTAAAGTATAACTTTAACATCTCTTTAGGAGCTATAGTGTTCAAATAAGGAAAATTAAGAAATCGAAGGTTGTTACTTCTGGAAAAATTTTCCATTATTTCCGCTTTTCATCTTAGATTACTTAAATCTTTCACAATTACATTTTGAACTTGTTGTAGTTGTTGAATATTTTTGGCTTATTGTCCCACCTGTGAATTTAAATATTTTACTTTATCTTCCAACTTTTCAACATCTTGTTTAACCTTCTGCATTTGGGGTACTAAAGCTTTGCCCAAATCCATTATAAGTATCCAAAGGGATTCAAGAGTCACTTCGGGGGGTTTGATTTGTGTTAAATCAAATGAAAAGGCTCCTACCTCCGTCAGTTGTTGTTGCAATACGTTTCCTGGTCGACTTGAGCTAAGTCTCTCCTCCGTTGATATTCCGTTCAGCTCAGTTTTTTCCCGATCTTCAATCGCCCCCAGCGTCCCTACTGCTACATCTCCTTCCGGAGTTCGACTCGGAGACACCGCCACCAAAGGAAAAAACTAGGAGGAGCAAGTAGATTAAAATGAACCCTAACCACAGTAAAAGATTAACGGGTTGATACTGAGTTTGTGGTGGTGTACGGCTGATAAGTTACTCTCAGCCATGGGCTGACTTAACGCCAGTAATTCAAAGCCAGGACATGCACAGCTCCAGGCTTTTCCTGGTTATGTCCACCAACCTAGAAGTTAACCGGACACTGGCCGATTTTCAGACCAGTGCCCAATTAACGCAGCGCATAAAGTTAGGACAGCTGTTTTAACTTTATGTGCTTACTTAGCAGCAATTTTCAGTCCACTAACCAGCTAACTGGCTAAGTTGATGTTCCTCCCCTAACCTATCCAGTTAGGAGATGGCCGGTTAGCGGACACAGTCAGAAGCACTAACTGGTTAAATGCTGCTGAGTATGAGACATATGAGGAGAGACTTGCTGAACTAAACATGTATACTCTGGAGGAAAGGAGAAACAGGGGTGATATGATACAGACGTTGAAATATTTGAAAGGTATTAATCTGCAAATGAACCTTTTCCGGAGATGCGAAAGTGGTAGAACGAGAGGACATAAAATGAGATTGAAGGGGGGCAGACTCAAGAAAAATGTCAGGAAGTATTTTTTCATGGAGAGAGTGGTGGATGCTTGGAATGCCCTCCCGCGGGAGGTGGTGGAGATGAAAACGGTAACGGAATTCAAACATGCGTGGGATAAGCATAAAGGAATCCTGTGCAGAAGGAATGGATCCTCAGGAGCTTAGTCGAGATCGGTTGGCAGAGCCGGTGGTGGGAGGCGGGGCTGGTGGTTGGAAGGCGGGGATAGTGCTGGGCAGACTTATACGGTCTGTACCAGAGTCGGTGGTGGGAGGTAGGACTGGTGGTTGGGAGGCGGAGATAGTGCTGGACAGACTTATACAGTTTGTGCCAGAGCCGGTGGTGGGAGGTGGGGCTGGTGGTTGGGAGGCGGGGATAGTGCTGGGCAGACTTATACGGTCTGTACCAGAGTCGGTGGTGGGAGGTAGGACTGGTGGTTGGGAGGCGGAGATAGTGCTGGGCAGACTTATACGGTCTGTGCCAGAGCCGGTGGTGGGAGGCGGGACTGGTGGTTGGGAGGCGGGGATAGTGCTGGGCAGACTTATACGGTCTGTACCAGAGTCGGTGGTGGGAGGTAGGACTGGTGGTTGGGAGGCGGAGATAGTGCTGGACAGACTTATACAGTTTGTGCCAGAGCCGGTGGTGGGAGGTAGGACTGGTGGTTGGGAGGCGGGGATAGTGCTGGGCAGACTTATACGGTCTGTGCCCTGAAGAGCACAGGTACAAATCAAAGTAGCGTATACACAAAAAAGTAGCACATATGAGTTATCTTGTTGGGCAGACTGGATGGACCGTGCAGGTCTTTTTCTGCCGTCATCTACTATGTTACTATGTATGAGGAGCCTCTCCTGCCCGGTTAACTCCTTTTGAATATTGACTCCTACAAATTTAGCCATGTTTATTTATTTAGATTTATTTGATATTGACCCTTAATCTCTATCCTCCCAAGTTTCAAACCTCCTCTCTACTGTGGCACCATCCACGTCTGTCAACGAGGCTGTTTCTTCTTACAACAATATTCTATCCTCTGCCTTAGACACTCTTGCACCTTTGATGACCCGCCCTATAAAGCGTACAAAACCCCAACCTTGGCTGAATTCTAATATCCGCTACCTACGTTCCTGTACCTGCTCCACCGAACGCCTCTGATGGAAATCTCGGGCCCTTGCTGATTTCTTACACTTTAAGTTCATGCTGACCTCCTTCCAATCTGCTCTTTTACGCGCCAAACAGGATTATTATATCCAACTTACTAACTCTCTTGGCTCTAACCCTCGACTTCTCTTCACCACATTGTACTCTCTCCTCAAGGTGCCCCTCCCCTTCATTATTTCCTCAGACCCTTGCTGAATTCTTTCACGACAAGGTTCAAAAGATAAACCTTGAATTCTCTACCTCGCCACCTCTCCCTCCACTAGTCCGTTCCCCTCTCTCTCCTTACCCTCAGTCCTTTTCCTCCTTTCCTGAAGTTACTATTGAGGAAACTACACTTCTCCTTTCTTCCTCAAAATGTACCACCTGTTCCTCTGATCCCATTCCCACCCACCTTCTTAATGCCATCTCTCCTGCTCTTATTCCTTTTATCTGTCACATTCTCAACCTCTCACTTTCCACTGCGACTGTCTCTGCTGCCTTTAAACATGCTGTGGTCACACCTCTACTTAAGAAGCCTTCACTCGACCCTACTTGTCCCTCTAATTACCGACCCATCTCCCTCCTTCCCGTTTCTCTCCAAATTACTTGAGCATGCTGTTCACCCCCGCTGCCTTGATTTTCTCTCCTCACATGCTATTCTTGACCCACTACAATCTGGTTTTCGCCCTCTCCACTCAACCGAAACTGCTCACTAAAGTCTCCAATGACCTATTACTGGCTAAATCCAGAGGTCTGTATTCCATCCTCATTCTTCTTGATCTTTCCGCTGCTTTTGACACTGTCGATCACAGCATACTCCTTGATACCCTGTCCTCACTTGGATTCCAGGGCTCTGTCATTTCCTGGTTCTCTTCCTACCTTTCCCTCCGCACCTTCAGTGTTCACTCTGGTGGATCCTCTTCTACTTCTATCCCTCTGCCTGTCGGCGTACTGCAGGGTTCTGTTCTTGGTCCCCTCCTCTTTTCTATCTACACTTCTTCCCTTGGTTCATTAATCTCAACCATCTCTATGCTGATGACTCCCAAATCTACCTTTCTACCCCTGATATCTCACCTTGCATCCAAATCAAAGTATCAGCGTGCTTGTCTGACATTGCTGTCTGGATGACTCAACGCCACCTGAAATTAAACATGATGAAAACCGAGCTTATCATTTTTCCCCCCAAACTCACCTCCCCGCTCCCCCCGTTTTCTATTTCTGTTGATGGCTCTCTCATTCTCCCTGTCTCTTCAGCTCGTAACCTTGGGTTCATCTTTGACTCCTCTCTCTCATTCTCTACTCATATCCAGCAGATCGCCAAGTCCTGTTGTTTCTTTCTTTACAACATCCATAAAATCTGCCCCTTTCTTTCTGAACACTCTACCAAAACCCTCATCCACACCCTTGTCACCTCTCGTTTAGACTACTACAATCTGCTTCTGGCTGGCCTCTCACTTAGTCACCACTCCCCTCTCCAGTCGGTTCAAAACTCTGCTGCCCGTCTCATCTTCCGCCAGGGTCGCTTTACTCATACTACCCCTCTCCTCAAGTCGCATCACTGGCTCCCTATCCGTTTTCGCATCCTGTTTAAACTTCTTCTGCTAACCTATAAATGTATTCACTCTGCTGCTCCCCAGTATCTCTCCACACTCGTCCTTCCCTACTCCCCTTTCCGTGCACTCCGTTCCATGGATAAATCCTTCTTATCTGTTCCCTTCTCCACTACTGCCAACTCCAGACTTCGCTCCTTCTGTCTCGCTGCACCCTACGCCTGGAATAAACTTCCTGAGCCCCTACGTCTTGCCCCATCCTTGACCATCTTTAAATCTAGATTGAAAGCCCACCTCTTTAACATTGCTTTTGACTTTTAACCACTCGCTTCCACCTACCCTCCTCTCCTCTTTCCTCTACACATTAATTGATTTGCTTGCTTTATTTTTTGTTTATTAGATTGTAAGCTCCTTTGAGCAGGGACCGTCCTTCTTTGTTTATTTTGTACAGCGCTGCGTAACCCTAGTAGTGCTCTAGAAATGTTAAGTAGTAGTAGTAAGCTCTTTGAGCAGGGACTGTCTTTCTTCTATGTTTGTGCAGCGCTGCGTACGCTTTGTAGCGCTATAAAAATGCTAAATAGTAGTAGTAGACAGTGTCGTAGCGGGGGCGGCTGGCACCCGGGGTGGGTTGCCGCCGTGTACCCCCCCTCGGGTGCAGTGCGGCGCCCCCCCCCCCCCCCCCGGCGTGCACCCCCCCCCTCGGAGCGCATTTTACCTTACTTTGGCAGCAAGGGGCGGGCGGGAGGGCTGATCCGCCCCCGAGCCTGTTGGATTATTTGTAGTAAATAATTAGCAGATTTTAGTACACACAGCTTCAGCTTTAGAAATGTTAATTTCTTTTCTTCATCTCTCTCATACACCCCAGAATAATTCACTGCTGAGTCACTTTAAAGTTGAAGTAACAAAACATCTGTTTACTCACAGTTTGTTGTTAGATTATATTCAGACAGGCTTATATATACATAATACTATACATTTGGATTATCAGCTCTTTCCATGTGCTTAGATGGTAATGGATGCTCACACCACCATAGATTCTCTCAGGTTAGGAGAGATCATGAGCTCCATGTGCTGTGCCTAACCCCCACAGGAAGTTGCATGGGTGTGACCTCTCTAAGCAATTTACATCAGAGGTCACAGAGTAATCACAGAGAAAAAATTGGTGACAGGCAATGCATGTAAAATACAATACATTATTCCAACAAACCCCTTCTCATGCATAACTGTCATGCAATTATTAATTCACACAAAGTCCAAGCTTTATACGCAGATTCTCAAAACGTTCTCTGGGTAACGGTTTGGTCATGATGTCAGCTGTCATCTCATTGGTGTGACAATAGTGTAGACTGATGACCCCTTCTTTCGCCAACTCTCGCACGTTGTGGTATTTCGTTGCGATGTGCTTGGTGCGTGACTGAACCTTGTCATTCTGTGACAGTCTGATGCAGCTTTGATTATCTTCCATTATCTGGATTGGTCTCTGTTCAGCTATTCCAAAATCCAGCAAAAGTTTTTCAATCCACATCAGTTCTCTGCATGCTTCTGATACAGCCACATATTCAGCTTCTGTAGAAGACAGACTCACAATACTTTGTTTATGACTGGCCCATGAAATTTGTACATTTCCATACATAAACACATATCCACTTGTGGATTTATAATCAGAATGATCCCCTGCCCAATCTGAATCACAGTAACATATTAGTTTTGGATTACTATTGGCTGAAATCTTTAATTTACAATCAATGGTACCTTTTAAATACCTTACCATCCTTTTAACTGCAGTCCAATCTGATTTGGTAGGTGAGCTGACCCTTCTGCTCAAAATTCCTACTGCATTTGCTATATCAGCCCTGTATGTGGTAGTTAGATATAAAAGCTTACCTATGGCTGATCTATATTGGATGTTATCTGGTAAAGGTTCTCTTACTGTTTCATCCTTCAGAAAATCAGTGATCATGGGAGTGCTTACAACTTGGGCATCTTGCATACCTAAACTTTCAATAAGCTCATTTATTTTCTGCTTCTGGCTTAGAAGATAAGAACCATCATTTTGTTTCTCAATTTCTATACCAAGATAGTATGACACATTACCAAGTTCTTTTATCTCAACATTCAGGTTTAAATATTTTACAATGTCCTTGTACTCTTGCTCACTTTCGCTTGCAATGAGCAGATCATCAACAAAAGCTAAAATGTATGCATATTGTCCATTTCTGCACCTAGTGTACAAGCATTTATCTGCTTCACCTTGCTTAAATCCTAAATTTGTCAATATTTCATGCAATTTGTCATTCCAACATTTTGCACTTTGCTTTAATCCATAAAGACCTTTGTTTAATTTACACACTAGCTGTCTTTGTTTTGTATTTATGAAACCTGTTGGCTGTTCCATGTACAAGTCTTCAGTTATATCTCCATGAAGAAATGCTGTTTTCACATCAATGTGGTTGACTTGCATGCCTTTTGAGACTGCAATGCTCAGAAGTGTTCTAATTGTCGTGTGTTTCACTACAGGTGCAAACACTTCATCAAAATCTTCTCCATATTTTTGAAGATATCCCTTTGCGACTAATCTGGCTTTATACCTTTCCACTTTTCCTTGTGCATTCCTTTTTAACTTGAATACCCATTTGCATCCTATAGCTTTCTTGCCAGGAGGTAATTTTGTAAGAATCCAAGTATTATTTTTATCCAATGCATCAATTTCTTCTTGTGCTGCTTTATGCCATTCAGCAGCTTCTTCTGCTGGCATTTTCTCAATCTCATCCCATGTTAAGGGCTCTTGAGCTTCTGCTGACTTTGTTAGGTAAGACAGTCTTGGGGGTGGAACACCTTTGTTTTCCCTGGATGAGCGTCTGACAACAGGTTGGTCTGACCTTTCCGCATCCTCTAAATCTGAGAGTCCTTCTCCAATTGATTCCCCTTCTCCAACTGTACTGTCTCCTGCGATGATCCTTTCTGTGTCTGCTTCCTCTGCCTGTTCCTCGTTAGATACAGATGAGTTGCTTTCAGACATCTGCCTTGGTATGGCATTTATATACACTGGCATGTCTATTATGGTTCTAGTTTCATATTCTGGATGATAAGGCTCATCTGGGATAATCCAGCCTTTATCAACCCTTTTGTTTTCATCAAAATATGTAACATGTCTTATGCCAACAATGCCAGTTTTCAGATTCAAATTCTATATCCTTTGTGTCCTGGAGCATAGCCAACTAAAATGCCCCTTTCTGTTGTGGAATCCAGCTTATGCCTTCTTTGCTTTGGTACATGAGCATATGCTGTACTTCCAAATGTTCTTATGTGTGACAGGTTTGGCTTCCTACCATGCCATGTCTCATGTGGTGTGCGCTCAGCGCCTTTAGTTGGCATTCTGTTTTGTAGGTACACTGCTGTGAGAATGGCTTCCCCCCATAGTCTTTTAGGGAGATTGCTATCTGACAGCATACATCTGGTCATTTCCACAAGTGACCTAAATTTTCTCTCTGCAACAGAATTTTGCTCTGGTGTATAAGCTACTGTTGTGATATGCTGAATGCCTTCTTGTTCTAGAAATGTGCGCATGCTTTGTGAAGTGAACTCACCACCATTGTCGGTCTGAAGAACCTTTGGTTTTCTTTCAAATTTATTGCTCACCATGGCTACGTATTTCTTCAGCATGTCTGTGACTTGACTTTTTTCTTTCAGCAAATAGGCCACACAGTATCTAGAGAAATCATCCAAGAATATTAGCACAAATCTGTTATTTCCCAATGATGGGATATTAAACGGTCCACATAAGTCACTGTGTATTAAGTCCAGTACTTTATTACTCCTATTTCCTGTGTATGCAGGAAATGAGGGTCTCACACCTTTTTGAGTAACACAGTCTATGCATTTCTCCATTTTACCAGTATTTGCACTTATCTGAATGCCTGTGGCTAGTTGCCTACTGTAAAGATCCTGGATCACCTTAAAATCACGATGTCCCAGGCGGCGATGCCAGATTTCCAGACTACATTTACCATCATTCTTCCTTACTTGCGCCATATGTGAGGCTTCACCTGAAATGCTCAGTTTATAAACATCATTATGCATAAAAGCTTCAGCATACACTTCATCATTTTTAGCGATTGTGCACTTACTGTTTTCAAAATGAATCACAAATCCCTTCTTATCTAATGTAGATACACTAAGCATATTGCAAACTGCTTGGGGAATATACAAGACATCACTTACAGGAATTTCTTTAACTTCATTAGACACTTTGCATTTTAAGAATCCAATGCCTTTTGCTTGGATCTTAGCAGTCCCTGCATTTGCAGTATTAAGAATACCTTCTTCTGGACACATTTCCTGAAAGAAATCCTTAGAATTGGTTAAATGGCATGTGCTCCCCGAATCCAAAATCCAAGTACTTTCATTTGAATTATTATTTACCATAGTCAAAGATTTTTCTGCCATTAGAAAGCTCTTATGTTTATTATTGTCCTTCATACATTTCTTGGTTGGAGAATTCTTTTGTTCCATTGGCTTAGGTGAGCTAGAGGGAGTGTTTTGTGTTTCCTTACACCATTTAGATACATGTCCCTCCTTTCCACATGAATAGCAAATCAGCTTGCCCTTGGGTGGAGTTTTCCCATAGCTCCGCCTTCCTCTGTTCTTTGCCAAGAAATTTGTTTCATTTCTCTCTGACTGACTTTGAGAACACATCTCCTCAGAATCATTAATTATGCATTCCTGCCTCAGTTTTGATGCTGCCTGTTCAAAAGATTGCCCTTCAATGGCTTCATTTACAGACCTAAAAACATCAAACTTCTTTGATAGTGAGGTAAAAAGAAATGCTCTTTTCAATGCATCACACATGGGAATTCCAGAAAGTTCTAACTTTTGAAATGAAGACATAAGATGCATAATGTGATCATTACATTTACTTTTATCCCTTAATTTGGTTTCATTCAACTCTGCCAACCAAATTGGTTGCTGTTTTGCATATGTAGTTGCATACATAGTTCTCAGTTTATATAAAATGTCCTTTGGTGTATCTTTTCCCTCCACGAATATGGCTTGTTTCTCTGAGAGAGCTTCCAAAAACATGCACTTCACATAATAGTTTGCATTGTCCCATTCAGCCATATTTTCAGCTGTTCTGTTTTGGTCTAAGCATATATTTAGTTTCTTTGCTTGAAGGAGACATATGAATCTTAGTTCCCACTGCTGATAATTAAATTCAGTTAATTTAGGCACCTTGAGAGAGTAGAAAAATGGTGAATTTCCTCCCTCAGCCATTTTCTTAGCCTTGCCTGCTGTTTGGTGTGTGGGGGGAGAGAGAGACAGACTGAATCTTTCTTTTAAAACTTAAGAGAAAAATGTGGCTTTTTTTACTGCCTGGTAATATTTCTCTTCTTTTTCAATTCCTGGCCCTGGGCCCATAACCCTTTTGTTGGATTATTTGTAGTAAATAATTAGCAGATTTTAGTACACACAGCTTCAGCTTTAGAAATGTTAATTTCTTTTCTTCATCTCTCTCATACACCCCAGAATAATTCACTGCTGAGTCACTTTAAAGTTGAAGTAACAAAACATCTGTTTACTCACAGTTTGTTGTTAGATTATATTCAGACAGGCTTATATATACATAATACTATACATTTGGATTATCAGCTCTTTCCATGTGCTTAGATGGTAATGGATGCTCACACCACCATAGATTCTCTCAGGTTAGGAGAGATCATGAGCTCCATGTGCTGTGCCTAACCCCCACAGGAAGTTGCATGGGTGTGACCTCTCTAAGCAATTTACATCAGAGGTCACAGAGTAATCACAGAGAAAAAATTGGTGACAGGCAATGCATGTAAAATACAATACATTATTCCAACAGAGCCCACATCGCTGGGAGCTGCGTCGGCTCCATTGGTTCCTTGCTTTCTCTGCCCCGGAACAGGAAGTAACCTGTTCCGGGGCAGAGGGAGCAAGGAACCAACGGAGATGACACCCCCCCAGTGGCGTGCACCCGGGGCGGACCGCCCCACCCCCTTCCTATGCCACTGGTAGTAGATTTTGTTCACACCTTTTTCATTAGTAGCTCAAGGTGAGTTACATTCAGGTACTCTGGATATTTCTCTGTCCCAGGAGGGCTCACAATCTAAGTTTGTACCTGAGGCAATGGAGGGTTAAGTGACTTGCCCAAGATCAGAAGGAGCAGCAGTGGGATTTGACCCGGCCACCTCTGGATTGCAAGACTTGTGCTCTAACCACTAGGCCACTCCTCCACTTGTTATTCTTTAGGGTTCTACATGGAATGTTGCTACTCTTTGAGATTCTGCATGGAATCTTGTCACTCTTTAGGATTCCAGAATCGTTGCTGATCTGCAAGCGCAGGCTTCTGGTTCTGTGAGTCTGACGTCCTGCAAGTTGCCAGGTACACTGGATATTTCTCTGTCCCAGGAGGGCTTACAATCTAAGTTTGTACCTGAGGCAATGGAGGGTTAAGTGACTTGCCCAAGATCACAAGGAGCAGCAGTGGGATTTCAATCGGCCACCTCTGGATTGCAAGACCGGTGCTCTAACCACTAGGCCACTCCTCCACTCCACTTGCTGCCAAACAAGATGCACATGGAAGAGAAGGCTTGCTACCTTCTCTGTGGGTTTACTGCCACCTAACAGAGTGCTCCAAAATTGATCAGAAAAGAGGCAGGAGAGACCCTCTACCAGGTTAGTGGGTTTGTTAGATATAGCACAAGCGGGTTTTAGACCAGGGAGTGGGGCAGACACCCTTTTAGCAGCTATGTTAGTCCAGATTTATTGATGTTTAGAAAGAGTTTCAGTGTTGCTGATCTCTTTAGATTTTTTTCCTTAGTTGATCCTACTATTAAAGAGATGCTGGGAGCTGCGTGTTAGTGGCTCAGTTTTAAACTGGATTGCCTCTTTTTTTGTCTGACTGCTTACTGGAATTCCCTTCCACACAAAGTCCGTATTGAATTATCCTATAAAAAGTTTAAGCCTGCCTTAAAGGCTTGGCAGTTTCACCAAATTAGCCGATTATGGTCACAGCAGTTGGTTTAAAACTCAACTCCTACCCAGTGGTGTGCTGGTAAATTTTTAACAACAGGCTCTCTCCCCGGTCCACCTCTGCGCCCCCCCCCCATCCACCTCTGCGCCCCCCCCCGTCCACCACTGCGCCCCCCCCCCCAAAAAAAATTGCAGAGCTGGCTATACCCGGGGGGGGGGGGGGGGCAGCCAACACATTACTCTCTCCAGGAAAAAAAATTAAATGATCCCAGGTTCCAATCTAATTCATGTTTAATATGGGATAAAATGCCATAAATAAGTGAATAAATATAAACTTTTAACGTTCAGCACCTGATTCTCAAAGTGGACATATTCCAAACACTATCATGAAAATAAAATTATTTTTTTCTACCGTTGTTGTCTGGTGACTTTGTTTCTCTGATCATGCTGGTCCAGTATCTGATTCTGCTGCTCTCTATCTGTTCCCTTGACTCCGTTTCCAGGGCTTCCTTTCCATTTATTTCTTTTCTTTCCTCCTTTCTTCTTCATTTCTGGTCCTCCGCAGACTTGACTGTACAGTGGATCCAGCTTCTGCCTATTTTCTCCATCCATGTGCAGTTTCTCTCCTCACTTCCTGTTCCCTCATCTAATCTCCTTCCTCTATCTTCCCTCCATGTCCAGAATTTCTTCTCTCTCCCTTCCCTTCCCTCCATCCATGTCCAGAATTTCTCTTGCTCTCCCCTCCATCCATGTCCTGAAACTCTCTTCTCTCCCCTGCCCCTCTCCATCCATACCCAGCAATTCTCTTCTCTCCCCTGCCCCCCTCTACCCATCCATGCCCAGCAAGTCTCTCCTCTGCCCCCCTCTACCCAGCCATGCCCAGCAAGTCTCTCCCCTCTACCCAGCCATGCCCAGCAAGTCTCTCCCCTGCCCCCCTACCCATCCGTGCCCAGCAGGTCTCTCCCCTGCCCCCCTCTACCCACCCATGCCCAGCAAGTCTCTCCCCTGCCCCCCTCTACCCACCCATGCCCAGCATGTCTCTCCCCTGCCCCCCTCTACCCACCCAAGCCCGGCAAGTCTCTCCCCTGCCCCACTCTACCCACCCATGCTCAGCAAGTCTCTCCCCTGCCCCATCTACCCACCCATGCCCAGCAAGTCTCTCCCCTGCCCCCTCTACCCATCCATGCAATTCTCTTCCCTGCCCCCTCTACCCATCCATACCCAGCAATTCTCCTCCCCCCTGCCCTTCCCTCCCGCTCCGAAGCATGTCCAACGATGTCCTTCGCCCCCACCCTCCCCTCCCGCTCCCATCCGTCTTTTTTTAATTACCTCCATTGAAGCGCGCGCTATTTAAAGCCCTGCTGCGTGCTGGCCGTCTCCAGGCTTCCCCTGCTTGCTTCGGATGATGTTCATGCCTTAGTCCCGCCTTTGCGAAAAAAGGAAATGACGTCAGAATGAAGGCGGGACTAAGGCACGAATATCATCCGAAGCAAGCAGGGGAAGCCTGGAGACGGCCAGCACGCAGCAGGGCTTTAAATAGCGCGCGATTCGATGGAGGTAATTAAAAAAAGACAGATGGGAGCGGGAGGGGAGGGGGGGGGGGGCGAAGGACATCGTTGCAAATGCTTCGGAGCGGCAGGGGAGGTAAGCATGGCCTGTGATGGTGCCCTCCTACCATGCTTACCTCCCGCAATGGAGCCGGCTCGCCCCAACAACAACCGGCTCGCAAGAGCTGTCAAAATTTAACAAGCGCCTCTTGCGAGCCGGACAGAGCCGGCTCCAGCACACCACTGCCCCTACCCCTCTCCCTCCAATACCCCCTTCCTTTTGTTTGCACCATCCCTGTATAAATACGTATTGGCCTTTCTTGTGTGAGTTCCTTTCTCCTATCATTTTTAGAATTGTAAACTGCCTATGTCTACCTGTTCGTTCAGGCGGTATATCAAATTTTTATAAATAAATAAATACACTCTTAGTCACTCTAATGATACAGAAGAAAATAGTGCAATGATAAATCAGACATTGTATCAATTTTCTCCTTCTTTGAGATTACTGGGGATTTTGATAGATAGTAAATTATCATTGGAGCTTTAGATTAATAGCCTTATTCAAAGATATTTTTTCACAACGCATAATTTACGACGATTACGGAAATATTTCGACCAAGAGCATTTTAGGCTCATAGTTCAATCCTAGATTCTGAGTTCATTAGACTATTGTAGTATTATCTATCTAGGTGTTTCAAAACAGGTACTAAAGAAACTTTAAACTATCCAAAATGTTGCATTACACATCTGATCTACTCACTAAAAAAGTATGATAATATTTTTCTGTATTACAAAAAGCTTCATTGGCTTCCAGTGCACGCTAGGATCGTATTTAAGTTCCTTTGTTTTATTCATAAAATAATGTATGGATTAGCCCCATCTTATCTCTTGGATCACCTAGGCATAGGCGCCCGGTATAAGAGGCTTGGGGAGGCTAAGCCTCCCCAGCCGCAAGCCCCAAGCGTCTCTCTCTCTCTCTGTCATCTATCATACCTCGTGGTGTTAGAGCAGCAGTGAAAAGCATTGCAGGCTGCTGGGCTCAGTGCTTTGTTTTGCCTTCTCTCTCTCTCTCAGCTCTGGCCCGCCCTCGTTTCCTGTTTATGCAAGGGCGGGCCAGAGCTGAGAGAGAGAGAGAGCGAAGGCAAAACAACTAAAGCACGGAGCCCAGCAGCCTGCAATGCTTTTCACTGCTGCACTAACACCACAAGGTATGATAAATGATGTTTAAAATTTGGAGGAAGCCTGGAACTCGAAGGGAGCGAGGGAGGGGGGACCCTGGAACTGTCTGGGAGGGAGGGGGAGGGGGACCCTGGAACTGTCTGTGAAGGAGGGAGGGAGGGGGGACCCTGGAACTGTCTGTGATGGAGGGAGGGAGGGGAGACCCTGGAACTGTTTGTGAGGGAGGGGGGAGGGGGGACCCTGGACCTGTTGGGGAGGGAGGGGGGACCCTGGACTTGTCTGTGAGGGAGGGGGACCCTGGAACTGTCTGTGAGGGAGGGAGGGAGGGGGACCCTGGAACTGTCTTTGATGAGTCTGACTTCTTGATGTAACATTCCAGCCAGTATTTTGCCTTCATATCTGTTGTGTCATGTGTTTTTCATGTGTGATCAAGATGCAGTATTCTACTAGCGTGTAGTATTTGCAGCCCTTTTTTGTTTTGTTTCACTAGGTTGTGTACTGGTGTTTTACAGCCCGGTGTAATTTCAGTGCTGCCTTTCCACGCATAAGGTTGTAGCTCGTCCTGTCCTTGGAATTAGTGCTGTTATGGTTTGGTAAGGTTATGAGTGTGTTTTTGCACAAGTTTGTGTATAGTGTTTTGCAGTGGAGAGATTGTGTGTTGGCCTTACTGAGGTGGCACCAAAACTTCAGAAAGGGTGTAGAGCCTAAATCATGACACACTACCTCTTGAAGGATCTACATATGGTCGTTAATAAAGGAACTCATTGTGAACACTTTCCACCCTAAAAGGGTGTTTTGTGGCTGTACATGAGAATTGTGATATTATGATCCCTTGTTTCATATTGTTGACGGTCTGCATTTTCCGTATGGTGGTATATTGGTGTATTAGGTCTGCCCAGTGTCATATTTATGGTACAGTAAGGTTCTGAGTGTGTTTTTGCACAAAGTTGTGCATAGTGTTTTGCAGTTGAGCGATTGTGGTTAGTATATGCTTTGAGCAACCACTTTATTCTTTGACATATTATACATATCTATTATGTAAATTTAATAAAAGGTATTAATTGTGATTATTTTATTTTTACTTATTTTTTTTTCTGTGTGTTGTCAGACAATTATGGATGTAAGCCCCGCCCCTGGCCCCACCCCTAACCCCGCCCCCTTTAGCCTCCCCAGACAATTGGGCCACCGACCGCCTATGCACCTAGGGGTCCTTTTACCAAGCTGTGGGGGAAAAGGGCCCTGTGCTAACGGCGGGGACCATTTTTTTTTCCATGCCCCTGGGCCCTTTTTACCGCAGTGGGTAAAAGCCCCCAAACATGACCATGCGCTAAGAGAACTCTTACCACATGGCCATGCAGCGGGGAGCACTTACTGCCACCCACTGAGGTGGAGATAAAGGTTCCCGCAGTAACCCAGCGGTAACTGGGTAGCATATGGCGATGCCTGATTATCACCAGGTTACCACTGGAAATGGCTCGAACTAGAGAATAACACAGGGATAAAATTTGTCCCTATCCCCGCCCCGTCCCCGTGGGTTCTATCTCCGTCCCCACCCTGTCCCCGCAGGCGCCATCTCCATCCCTGTTCCTTCCCCGCAGGCCCTGTCTCCGTCTCTGCCCCGTCCCTGTGGGCTCTGTCCTCATCTGCAGAAGCCTCAAACACTTATGGGAAAATTAGGTTCTTACCTTGGTAATTTTCTTTCCTTTAGTCATAGCAGATGAATCCATTACGAATGGGCTGTGTCCACCTACCAGCAGGGGGAGATAGAGAGCACTGAAAAACCAAAGTGCCTCTTGGCCAGCTAGCTCCATCTGCCTCTCAGTATTTGAAGCTTCCAAAGCAGTGTTACACTGCAAAGTAGAATAACATGAACTTTCCTCACAGCAAAACGAACGCCCCAGAACAGGAGCAGTAATTCAAAGGAGGGACGAACTCAACCTCCTGTAACAGAACAGAAATCCTGAAGACTGTTTTCCAACTTCTCCCAATGAGAGAACATATCTACAGGAAAAACTGAACACCAAACAGCATCAATCAATCAATCAATCAGGGCGGGCTCATGGATTCATCTGCTATGACTAAAGGAAAGAAAATTACCAAGGTAAGAACCTAATTTTCCCTTCCTTGTCATCAAGCAGATGAATCCATTACGAATGGGATCTATCAAAGCAATCCCTAGATAGGGTGGGAACAGGCCACACCACGCACCAGCACTTGTGCTCCAAAATGCACATCCCTCCTGGCAGCCACATCCAGCCTGTAATGTTGGGCAAATGAGAGCTTAGAAGCCCATGTCGCTGCACTGCATATCTCTTTAAGAGATAGTGCTCCAGTTTCAGCCCAAGAAGAGGAAATCGCTCTTGTGGAATGTGCCTTAAAGGCTTCAGGCGGAGGCCGGCCAGACAGCAGATATGCTGAAAAAATAGCTTCTTTGAGCCAACGAGCCAGAGTAGCTTTAGACACTGGAGACCCTCTGTGAGGACCTGACAACAAAACAAAAAGGTGATCAGAAGTCCTGAAAGCATTTGACGTGTGCAGATATTGCAACAGAGCCCTTCGCACATCCAGAAGGTGCAATTGCCATAAAGATTCTGGAAACTCCTCTCTAGAAAAAGAGGGCAGGAAAATAGGCTGGTTTAGGTGAAACGCTGAAACCACCTTAGGCAGGAAGGAAGGCACAGTCCATACCTTAACTCCGGACTCTGAGAATTGCAAAAGTGGGTCTCGACAGGACAGCGCCTGGAGCTCAGACACCCGTCTCGCCGATGTAATGGCCACCAAAAAGACCGTCTTTAGGGTCACATCCTTCTCCGAAGCTCGCCTAAGCGGCTTGAAGGGCAAACACCGCAGGGCCTTTAAAACTAACCCCAGGTTCCATGCCGGACACGGAGCCTGCACGGGAGGACGGAGCCGAAGCACCCCTCTAAGAAACCGTGCCACATCTGGATAAGCAGCCAGGGAGAGGCCAGCCACCTTCCCCCGAAAACATGCTAAGGCTGCCATTTGAACACGCAGGGAATTATAGGCCAAGCCTTTTTGTAAACCATCCTGCAAAAAGTCAAGTATCGGCGAGACAGAAGCCCACATGGGTGTAATCGCTTTAGCAGCACACCAAGCCTCAAACTGGCGCCAAATCTGAGCATAGGCAAAGGAAGTGAAACGCTTGCGGGCCTGAAGGAGAGTGGAGATGACCTTGTTGGAATAGCCCTTGTCTCTCAATTGCGCCCTCTCAATAGCCATGCCGTAAGACCAAAGCGGCAGGCGTCCTCTATGGTTACCGGCCCCTGTGACAACAGGTTTGGTACCAGAGGCAAAGGAAGGGGAGCCTCCACCAGCATCCGCCGGAGGTCCGCATACCACGGCCTCCTGGGCCAATCCGGGGCAATGAGAACCACCTCTCCTTGATGTAGCTGAATCCGCAGGAGAACTCGCCCTATCAAGGGCCAAGGAGGGAACACATACAGGAGGCCTTGAGGCCAGGGTTGAGCCAAAGCATCCAACCCCGCCGAGCGAGGATCTCTCCGTCTGCTGTAAAAGCACGGGACTTTGGCATTTGCGCTTGACACCATAAGATCCACTACGGGCGCCCCCCCATTTGTCACAGATCTGAAGGAACACTTCGTCTGCCAGTTCCCATTCTGCTGGGTCGATTTGATGCCTGCTTAGATAATTGGCTTGCATGTTGCTCTGACCTGCAATGTGAGCTGCTGACAGAAACTGCAGATGTAGCTCGGCCCAGTGGCAAATCTGCGCGGCCAGTGCTCTGCACTGAGTGCTGCCTTGTCGATTTATGTAGGCCACTGCTATCGTATTGTCCGACAGAACTCTGACAGCCAGTCCCTCCATGGTCGTGTGAAAGGCCAGAAGCGCCTGGAATATCGCTTTCAACTCCAAACGATTGATGGACCACTCCGACTCCTCGGGTGTCCAGAGACCCTGGGCATTCCTTCCCTTGCAATGTGTTCCTGGGGAAAATAAATCCAATTCTATCGAAGATACGGCTTGTAGTGTGGTATTGAAGGGGGCGGGGGTTGATACGTCTGAGTGTGTGCCGAATGCCCGAGTTGGCTGGCATCTGTTACCACCAAGCACCAATCAGGAAGCAGCATGCTGTCTGAGAGCCACCACTCCATACTAAGCCGGGCCGCAGGGAGCCATGTGAGTCTGCGCTGGTAATCCTGAGATATTGGAGACCATCGTTGAAGCAGGGAACACTGCAGAGGTCTCAGGTGCGCTCTCGCCCATGGCACCACTTCCAAGGTGGCTGTCATCGACCCCAACAGCTGGACTATGTCCCAAGCTTGTGGGCAAGGCATCCTCAGGAGCAGATGGACCTGGTTCTGAAGCTTGCACCGCCTTTGCTCGGGTAGAAAGACAAACCTCGAGGCTGTGTCAAACCGGACCCCCAAATATTCTAGAGATTGAGAGGGGGTCAGGTGACGTTTGGGTAAATTGACGACCCAGCCCAGAGATTGAAGTACTGAGACCACTCTGGCTGTTACATGATGACTCTCTTCTGCAGAGTCCGCTCTGATGAGCCAGTCGTCGAGGTACGGGTGAACCCGGATACCCTCTCGCCTGAGAAAGGCAGCTACTACCACCATTACCTTGGAAAAGGTTCGGGGAGCTGTGGTGAGGCCAAAAGGCAAGGCCCGAAACTGGAAATGTTTCCCAACATTGCAAACCGGCGAAACCGTCGGTGCGGGGGCCAAATAGGAATGTGCAAGTAAGCTTCTTTCAGGTCCAGAGACATGAGAAACTCTCCTGGCTGTACCACCGCAATGACGGAGCACAGGGTTTCCATGCGAAAATGCCGCACTCTGAGTGACTTGTTGACTTCCTTTAAGTCAAGTATGGGCTGAAAAGACCCTCTTTTTCGCGGTACCACAAAGTAAATGGAGTAACAACCGTAGCCAATCTCGACGGGAGGCACAGGGACCACCACCCCAAGGTGCAACAAGCCTTGCAAGGACTCCTCTACGGCCGCCCGTTTGACGGCAGAGCTGCATCGGGACTCCACAAACACGTCTCTCACTGGGGCATTGAATTCTAATCTGTAGCCATCTCTGATCAGTTTCAAAACCCACTGATCTGAGATAATCTTGACCCATTCCTCGAGAAAGAGGGAAAGACGTCCTCCAACTGCAGGAATCGAGGAGTGGGCTGGCGCACCATCATTGAGAGGGTCGCCCATGAACTCCAGGCCTTGAGCTGGCCGCTGTGGAACATTTGTCCGAGCGAAAGGAGTTCCTCTGCTGAAAGTGGGCACGTGAAGTAAACCTAGCAGAACACCCCGGGCGGTACCTTCTAGCTTCATGGAAGCGAGGTCTGGAAGAGGAGGGAACAGCCTGACCCTTGGAAGTAGGCCGCGGCCTATCCTCGGGTACGCGCTGGGATTTAGCATCCCCCAGGCCCTTGACAATTTTCTCCAACTCCTCACCAAATAGGAGAAGGCCCTGGAAGGGCAACTTCACCAACCTTTGCTTAGAGGCCATGTCAGCCGCCCAATGCCGTAGCCATAGAAGGCGGCGAGCGGACACCGCCACAGCCATCTGTTTAGCCGAAGCTCTGACCAGATCATAGAGGGCGTCAGACAAAAATGACAAGGACGTCTCCATCAGCGGTGCCACCTCCACAAGGGGCTCCGCTCCATCCCCGGGCTGTTCCACTGCCTGTTGCAACCAAGCGAGGCAGGCTCGAGCACCATAACAACTGCACACAGATGCCCGTACGGCTAGGCCTGAAATCTCAAAGGACCGTTTGATTGCTGATTCCAGACGTCGGTCCTGCACGTCCTTCAGGGCGACCCCTCCCTCTACTGGGAGGGTAGTCTTTTTCGTCACAGCCGTGACTAGGGCATCCACTTTAGGCACGGCCAAGCGTGCCAAGTGCTCCTCACTGAGAGCGTATAAGTGCCCCATTGCCCTGGCAAATTTCAAAGGCCCCTCAGGTTCAGCCCATTGAGCCGAAATAAGCTCTTGGATGGAGTCATGCAAAGGAAAGGCTCGAGCAGGCTTCTTAGTACTTGCCATCCTTGGATTACCAGAAGAGGCTTCGCCCATCACAGGATCTTCAATAGAGAGGGCCTGTAAGGCATCAGAAATAAGCGCTGGCAGCTCCTCACGGTGGAAAATCCTAACCGCAGTGGGATCATCTGGATTCAGTGGCAATCCTACACCTTCCTCTGGCTCTTCACTCTCTGAAGGGGAATTTACCCTTCTGCACTTGTCTTGTGGCCAACTGTCTGGGGAAAAAAAACGCCTGACGGCAATCCCAGGCCGGTCTCCACCGGAGGGGAACCAGGTAGCAACGCAGAGTCAGACATCTGCGGCAGAGCTCTTTTTAACATGAACGCTTTATGTAAAAACCTTTTATTATCTCTATGATATTTTGTCATCTCTTTGATACATTGTTTCCATCCCTGTATTATCTCTGTGATACTTTGTCATCTCTTTGGGGTGGTGGACTTTGGTCCTGGGGAACTGAGGAACTGAGTTCAATTCCCACTTCAGGCACAGGCAGCTCCTTGTGACTCTGGGCAAGTCACTTAACCCTCCATTGCCCCATGTAAGCCGCATTGAGCCTGCCATGAGTGGGAAAGCACGGGGTAATAAAATAGATACTATTGGAGATTCTACATGGAATGTTGCTATTCCACTAGCAACATTCCATGTAGAAGGCTGCGCAGGCTTCTGCAAGTCTGACGTCCTGCACGTCAGACTTGCAGAATACATGGAATGTTGCTAATGGAATAGCAACATTCCATGTAGAATCTCCAATAGTATCTATTTTATTTTTGTTACATTTGTATCCCACGCTTTCCACTCATGGCAGGCTCAATGCGGCTTACATGGGGCAATGGAGGGTTAAGTGACTTGCCCAGAGTCACAAGGAGCTGCCTGTGCCAGGAATTGAACTCAGTTCCTCAGGACCAAAGTCCACCACCCTAACCACTAGGCTACTCCTCCACTCTTATAAACAGCATGGGGTGAAAAAATAAGTCTGTTGTTGCGTGTGGGGGAGGGGGCTATTTTTTGTAATCCCCAAAGCTGTAGCTGAGCCATTTTTTTTTTTTTTTTAATTCTGGAGCTATGTATTTCTAACGGGTATCTCTTTTGTCTCCATTTTAAACAACTGGAGCTGAACGTTTCCTTTGCTTGTGGTTATTTTCCTGAAGTTTAAACAAATTAACATTAAATCCCATGATCGGATGTGCCTTTCTTTTCCTGATTCTTGACTGTACGATGTCAGGTGAAGAACAAACCCCACCAACCAGCAGGCACAGAGAAGGGATGTGCCAGTTCAGTACACAGCTAAAAGTTTTACTTTTTACACTTACCAACAAATGTTCTTGGCTTGCAATCAAATGATGACCGGTTAAGAGGAAATGCTTTTGTGGCCAGATCTTCAGTTCCGTCTCCAACTGGAAGAAGCCAGCGAGCTGAGATTCCCTTCCTTTTGCGATTTCCCTGCTATGTAAACATTCGGTCTTCCCTACCCTACCCAGGCCGAAACGAGTTGTGTCGCGCACTCGGAACAGGGGAAAATGTAATCGGTCGATTGCTATCACTGTCCTGCTTAAACCAGATCACTTCGGAGTTTGGAGTGCTGGCAACTTTTAACGTCTCACTTGCTCTTTTCCACCCGATCCTACGAAGTGTTTTGTGATTTCCTGCTGCTGCAGCAGCAGGCGTACTTTGAAAGAAAGGCTGTGTGGTTTCGGTTGCTTTTAGGGGACCTCCTCCACCTCTACCACATAAAGTCCCCCCCCCCTCCCCCTCTACAACGCTCACTCATTGCATGCTTTCACTCTGCTGTCATTAGTTGCTAGGCAGGGAAGGCCGGGCAAGGTTGGAAGAAGTTTTGCATAAAGTGGTGCTATGTGAACCATTTTCTGAATCATCGCGTCGACGATCTGCCTATCGGGATATATATATATATATATATATATTTTTTTAAACCTCTCAAAAGCACCCTGAAAAACCTGCACGACAAAGCAAAGTGAAAGAGGGCGACAGTACTTAACAAATAAGAAAGGACAGAACATAGACGTGGGGGGGAGGGGAGGAAGAGCTGTGGTCCACTAACAGGGCACTGGATGGCTCTTCTCAAGGAGACCTAAAGATGGACATCAAATCTTTATTGCAAGAATAAAAGGCCCGGGAGCTGGTCTCGACGGGCCCCGTTAAACAAGGGCTGGGCAGGGTTGCCATATAAAAAAAAGAATTCCCACACAAAACCGCTCAAAACCCGCCCAAAAACCGCACACACCCAACCCCGACGTCATCACCCCCGCCCCTTCCGTCATCACCCCCCGCCGTCATCAACCCCGCCCCTTCCGTCATCACCCCCGCCGTCATCAGCCCCACCCCTTCCATCATCACCCCGCCCCGCCGTCATCAGCCCCGCCCCGCCGTCATCGCCCCGCCCAATACGTCAACAAACCCCGCCCAAAATGTCACAAACCCCGCCTCTGTTGCCATTAGCCCCACCCCCCGCCGGCCGAAAAACCACCAAAACCCGCACAGAAAAAAGAAAACGAGCCCAAAAAACCGCAACCTGCCGCGGGCAAAAGTTTCCCGCGGTGGGTCGCGGAAAACCGCCCAATTGGGCGGGAAAACCACCCATCTGGCAACCCTGGGGCTGGGTCCGTTCAAGTCAGTTCTGCATGGGCATGAGCAATGGGAGGGGGTCAGAGGCCATGGGGGTGACGTGCGAGGAGGGACGCGATGTGAGTGGCCTGTTTAAAAACTGCTCACTCGGCAGGCCTCGCGGGGAGGGCTGCTATTGGTGGATGGTGGCATTGGAGGGCGGAGCTAAGGGGGAGATTACAAAGACCCCCTCTGTGGATACGGGTGTTGTCCCGTTCCTTGGAGGCAGTTTGCCCACCCTCCCGCCCTAGCATGGGCTGTGGGGTTGGGAGGAGGAGGTTGGAGAGGCAGTTTTTCTGGTTGTGTTTTTTTTCTTTTATTCCAGCAGATGGCCTGGGAGATTTTGTCGCAGCAGCAAAAAGAAGCAATCAAACCCCGAGCTACAGGAGCTATGGCTCATGGGGGCTGAGCCAGGGCGTGACAGGCGGGTCGGGCGACCCGGAAGATGTGCGGAGGTCCACATGGATCAGGGCCCTTGCTGGTAGGGCAGGGCCCTGGGAGATGCCGACAAATTGCCGCTTTGCTAATATGGCGAGCGGCGGAAGGGGGGGGGCGAACTGTTGTTGTTAAGCCTGGACATATGTAGCTCGGGGTAGAGGGGGCACATTGTTTATTCCTGTTTTATTCATGTTAATAAAAGTTATGTTATACATGGTTAATAAAGCAAGCTGCGGCCTATGGTTACCCAAATCCAGTGTCGGAGAGTTATTAGAAGGGGAGGAGCAAGGGCGGCAGGAGGGGGGGGGGGTAAGTGGGTCGAATGGGGTCCCAGCTCCAAGGTTTAAAAGAGAAACGGCTCAACAGCGGTTTCTTCATTGAAGTGTTTTCGAGAGGCATAGCCATGGGTGGGCCAGGGCCCACCCTATTTGGACTCAGGCCCACCCAAAATTGTGGCACTCTTGCTATGGCTGGCAGAGATTCTCAAACCCCGCCAGCTGAAGATTTCCTCCTCCTCAGGCAACCAGTGCTGCTGGCCAGTGGCGTAGGAAGGGGGGGGGCGGTCCGCCCCGGGTGCACGCGCTGGGGGGGTGTCGGCGCCACTGGTTACCTGCTCTCTTTGCCCCGGAACAGGTTACTTCCTGTTCCGGGGCAGAGAAAGCAGGGAACCAATGGAGACGACGCAGCTCCCAGAGACGACATGCACTCGGCAGGGCGGAGCACCAGCGGTAAAGATGCACTTCGGGGGGGGGGTTGTGTGCGCGCCAAGGGGGGGTGCACCATGCTGCACCCGGGGGGGTGCGCAGCGGCGACCCACCCCGGGTGTCAGCCAGCCTCGCTACGCCGCTGCTGCTGGCTGCTGTTTGGAAGTGGCTGACTGCCTGAACAGGAAGAAATCTTCAGCTGGCAGGGTTTGTAGATCCCCTCCTGCTTAGGTATTTAATATTTTGGGCTTGCAGGTGAAGGGAGGGACAAAGAGCAGAGAGCGGAGCAAAGCAGAACAGAGGGGGGCTAGGGACAGGGGAGCATGAATTCCACGCCCCTGTTCCGGGACCTGTTCCGGGACAGAGAAGAAGCATGGAACGAACGGAGGACAGGCGCGCGCGGGCACCCCCCCCCCCCCCCCCAGCAGCGTGCACCCGGGGCGGACCGCACCCACCGCCCCCCGCCCTAGGAACGCCACTGGATTGATATAATTTGTGAATACTTTTGTTGTAATAAGGACATCGTTTCACATAATCAGCTGCTATACATCATAAGACTCCTGAGGAAGGCGCGTGAGGCACCGAAACACGGTTGCTGTGTTGAGTGTTTCTGTTTTTCTTGCAATAAAGATTTGATTTCCACCTTTACGTCTTCTCCGGTTTTTTTGAGAAGAGCCTACCCTTCTGCATCTTCTGACGTAGGATACTAGCGCACCTCCACTCCACCCCCTGGGGTGGTTATCTTTGGGCTGGTGTGTTAGTGTGACAACAGTAGCAGCCTTGAGATACTATGGAAAAGAGACTGGAGCTAAATCCAAATAAATAAACTTCATGTCAGTATGGTTGTGTCAAATGAGCTGGTGGTTTCGGTCCAGATCCAAGGGGAGAAGGCATGGGGCCCAGTAGGCGCATTCATGTTGCAATTCTTGTTAGGTTATTATAAATCTGTGAATTCTGTTGCACATCTCTGTGGCTGACTTGTGATGAAAAGATCAAAAATAACATTTATCAATTTCAATATAATAATAATTATAATAATAATAAGCAAGCACGGTTGACAGGATGAGGAAAGCTTTTAATTAGTTTTAGGATGTGAGGCGGGACTGGTGGTTGGGAGGCGGGGATAGTGCTGGGCAGACTTATACGGTCTGTGCCAGAGCCGGTGGTGGGAGGCGGGGCTGGTGGTTGGGAGGCGGGGATAGTGCTGGGCAGACTTATACGGTCTGTGCCAGAGCCGGTGGTGGGAGGCCTTCAGTCTGTTCAGAACTCTGCTGCACGTCTTATCTTCCACCTGGACCGATAAACTCATATCACCCCTCTCCTCAAATCACTTCACTGGCTTCCGATTAGGTACCGCATACAGTTCAAGCTTCTCCTACTAACCTACAAATGCACTCAATCTGCAGCCCCTCCCTACCTCTCTACCCTCATTTCCCCCTACGTTCCTACCCGTAACCTCCGCTCTCAAGACAAATCCCTCCTTTCAGTACCCTTCTCCACCACCGCCAACTCCAGGCTCCGACCTTTCTGCCTCGCCTCACCCCATGCCTGGAATAAACTCCCTGAGCCCATTCGCCAGGCCCCCTCCCTGCCCATCTTCAAATCCTTGCTCAAAGCCCACCTCTTCAATGTCGCCTTCGGCACCTAACCACTACACCTCTATTCAGGAAATCTTGACTGCCCCAACTTGACATTTCGTCCTTTAGATTGTAAGCTCCTTCGAGCAGGGACTGTCCTTCTTTGTTAAACTGTACAGCGCTGCGTAACCCTAGTAGCGCTTTAGAAATGTTAAGTAGTAGTAGTTTGGAGGCTGGGATAGTGCCGGGCAGACTTATACGGTCTGTGCCAGAGCCGGTGGTGGGAGGCGGGGATAGTGCTGGGCAGACTTATACGGTCTGTGCCCTGAAGAGGACAGGTACAAATCAAAGTAGGGTATACACAAAAGTAGCACATATGAGTTTATCTTGTTGGGCAGACTTATACGCGAGTTTATCTTGTTGGGCAGACTGGTTTTGTGCTCTGTGTTTTTATCTTTTTAGGTCATTTAAAAAAAAAAAAGCTGTCCAAGTAAAAAACGTAGAAAATCAAGCCATTGGGATGTAGGAGGGGACACTATTTGTAGTAGACTGGTCCCCTAGACATCCCAGGAGAGAACTGGACACCCTAGGGGGCGCTACAGTGGACTTCATATAAATACTCCCAGGTACACATCTCACCACTGCTCCCTTATCTTGTCTGCTGAGCCCTCCAAAACCCACCCAAAACCCACTGCCCCCAACTGTACACCACTACAATAGCCCTTATAGGTGAAGCGGGCACCAATATGTGGGTACAGTAGGTTTACGGTGAGTTTGAGGGCTCACACTTTCCACCACAAGTGTAACAGGTAGGGGGAGATATGGGCCCGAGTCCTCTTCCACTGACCAGTAGACTACTCCAGGGACCTGTATGCTGCTGTACTAGATCTGGCTATAACATCTTCCCGTGCACTCCGCTCCATGGATAAATCCTTCTTATCTGTTCCCTTCTCCACTACTGCCAACTCCAGACTTCGCGCCTTCTGTCTCGCTGCACCCTACGCCTGGAATAAACTTCCTGAGCCCCTACGTCTTGCCCCATCCTTGGCCACCTTTAAATCTAGACTGAAAGCCCACCTCTTTAACATTGCTTTTGACTCGTAACCACTTGTAACCACTCGCCTCCACCTACCCTCCTCTCCTCCTTTCTGTAAACATTGATTTGATTTGCTTACTTTATTTTTTTGTCTATTAGATTGTAAGCTCTTTGAGCAGGGACTGTCTTTCTTCTGTTTGTGCAGCGCTGCGTACGCCTTGTAGCACTATAGAAGTGATAAATAGTAGTAGTAGTAGTCTCTTGTAACCAGAGCTAATATTGTGATGTCATAATGCCTCAGGCCACCAATAAGAGCCAACCTCATCAGTGATGTCACAATGGCTTGATTGTCCTATACTTGGCTCACTTTTATTACATAGCTCTTTGAGCAGGGACTGTCTTTCTTCTATGTTTGTGCAGCGCTGCGTACGCTTTGTAGCGCTATAGAAATGCTAAATAGTAGTAGTAGTAGTAGGGCTGTCATAGAGGCTGGTAATTATTTTTTCATATTTTAGGGGGGGGGAGGTGATCAATGATCCCTGAGGGAGCAAGAGGGGGTCATCACAGAGGCATAGCTAGGTTTTAAGGTCATGGAGAGAAGACTTTTGTAAAATAGGTACCAGCAGCCATCACACAAGTGGACTAACAGAAGTCAAGTTGGAAACCGCAGGAAACAGTATGAGCATGTGTCTACTCCCTGGTAGTGGAGAAAGGCATTGCACAATAGAAAAATTGATGTTATTTTTGTCACAGTCAGTTAGAATGCTGCTCGGTAATACAATGTTATGAATTGCCATAACATTTTTTCTTGAACTATGAAGCGAAGTATTTGCAGACAATTACTATTCACATTCTAACTTTGAGCATCCTCTCCCCACGTTGGGTCTTCAATGCTTAGCTGCAATTCATACTCTTGTCAACCAGGAGTACTCGTGCTGATCATGAGTGAAGAGCCCAGTGGCGTACCAAGGGCGGGGTGGTGGGGGTGGTCCGCCTCGGGTGCATGCGGCAGGAAGGGTGCAGGGAGCAGCCGCGCGGCTGTCGGCTCCGCTGGTTCCCTGCGCCCTCTGCCCCAGAACAGGAAGTAACAGCAGAGGGAGCAGGGAACCAGCGGAGCCGACAGCCGCGTGGCTGCTCCCAGCAGATAAGAAGAATGCACCGGGGGAGGGGGTGGCAGCCGACCAAGGAACGCCACTCCTAGTGCCACTGGCGCTGTCTCTTCTGCTGTACGTCAGCAGCAGCAACGCTCCACTCTTCAGTCACGAGTCTAGCGACACCAGCAGCAGGAATGCTTCTGCCAAGGAACAGAGAACAAGGTATGTTGTCCCAAGCATATTGTGAAGTACAGTAGAGTCTCTGCTATCCGACGTAAACATACAACCCATTGTCGGTATGTGAAAAGTCAGATTACATGGAATACATTGAAAAATGCATAGAATATGTGCATTTTAAATGCTGCAGGGAAAGCAGGGCAAAGTCAAACAGAAGTAGGTGCTGCCCCTCCAATGAATAAGACACCAACAGGCAGATGATCAAAAGCTCCGTGCTGTTCCAAACAGCGCTCTAAAAATAGCGCTGGAACAGCGCGGGGCGCTATTAGACCTATGATCAGAGATAATGCATGCAAATGTAAGCAGCGCAATTATCTCTGATCATGGAGTAGAAGTGTGGGCCCTGACTACCCCTACCCCGAGCAACGGAGCTGGAGGTCCGGCGGACCTCCGGTCCCCCCGCCGATCCCATCCCCCAGGTTCACAGCCCCATTGTGTTCGTTAGTCAGATCGTAACCCTCACTGTCCACCCTGCTTCTCTCTCAGGCTCTCACGTTCATTTATGCTTCCTTTTCCGTCTTCTGTCAGACAAACGGCAAACTCCCTCTACTGTGCCAGCGACAGGGGGGCTGGAGGTCTACTGGACCACCTGTCCCCCCCCCCAACCCAACCCCCAGCATTGGCAAGGGTCTGTCACTCCATCTGCCGCCCACCCTCCTTCTCTGCACGCCCGCCCACTCCCCCTACCTTGGTTGAAGAGAAACTCCCTTATATGGTGTGTAGCCCCGCCCAGCGCATCCCAGGATGCACTGGGCAGGGCTTGGCGCCACCATTTTGCGGCGTCGAAGGAAGAGGAGGGAGGCAGGCTGCATCCCTCCAAACAAAGTGGGGGGGGAGGGGCTGAACGGGCAGAGAAGGAGGGTGGGCGGCGCATGGAGTGACAGACCTTTGCCAATGCTGGGGTTGGGTTGGGGGGGGCCGGCGGTCCAGTGGACCTCCAGTCCCCCTGCCGCTGTAGGGGGGGGGCTTGTTCGGCGCCCACTGGACCACCAGGGACCATTTGCTGGGGGGTTGGGAGAGCTGGAGACCCACCAGATCTCCAGCCCTCCCTGAACCTGGGGGGGGGGGGGGGGGTTTGTCGGGCTGGGACCAGAGGTCCGCCAGACCTCCAGTCCCCTTTCGCTGGGGGGGGGGGTTGTGTCGTTGGGGGGAATGGGGGCCTGCCAGCATGCAAATGCAAATGCATGCTGGACAGGGCTCACCATTCCTCCCCAATGATCTGCAAACCCTAACAACAGCTCAGAGCTGGCGTTGGGTTTGTCGCAGCCAGCGACCCAATCTTTGGCGCGCTGGTTGCTGATCATTGGGGATGAATGTGTTAAGTGCTGATTAGCATGCATTTTCATGCTACTTGTGCTAAGAGCCAGGGGCGTAGCCACGGGTGGGCCTGGATGGGCCTAGGCCCACCCAGTTTGGGTTCAGGCCCACCCAGCAGCGGAGCGGAGGGAGCAGGCAGCACTGATCCTGCAACTGCCTCCTCTCTGACGGCAGCGCTTTCCAGACGCTGCCTACCGCCGCCACGATCTACTTCCTCCCTCTGTCTCACTCTCAGTCTCAACAGCAGCGGTAGCATCGCGATTCAAACACGCTGCCTCCTGCTTCTAACCCGGAAGTGTCTCTTCTGCAGAGGAGACGCTTCCGGGTTAGAAGCAGGAGGTAGCGTGTTGAATCGCTACCGCTGCTGTTGAGAGTGAGACAGAGGGAGGACTTGGAGGTAGATCGTGGCGGCGGTAGGCAGCGTCTGGGAAGCGCTGCCGTCAGAGAGAGGGCGGGCAGGTGGAATGGGAGGGAAGGATGCATGGGGGTGAAAGAGAATCGCTGGACACATGGATGGGAGAGAGGAGAGTCACGGGATGGAGGTGGGGGTCAGGGGAGAGAGGAGAATTGCTGGGGATGATGGATGGAGGTGGGGGGCAGGGGAGAGGAGAATTGCTGGGGATGATGGATGGAGGTGGGGGGCAAGGTAGAGAGGAGAATTGCTGGGGATGATGGATGGAGGTGGGGGGCAAGGGAGAGAGGAGAATTTCTGAGGATGGATGGATGGATGGAGGTGGGGGTCAGGGGAGAGAGGAGAATTGCTGGGGATGATGGATGGATGGATGGAGGTGGGGGTCAGGGGAGAGAGGAGAATTGCTGGCGATGGATGGATGGATGGAGGTGGGGGCACGGGAGAGAGGAGAATTGCTGGGGATGGATGGATGGAGTGGGGGGCAGGGGAGAGAGGAGAATTGCTGGGGATGGATGGATGGATGGATGGATGGAGGTGGGGGGGTAGGGGAGAGAGGAGAATTGCTGGGGATGGATGGAGGTGGGGGGCAGGGGAGAGAGGAGAATTGCTGGGGATGGATGGAGGTGGGGGGCAGGGGAGAGGAGAATTGCTGGGAATGGATGGAGGGAACATGGGCAAGAACAGAATTGCTGGGGATGGATGGATAGGGGCAGGGGAGAGAAGAGAATTGCTGGGGATGGATGGAGGGGAGAGGAGAGTTGCTGGACATGGGTGGATGGAGGGGAGGGAAGAGGAGAGATGAAGGTTGCTGGACATGGTGGAAGAAGGGGAGAGGGCAGGGGGCAGAGGAGGGTTGCTGGACATGGATGGATGGAGGGAAGGGCAGGAGAGAGGAGGCTGCTGGATATGGATGGAGGAGAGGGAAGGGAGAGAGAAGGAATGCTGGACATGGATGGAGGGGAGGGAAGAGTGAGGAAGGAGATGAGAAAATTGCACATGGATGAAGAAAATAGGCAGAAGCTGGATCCACTGGACAGTCAAGTCTGCGGAGGACCCAGAGCAAGAAATGAAGAAGAAAGGCGGAAAGTAAAGAAATAAATGGAAAGGAAGCCCTGGAAACGGAGTAAAGAGGACAGATAGCAGCAGAATCAGATACTGGGCCAGTATGATCAGAAAAACAAAGTCATCAGACAACAAAGGTAGAAAAAATCATTTTATTTTCATTTTAGTGTTTGGAATATGTCCACTTTGAGAATCAGGTGCTCAACATTAAAAGTTTATATTTATTTATTACTTATTTATGGCATTTTATCCCACATTAAACATGAATGAGATTGGAACCTGGGATCATTTAATGTTTTTTTTCCTGGAGAGAGTAATGCATTGCCTCCCCCACCCCCCAGGCTCTCTCCCTGGCTATAGCCAGCTCTGCAATTTTGAGGGGAGGTGCACAGGTGGACGGGGGGGGGGGGGGGGGGGGGCGCAGAGGTGGACCAGGGAGAGAGCCAGTTGTTAAACATTTACCAGCACACCACTGTCTAGTGCCCACCCATCCAACCTGTTGGCCCACCCAAAAATTGACTTCTGGCTACGCCACTGCTAAGAGCCCTTGAGCGCGTTGTTTCACGCGCTCGAGGGCTCTGATCATGGCGCAGCAGCAAACGCCGGCGCTAGTATGGCGTTAACAGCCTCTAGCACTGGTGTTTGCTTTTGATCATCTGCCTGCAAGAAAGGGGAGGAAAAAGCCATGATGGCATCATTGGGTTTTATCGATACGACCGATGGCGATGGTTGGATTAGGGAAACTCTACTGTACCTGTAATACAAAGCCTACAAGTCACTCAGAATCTTTTTTGTTTTAATAGTTTTATTGAGGTGCAGGACATTTACAATTCAATATTACACATGAATGTTCATGCAAAATCATGAATTGAGATACACATGTATAACAAAGACATGCATCAAACATCAGAAATCAAGAACTAATAACCATACGCAGCCTTTTGATAGAGTCTAAATCTCCTCCTGGTGCTTTATACCAACAGAACTGTAAACTATCAACATTGCAAGCGTCCTAGTCACCTTATTTTATTTTTATCCCTCCAGCCATTCACTCACCCCCCCTCCCTTCCCCCCCCCCCCCCCCACGCCCACTCCTGGAGCACATTGTGGTCCTGCGTGCAACGCTTCATACGGCTTCCACAAAGAACTGTACTCCCTTCCGTCCTTTTGCCCAGAAGACTGAATTCTTTCCCTCTCCCAACGGGCCATCTGGTTCATCTTAACCGTCCATTGGTGTACAGTCGGTGGCTCCTCCGCCACCCATTTCACTACCCTGTTTCCCTGAAAATAAGACATCCCCTGAAAATAAGACCTAGTAGAGGTTTTCCTGAATTGGTAGATATAAGGCCTCCCCCGAAAGTAAGACCTAGCAAATTTTTGTTTGAAAGCAGGGCCGCCGAGAGCCGGACAAGGCCGCCCCCGGGCCACCCCCCCTACCCGAGGTCGCCGGGCCCCCCCTTCACCCACCCTCCGTCGCTCCCGGAACTAACCTTAAACGCCTCCTTTCACCTTCGCAGCAAGCAGCAGCAGGGCAGACCTCTCCTTCCTTCCGTGCCATGCCCTCGTGGACTTTACGTCAGGCGAAGGTGAACGGAGGCGTTTAAGTTTAGTTCCGGGAGCGACGGAGGGCGGGTGGGCCAACCCCGATCCAACCCCGACGTTTCCCCGAAAAATAAGACAGCCCCTGAAAATAAGACCTAGCGCATTTTGGGGGGCAAAAATTAATATAAGACAGTGTCTTATTTTCGGGGAAACACAGTAGTATAGCTTTCCTAGCCAGCATTAGTGCCACACACACAAAATGCACCTGGCCCTGGGTGGGAGATAAGCCTTGCGTTCTCAAATTTGTTTCATCTCCCAGGAGCAGCAACTTATAAGACCATTCAACTTGGACTCCTAGTATTTGCTCTAAATCTCCTAGCACCCCCAACCAAAGCGCACGAAGCTTCATGCATTGACTATCCTCCCAGAGACCCATTTTCTTCACCCTTTCCCTAGTTATAAACGCCCCATACAACAATTTAAACTGCATTTCTTGTAAATTAGCACTAGGAGTCACCTTAAAGGCTCCCGCGAAGTGAGCTGATAACATTTTCACTGTGACCTCTTCTCCCAACTGCTCCCCCCCACCCTTTAGCTAAACCCTCCAAAAAGGACACCTCCCTCTGTTCCCTTCCTAAGGCGTACCAGACCGCTAGCTTATTCGCCTCCTTTGGGACCTGACAGAAAATCCTGCCCAGCAGGAAGAAAGTCGGGCCGCAAGTACTCGAGGGGGTTAATGTTGCACAATAATGCCTCCATTGCAAGAAAGGCATGAAGTCTGTACGCACCAGATTCCAGGTCTCCTGCACCTGCTCAAAAAGTAGGAAAAGAGTCCCCACCAGGACCCGTAAAGTGACCTACGTAACGACACCCTTTCCGCGCCCACGCCTTAAAGCGCGTCGCTCCCTGTCCTGCCAGAAACTGGGGGTTGTCCACTGCCGCTAAAAAGGGAGAAGGGCCCGACACTCCCCCTATTCCTCCCCTCCACCATTTCCATGCACTCCTCAACGGATGGAGCACTCCCTCCCCTCTTCCCGCCGGTTCTTGCAAAAGATTGAAGGCCGAGTATGGTTTAGACCCCTCTTCTCATATGTGCTGTGGCGCAAACCTTGTGGCCCCTGAATGCATCTTGTGGATCCATCTAAGCAAAGAAGCCACATTATACAATCTGATATCTGGCAAATTTAATCCACCCCTAGCTCTAGTCTGCGTGAGCTTCCCAAATCCAATTCTGACCCTACGTCCTACCCAGATGTTACAATAAATCCTTTATAATATAATTCATCTCGTTTTGTGATCCAAAGGGGCAACATCTGTAAGGGATAAAGGAGCTTTGGCACCATCACCATTTTAACCAGCGCCACTTGTGATAAACACAGTATCTGCCCTTACATGAGGAGACCGCCAGATGGCGCTCGCCTACCGAAAACCGGGAAAATGCCCATTCTGGCCAGTAGGGGGAGCTCCAGAGAGATAGTTGGGGGAGTGAGACGAGACTTCTAGGCCAGATCTTTCTGGAACCAGAGGAGCGAGGTCTCAAGAGGTGGGGGGAGGTTTATTGGACACCTCATAAATAGCTTCCTCTCAGCAGAGGAAGGAGTTTTTCCCGAGAGAGAGAAGATGGGAGCCTGCAGGCTGGAACTGTGTGTCCCGGGGCTGAGAAGGAAGGACTGTGTGTCCGAGGAGGTAAAGCAGGCTGCAAAGCCTGGGGTTAGAAGTCCCCAAAATATTGTGGTTGGAACTGTGAAGTGTTTAAAAAGAACAAACAGCCGTGGGGTGGAGGATAGGACCGTAAGGTTAAGGTGAATAAAGTGTGTCCTATCCAGGGGAGGTGGCTGTTATACCCTGAGACCCAGATGTCCCCAGTAAATGGTCTCAAGGGGGGTGCTTCGCAGTGAAAGAATAAGAGTTGGAAAGCCAGGTTCCCAAAAGACTATAATCAAGCTCTAATAAACTGAATTTACATGCAACCAGCTAATTTGCATATTTTTGCAAGCAGAGGAAGCTGTGCTATCTTCCAGAGAAGGGTGACCAGGGGGCCCCACCAGAAGAACTGGTAAGGTGGGTCGGTTACCAGGAGATACAGCGGGGAGGCCGGGCCCGGACTGAAGGTTAATGAAGAGGTCACCCTGAGGGAAAGGGGAGGCCCAAACAGAGGCCCAAGTCAAAGCAGTTACAGAGAAGTCTGGTTTCAAGGTGGTTCCCTGAGGCAAAGGGCTGGTGAGGCCGGGCAGGAGCCACTAGAGGGCCACTGCACACTGGCGAGCACCCCTGTGGGCTTACACACTGTACCCAACAGTGAGAGAGGTAGCTCTCGCCATCTATAACACAACACTTTAATACTATTCAATTTATCCTGTATATTTTGGCGATACACGACTTTCAGGTCTCTATGGAGATACACCCTCAAATATTTTAAAGTACCTGAGGACCATGCGAAAGGAAATGCTGACAACTGCCAATATGCACATGGGGCGGATACAGCTAAGGCCTCTGCTTTGTCCAAGTTTATTCGCAAGCCCGAAAAAACCCCAAACTGTAAGAGCAAGGTTATCAAATTAGGGACTGATGTGACAGCCTGGTCTAAATATTCAAGCATATCGTCAGCAAACAGGTTAATTTTAAACTCCTGGGATCCTATTACAATACCCTGCACTAGGTTCGTCTGCCTGATCTTTGCAGCAAAAGGTTCCAGCGATAGCACAAACAGCATAGGCGAGAGCGGACATCCCTACCTTGTGCCACGCTCCAACACAAAGGTCAGAGATAACGCTCCGTTAACCAATATTTGAGCCGTGGGCTTCTTATACAAAGCTCTAATACCGCCCAAGAATGCTCCCATAATCCCAAACTGAGGAAGCACCCAAAACAGAATTGAACACAAAGGTATTCTAACATCCTCATTTTTGTTTTCCATTCCTTTCCTAATAATACCTAACAGATTCTATTTGTGCACTGAACATCTGTAATGGTTTTCTTCATGTTTACTATTTCAACATACACCAAAAATGGCAACCAGCTTCAGTGACCCAACTCATCCCTACCCTGCTTGGCTGGCGACCAAGTCCTAATTAAGCAGGCAGCTGCTTTTCTGGAGATGCGAAGGAGGTAGAACGAGAGGACATGAAATGAGATTGAAGGGGGGCAGACTCAAGAAAAATGTCAGGAAGTATTTTTTCACGGAGAGAGTAGTGGATGCTTGGAATGCCCTCCCGTGGGAGGTGGTGGAAATGAAAACGGTACCGGAATTCAAACATGCGTGGGATAAGCATAAAGGAATTCTGTGCAGAAGGAATGGATCCTCAGGAGCTTAGTTGAGATCGGGTGGCAGAGCCGGTGGTGGGAGGCGGGGCTGGTGGTTGGGAGGCGGGGATAGTGCTGGGCAGACTTATACAGTCTGTGCCAGAGCCGGTGGTGGGAGGCGGGGCTGGTGGTTGGGAGGCGGGGATAGTGCTGGGCAGACTTATACGGTCTGTGCCAGAGCCGGTGGTGGGAGGCGGGGCTGGTGGTTGGGAGGCGGGGATAGTGCTGGGCAAACTTATACAGTCTGTGCCAGAGCCGGTGGTGGGAGGCAGGGCTGGTGGTTGGGAGGCAGGGATAGTGCTGGGCAGACTTACAAGGTCTGTGCCCTGAAAAGGACAGGTACAAATCAAGGTAAGGTATACACAAAAAGTGGCACACATCAGTTTATCTTGTTGGGCAGACTGGATGGACCATGCAGGTCTTTTTCTGCCGTCATCTACCATGTTACTATGTATGTATTCACTGCACAACAAAATTTAGGATTAAATGATCCCCTGTTTGCATGATGAGGTTGGCAATAGCAAAATATGTTCTGGTTTTTGCTCCTTCATTTGGTTTACTGGGGACTTCTCATTTGCCTTACTACTACATTTACATTTAACTTTGTAAGCATCAGATGTAACTGAGTAAAAGTAGTACAAACTGGTGAAGTTATTACTTTGGTAAAAGTAACATGTTTCCTGTGTTTCTTTATAAGTAAAAATGGCCAAAACATTTGCTTAATACAGTTACATTTAGTTGGTTACTATATTACAGAGGGTTTAATGCAGTGGTTCGTAAACCTGTTCCTCGAGCCACCCAGCCAGTCTGGTTTTAAGTATATCCACAATGAATATTTGAGATTTGCATGAAGTGGATGCAAGTGCATGCAAACCTCTTGCATGAATACTCATTGTGGGTATCATGAAAACCTGAGTGGCTGGGGTGCCGCCAGGACCTGGATTGGGAACTACTGGTTTAATACATTTTTAGAAAGGGGGCAGGGCTTAGGATTTTTCTAGTATGGCCCACGTATTTTATATCCTGCTGATTCTCCCAGAGCAGGGGTTTGGAACTCCGCCCTTGGGGCACACCTAACCAGTCAGGTTTTCTGGATACCTACATAGATTTGTATGCCCTACCTCCATTGAATGCAAATGTATCTTATTGATTGTGGATATCCCTATCCTGAAATCCTGACAGGCTAAGTGTGTCCTGAGGAATGGGTTAAGAACCCCTGTATGTGACTTATGTGAATTTAAGCATTTTAAAGTAAATGTTGGGTGTTTGAATGTTAAATTGGGGGTGACTGTATGGAGTGATTATAGCCAAATTAGTTTGACTGTGAAGTTAAAAGTCAAGGGTGTGGATGAAGGCCTAAAGGATTTGAAGTGAATGTGTGAGAGACAGTTGCAAGTGTGTGTAAGCAAAGGAAAGGCTCTTCAGTAGAGAACAGGTCTTTGGAATACAGGGCAATTATGTTTTTTTTTCTTTTAGTTAGAAAGGTCACAGTTTTTAAGTATATAACCCCAGACTGAGTCCATGATTCAGAATAAGTGAGGGTTTTGCTTCCTTTAATTTTGGTACAGTTAGGTCAATTGCCTTGTTTCAATCATGGAACTGTCTGCTGTGATTGTCACTGCTGTCTACAGGCCCCACAGTTCAAGAAAGACCAAAGCGATTAGGAGCCAAGAAAGACCCTCAGCTGAGTGAATTGATCACCTACACAAGCACCTAGGAAGAAAAGACTTTGAAAGAAAATAAAACACTATATTTACCTGGAGCAGATTCTGGGTGGGTGGAACACGCATGGGTTCTGTATGGAGAAAAGCAAACACACACAAAAAAATCAATTCTTATGCCTTGGGGAAAGTTTTAACTCACTTTAGACATTGAAATTTGGTCTAAGTAGAAGAAGATTATCTTTGAGATTGAAGGGGGGCAGACTCAAGAAAAATGTCAGGAAGTATTTTTTCATGGAGAGAGTAGTGGATGCTTGGAATGCCCTCCCACGGGAGGTGGTGGAAACGAAAACGGTAACGAAATTCAAACATGTGTGGGATAAACATAAAGGAATCCTGCTCAGAAGGAATGGATCCTAAGGAGTGGGTGGCAAAGCCGGTGGCGGGAGACGGAGATGGTGCTGGGCAGACTTATACGGTCTGTGCCAGAGCCGATGGTGGGAGGCGGGACTGGTGGTTTGGAGGCAGGGATAGTGCTGGGCAGACTTATACGGTCTGTGCCCTGAAGAGCACAGGTACAAATCAAGGTAAGGTATACACAAAAAGTAGCACATGTGAGTTTATCTTGTTGGGCAGACTTGATGGACCGCGCAGGTCTTTTTCTGCCGTCATCTACTATGTTACTATGTTTTCTCTGATGGTCTGTTGGGTTTCTTAAGTGTATTTCCTGTTCACTGCAAGACGTTCAGCTGAACTCACAAATTTTAGTGAAGCTCATTCTTTGTTAAAATTCATTCTATGTTCCTTTTGGAAAACATTGATATTATCGTGAGTACCATCTAAACATTCAGATTACGGTTTTATATATATATATATTTTTAACAAACTGATTTTGGCCTCTGTTTTCGACAAATCGAAGTCCTAAATTAGTTTTCCTTCCTCCATTCAACTTTGAATTATTTGGATGTGGTTTGTTTGTGTTTCACCATTCCAGAGACTTAGCTTGAGGTATCCACCATAACTGCAAACATCTGGTATAGTAGAGCTGAGCACTTTCTAGAACAGGGTAATAACTGTATTGTTGGTTTCTACTTTGAATTTACTGTGTGGGTATTCTCAATTTGTTTGTTATCCTGATTCGCAATAAAAATGCAAATTTTAAGTGAAAAGAAAATTGGCACAGTCGATGATTTTTAAAACTACTGTTCAATACTTCACTGCATAGAGGAAATAAAATGCAAAGCTGCCCTATCTTAAGCTCATTGCTAATTGAAGCTGCAAGTTTATATTTCTTAAACTATGGACTGTCAAAAAAAACATGTCTTAAATTTAATCCACCCCATTTTTGTGATTGCTGGGGGTCAATGAATCCTGTAGATACCACCACGTTACCACTGGCGCCAGCAAGGAAAAGCAGAGGAATTGTCCAAAACTCACAATGGTACTCATTTTTGAAGCAGATAAACGTCTCATAATGGCAAAAAAAAGTCCATCTACCAAAAGCATCCTAATCGCAATTTTTGAAAGGCAGAATTTTGATGTTTTACTTCAGTTTATCCAAACAGCAAGGGGGTGTGTTGGAGGTGGGTCTTCGGTGGGCCCAAAATTAGGATAGTGATAATGGAACCTCCACTGCATGCAAATCTCTCATGAATATTCATAGTGGGTATCCTGAAAACCTGATTGGCTGGGATGAAACCAGGACCAGATTTGAAAACCACTGATCTAAATGAATTAAGATGGGATTCGGAACTGGGTCTCGTTTAAAGTCCACTGCACTGACCACTCTGCTCTGCAGGGACATTGTGTGGCCGTTTTTGTACAAATGATGCCAGACAGCTGTTTTTGTGCCTATTTTTTGGCGCTCGTATTATGCACGTTTCATTTTGGAACATAGCTGTTCAGTTTGGACATTTTCAGCACAAGAACGTCCTTGGGTATTTTTGAACAAGAGTTCCATTTTTCCTGTTCAAAAATGGCTGAGATGGACTTTTTTGGGGGATGTTATAAGTAGGACATCTCTGACTTGGACGTTCTTTTGAAAATGCCCCTCTATATGTCATTTGAAATAACTTGACACTGCTGCTCCTTGTGATCTTGGGTAAGTCACTTAACCCTCCATTGCCTCAGGTACAAACTTAGATCATGAGTCCTCCTGGGACAGAGAAATATCCAGAGTACCTGAATGTAACTCACCTTGAGCTACTACTGAAAAAGGTGTGAGCAAAATCTAAATAAAATAAATGGAATGTTGCTACTATTGGAGATTCTAGATGGAATGTTAATGTTGCTATTCCACTAGTAACATTCCATGTAGAAGCCTGCCCTTGCAGATCAGCAACGCGGCCGCGCAGGCTTCTGTTTCTGTGAGTCTGACGTCCTGCACATCAGACTCACAGAAACAGAAGCCTGCACACCCGCATTGCTCATCTGCAAGGGCAGGTTTCGACATGGAATGTTGCTAGTGGAGGAGTAGCCTAGTGGTTAGTGCAGTGGAACATGGAATGTTGCTACTATTGGAGATTCTACACAGATGGCTATGAATGGAGGAGTGGCCTAATGGTTAAAGCACCGGTCTTGCAATCCAGAGGTGGCTGGATCAAATCCCACTGCTGCTCCTTGTGATCTTGGGCAAGTCACTTAACCCTCCCTTGCCTCAGGTATAAACTTAGATTGTGAGCCCTCCTGGGAAAGAGAAATAGCCAGAGTACCCTGAATGTAATTCACCTTGAGCTGCTACTGAAAAAGGTGTGAGCAAAATCTAAATAAATAAGGGGTCGCATCTTTGAGTATACAATGAATTAGTGGATCAAGGAATACCTTAGGAACTGCCACATCCCATTCCCCTCTGTAGAACCAGTTGTCAAGTGATTTATTCTGCTGGGTATGCTTTGATTATGTAGCATACTTTAGTATGCAAATGAGGGTAGAATAACAAAGATCTCAGAACAAACTTGTCTTCCTTTTGTCTTGTATTAGGTGACCTGTTCTTCCAAACCAAAGGACCATGCACCCACCACATGGACATTTTTTGTTGTAGACTACTGGATTAGAGTCAATAAAATTGGTTTGGGCTCATTTTCTTTGTTCTTATCTCTGCCTAGCTGCTCGTCATCGTAGGAAACAGAGCAGTTAAAGCAAACCCCGGCAGCCTCGCTTTTATTTTTTGTTTTTGTTTTCTGTGCTGCCAGTGAGAGGCAAAACGAGAACCGCTAACTGTTCTGCCTTAATGTGCAAGACAGCTGGTGCCACCGCATAACAAACCACACTGGAAAGCGGAACAAAAGGTTGGTTCCCGGTGGGCGGACACTTTTAGGAACAACAACACTTTGACAGGAAGAAGTTAAAAATAAACAAAAAAAAGCAGCGTAAAAGGCGGGTGACGTGTGTGATGGAGGAGGAGAAGAGACTGGGGTTTGTGGTCGTGAGCTGTCTGTGCCAAGAAGATTGCTAGGGTAATGTAAGCCCGGAGAGGAGCTAAAGAGAAAATAAAAAACAACAATCTAGTAATCAGTGGTGTCAGGGACACTAGTTGAAAATCGGGGATGTCTGGTAACCTTAGAGAACTGGATAGTGCTACGACGGGCTCTGGGGGGGGGGGGGGGGGGGGGGGGTAACATGATAGAGACTCATTTAGGACCATGCGAGGCACGCAGTGCTGTCCCTTGTGACTGTGGGCAAGTCACTTAATCCTCCATTGCCCCTGGTACTACAAAATAAGTACCTGAATGTATGTAAACTGCTTTGAATGTAGTTGCAAAAACCTCAGAAAGGCGGTATATCAAGTCCCAGTTCCCTTTCCCTAGTTGAGATTCTACATGGAATGTTGCTACTATTGGAGATTCTAGATGGAATGTTGCTACTATTTGAGATTCTAGATGGAATGTTGCTACTATTGAGATTCTGTTGCTGTTATTTGAGATTCTACATGGAATGTTGCTATTCCACTAGCAACGTTCCATGTAGAAGCCTGCCCTTGCAGATCAGACTCACAGAAACAGAAGCCTGCGCGGCCACATTGCTGATCTGCAAGGGCAGGCTTCTACATGGAATGTCACTAGTGGAGGAGTAGCCTAGTGGTTAGTGCAGCAGACTTTGATCCTGGGGAACTGAGTTCAATTCCCACTGCAGCTCCTTGTGACTGTGGGCAAGTCACTTAACCCTCCATTGCCCCTGGTACAAAATAAGTACCTGCATATATGTAAACCGCTTTGAATGTAGTTGCAAAAAAACCTTAGAAAGGCGGTATATCAAGTCCCATTTCCCTTTCCCTAGTTGAGATTCTACATGGAATGTTGCTACTATTGGAGATTCTAGATGGAGTGGCCTAGTGGTTAGGGTGGTGGACTTTGGTCCTGAGGAACTGAGTTCGATTCCCGGCACAGGCAGCTCCTTGTGACTCTGGGCAAGTCACTTAACCCTCCATTGCCTGCCGCATTGAGCCTGCCATGAGTGGGAAAGCACGGGGTACAAATGTAACTAAAATTAATGTTGCTATTCCACTAGCAACATTCCATGGAGAAACCTGCCCTTGCAGATCAGCAACGCGACCGTGCAGGCTTCTGTTTCTGCGTGGCTGCATTGCTGATCTGCAAGGGCAGGCCTCTACATGGAATGTTGCTAATGGAGGAGTAGCCTAGTGGTTAGTGCAGCGGACTCTGATCCTGGCGGACTGGGTTCAATTCCTATTGCAGCTCCTTGTGACTCTGGGCAAGTCACTTAACCCTCCATTGCCCCTGGTACAAAATAAGTACCTGAATATATGTAAACCACTTTGAATGTAGTTGCAAAAACCTCAGAAAGGCGGTATATCAAGTCCCATTTCCCTTTCCCCTTTTCTGTGTATCCCGCCCTTGTAGTCCTTCCCCGTGCCCGTGTGATTTTGGAAGGAGCGGTAGCCTGAGCCTCACAGGGCTTAGATGAAGAAGTAACATCAGAAAATATGTTTTCAAGGTGGAGGTCAAGGAGGGGCAAAAACAGAGAATCCTGAGGTGTGAAAAAAGAATGAAGAAAAGGCTAGAGGTCTCAGAAGGAAGCAAATATCTGCCGTGGTATTTTCTGTATTCTAGTGATGCGAGAAGAGTTATATCGGGTGCATCGTGCATTGCTTTTCATAAATCGCCCTCTGCTTTTAACAAGAGGCTGTGACACTCCCTCCCCTGAACGTGAAAGGCATGTGTATATTTTCACTAGAAAGTGATTGCAACAGGTGTGTTACTCAACACACAAGATACAGTATCAATTAGAAAGCAAATGACAGGGAGTGATACAGAAGTGTTATAATATTCTTGGTCTTATTTTCCGCCTCTTTCCTAATAATTGCTAGCATCCTGTTTGCCCTTTTTGGCCACCGCAGCACACCGGGTAGAAGATTTCAACTTATTGTGTACGATGACACCTAGATCTTTTTGTTGGGTGCCGACTCCTAAGGTGTCTATTACCCAGTTAATAATCCACAACAGAACATTGCCTCCTATATCATGGCTTTTTAATTTTCTCAGGAGTATCTCGTGAGGAACTTTGTCAAAAGCTTTCGGAAAATCTAGGTAGTACACTACATCAACTGGCTCACCTTTATCCGCATGTTTATTCACGCCTTGTGAGGCATGACTTCCCTTGGTTCAATCCATGCTGATTCTGGCCCATTAAACCATGTTTGTCTATATGTTCAGCAATTGTATTTGTTATAATAATATTTTTTCCGGCACTGAAGTTGGGCTTATTGGTCTGTAATTTCCCAGATCACCCTTGGAACCCTTTTTAGAAATCGGCATTCCATTGGGTTGCAGATTACTAACAGTAGATCAGCAATTTCATGTTTTGAGTTCTTTCAGTACCCTGGAGTGCATACCATCCTGTCCAGGTGATTTACTACTCAATTTGTCAATTTGGTTAAGTATAGCATCCGGGTTCACCAAAATTTCAGTGCCTATGCGTTGTCACCCTTGAAAAACAATTTCTGGTACAGGTAGATCTCCTGCTGCTTCTGAAAAAGTTGTTACTATGAGGTTTTGATTCTGTGGCAAGTTTCTCCTCATTTTCTCTTTTATCCTTCTTCATCAATGCTTTGCATCCAAGTTGCCGGTGCTTATGTTGCTTCTTGTTTACTTCATTTGGATCCTTTTCCCATTTTTTGAAAGATGTTCTTTGGGCTGTAATAGCCTCTTTCACTTCACCTTTCAACCAATGCTGGCTGTCATTTGCTCTTACATAGTACTATTGTAGATGATGACAGATAAGACCTGTACGTTCCATTCAGACTGCCCAACAAGATAAATTCATAGCAGAAGGTATGATGCGATACTACATATGCATACTTGATCTTGATTTGTCTTTGACACAGGGGCGTAGCCAGACACCCAATTTTGGGTGGGCCTGGGCCCAAGATGGGTGGGCAGAAGAACCCCACCGAGTCCTATAGGTGATTTGGTCTCTCCTTCTCTCGCCTGCATGCCATATGGTCTCAAACATCCCCCTCTCCCGCATACCTTTTAAATAGCAGATTTTCACTGGCAGTGAGAAGCAACTAAGACACACTGGTCATGTTGGCCCTACAGCCTTCCCACTGCTGCAACTTCCTGTTTCCACATAGGCAGGAAATACGTCAGAGGGGAGGCTATGGGTCCGGTGTGAGCAGTATGTATCAGTCACTGCTCGCTGCAGGTGAAGATCTGCTATTTACAAGGTATAGGGACAGTTGTTGGGAGTTTTCAGCTAGTGGGGCTTCGGAATCCCTGCCAACCACATCATAGATGTGCTGCTACTGGGTGGGCCTGAGTCCAAAGTGGGTGGGCCTAGGCCCACCCTTGGCTACGCCACTGCTTTGACATTTTCAGGGTACAGACCATAGATGTCTGCAAGACACTGGCCTTGTTCTCCAACTACTGAAGTTCTTATTGAAGCCCGTTCATATCTGTCTGGCCCCAATCACGGCACAGACCGTAGAAGTCTGCCCAGCACTGGCTTTGCTTCAATAACTTGTGTTGCCATCTAATCATCGCTAAGCTTGTTTGGTTCCATGCAGTGCCTTAGCGAGGGCAGCTGACACCCGGGGCGGGTTGCCGCTGTGCACCCTTCCCCCTCCGGAGCGCACCTTCCCCCCCCCCCCGAGCGCATTCTTACTTGAATTAGGAAGCGAGGGGCGGGCGAGAGGGCTGATCCGTCCCCGAGTGCACGTCGCTGGGAGCTGCGTCGGCTCCGCTGGTTCCCTGCTCTCTCTGCCCCGGAACAGGAAGTAACCTGTTTGAGGGCAGAGGGAGCAGGGAACCAGCGGAGCCGACACCCCTCCAGCGGCGTGCACCCGGGGCGGACCGCCCCACCCCCCCCCTTCCTTCGCCACTGGTTCCATGCCTTCTATACAAGATTCCTTTATCCCAAGCATTTTTGAATTCCATTACTGTTTTCATCTCCACCACCTCCACCGGGAGGGTATTCTGTATGTATCTACCACCCTCTCCATGAGAAAGTACTTCCTGATATTATTCCAGAATCAGCCTCCTTGCAACCTCAATTCATGCCCTCTAGTTCTACCACCTTCCCATCTCTGCGGCGGCCCAGGGAAGTGTGCGGCGGCGGCGAGCAGGAGGTGAGTGACCGAGAGCAACTAGAACCCTACACTCCTTCCGTAAAACTCCGTTCACTGGGCAAATCTCTCCTGATTGCACCCTTCTCCTCCATCGCTAACTCCAGACTCCGCTCCTTCTATCTCACCGCACCTTATGCCTGGAATAGGCTTCCTGAGCCATTACATCTGGCTCCATCCCTGGCTGCCTTAAAATCCGGGCTAAAGGCCTACCTGTTTGATGCTGCTTTCGACTCCTAACTTGTAACTTTTATCTTATCCTTATGTGTCCTTCTGTCTGTCCTTCCCTTATCCTTTTTGGTCCTATCTGTTTGTCCTGATTTAGATTGTAAGCTCACCTTTGTGTGAAGGCGCTGCACGAGATGAAACAACGGATCGTCGCTCCCTTCTGCCTCCACCGACGTCTCTCTCCTTCTTCCTCATGTGCACGCCCTCCTCTGACGTAAGCTTCCTACGTCAGAGGAGGGCGTGCACAGGAAGAAGGAGAGAGACGTCGGTGGAGGCAGAAGGGGGCGACGATCCGTTGTTTCATCTCGTGCAGCGCCTTCACACAAAGGTGAGAGGCGCTGCACGGCCGGTAATGCGGAGGGGGGTCCTTTGGAGGGGGGGAACGGCGGCGACGAACTGGGGGGGGGCGGAGCAAGGGGCGGAGGATGGCGGGAGGCGGAGCAGTGTTGGGAAAAGAAGAAGATGAACACAGGAAGGGAGGGGGGCCCGGCGCTGCTAAAGTTTAACTTTTTATTTTCAGTTTTTAATTTAGTGAAGGGCGGAAGCGTGGAACAGCGGCGATCTGGGGGCCATCCATACAGGACGCTTCTGACGAGCGCCTTTGCCCCCTCCCGATCCTTTTTTAAGGTATGTTTATTTTTTTAGTAATGCAGGGGAAAGCGGGGAGCCAGTGTTTGTGGTGTTTTTATTTTTTTTTTCTCACTTTTCATGTTTAAACATGCCAGCTTTGATTTTTCTGGTACAGGGGGCAGCGGGGAGATGACAGCTCAGGCCTTTATGACTGGTCTGACCACACGTTAAATATGTTGCAGAAAATGATTCGGTGTAATCGTCGGTATTGTTAGTGCATCCCGAATCGCCCACATTACAATGGTAGTTACTCCGTTTTCGTTAGCTGCTTGCTTCGTTGGAAAAAGGCCTTTAATGCATGCAACGTTGGGTTGTTAGAGGGTCGTTAAGGTTTAGTGCATCTAATTTAGTTCGTTAAAGGGTTGTTAGAGGGTCGTTAAGGTTTAGTGCATCTAGCCCTCTGTTGGGCTTCCCTAAATGTCCTATTATAATAGCATCCTTCAAGGATACCCCTCTCCGAACCATATGCTCTTGAGTGACTGTTGGCTCCCCCCACCCCCCCCCCCCCCCCCCCCCCCACACACACAATTCTAGTTTAAAAGCTGCTGTCTCTGCTTTTAAGATGTTAGTGTCAGCAGCCTGGTTCCATCCAGTTAAGGTGGAGTCCATCCTTTCAGAGTAGCCTCCCCCTTTCTCAGAAGGTTGCCCAGTTCCTAACAAATCTAAATCCCTCATCCCTGCACCGTCATCTCAATCACACATTGAGACTTCTGAGCTCTTTCTGCCTCTTGGGTTCTGCGTGTAGTTAGGGAGCATTTCGGAAAATGCCATCCTTGAGGATTTAGATTTCAGCTTTCTACTTTAGAGCCTAAATTTGTCTTTCAAAACCTCATTGCCACATTTTTGTATGTCATTGGTACCTACTAAAATCCTATCTAGGTGATGCATGAGGTCCACCACCTTCACACCAGGCAGGCAAGTGTCCAAGCGATTCTCATGTCCACTAGCCACTCAGCTACCTACATGCCTAATCGAATCACTAACTACAACAGATGTCCTAACCCTTCCCTCCTGGGCAGAAGCCCCTGGAGACACATGCTCTGTGCAAGAGGATAGTTCATCCCCTAGTTGGCAGGTCCTGGCTACAGGATTATTTCCTACTTTCTGTTTCCTTATCCAAGCCCAATAAATGCCTTTTTGATTTTCTGATATCTGTTGCTCTAAAACTCATTATTAACCATTGGAAGAATAATTCGGATTGTATTATTCACCTTAGGTGGAATTGGGTTTGCTTGTTTAGGAAACATGAGACGCAAGTAGAGCAGTGATGTATGTTAGCCCAAAATTCAATAAAGAGAGTTCAACCATTGACGAGTTCCGTGTGATACAAAACTAAAGAAAATGGAAAGAGGAGTTCCGAAGCCCAGCGGGAGTGTGAGGTCAGCACGGAGGTTTTGGCGGCCTGTTCTACTATGGCAGTGCCGTCGCATGGTGCCACTTCAGCCATTTTGGGTGCTTTGGTTGTTTCCTCTCCGCAGCTCTCTGATGCTTTCCCGCCCAGTTCGGCTTCTACAGCCCTTCCTCCATTCGTGGTGGGTGGTTTGACATCCTTGCTTCCCTTTTCGCCTGAGTTTGTGCTCTTAATGCACCAGGTGTTTCTTCTTAAGGGGCAGCAGGCTGAGACTTGCCCCGGGGGGGGGGGGGGAGGGGTCAGCTGCTGCGCCAGAGGCAAAGAAGCACAGGCTGGAGTGGGACGTGGGTTCCCCTCTTCTTCTCCGCTATTTGAGGCAACCTTGTCCATGGGGTCCGTTGAGAAACCCATATTTCTTGAGGACAGGCACGCTCTGGGGCTGATGGGGATGACCCCACGGCTGCCAGGTTGTTTGCCAAGGAGGAACTTTGATCACGCAGGCACTCAAGGCGCTTCACATTACTCCCCGGGAAAGCAGGACCAATCAGTGGCTCCCCTCCTTTATGTCTAGGACCAAGAGGCTTCTGAAATTATTTCATTTCCTTGGGGCCGTGGATGAGTTGATTTAGGCCCAGTGAGTGCCTGTACTCTGGCATGAAAGGGGTCAGGGTCATGACACACCTGTAGCCAATTCTTCCGGTGGAGCTGGAGCGGTTTGGCCAACCCAGGGTCGATGCCCTGGTTATGGCTGCCTCAAAGAAGATCACCATCCCTGTGGAAGGTGGTATGGCTCTGAAGGATGTGCACAATGTCAAGATTGAAGTGACCTTGAAGCTTGCCCTTCAGGTGGCCACTCTTAGCCTCCAGACTGCGGTCTGCCCATCCTACGCTGCTTGGGTGTCCCAGTTGTTGTCACAGCATCTTACAGAGCTGGAATCCCAATCCGCTTCATCCACTTTGGAGGCGGGATTGTCTTACATGGATGACACCTTGTATGATCTGCTTCAGGCCTCAGCCAAACAAATGGTGTTGGCTGTTTCAGCGTGGTGCTGGCTCTAATTGCGGAATTGGGCTGTGTATGTAGTTTCCAAATGGCGCCTGGCTAGCCTTCCTTTTAGGGGCAAGTTGCTGTCTGGCGAGGACCTGGAGAAGCTGGTTAAGGATTTGTGTGATTCTAAAGTCCAGCCAGGGGCGGCCCAAGGCAATCTGCCGCCCAAGGCAGGAATGAGATGCCGCCCACCCCTGTGCTTGATCTAGCATCTCCCCCTTTCCCTGCGTTTACATTATTTTCTCTTCCAAAAGGCGGCATGGCAGCGACTCCTATAGTCTCTGGTTGACTCCTAAGGGACTACAGCTCAGCTTGCAGTAGAGTCCTGGCCTCTCCTGGAGCTCCCTCTTGGAAACCTCTGTATCGGGGCCTCTCTGAACTGTTCAGCCTTGGATTTTAGCTCCAGCCTGATCTGAGCCCCTCCCCTCTGACTCAGCATCAGCCTCAGCCTTGGCAGACTAGCACCACCTGCTGCAAGGTGGCTGAATTGTATCATCAATGAGGGAGTGCTCTTCTCTATACTATCCACTCCCTCACAGTAACATAATAGAAGGGAAAATGATGTCTTACCTGGTAATTTCCTTTCCTTTAGTCCCAAGGATCAGTACAGAACCCACCTCTTTTGGTGCTCAGCTGTCCTTTTGTAAGTAGTCGGGTGTGTTCGGTACAAGGCACAATGGGAGTTGATTTCTTTGGCTTTGCTTTTCTTCATGTGATTTCAATAAGAGGCAGGAGTTTCTTTCTGCTTATCGTCTCAGTTTCTTTCCTACTGCTTAGCTAGTGAATACTGACTTGAGCTGGATTTACAAGACTACATATAGCACAGCTTAATAGTGCTCTCTGTCTCCACCTGCTGGTCGATGAGGGACATAACTCGGTTGTCTGGACTGATTCTTGGGACTAAAGGAAAGAAAATTACCAGGTAAGACATAGTTTTCCTTTTTCTGCACTCTAGCACATCTCACTCTTCTCCTCTGCCTGTCTTCTTTCCACATCTGCTCCTACCCTACTCCCTACTGTTCCTAATTCTCCTGTGGGCGTTCCTCCCTTCACCTGTCAGACTTATCTGCATTCCTACCAGCACTTATGCTGTGTCTCACTTTATTATAAGGCTAGCAGTAGCCTTCAATAGGAGGAAGGTGGGGGCCCTGGTGGCAGGCCAGCACTGTAGTGTTAGGAGATCAGTAATAGGCATATGGTGGCAGGAAAGTGACACCAAAAGGCTGGAGCCACAGCATGTGGCGAGAAATTATTTCATCATGGTCCTGCAGCAAAATGCAAACCCTACAATAGTCCCTCTAGTATTATGCCTCACTGAGAGCCCTTGCTTTAGCAGTAAGCTGGGGTGTGCCCCCAACCCCACCCACACACAAGCAGCTACATCCTGAAACCCACCCACCCCGAATGGAGGAAGGGCTGTAGAAGTGGCTGGAGGAGTGGCCTAGTGGTTAGGGTGGTGGACTTTGGTCCTGGGGAACTGAGGAACTGAGTTTGATTCCCACTTCAGGCACAGGCAGCTCCTTGTGACTCTGGGCAAGTCACTTAACCCTCCATTGCCCCATGTAAGCCGCATTGAGCCTGCCATGAGTGGGAAAGCGTGGGGTACAAATGTAACAAAAATAAAATAGATACTACTGGAGATTCTACATGGAATGTTGCTACTATTGGAGATTCTACATGGAATGTTGCTATTCCACTAGCAACATTCCATGTAGAAGCCTGCGCGGCCACATTGGTGATCTGCAAGGGCCGACTTCTAGTGGAATAGCAACATTCCATGTAGAATCTCAAATAGTAGCAACAGTGGAGGAGTGGCCTAGTGGTTAGGGTGGTGGACTTTGGTCCTGAGGAACTGAGTTCAATTCCCGGCAAAGGCAGCTCCTTGTGACTCTGGGCAAGTCACTTAACCCTCCATTGCCTGCCACATTGAGCCTGCCATGAGTGGGAAAGCGCGGGGTACAAATGTAACAAAAAAAATAACATAGCAAGGGCTGCAATATCTCATGTAACAAGCAATGCATGGTTTTAGTTACTCATGTTACTCCGGGCTATCTTAAATGATTGACCTTATAGCGCAGGCTGCACCAGTGGTGCTTGTATAAATTAATACAATTGTTTTGCCTGTAGCGACTTGTGGACTAATAGATTGATTTCTGTATTTTTGAGCAGATCATCAGGCTGTGAATGGAGAAAAGCATGATGAAAAACCTCTTATAAAGCTGCTACAGCAGAAGTTGCCATCAGAAGGAGCTAATTGGGAGGTTATGCAAGATCCTAATAAGGGGAGAAGATGCACCAGCTTGTATTCTCTAACCACAGAAGCAGAAAACACGAGAGACAGTAGCACTCAGCATGAAAAACTCTGGGAAACGACACCAGGGAAACCGTTCATTTGTGAGGAGTGCGGCGAGAGCTTCACCTTCCAGTATGACCTTATCGACCACCAGGAAATCCATGAACCAGAGAAGCCCTTCCCATGCAAGGAATGTGGGAAGAGTTTTACTCGGAAGCTCAGCCTCCAAGCGCATCACAGGATCCATACAGGAGAAAGACCCTTTGCGTGTCCCACGTGCGGGAAGGATTTCATGCACCGGCAGCACCTTGTGAGGCACCAGAAAATTCACACTGGGGAGAGGCCGTATCCCTGTACAGAATGTGGAAAGCACTTCAGGAACAGGCCACAGCTCGCAATACACGAGCGAGTTCATACGGGAGAGAAGCCCTATAAATGTGCAGAATGCGACCGACGATACAGCCAAATGACAGGACTCATTTATCACATAAGGACCCACACAGGGGAGAGACCTTATCAGTGCTCGGAATGTAAGAAAAGCTATATCACAAATTCAGAGCTTGCTGCCCACAAAAGGAAGCACACGGTAGATAGACTTCTGAAAGATAATTTTGAGCAAGGCCTCGTTGAAAATGCTACGTCTTTAAAAAGTCAGAATATTCATAGGACAAAAAGGCCCTACAAATGCAGCGAGTGTGAGAAAACCTTTGTCCGCAGCTCAGAACTGGTTAATCATCAGAGAATACACACCGGCGAGAGGCCCTACAAGTGTTGGGAATGTGGGAAAAGCTTCACATACAAATCATCGCTGATCAACCACTGCAAAATCCATACCGGGGAGAGACCGTTTCCCTGTCTCGAGTGTGAAAAACGGTTCTTGTCTCAATCAGCCCTTGTTGTCCACCAGCGGACGCACCAAGGGGAAAAGCCATATCGGTGCAGTGAGTGTGAAAAGAGCTACACTCAGAAGTCAGGTCTTCTGGAGCACCAAAGAGTCCATACGGGAATACCTTACACTTGTCGGCATTGTGCAGACATCTTTCGCAAGAAGGTGCACTTTATAAAGCACTTGAGAGTCCACAGAGAGACAAAACCCTTCATCTGCATTATTTGCAAGAAGAGTTTTGAACTGGAGTCACTGCTGCTCCAGCACCACAGGATCCACACTGGTGAGAGACCATTTACGTGTGGCAAATGCCGGAAAAGTTTCCGGCAGAAAGGGAGCCTCTCAAAGCACCTAAAGACTCACGCTCGTGAGATGCCATTGGCCTGTCCTGAATGTGAAGAGAGGTTCAGTAGCAAGTACCGTCTTACTCAACACCAGAAAATCCACCAGGGAAAATCCTTGGGTCAAGACTAAGATTAATGTTTGTCGTAGATTCATAAACAAGTTTGGGTTGGAAACACTCCAGTAAGATACTTAACAATCGAGCAAAATCAGAGAAGAACTTTGCTTATGGAAGGGGTCAGTTTCAAGTGACTGTTCATTTACTAGGCTGAATTTACAAAGGATCTTCCAATATTAGGACCTGCAAGTCAGTGACAAGGAAAATATGGATTTATTTTTGTTACATTTATACCCCGCGCTTTCCCACTCATGGCAGGCTCAATGCAGCTTACATGGGGCAATGGAGGGTTAAGTGACTTGCCCAGAGTCACAAGGAGCTGCCTGTGCCTGAAGTGGGAATCAAACTCAGTTCCTCAGGACCAAAGTCCACCACCCTAACCACTAGGCCACTCCTCCACTGTTGCTACTATTTCAGATTCTACATGGAATGTTGCTATTCCACTAGAAGTCGGCCCTTGCAGATCACCAGTGTGGCCACGCAGGCTTCTGTTTCTGTGAGTCTGACGTCCTGCACATATGTGCAGGACGTCAGACTCACAGAAGCAGAAGCTTGCGCAGCCGCATTGCTGATCTGCAAGGGCAGGCTTCTACATGGAATGTTGCTAGTGGAATAGCAACATTCCATGTAGAATCTCCAATAGTAGCAACATTCCATGTAGAATCTCCAATAGTATCTATTTTATTACATTTGTACCCCGTGCTTTCCCACTCATGGCAGGCTCAATGCGGCTTACATGGGGCAATGGAGGGTTAAGTGACTTGCCCAGAGTCACAAGGAGCTGCCTGTGCCGGGAATCAAACTCAGTTCCTCAGTTCCCCAGGACCAAAGTCCACCACCCTAACCACTAGGCCACTCCTCCATTACCACTAGGCCACTCCTCCACTCTGGGTTTATTGTTTTTCTGTGTTTTGTTTTATTTGATGTACACCGTTTTGATTGCATCTTTGGAAGTAGGTAGGCAGTATATAAGAATTGAAATAAATACAGAACAACTCTAAATTAGTCTCAGCTGTGCTAGGGGTTACTTGGCTGAATATAAGAAAAGTGTCTAAGACAGCAAGTCCCATTTTATTTGGAGGAGTGGCCTAGTGGTTAGGGTGGTGGACTTTGGTCCTGGGGAACTGAGTTCGATTCCCACTTCAGGCACAGGCAGCTCCTTGTGACTCTGGGCAAGTCACTTAACCCTCCATTGCCCCATGTAAGCCGCATTGAGCCTGCCATGAGTGGGAAAGCGCGGAGTACAAATGAAATAAAAAAAAATATTACATGTATATGTGTGAGACAAGGAGATGTGTGTTTGTGTATACATACAGGAGTTTTGGCTGGATATGGATTTAGGATTCTGATATGTCTCACACTGGGTTTGTGTTAGCAAAACTGAGAGGAGCTGACGTTACACTTTGTGTTATTATGATTGAAATAAATTTGTGGAGGAGGAGCCAAATGTTTACAGCAGTGGGCTGAGAATCAGGGCAGTCCATTTCAAATCCTACTACTGCACATTGTGATCTTGGACAAGTCATTTAACCAGTGGCCTCACCTCTGGCTCGGGCCCCCTCTGCTTTAATGATTCCTGGGGACGCCTTACAAGTCCTGCCTGTGTTGCCAGAGCAGCACTTAAGTCAGCAGACACGCTTTGGCTACCAGTTCCGGCTCTCTCGTGCATGCTCAGTTCAGCGACTGAACCGAGCGTGCGCGAGAATGCCAACGGTGGCTGAAGTGTGCGGCTGGTAGGGTTTGGCACCCCCGGCAGCAAAGGTATACTTTAATTGGGTGGGATGAAGAGAATACCCGGCCCCCCCCACAAAATGGACTTCTGGCTACATCCCTGCACTTAACCCTTCACTGCCTCAGATACAAACTTAGATTGTGAGCCCTCCAGACACAGAGAAATACTTACATGTATATCTTTATCACATTGTCATTATTGAACATTACACAGTACCCTTGCTCCTAAATAACGTACATTTTCAGTTCTTGAACTACAACAACATTCTGTAATTCTCATTCCGGAAATGGTGATCACCATTACGGCTTATTGTAAGCCACATTGAGCCTGCAAAGAGGTGGGAAAATGTGGGATACAAATGTAGCAAATAAATAAATAAATAAAGAATTACATTTTAAAAAAATGTGTTTTTTAGAAAAGTGTATGGTGGCGTGGCAATGAATGGGATGTGAGCATGTGTGCAGAAAAATCTCGCTCTTGAAAATTGCTTCCACTCCCTCCTTGAACTGGGTAACTTGCAGCTCTGTTTATCATGACACACTTTCAGCTGCATGGGGGTCAGTTTTAAGCTCATTTTTAAGATCTGGAGGCAGAGATAGTACAAGTATATTAGGTGCCCTAGGCGAACTCTCAATGAACCGTTGATAATTAAACTTCATAGCCATGATCTCCCCGGAATAATCCTGTACCAATGCGTAATTGTACATTACAGTTTTGAAATGTTAAACTCTCTTTCCTATATATGGAGGTACTTTCCAAAAGTCATATAGCTCGGTAAATGGGCTTTTTGAGAACTGCACATCCTCCCTGAACACTGATGGTTCTTTGAGATTGTGAGGCTGTCAGCACAGATGGTCTTGCTTTCACTGTAGCTGCTCCTTGCTGTCTCCCAGAACTTGTTGTTGCCTAATCTGCCTCACGGTTATGCTGACTCTTGTCCAGAAGTAAAAACAAAACAAGCCCCCCCCCCCAAACCCAAACAAAAGTATGCATCAAGCACAATCTACACGAAATCACCAACGTGATCAACCAGAGCCTCCAAATCATGCACTTCTGGGCAGATGCATTTCAGCTGAAACTGAACGCAATGTCTTGTACTCACCTCCCAACGCAACAAAAATAAATACTCCACCATAACTACAACATACTGCTCTCTCCTCGTCGCACAAAATCTGAAAATTCTTGGAGTCACCATAGATCGAAATCTAACACTTGACGATCACGTGAAGAACACAACGAAAAAAATGTTCCACTCCATGGGGAAACTCAAAAGAGTAAAACCTTTCTTTCCGAGATATATCTTCCGCACCCTGGTACAGTCAATGGTAATAAGTCATCTGGACTACTGCAACGCACTATACGATGGCTGCAAAGAACAGACTATCAAAAAACTCCAAACAGCCCAGAATACCGCCGCCAGACTCATATTTGGAAAAACTAAATATGAAAGTGCAATACCCCTAAGAGAGAAACTCCACTGGCTCCCACTTAAGGAACGCATTGCGTTCAAGATCTGCACAATTGTACACAAAATCATTCATGCAGACGCCCCAATCTACATGCTAAACCTCGTGGGCCTACCTCCCAGAAACGCCATAAGATCATCACGCAAATTTCTCAATCTGCACTTCCCCAGCTGTAAAGGACTAAAATACAAGCTGATACCTGCCACTACCTTCTTGTACATGAGCACGCAGTTGTGGAATGCATTACCCACATCCCTGAAAGCTATTGCCGAAATAACTAACTTCCGCAAATCATTGAAGACACACCTCTTCAACAAGGCCTACAAAGAGAACCCATAGCCTCACAAAACCACCTCACCAATCCACCCAGTTACTAAAGCCCACCTTCTATACCATCCTCCATAACACCTTCCTTCTCTCTTCCCTTTCTTATTCTTTGTACGTTCTTTGTACACTACTAATTGTATCTGATATCACGTAAAGACTATGTCATAACAAAACTCTGTAAGCCACATTGAGCCTGCAAATAGGTGGGGAAAGTGTGGGATACAAATGCAATAAATAAATAAATATTTCAAAGTAATCACCTGTTTCTAGATAAAACTTTTAGTAAGACCAGGCCTGTTGCAAGGAATGGGCAATAAGGGTGGTACCAAGTGTGGGGGGCAAAATGGAATACATCTGATGACCAGATTAAGGTGAGAACTGTTTCCGTCTGAATGATACAGAGGCACAGTGAGAAAAAGGGACTTGGCCCAGGGATCACAGAGAGTCTGTGGCAATACCAGGACTTTGCACCGAAAGGCGGGAGGTGGGGCTGGTGGTTGGGAGGCGGGGATAGGGCTGGGCAGACTTATACGGTCTGTGCCAGAGCCGGTGGTGGGAAGCGGGACTGGTGGTTGGGAGGCGGGGATAGTGCTGGACAGACTTGTACGGTCTGTGCCAGAGCCGGTGGTTGGGAGGCAGGGCTGGTGGTGGGGAGGTGAGGATAGTGCTGGGCAGACTTATACGGTCTGTGCATGTGCCAGAGCCGGTGGTTGGGAGGTGGGGATAGTGCGGGGCAGACTTATACGGTCTGTGCCCTGAAGAGCACAGGTACAAATCAAAGTAGGGTATACACAAAAAGCAGCAAATATGAGTTATCTTGTTGGGCAGACTGGATGGACCGTGCAGGTCTTTTTTTGCCGTCATCTACTATGTTACTATGAGGCATATTTTCAAAGCACTTAGCCTTCCAAAGTTCCATAGGTTTCTATGGAACTTTGGAAGGCTAAGTGCTTTGAAAATATGCCTCTATGTAATACAGTATGGTTTGCTTCTGGAAACAGCCCCCAAACATTCTAGAGCAGCCAAGAGGAATACAGTAAATGGCTCTTAATCGTTGCCTCCAAAAACTACTTGCAAAATGGAATAAACATATTTAACCTGATGACACATTAAGACAAGAACTGTTTCCATCTGAATGACACAGTACAGTTTGTTTCTTGGTGGAAATGGCCACCAAGCGTCCAGGGGGTGAGTTACAAGCTACATGTACCAATCGCAAGAGAAAGAAACATGGGATGTATCTTAGTGACAGAATAGGTGTGTTATGTTTCAACAATTTTATTGGTAATGGTCAGTTATAGCATCTATGGCAATCATAGCAATTGCAAACATGTACAGTTCAGTTAGAAAACCATCATCACCATTTTTGTCTTTACGTGTTTTAATCCCTGGCCCCCCATTCCCCCCCCCCTCCCTTTGTTATGTGTGTCCGATCAATACAAAGTTCTGGTGGTACAGTATGTTTCACGGGGGCCTGAACGCTGGTAGCCCTCCGAGATTAATCATTGGTATATTATTATTATGGCACTTTATTGGCCAGAAAGAAACAAACATAGTAACAAGTTAAACATCAACCTTTTAACAATAGTTCCTCAATTTATCCCCCCCCCTCCTTTCCCCCCCCTCGTGTTCCAACCCTTCCCCCCCCCCCCCCCCCAGAATAGGTGTGTTAAATAAGCTTCATTCCAGCATGTCTGTTTCCGCTGTTGCCAGTAAGTTAAAGGTTAACGAATCGATGATCTGAGCCATCCGGCAAAAAGAGGAAGAGATTCGGCAGTCTGTTCGTGAAGCAGCACAAGAATGTTCCAAAACAACATCTGTGGCTCATGATGAGTCAATGGAAAAGCGGTTAAATTTGTGGATAATGCAAATGGTGGATGAAAAAAAGGCATTGTGGACAGCTGTGAGGATGAAAGCCAAACAGATTTACAAACACATCACCCAGGGTCAGGAAAAACATGAAACCCTTTTCTTCTAGTTCTGGCTGGCCTGCATGTTTTAAAAAGTGATATGTGCTTAAAAAATGTTAGTCTTTGTGGCAAGGCAGGTTTAGCTGACAACGAAGCTGCAGAAGAATTTAAAACATGCCTGCAAAAATAGTTGTGTGCCAAAGCAGGACTTCAAAGTTGATGAGACTGGCTTGTTTTACAAACAGGCTGGCAAATGGACATATATAACAAAAATGGCAGCCAGAGCCCCTGGTTTTAAGGCATTTAAAGATAGTGCCACCCTGTTGTTGTGCACCAATGCCAAGGGTAATTTCAAATGCAAGCCTCTTTTGGTGTACAGAGCCCCAAATCCTCGTGCTGTCAAAGGGAAAGAACCTGAACTGCATGCCAGACCGTTGGAGATGGAACCACAAAACTTGGATGACGTCCACATTATTCTGGGATTGGTTCAACAACTGTTTTGTTCCACCGTAAGAGCCTTGCCATAAAGGTACTGCTGATTTTGGATAATGCACCAGTACATTGTCGTGCAGACCTAGAAAATGTACACCCCAAAGTTGAGGTTCTGTTCATTCCCCCGAACACTGCGTCCATCATCCAGCCCCTCGATTAGGGAATAATAAAGGCTTTCAAGTGCCGCTACATGCAGGAGCTTTATAGCAAGGCCTGTGAAGCTCTAGATGGTGACGAGGAAACCACCATGCTGGACTACTGGAAGACAATGACAATATGCAATGTAATCGACTATGTTGAGATAGCCTGGGATGGTGTCACACAGGCTACTGTAAACAATTGTCAGAAAAAAAGCTTGGCTGGACTGCGTAATTTGAAGGTGTAGCTGAACATGAGTAGAAATGTGAAAAACATGACACAGGAAGATGTTGAGGTAATTTTGGCATAGACCGTGTTTAAGACGTTTATTGTAAGCCACATTGAACTAAAGTAATTTTGGAAAATGTGGGTTATAAATGCTGGAATAAATAAAAATAAACCTGTCTGTGAGGTCAGCAGGGCCGCCGAGAGGGGGGGGGCAGGAGGGACAAATTCCCCAGCCATGCCGCAGTCCCACCCACCTGCCCTTGGCTCCCCCTGAGGTCATTGCTATTGCCGTCGCCCCCCTCCGTCCACCACCGGGCCTGGCCCCCTCCATTCAAATCACAGTGACTCACCACCTCGCTCCGTGTGAAAGCGAAGCAGCGGCAGTCTGCAGATCGCTTCCCTTCGGGCCTTCCCTCTATAGTACAGGCCTTAGGCCTAGCCCTTAGTAACAGGCCAAGCATAGGAAGGCATATACACCTCCCTGTGTCTCACCCTCGTCTGACGTAAGTTTCGTAACTTCCGTGAGGGCGGGACACAGGGAGGGAAGGCCCGAAGGGAGGCGATCTGCAGACTGCCGATGCTGCGCTTTCACACGGAGTGAGGTGAGGCGCTGTAATTTGAATTCAGGGGGCCCGGCCCCGTGGTGGACAGAGGGGGGCGACTGCAATAGCAATGACCTCGGGGGGGGCGGCCTTGCCCCGGGCCCGGCCCAGTCTCTCGGCGGCCCTGGAGGTCAGCAGGATGTATTAAGTAACAGAGGTACTCCAATTTCATTCCAACCCATTTTAACTTAATTCTATTGCCCTTCCTCAAATCTGTTACCCAAATAAACACTCTAGGCAAAACCATTGGGTGTCGATTTATTTGTAACTGTAACAAACACAACATCATTTACCTAAGCCAGAAATAAACTAATGTGTATTTGCCAGGCTGCAAATATATACAGTGGAGTACAGTTAGTACGCGGTGTTCGGGCGGCATAGCTATGTAACCGTGTACTAAAGGTGTGCTTATTACCAGAACATTAATGAAGTACTGTAGCATCAAAAATGTTGCTTTGCTTCATTTCCAAACCAAGAAAGTATGTTGTAGCTACCGCCAGGTCATTTCCGGTACAGCCTACCGTGTATTATTGAGTACTGCACATTAATTTAACCACTCAATAAGCTGTCTCCCTGTAATCTTGCCTATATCATTCTCATCCAAGTAAATGATGATAACTTGAGGATCTCATATGTCCTCTAACTGCAATCTCATGTCCCAGTAGATACCACGAATTCCCATCCAGACAACTGCCACACCAAAGGCCTCGAGAGACAGGCGAGATCCATAGGGTCGCAAAAGTGGCCGCTGAAAGGCCCAGAATACAAAGGAATGGCCCACAACCCAGACCCAGTTGTCTTCTAGTGCCTCTCTTTGCCGAATCTAGAAATGAAGAAAAGAAATAGTTACAGTCTCATTGCTCCGGCCTAATATATTTGGCATACACCCCTGATTTCCACCTGCCACTAAGCTGGATGACCCCCAATGACAGTGCCGCCTCAGTGGCTTCAGTTCCCACCCCAATTCAGAAAGAATGAGAGCCAAAGCCATGTGAGTTCAGACCCAAAGCCTCAAAATTGAAAATGCGTTAAAAGGGAGAGATCTTGATGAATCAAAAAATGTATCCCTCTCGCTGGATGCTGCTCCAAAAAAAGATTGCACATTTGCTATAGGACAAGTTACTGCAGACAGCACACTCCTCAGTTTTAATATCTCACCCCTACCCCGCTGGTCTGTCTTAGAGTGTGCTACCTGTATGTAGAGTCAGGCTGATTCAATTAAGCAGTGCTGCTACCAGCGGCAAGGGGGAAAAGTGACAGGGACAGCAGGGAGGGAGAGGGTGGAAGGAGAAAGGGGACAGATGCTGGAACTGGGAAGGGGGGGAAGGAACAGATGCTGGAACTGGAAAGGGGGTGGAAAGGAAATAGGAAAGATGTTGGAATGGGGAGGGGGAAGGAAAGGGGACAGATGCTGGAACTGGGAAGGGGGGGGGAAGGAACAGATGCTGGAACTGGAAAGGGGGGGGAGGAAAGGAAATAGGAAAGATGTTGGAATGGGGAGGAGGAAGGAAAGGGGACAGATGCTGGAACTGGGAAGGGGGGGGGGAAGGAACAGATGCTGGAACTGGAAAGGGGGGGAGGAAAGGAAATAGGAAAGATGTTGGAATGGGGAGGAGGAAGGAAAGGGGACAGATGCTGGAACTGGGAAGGGGGGAGGAAAGGAAATAGGAAAGATGTTGGAATGGGGAGGAGGAAGGAAAGGGGACAGATGCTGGAACTGGGAAGGGGGGGAGGAAAGGAAATAGGAAAGATGTTGGAATGGGGAGGGGGAAGGAAAGGGGACAGATGCTGGAACTGGAAAGGGGGGAGGAAAGGAAATAGGAAAGATGTTGGAATGGGAAGGGGGAAGGAAAGGGGACAGATGCTGGAACTGGGAAGGGGGGGAGGAAAGGAAATAGGAAAGATGTTGGAATGGGGAGGAGGAAGGAAAGGGGACAGATGCTGGAACTGGGAAGGGGGGAGGAAAGGAAATAGGAAAGATGTTGGAATGGCGAGGGGGAAGGAAAGGGGACAGATGTTGGATTTGTGAGAGGGAGAGAGAGATTAAATGAAGGAGGTGCTGCTCTACCGGAGGGAGGGAGAGAGGAGGACAGATAGGAAGAAATGCTGTACTAAGGAGATGGGCATGTGCTGAACCGGGGGGGGGGGGGGGGAAATAAAAGGGAGGGGAGAGAGAGACAGACTGGAGGAGAGGAAGAGACGGGACCCAAAGAGGGAAATAAGTTGGGGTGGAGGGGGGAGGAAGAGAAGGTGAAGGACAGAGATATTGGCCCCAGGGTAGAGAGTAGGAGGTAGGGGGTGTGTGAGGAAGGAAAAAGACAGAAGAGATATTGGGAATTAAGGGAGCATAGGGGCTGGGACATGAGCAATACTGGACAGAGACGAAATAGAGACACACACAGGCAATATTAGATATGAGGAGGGATGCTGATCACAGAGGAAAGGATATAGACTGCAGAGCAGGTCAAGATAGGGACGCAGAGCGGAGATATGCTGAAAATAGAGGAGGATAAGGACACTGAAAGGGCACATACTGAATATGGCGGGATAGAGAAACAGATATAGAGGGGAAATGCTGGACAGATAGGGACACAGAGGGGAGGAAGATGGATGGTGGACATGGGGAGAGAAGAAAAGTCAAATGGACAGGAGACTGCGCAGACAGGAAAAAAAAACAGAAAGAGACACTGGGACTAACGCGAATAGAAAAATAAAATGCTCAGACAGCAAAGGTAGAAAAATATTTTATTCTGAATTTAGTAATTGGAATATGTCAGCATTTATTATTTATTTACTTTCATTGTATGTACGTATGTAGTAGGCTATGTACACATTGTTTTGCCAATAAAGTATGTTGAATCTTGAAATCCTTCCCTCTCCAACATAGCCTAGTATTCATGTTGCCCCTTTCAGTTTGGGGGGTAGATAAAAGAACTGTGCACTTTAGACTGAGCATGCACGAAGGCATCTTTCCTCCCTGTGTGCTGCTGGGAGCTGTAGTTTTTTTTCTTCCTTTTTGCAGAGGAACTTGTCCAAGAGCCTTCTTTGACTGCGAGGCTGACTGACTATCCCTCCCCTCCTGGTCAGTATACCTTGCAATTCGTCTGCTGACTTTAATTTCTATGTGATGGTAAAAGTTAAAAAGAAAACCTGAAAAAGTAGACGTCCCCTGCTTTGAAAGACTACAACTCCCAGAAATGCACAGCGTCAGGTCTCTTCATCCAAGAACAGCGGTGCATTTAGGCAGCCAGGCAGCAAAGGTTATTTTGTGGAGCTAGAATTACCGGTGCTCCGTCACTTGTGTTGCTCTGGGTATTATTACTGTGTCCGATCCCCTCCCCCCTGTCTGGCTGTCCTTCCTTTTCTAGCGGATCCCTGGTACAGGGAGTGAAAGTAGGTCTAGGGGTGAGGAGGTCAACCACCTCTTTTTACTTTTTTTGGGATAAAACAGTGGAAGTGTGGCAAAGAAGCCTAGTTTCCTTTGCTGGCGTTGGGTTGGCAGAGAGCAAAGGGACCATGTCCGAAAAGATCCTCTGCGCAGGTGAGAATATTTTGTTCATTATTCTGGCTGCTTTACAGAACAGGAAAAGCACTATTAGTGCAGGGCAGCCCTGTCTGGGGAAGACGCGCATCACGATTAACGCGAATCCTAAGGCTAACAGGGGAAAAGAAGTTGGGGGAGGGGTCTTAAGTTTATGGCCAAGAAGATAACACTGTAGAGGCAGCGACACCAATGCTTGAAATGTTTATTTACCATTCGATATACCGCCCAATTGGCTCTCCTTCCCAGTGAGAAAGATTAAGGATTTGTGCAGGGAGGGTAACGAAATAACTCCCAGACGAAATGAGTTTGCAAACCAGAGTTTTTAAAAGTGTCACTTTGTAGCACTATCCTGATGGCTGTGCACTGTACCGTGCAAAGTGACGTAGCTTGGTGTGTTGTGGTGTGGATAATATTAGCTGTATGAGAAGTTATTGTGGTACGAATTGTGCAATGTGTTTGTATGGATGTGCCGTGTTAAAAACAAATTAGCTCCAGTTACAGTAGGGGGTTGGCCGGCGTTTTCATGTGAAGGTCCACATTGTAATTTTTTTTTGTACTCGCAGGGCCTGGTGAGCAATTTTCAGAAATACATTAACCCCCCCCCCCAAAAAAAAAAAGCATATTTTTGTGTATTTAATACTGTTCATGTATATTCAGTGTGTTTTTTCTAGCAAAAAAGGTGCCGGTACTCAAATGCTAGGCCACTCTTCATGGGTGGGGTGATCACTGAGGGACCCACCCCAGAATAAGCAGGACCCCTGCAACCAGTCACAGAATCTATGACAAGGCAGAATTGGTGTGTAGAGCCTGAGCTCTTTCATTAAAACCTGGGATCCATGGGTCAATTGTAGCAGACAATGGAAAAGGTGCCGGTACCCCCAAGTACCCCCTCAAAAAAAGCCCTGTGTATATTACATTATAAAAACACTTTCCTAACCTAGTTTGTGTGTCTGTATAATTTAGGTAGTTATTTTGTGGGTGGGGGGAAAGGAATCTTAACCAGCACATAGAGGGTTTGATTCCTGGCTCAGGTAATCTGTAAAGTGCCGGGGGAGGGAGGAGGCGAGGCTGCAGGTCATCTGCAGAAAATGCATTTATTTCTCTGCGCATATCCAGCAGATAGCCAAGACCTGTCGCTTCTTCCTCTTTAACGTCAGCAAAATTCGCCCTTTCCTCTCTGAGCACACCACCCGAACTCTCGTCCACGCTCTCATTACCTCTCGCCTGGACTACTGCAACTTACTCCTCACCGGCCTCCCACTTAGCCATCTATCCCCCCTTCAATCTGTTCAGAACTCTGCTGCACGTCTCATATTCCGCCAGAACCGATATACTCATATCACCCCTCTCCTCAGGTCACTTCACTGGCTTCCGATCAGATACCGCATTCAATTCAAGCTTCTCCTTCTTACCTACAAATGCACTCAGTCTGCTGCCCCTCACTACCTCTCTACCCTCATCTCCCCTTACGTTCCCGCCCGTAACCTCCGTTCACAGGATAAATCCCTCCTCTCAGTACCCTTCTCCACCACCGCCAACTCCAGGCTCCGCTCGTTCTGCCTCGCCTCACCCTATGCTTGGAACAACCTTCCTGAACCCTTACGCCAAGCCCCCTCCCTGCCCGTCTTCAAGTCATTGCTTAAAGCCCACCTCTTCAATGCTGCGTTCGGCACCTAACCCTTACCGTTCAGTGAATCCAGACTGCCCCAATTTGACTGCCCCTATCGGACCGACCGTTCACTTGTCTATTAGATTGTAAGCTCTTTGAGCAGGGACTGTCTCTCTTTGTTAAATTGTACAGCGCTGCGTAACCCTAGTAGCGCTCTAGAAATGTTAAGTAGTAGTAGTAGTATTACATATAGCAGTGATTTAACCAGAGCTGAGATTGTGATGTCATAATGCCTCATTCCACCAATGCCTAAGAGCCAACCTCATCAGTGATGTCACAATGGCTTGATTGTCCTATATTTGTCTCACTCTTGTCTATTAGATTGTAAGCTCTTTGAGCAGGGACTGTCTCTCTTTGTTAAATTGTACAGCGCTGCGTAACCCTAGTAGCGCTCTAGAAATGTTAAGTAGTAGTAGTAGAGTGAAGCAGGCCTTTGCTGCAGCAGGCATACTTTTGGGTGATTGCCAGCTACACAGCTTCTCCATCTGACATTATGTGGCCCCTTGCTTGCCATTTGAGTGAGCTGAGTTATGTTGCAGCACTTCCTAGATTGCAGATAGGCAGGTAACTTATTTTTGAGTATAAGTGGACTTCCTTCTGCCACTGCAGACCAGTTAGATCCAGTGCATGAGGTAATGTGCAGCTCTGTGCTGAATGTGGCCACTGACACATTGCAGGGGAGTGACTAAAGAAGTTAATAAATGCCTTGAGTCACATTTCTAATTATCCAGTTTGTGTTGCCACTTGTTGAATTGATTTTCTTGGTGGATGTGCTTTTTTTTTTTTTCCATGTATTATATCTTGCATTGGTTGTGCAGCTTTTACACAGTAAAGCCATGTTTTGCCATTAATGGTTTTGTTATCTCTAGTCTGCAGTAGCAACTTCCTTATTTATGCATTCATTTTAATGTTCGTTAGTTTCAAACTACAAAACATTTCCTGCATCCAGAGTTGCATTATACACTGATATTTAACATAATATTATCTCAACAGCAAGTGGAGGAGTGGCCTAGTGGTTAGGGTGGTGGACTTTGGTCCTGGAGAACTGAGGAACTGAGTTCGAATCCCCGGCACAGGCAGCTCCTTGTGACTCTGGGCAAGTCACTTAACCCTCCATTGCCTGCCGCATTGAGCCTGCCACGAGTGGGAAAGTGCAGGGTACAAATGTAATAAAATAGATACTATTGGAGATTCTACATGGAATGTTGCCACTATTGGAGATTCTACATGGAATGTTGCTATTCCACTAGCAACATTCCATGTAGAAGGCTGCGCAGGCTTCTGCTTCTGTGAGTCTGACGTCCTGCAGGACGTCAGACTCACAGAAACAGAAGCCTTTGCGGCCACATTGGTGATCTGCCAGGGCCGACTTCTACATGGAATGTTGCTAGTGGAATAGCAACATTCCATGTAGAATCTCAAATAGTAGCAACAGTGGAGGAGTGGCCTAGTGGTTAGGGTGGTGGACTTTGGTCCTGGGGAACTGAGGAACTGAGTTCGATTCCCGGCACAGGCAGCTCCTTGTGACTCTGGGCAAGTCACTTAACCCTCCGTTGCCTGCCGCATTGAGCCTGCCTTGAGTGGGAAAGCGCGGGGTACAAATGTAACTAAAATAAAATAAACATAACATATAGAAGCGTATTTTCAAAGCACGTAGACTGTAAGTAATCCATGGAACTTTGTAAGTCTAAGTTATTTGACAATGAGCCCCATAGTCTTATATGTTACTATGGTCTCACAGTTCTAAGCAGCTTAAAAGGAAAAGAAGCCGGAGCAGACCTCCATGAAATCAATATTCAGGGCTAAGATTAATAACATAACACAAATTTTCCGAGTAACCAGGTTTCATGTTCAAATCATTTTTATTGGTTTCAAGAAGTTAACCAAGAACACAAAGCAGAAATCAACAATACAGTTATAAGTACCGTCCCCCTTCCTCCATTCCCCACCCTCCCTTTTATCTCATATAGGGATACTGTAACAGTACAATTTCCACCGAAATACTAAAGAGTACAATCAAATATTAAGAGACCAATTAAGGGAAGTTCAAAATTCTACTATGCACCACCGTCCCTAAAGTAGTCCAAAACGGCTGCCAGATTTGATGGTAAGCAATTGTAGCATTTGTATAAGCTATAATGCTAGCGTAGGAGAATCTGCCATAATCCACACCAGTAATATTGTTTTCTGAGCCATCAGTACATCTCTCTTCAGAAATGATTGTAATCCTGTCAGAAAAGGGCGAGCTATATGATACTGACCAAACAACACAGGTAGTAGCTCAACCTTGCACCACCACTGGAGACGGCCAAAGGTCAGCACACTGGGGGGGGGGGTGGGGGGGGCAGAACCAAAACATGGGGCCCAAAGTTGCCTTGTCAGTCTTGCATTTTGGACAACCTTAAGGCTGCAACAAAGCTTCAAAGACTCGGTATGCTGAAACATAAAGCCATAATAGAAATTTGCCGTGTAATTCCCACAAGTAAAATTATCCATTTTTTTTTTTTTTTACACCGAGCAAGCACACAAGAATCTGATCTGCTGTTATCTCTGTATGCAATTCATCAGACCATTTCAAAGCGCTTTTCCCATAGTCGACTTAATCTGTCGCCTCATGCAGGGCCACTTGATGAAAGTGAAGTGATACATATTGTTGAGAACTAAAAATGTAAGCACTGGTTAAAGTTTCATGTACTTCATCAGTTAAGAGAAAGGCAAATGGGACTTGATGTACCGCCTGAGGTTTTGTTTTTTTGCAACTACATTCAAAGCGGTTTACATATATTCAGGTACTTATTTTCAGGTACACTGGTTGCTATTATTAAACCATATAAACTGCACAGCTGCATCAGGTATGATACCATTGATCGGGCAGCTTTTTCCCATTTTCAACCAGATTGCTTGCTATTGAAATTTTGGGGATATTCTTCCCCACTTTTTGTCTCATAATGCTTTCCTACTTCATTTATTTCTTAATCTATTTTTTGTTTAGGAAATGACCAGGCTGGGAAGAGAGAGAAGGCCAGAAAAGAAGCTGTTCAGAAGGGTTTCCAGAGCTCTGAGGTGGTAAAGAACATGCCTAGTCTGAGTGACCTAAAGTCAGAACCAGGAAGCAGAAGGTATAGCATTGCACAGTGTGAAACCAGACTTGGGGAGCTCCCGGCCAGCCTTGAGCAGGGGAAGAGTCCGGAGACAGAGAGACAATTTGCATGTGAAGAGTGTGGGGAAAGCTTTGCCCTCCAGTATGACCTTGTAGACCACCAGGAAATCCATGAACCGGAGAAACCATACCCATGTAAAGAGTGTGGAAAGAGTTTTACTCGGAAGCTCAACCTCGAGGTGCACCAACGAATCCACACAGGAGAGAAGCCTTTCACATGCCTTGTGTGTGGGAAGGATTTTGTTCAGCAGCAGCAACTTTCGAGCCACCAGAAGATCCATACTGGGGAGAAACCATTCTCTTGTGCAGAATGTGGGAAGACTTTTCGAAAGAAATCCCAGCTAGACATTCACCAGAGAATCCACACAGGAGATAAACCGTACAGGTGTTCGGAATGTGACAAGAGTTTCTGTCAAATGGCTGGCCTTGTTTATCACCAAAGGGTCCACATGGGAGAGAGACCTTACCAGTGTCTGGAATGTGACAAAACCTTCGGTTCCAGCTCAGCACTCCTCAGCCATGAAAAGCTGCATACAGGTGAGAGGCCCCACAAGTGCAGCAACTGTGGGGAAAGCTTTATCCGGCGATCTCAGTTAATCAACCACCAGAGGATCCACACAGGGGAGAGACCTTTCCACTGTTCTGAGTGTGAGAAGAGCTTTACATACAAGTCAGCACTTATCACTCATTACAGAGTTCATACAGGGGAGAGACCATTTCAGTGTTCAGAATGTGAGAAAGGTTTCCTGTCACAGTCAGCTATGCTGGTCCACCAGCGAATGCACACACAGGAGAGACCATATCAATGTCCAGAATGTGACAAAAACTTTAAATCTCAGTCAGCCGTTCATATGCATCAAAGGGTGCATACAGGGGAGAGGCCCTATCATTGCAGTGTTTGTCAAAAGAACTTCACTCAAAAATCAGGTCTTCTTGAGCACCAGAGAATCCATACGGGAAAACCCTATACATGCAAGCATTGTGAGCAAAGCTTTAACAAGAAGGCTCATTTTGTTGCACATATGAGAGTCCACACAGGAAAGAAATCATTTATTTGTATTATTTGCAAAAAAAGCTTTGATCAGGAGTCACTGCTGTTCCAACACCACAGGACTCACACAGGTGAGAGACCATTCACCTGTGCTGAATGTAGGAAGAGCTTCCGACAGAAAGGGACCCTTGCAAAACATCTGAGGACCCATGCTTGCAAGAGACAAGAATGTAATGATGGCTGAAACTTATCCATGGATTAAACTTCAAGCCATTAACCAACTGGCAATCTCTGAGATTTCCTACAGCTCTGGAATCAGACTGACCCCAGGTGACCTCAATCTGTTGGATTGTTTTGGATATAAGAACAAGAAAACTCCTCCATGCCTATCAGCTAATTTATAAGAACCAGTGTGTGTTGAGACTTGCATCCCGAGAGCTGAAGAAGGCCTGTCTTTACAGGAATAATTGGCCGTATAATAATACTTATATCATCAACTCCAAATATTGCAGTGTAAACTGAAATGGCCCCAAGGATGCATTCAGCATCCAACTTTTGGGACACCTTTTGGAAAACTGAATGGAAAAAAGTTTACCATGAGCCCATTGATCAGGGGTTCTCAACCCAGTCCTCGGGACACACTCAGCCAGTCAGGTTTTCAGGATATCCACAATGAATATGCACTACCTCCATTGTATGCAACTCTTTCCTGAAACCATGATTAACTAGGTGTGTCCTGAGGACTGGGTTGAGAACCCCTCCTCTAGACTCAAGCAAGATTAGGTATCGACAAAGATCACAGAACAAGCTTATTAGAGGGAGTTTCCTTGCTTTTCTTAAAGTCAATTATTGGATGAAGTGAGCAGGGCTACTAGCCAAGCCTGGTCACCCCAACCTGGTTTTACCTCTGACTATAGACTCCTATTTCTCACTCGCCATGAAAAACAAAACCTGGAACTTTGATAGATGTGATGGGACCAGAAGCAGATCAACCTTAGGGCTACCCTGAACATATTGGCAACTCTCCAAGTGAGAGCAGTCTCCTCACTCTCAAAAAAGAGACAATCCAACGAGACCCACATCACAAGAAAAAGTGCACAAACTCTTGCAATGATATGTGTGTTAATCTTCCCTTGCCATGCGTGGACAGTGCTAAAATAGATGAATCAACATGGTTAAGAGAGTGTGCATGTGTCTCCTTACAATAAGCTGAGATGCCTAGAAACTTTTCTCTTCATAAACTATCACTGGAGCTTTTTCTTCTGCTGGAAGGGATTGGAGTTTCAGGAAATGTGCCCTATAGGCAGACTTCTCCATTGTAAACCAAGCTCTGCCAGGCATTTCGGTATCAAGTGCACTAACTACAGTTCCAAGAGGTTTCCTTCATATGACTTGGGCAGTTCTCTTGGAAGACTGAAGGCTAATTTAAACCAGTACACTGTTTCAAAGAGGCAGTAAGACTTGCCAAATTCTGCCATTGTCATTTTTTTTTTGTTACATTTGTACCCCGCGCTTTCCCACTCATGGCAGGCTCTATGCGGCAGGCAATGGAGGGTTAAGTGACTTGCCCAGAGTTCACAAGGAGCTGCCTGTGCCGGGAATCGAACTCAGTTCCTCAGGACCAAAGTCCACAACCCTAACCACTAGGCCACTCCGCCACTGTTGCTACTATTTGAGATTCTAGTGGAATAGCAACATTCCATGTAGAAGTCAGCCTTTGCAGATCACCAATGTGGCCGCGCAGGCTTCTACATTCCATGTAGAATCTCCAATAGTAGCAACATTCCATGTAGAATCTCCAATAGTATCTAATTTATTTTTGTTACATTTGTACCCTGTGTTTTCCCACTCATGGCAGACTCAATGCGGCTTACATGGGGCAATGGAGGGTTAAGTGACTTGCCCAGAGTCACAAGGAGCTGCCTGTGCCTGAAGTGGGAATCGAACTCGGTTCCCCAGGACCAAAGTCCACCACCCTAACCACTAGGCCACTCCTCCACTGTTGCTACTATTTGAGATTCTACATGGAATGTTGCTATTCTACTAGCAACATTCCATGTAGAAGTCGGCCCTTGCAGATCACCAATGTGGCAGCGCAGGCTTCTGTTTCTGTGAGTCTGACGTCCTGCAAGTACGTCACAGAAGCAGAATCCTGCGCAGCCTTCTACATGGAATGTTTCTAGTGGAATAGCAACATTCCATGTAGAATCTCCAATAGTATCTATTTTATTACATTTGTACCCCGCGCTTTCCCACTCATGGCAGGCTCAATGCGGCTTACATGGGGCAATGGAGGGTTAAGTGACTTGCCCAGAGTCACAAGGAGCTGCCTGTGCCGGGAATCGAACTCAGTTCCTCAGTTCCCCAGGACCAAAGTCCACCACCCTAACCACTAGGCCATTCCTCTCTTCTTCCAGTGAGACCAACCAGAAGGAAAAAGCACAGCAGAGAAGAAAACATTTAAAAACACACAAAACTGAGCAGGAGATAGAACAAGTTACCACAGCTGCTATATGTTAACCAAGTCTCAACAGATGCAAACAGTAAAGGAACTGCATGCATAAAGAGGCCAGGTTTCAGAAGCTATTTTGAAAGAAGTGGACTGGCTAAAAGTAAGCTCAGGGATCAACAGTGTGAATATGTTTACTCAGGCTGAGGAGTGGGTATTTAAGCAACGTATATACCTACAGGAAAAAGTAGGTGCCAATGTCTGTGAGTGCTTTTTCCTAGTGCAATTTTCAAAGAGAAAGTGTACCTAAACTTTCCTTTTGAAAACTGGTGCAAAAGCCTGCAGGCAAAAGCACCCTCAAACTTTACACCGGTGAGGGCACTTTTCAGACTTGACCAGGAAATCACCCACACTCCCTGCCCCAGTAGTACAGATGTAACGCCCCTTTGCCTGGGCGCTTCCGGGTCCAGGGTCCAAGTGGGCAGGAGCCCCTGAGAAGGGCAGACTCCGTGGACTCTCCATCACTCACCTGGCGTGCAGTGTCTCCACCTGGGGAAAGAAGTGTTAGCGGATGGAGCTACCCTCTTCTTCCCCGGGAAACTCAAAGTCAAGGTCCAAAACTCCTGGGGAAAGTAAGGCTGGCAGTAAATAGGTCGTCTTGAGGGACAGCAATACACTGTCTAGTCCAAAATGACCAATCCGTAGGCAGCAGGCTAAACAGTTTATTCTTAACTTGAAATCATAGGAACATTCCAACTGCATAAACTCTCTATCATTTTATGCAATCTTTAAATAAGTTATTCTTCCGATGTTCCCCAGGGGAAACTTTGCATTCTCCTCCCTTTACAAGGTACTCTGAACCAGGATTATTTACACTTTGTACAGCTCCAGTCTGTGCCTATCTCTAAGATAGTGTTCTGAAAGCTGTGCTCCTCTCTGTTTCGGGTTCAGACCCTCCTGGTCTAACCTCCACCCAAGGTGACCCTTGTGTTGGCCTACCCTGGCCTCGGGATGGGAACTTCCTGGCTCCTATCCGGCACTCCTGGGCTGGGTCTCTCCACTGCCCACCCAGAGCTCCCCTCAGTCCCTGTTTTTCTTAGCAGCAAGTCTCCTTGTCCTTAGCCAATGGATTCACTTCTTTTTAACGGGATCCCCCTTCTCCTTTGGGTCACTTGGCAGGGGTTTGCAGGCAACCAAAGACCCACAGCTACAAACAAAAACCCCAAAAGAAAGACCCCCCCCTTCAGGGCTGACACTTAACTTTATCTCCCCCCTTGTCACTCTTCCTTTCAGTGCACTTTCTCTCTGCATTTATTTCAGAACTACTTCCCTTGGACTGGGCTTCCTCCCCCCGGGGACCTCCCAGTCACTCCCCCAGTGATTCCTTACAGGGACTTACTCTGCTAATAATCCCTAACTTAACGGGATTACACAGAGATAGTGGTAGAAGCCCTTCTGGTAGGAAAGGGTGCGATCACAGGTCTGTGCATTCTGTAATCGGGATGAGAACCACAACGCATTTGTTGCAAAAATGTCACTCCATGTTTGGAATGCAGCGGTCCGCCCCGGGTGCACACTGCAGGGAGTAGACTTGGCAGCTGTCGGTTCCGCCATTTCCCTGCTCCCTGCAGCTGACCAAGGAACACCACTGTTGGAATGTACTAGAAATGCATAGTTTGAGACAGTGGATGTTAGAGGCAGTGGAGCATGCTTAAGGAATGCGTACTTTGCAGACTTTTTAATGTGCGTAAAAGACAGACTGGACTAAATGTGCCTGTGTGATTCTTTGAGTGACTTTTAACCCCTTAGGTTGCCTTATGGAAGACACTTCTACATGTAATTAATCTCGGGAATTTGTTGCCATACAATATGGTAAAAGCAGTTAGCTTAGCAGAGTTTAAAAAAATATATTTTTTTAAACTCTGCTAAGCTAACTGCTTTTACTATATTGTATGGCAACAAATTCCTGAGTTTAATAACCTGTTGAGTGAAGAAATAATTTTCTCCGGGTTGTTTTAAATTTACTACTTAGTAGTTTCATTGCGTGCCCTCTAGTCCTAGTATTTTTGGAAACAGTAAGCAAGCAATTCATGTCTACCCCTTCCACTTTACTCAGTATTTTATAGATCTCTATCTTATCTCCCCTAAAAAGCCGTCTTTTCTCCAAGCTGAAGAGCCCTGCTTTAGCCTTTCCTCATAGTGAAATTGTCCCATCCCCTTTATCGTTTTTGTCGCCCTTCTCTTATTCCACTATATCTTTTCTGAAATGCAGTGACCAGAATTTCACACAGTATTCGAGGTGCAGTTGCACCTAGAGAATGACACGGGGACGGGAAACCGCAGTAACCGCAGGGATGGGGATGGGGCGGGGACAGATTCCACGGGGATGGGGCGGGGACAGATTCCACAGGGATGGGGCGAGGATGGGGACAGAGCCCACAGGGACAGGGGACAAACTTTTCAGACTTGACCAGAAATCACCCCACTTCCTGCCCCAGTAGAGGTAGAGAGAGCCCAGGTTGAGCGTTCCCTCAGTGAAGCCAGGGGCTGTTTGCCAGCAAGAACATAGGCACTTGAAATAGCTTCCTTGATCCACTGTGCAACCATCGCCTTAAAAGCCACACCCCCTTTCTTCAGGCTTCCAAACAGAACAAAAAGATTGGTGAAACTCTTTAGTAATCTTCAGATAGCGTAGGAATGCCCGTCAAACATTAAGGAGATGCACCAATCCAAACCTTCAGCAAAAAGGAAGGCACCAGACGAAGAGAGACCCCTGCTTCTGAGAAGAAAAGAAAGGGATCTCTCCAAGACAAGGCCTGAAGCTCTGCAATCTGCATAGCCGAAGAGACTGCCACCAGAAACACAATTTTGCTTGTGTCTCATGATCTATGATGTAAACCTGTTGACCTGTTAACTTATGACTTAAAGCTTTCTAGTAAAAAGAGTGAAGGTGCCTAAGTAGGGTAAGACGGTCCTAGTAAAGATCCACTGTGATTACATGGAACATGTGAATCTCTCCCGAAGGTCTCTGCTATATACTGATTATAACCTTCAATGTCTGTGAGCTGGATAGGTAATCTGCCCAGGTGGGGGGCTTAAGCAAACAGTGCAAGGGTATTAAGCATGCTAAGTCAATTTGCAGCTCTATGTGCCTTCCCTCAATGGGCCCCCTATAACACCATCGCTCCCAAATTAGTGGGGAGGGGGAGGAGGCACATTTCCCAAAGCTGACATATTACCCCCTCTGTGTCCCTATCCCTCCCCTTGTGTCCTCTATTGCACCTGTGTACTTCTATCTGCGCTCTCTATCTCAGTTGATGGCACCCTCATCCTCCCGTTTCATCTGCCCGCAACCTCGGAGTCATCTTCGACTCCTCCCTTTCCTTCTCTGCGCATATCCAGCAGATAGCCAAGACCTGTCGCTTCTTTCTCTTTAACCAGCAAAATTCGCCCTTTCCTCTCAGAGCACACCACCCATACTCTCGTCCACGCTCTCATTACCTCTCGCCTTGACTACTGCAACTTACTCCTCACTGGCCTCCCACTTAGCCATCTATCCCCCCTTCAATCCGTTCAGAACTCTGCTGCACGTCTTATATTCCGCCTGAACCGATATACTCATATCACCCCTCTTCTCAGGTCATTTCACTGGCTTCCAATCAGATACCGCATACAGTTCAAGCTTCTCCTTCTTACCTACAAATGCACTCAGTCTGCAGCCCCTCATTACCTCTCTACCCTCATTTCCCCTTACGTTCCCGCCCGTAACCTCCACTCTCAAGACAAATCCCTCCTCTCAGTACCCTTCTCCACCACCGCCAACTCCAGGCTCCGCTCATTCTGCCTCGCCTCACCCTATGCTTGGAATAAACTTCCTGAGCCCTTACGCCAAGCCCCCTCCCTACCCATCTTCAAATCTTTGCTCAAAGCCCACCTCATCAATGTTGCTTTCAGCACCTAACCTTTATACCTTTCAGGAAATCTAGACTGCCCCAATTTGACTGACTACATTTGTCTTTTAGATTGTAAGCTCCTTTGAGCAGGGACTGTCCTTCTATGTTAAATTGTACAGCGCTGCGTAACCCTAGTAGCGCTTTAGAAATGTCAAGTAGTAGTACTTGTCCCTATGTTCCCTCCACAGTTGGCATATCTTCTGTGACTCTGTCCTTCCCCATGTCCAGCTTCTAAGAACATAAGAGTAGCCATACTGGGTCAAACCAATGGTCCATCTAGCCCAGTATCCTGTTTCCAAACAGTGGCCAAGCCAGGTCACAAGTACCTGGCAGAAACCCAAATCGTGGCAACACTTCATACTACAAATCCCAGGGCAAGCAGTTGCTTCCCATGTCTGTATCAATAGCAAACTATGGACTTTTCCTCCAGGAATTTGTCCAAACCTTTTTTTAAACCCAGATATGCTAACCATTGTTACCACATCCTCCGGCAAAGAGTTCCAGAGCTTAACTATTCGTTGAGTGAAAAAATATTTCTTCCTATTTGTTTTAAAAGTATTTCCATGTAACTTCCTCGAATATCCCCTAGTCTTTGTACTTTTGGAACGAGTAAAAAATCGATTTACTTCTACTCGTTCTACACCACTCAGGATTTTGTAGACCTCAATCATATCTCCCCTCATCCGTCTCTTTTCCAAGCTGAAGAGCCCTAACGTCCTTAACCTCTCCTCATACAAGAGGAGTTCCATCCCCGTTATCATTTTAGTCACTCTTCTTTGAACCTTTTCTAATTTTCTCTTCCTCACCTGGCATTTCTCCCCCCCCCCCCCCCATCTCAACTCAGTCTGTCTCTTCTCATTACTGACCTCTAGTCTAGCATCTGCCCCCTCTCTTTCCCTTCTCCTTTGCTCCAGGTCTCTTTCTCTTCCCTCTGCTTCCTGTACATCACCCCCATCCATCCTTTTTCCTCTCTGACCCCCATACATTTAGGCATCTCTCCATTGCCCCACCCCCAAATCTAACATCTCTCCCCCTCTGCACCCCCCCCCCCCCCGGATATTTAGGCTTCTATGATGCAACGTCCTGTGGGCAGGATGCGGCAGGGGAATGGCTCTGCTGCCCAAAGAGTGTTTATTTACACCTTATATGTGTGTAAACAAAGAAACTGACACCTATTATAAAGAAGAATAATCAACAATTTTTATTTTTTCAACTGTCCTCCCTTGGACAGAGGCAGTATGAGAACATCATACTGGAAGCAAGTATACTCACAATATTATATTCAGCAGTAATACAGAGATATATGTTTGCTTTGCTTTGCTTAGGTTACATATATTCTCCTCAGTTTATATACACTTACTTTCGTACTACACCCAATGCCTGCACGTCAGCAACCCTTTCCTTTGAAGCCTGCCTGTTCTTTCTTTTCTACAAATGCCAGCAACATTCTTTCTGCCTCCTTGCACAGACTTTCTCTGCTTCACACCAGGCTACTCAGCTCAAGGCTGATTCTATGACTCCCTTATTATTTTCACAGGTGTGTGACTCATAGCTCTTTTGCCTTAATACTTGCATTCCACTGACCATAGGAACTTTATTTTTTCCTCATATTTAACAAGAGGCAGCTTTCAGTGCTGCCTTTGCTGTGACTGCATCTGCTTGTGGTGGACTGTCGGTGGGCAGAGGAAGCTGAAGCGAAGCTGGACCCACACGGGCGCATTGGGGATCCAGCTTCAGGTGGCCCCTACCATTGGGTGGCCTTGGGCATTTTGCCGGGCTTGCTCAGTGGTAGCTATGCCCCTGGATCAGAATGTTCCTGCAGATGGCCTAGTCCAAGTCTGCATGAAACCTACTACTACTATTTAGCATTTCTATAGCGCTACAAGGCGTACGCAGCGCTGCACTGTAGAAATTTAAAAAAAAAAAGAGGGGAAAAATTATCCAGTCCCTGTTCGTATAGGGGGAATTTTTCTGCAGAGTTATGCAGAATCTATTAAATCCAGCCTAATAGTAAATACGTGAATGGTGGGTACATTTTAAAATCACTGGTAGAGTGTTATACCATTATTTGAGAGGCCTGGGTTTGATTTCCAAGCCTGACTTCAGGACTAGAAATGATTAAAAATGGTAAGTAATAATTCTTAAATAAAGAAATCATAAGATAGGGAGCAAAACATGTCACCTCACAGAACGAAAGGGAATGGGACTTGATATACCACCTGTCTGTGGTTTTTGCAAGGAGCTGCAGTGGGAATCGAAACCAGTTCCCCAGGATCAAGGTCCGCTACACTAACCACTAGACTGCTCTCCTCCATTCTGAGGCAGATCTTATCTCTTCCCCCCCCCCCCCCCCCCCACACATGGAGCAAAGTACCTCATATCTTGTCACTAGTTCAGAAATGTAATCTGAGCTGGGACCATGATGAATATTACCAGATCCCGGGAACGGTGACAAGGCGGTGGCTGTTAGTAGAAGGTTGCTAGGCTGTATAGAGAGGGGAGTGACCAGCAGAAGAAAAGAGGTGTTAATGCCCCTGTACAAATCGTTGGTGAGGCCCCACCTGGAGTATTGTGTTCAGTTTTGGAGGCCTTATCTTGCTAAGGATGTAAAAATAATTGAAGCGGTGCAAAGAAAAGCTACGAGGTTGGTATGGGATTTGCGTTACAAGACGTATGAGAAGAGACTTGCTGACCTGAACATGTATACCCTGGAGGAAAGGAAAAACAGGGGTGATATGATACAGATGTTCAAATATTTGAAAGGTATTAATCCGCAAACGAACCTTTTCCGGAGATGGGAAGGCAGCAGAACTAGAGGGCATGAAATGAGATTGAAGGGGGCAGACTAAAAAAAATGTCAGGAAGTATTTTTTTCACGGAGAGAGTGGTGGATGCTTGGAATGCCCTCCCGCGGGAAGTGGTGGAGAGGAAAACGGTAACTGAATTCAAACATGCTTGGGATAAACATAAAGGAATCCTGTTCAGAAGAAATGGATCCTCAGGAGCTTAGCCGAGATTGGGTGGCAGAGCCGGTGGTGGGAGGCAGGGCTGGTGGTTGGGAGGCGGGGCTAGTGCTGGGCAGACTTGTACGGTCTGTGCCCTGAAAATGACAGTTACAAATCAAGGTAAGATATACACAAAAAGTAGCACATATGAGTTTGTCTTGTTGGGCAGACTGGATGGACCGTGAGGTCTTTTTCTGCCGTCATCTACTATGTTTTTTTTTTTCTACAATGTGTATTTCTTGCCTTTAATTGCCACAAAGGTCCAAGAAAAGCGTGTTAAATGTTATTAATACTCTAAAATGGAAAATTAGATGATACCTTTTTATTGGACTAACAATAAATTTTTGACTAGCTTTTGATGGCCAAAACCTTCTTCCTCCGGCCAGAAGAAGTTTTTAGCCATTGAAAGCTATTTAACAAAATTTATTAAGTTAGTCCAATAAAAAGGTATCACCTCATTTTTCTTTTTTTTTTTTCAAATTACCCTTTAAAGTGGACTAACAACTATTATAATACTCTGGGGCATTATCATGAAACGATGTTAGACTAGATGGAAATTTGGTTTGAGGCAGCTTGGCAATTATTATATCAGATATGCACATTTCTCAAATCTAACACTGAACAAGAAAAACTCCATTTAAGCCTGACAAAGGGGTCCATGTAGAAAGGATCATGTTAGAGCACAGGTGGGTAACCTCGGTCTTGGACGGACGCAACCCAGTCAGGTTTTCATGACCAGCAGGAAAAAGGAGGTGATAGTGCCGTTGTATAAGTCTCTGGTGAGGCCTCATTTGGAGTACTGCATGCAGTTCTGGAGACCGCACCTACGGAAAGATATAAACAGGATGGAGTCGGTCCAGAGTAGGGTTACCATATGTCCGTATTTACCCGGACATGTCCTCTTTTTGAGGACATGTCCGGGCAACCGGGCGGGTTTTGCCAATCTGCCCGTTTGTCCGGATTTCTGTACAAACGAGCAGGCTGGTGGGCGGACAAACAGGCAGATTGCTAGCCTCCCCTCCCCTTACTACTGCCCTGGTGGTCTAGTGACCTCTTCCACCTTCGAGGCAGGAAAGAGCCCCCTCTTTCCTGCCCGGAGCACTGCCCTGCATGCATCCTTCCTGTTAATGATCGCGGTGCCGATTCAAAATGGCCGCCGAGAGTTGAAGTGACCTCGGTGGCCATTTTGAATCAGCGCCAAGATCAGCAACAGAAAGGATGCATGCAGGGCAGTGCTCCGGGCAGGAAAGAGGGGGCTCTTTCCGGCCCCAAAGAGGTCACTAGACCACCAGGGCAGTAGTAAGGTAAGGGCAAGGGGGTGACGGGGAGGGGGGTGATGGGGTGTGTGATGGGAGGAGGGGAAAATGTGACAGGGGGCGGAGCGAGGGCGTGAAAGGGCGGGTGGGGTGTGAAAGGGGGTGGGGCGTGTGTGTGTGGGGCAAAGCATGTGTCCTTTTTGGGGGACAAAATATGGTAACCCTAGGCCAGAGGGTGGCTACGAAATTAGTAAGCGGTCTTGAATGCAAAAATTATAGGGGCAGGCTTATGAACCTCAACATGTATACGCTGGAAGACAGGAGGGAGAGAGGAGACATGATAGAAACGTTTAAATATCTCAAGGGCATTTATACAGGAAGAGAGCCTTTTTCAAATGAAGGAGAGCTCTGGAATGAGGGGGCATACGACAAAGTTGAGAGGGAATAGGCTTAGGAGTAACCTAAGGAAGTATTATTTCACAGAAAGGGTGGTGGAGGCGTGGAATGGCCTCCCAGTGGAGGTGGTGGAGTCGAGGACTGTTCCAGAATTTAAAAAGGCATGGGATAAGCATGTGGGATCGCTTAGGAACAGGAAGAATTAGGGGTTACAGAGGATGGGCAGACTGGATGGGTCATATGGCCTTTATCTGCCGTCATGTTTCTGCACGAAGGTAGCTCTGCTCTTATTATTGAATATCTCTTGTTTAAATGGTAGTAATAAACAATATTAAGTGCATTTTTATAATATATCACTGCATTCCACAAAACAAAAGGAGCAAGTTCCCACAACCATCTTCCTCTTCTGATCTAGGCACAGGAAAAAGAAAAAGATTTTAAAAGTCTTGCAATCCAGAGGTGGCCGGTTCAGGTCCCACTGCTGCTCCTTGTGATCTTGGGCAGGTCACTTAACCCTTCTCAGGTACAAACTTAGATTGTGAGCCCTCCTGGGACAGAGAAATATCCAGTGTACCTGAATATAACTCACCTTGAGCTACTACTGAAAAAGGTGTGAGCAAAATCTAAATAAATAAATATGTGCCTGGTAGCAGCCAAAAGTTTTATTGTTGCTCATCGGAAGCCTACAATGTTGGCTTGGACCTCAAAAAAGTCTCTCATTGGACAAGTGGACAAGCTCACGGATCGAAGACTTGGGTGCTATGAACTTACAGATGATGAATGGACCCATTTTGATAGCCTTCTTAACGTTTCATAAGGGGAAAGGGATGATATACCGCCTTTCTGTGGTTTTTGCAACTACATTCTACATGCCCTGTCCTTTATCCTCACCTATGTATTCCCTTACCCTTAATCGTTTTGTCTGTTTACCTGTCTATCTAGATTGTAAGCTCTTTGAGCAGGGACTGCCTTTTTGTGTATGGTGTACAGCGCTGCGCCTGCGTATGCAGTGGCGTAGGAAGGGTGGGGCGGTCCGCCCCGGGTGCACACGCTAGGGGGGTATCGGCTTGCTGGTTCCCTGCTCTTCCCGCCTGCCCCCAGCTGAAAGGTAGGGTGCGTTTCGGGGGGGGGGTGCACTCCGGAGGGGGGGGGGGCGCCGTGCCCTGCACCGGGGGGGGGGGGGGGTGCGCAGCGGCGACCCGCCCCGGGTGTCAGGCACCCTCGCTACGGCACTGTGCGTATGCCTTGTAGTGCTATATAGTAGTAGTAGTAAAAGGTCCCAGGTTTCAACCTAATTTATGCTTAATGTGGGATATAAATGTCATAAGTAAATAAATAAATAGAACTCTGAATGTTGAGCACCTGAATCTAAGAATATGATGTCTGTTTTCGTGGTTCCTTATCAGGAGAAATACAATTCTCTGCACGAATATAACACCTGGTAGCCTAGGGTGTCCCTATAACCAGCCCCTCCAAATGACACACTGATCACAATTTATAACAAATTACTGCTCTATGAAAAGTTATTCCGTTATTATACTTCCTCTGTGTGCATCCGTATGCTGCACAAGCTGGCATGTTTGAAAATATAAGTGAGATTAAATAAAAATGCTGCCAACAATAACGAACGACAACGTAGATGCAGCAGAGCTCATAGGTTTGTTTGCGAGGGAAAGAAAACAGAAATCAGCCTACTTGGCTTCAACGTTTTGACATCATGCCGCTCCCAATCAATCCTTTTGTTTACACGGCGGCATTATGGGATTTGTAGTTTACAATGGGATCAGGAAAAAAAAAAAACCACAACAGGGGCCTAGCACACTGAACGAAAGCCTAGCTTGCGATGCAGACTACATCTCCCAGCAGGACCTTGCGATCAGTTCTTCTTCGTCCTCCTTCCCTCTGTTCTGCCGTTTCCCCTAAGCCTGATATTCTGATACCCTGCAAATGCTGGGTTCCTTCGGCTTCCTTCCTGGTCTGTCCCCTCTGGAAGGGCAAGGGTTGTTGTCCTGATGACGTCTCACCTCTCTCCCCTCCCTTTCCTTTCCCCCCCTGCTTGTTTGCATTAAAAGACTAGTACCTAGAGATCCTCTCTGTGCCTAAGCCATGACAGCTGCATCTCTCAGGACGGGAGATGAGGGGGCCCTGGACATGGACCTTGCAGGGGAAGAAGGGACCCTCCAGGACTTTGTTGGAGAAGGAGGGGTTAATGCTCTGCAGAGAGATCCTGGAGGAGAGGTGAGGGCTCTGTCCACGGGCCATGCAGCTGAAGCAGGAGGAGAGGAGAGGGCCCTGTCCACAGACCCTACAGTAGCAGCAGCAGAAGAAGAGAGGATTCTGCACACAGACCCTGCAATAGGAGGGGGAAACCATCCAGACAAGGATCCATCCAGACTGCAACAGGGAAACCTATTTTTGGACAGGATAGAGAAAAGCCAAAAGGGAAAAGTGTCATCAGAGACGCCTGCACAGGTACCATAGTTTGTTTGCCCCCATCCCTCTCCATTCCATTGAAAGCGTTTATTGTACTGGTGGATTTTTCTAAACTGCAGTAATAACAAGAATGGTGAAATCCTATTCATGTTTGTTGTGCTTTTTCTGGAGAACTTGCAGGCTTAGAGATAGGGGCATTTACTAGAAAAATTTCCAACACTCAATATGTAATATATAAAGTGATCCCTAGAGAACGTAATTTTATAACCGGTCACCTAGGGCCTGTTTTACAAAGCCGCACTACCGATTCTCGGTGCGGCAAATAAGAGGAAGCCCATTCAATTCCTTTGGGCTTCCTCTTTGGCTGCGCGGAAATCGCTAGATTGAGAGAACAAGTGGTGGCTATTTTATAAAAACACATAGGTGTCTGTGTATCTTGATAACGTGACATCACAAAAGCTGCCAACATTACTGCAAAAATTATTATTATTATTATTTATTGCATTTGCATCCCACATTCCCCCACCTATTTGCAGGCTCAATGTGGCTTACATAGATTTGATAACATTGTCATAACAGGATATCAGATACAGTTAGTAATGCGTAGCGATTAAGGAAGGGGTGAGGGAGGAAGGAAGGGAGTTGTTAGGGTAATTATGGAAGGTGTGCGTTCATAGTGGACGTAGTGAGGTTATAGGTTCTCATTGTAGGCCTTGTTGAAGAAGAATGTTTTCAGAGATTTTCGGAATGCAGCCATGTATGTGTGCACCCGCTGAGGAGTAGGCGTAATTGCACATTGCTGAAGTGTACGTGTAGATGCATATTTCATAAACGTTGCGTGTACTTCACGACTGAACCTGCTTTGCCCAAAATACACCCCCCGACCATGCCTTCATCTAGGTCACATGAAAGTGTAGACACATAGAAAAGTAAAGGTATATGGTCTGTCCATTCCATCTACTATCCCTTCCTCTCCTTTAAAGATCCTATGTACTTGTCTAAGCATTCTTGAATTCAGATACAGGCTTTGTCTCCGTCACCTCCATCGAGAGGCTGTTCCACCTTGTATGTGCTGCCTTGTGTGCATATGTTTATGCATTAATATATATGTAGTAACATAGTAAATGACGGCAGATAAAGGTCTGTACGGACCATCCAGTCTGCCCAACAAGATAAACTCATTTTACATGGTATGTGATACTTTAGATGTTTACCCAGTGCTTTTTTTGTAGAAAAAAAGGTGCCGGTACTCATTACGGGCGGGGTCACAACATATGGCTCCACCCCTGATAGCCACACCCTTACACCAGCCATGGCGCATATAAACAGACATCATTGAAAATATATACTAGTATAGAGAAGAAAATAACGTGGTTTATTCTGTAAGCTGTTACAGCTCCAGTATACCCAGTGCAAAATAAGACAGCAGATGTAAATTCTCAAATTGGACATATTCCAAACACTAAAATCAAAATAAATGATTTTTTTTCTACCTTTGTTATCTGGTGACTTTGTTTTTCTATCCATATTGGTTCCAGTCTCTGATTCTGCTGCTCTCTATCTGTTCTCTTAACTCCGTTTCCAGGGCTTCCTTTCCATTTATTTCTTTACTTTCCTCCTTTCTTCTTCATTTCTTGCCCTACATCCATAAGTAAAAGCTGGGTCCTCCTCCGTGGAATTGACTGGAGGAGGTATAACGTGGTATCCCCTGTTCTCCCCTGCCATCCTTGTTCAGCGATTCTCTCTCCCCTCCCCTTCCATCCATGTCCAGTGAATCTCTCTTCACTGACCTCCCCTCCCATCCATGTCCAATATGTCTCCTCTGCCCCTGCCTCCCTCTCATCCATCCCAATTCTCCTCTGCCCCCTGCCTCCCCTCCATCCACCCGCCCCTCTCCTCCTCCCTCCCATCCATGTCCAGTGATTCTCTCTCCCCTGTCCTTTCCTCCCATCCATGTCCAGCAATTCTCTCTTCCCTGCCCTCCCGCTCCCTTCCATTCGTGCACCTGTGCTCCCTGAGTCGCTTCCCTTCCCGCTCAGCGCGTCCCGCCTTCCTCTGATGTAATTTGGCTTCACCCTCTTGTGCAATTGTCTCCCGCAAACATTGAGGGGAGTGCAGTCTTTGCCTCGATTTTAAATGCCGGTGAAAGGCGCATTTTTTTACATTTGTTTTTTTTTTAATTATTATTTTGTTCACATCTTTTTTTAGTTGTAGCTCAAGGTGAGTTACATTCAGGTACTCTTGATATTTCTGTGTCCCAGGAGGGCTCACAATCTAAGTTTTTGTACCTGAGGCAATGGAGGGTTAAGTGACTTGCCCAAGATCACAAGGAGCAGCAGCGGGATTTGAACCGGCCACCTCTGGATTGCAAGACTGGTGCTCTAACCACTAGGCCACTCCTTTTGATGTGACCCTTCCAGGGTATTAGGGGGGATAAGGCCAAGGGACCTGTTTTACTTGCTTGTGTATGAGTGGATCTGTTTCCTATTCTTTTTGGTTCGGTTTTATGTTTTTACCTGGATTGTAAACTGCTGTGATCTTCCGTTTTTTAAGCCTATAGCAAATGAAATTAACTGTAACTTATACCGCATAGTGAGAACCTATTCAGCAATGGCATCTGGATGTCCAGAATCTGTTACACAATAGTCAGAAGCTGGATTTGGTGCACCTAAAATCTAGGCACCTGAAGTTGCGCCAGCCACACACCCGACATAACTACGTGGCCTAACACAGTACAGATGTGTTCTGTAAATTGAGCGTGCAAGTGGCAGCTCCACCTATGTGAACACCCCCTTGCAGTTGCACTGTTTCAGCCGGATCCTGTAAACGGCGCTGAAAATTGTACGTGCAGTTTAGTTCAGTAATAAGCTGAGTAATTGGCTGCTAACAATCAATTATTGGCCCTAATTGGCAGCAGTTTGGATTTGCACACATCTTCCTAGGGGCTATTCTAGAAAGATGCGTGTGTAAATCTTTTAGCATGGAACCAAAAAAGGGGGCGTGGCCATGGCAGGTGCACAGTTGGGTTAGGGACGTTCACTAAAGACATGCGCAGTATTATAGGACTCGAAGGATCTGCGTTTGCGGGGTGAGGATTTACACCAGCTGAAGTAAAATACTGATGCCCAAAAGTTGGACGCGGATCCTGATGCTGTGCGTTAAAGATCTCGGAGCGCCGTTTATAGAATAACGCGCGATGCTTATTTTGGGGCGCTGTTTACTGAACCTAATCCTGTGTCACTTATGCACGCCCTTACACGATAGCGCTTGGGTGATTTTCTGCCGTGTACACATGGATGAGAGTGCTGGTGTTCTGTACGTTGAAGGATACCACATTGATGAAGTGTTTGAGTAGTAACTTAGAGGCCTTTTTACTAAGGCATGCCTAAAAGTGGCCTGCGCCGGTATAAGCGCGTGTTTTTTTTTTTTACGCGCGCAGGTCCGTTTCCTCAGCGCGCCTGGAAAAAATGACTTTTTTTGTGCCGGAAAATGGACGTGCAGCAAAATTAAAACCAGCGCGCATCCATTTTCGAGCTGAGACCTTACCGCTGCCCATTGACTTAGTGGTAAGTTCTCAGTGGGGGGGGGGGGGTTATGCAGTGAGCACATGTAAACTGCCAATTACTGCCGGGCGGTAGAAAATAGAAAATATTTTCTACCGCGTGTTTTGGGCGAGCGTCAAAAATGGAATTCCTGCCCGGGGCATGCGGTAGCCAATTTGACTTGCGTTGGATACACATAGACGCCTAAACACCTTAGTAAAATGGCCCCTCAGTAAGGAGTTAGTCTTGATATAGCTTTTGAGTGAAACACAATGTTGTGTCTGTTTTGTATAAGAGAATGACACAGGGATGGAGACCTGTGATAAATCTGCAGTAAAAAAAAATATATACTGCATTTACTGTGGGTGCGAGAGCGGTAAATAAGTACATAAGTAATGCCACACTGGGAAAAGACCAAGGGTCCATCGAGCCCAGCATCCTGTCCACGACAGCGGCCAATCCAGGCCAAGGGCACCTGGCAAGCTTCCAGAATTGTGGATTTTTCCCAAGTCCATTTAGTAGTGGTTTATGGACTTGTCCTTTAGGAAACCGTCTAACCCCTTTTTAAACTCTGCTAAGCTAACCGCCTTCACCACATTCTCCGGCAACAAATTCCAGAGTGTAATTATTTGTTGGATGAAGAAAAATTTTCTCCGATTTGTTTTAAATTTACTACACTGTAGTTTCATCGCATGCCCCCTAGTCCTATTATTTTTGGAAAGCGTGAACAGACGCTTCACATCCACCTGTCCCACTCCACTCATTATTTTATATACCTCTATCATGTCTCCCCTCAGCCGTCTCTTCTCCAAGCTGAATAGCCCTAGCCTCCTTAATCTTTCTTCATAGGGAAGTTGCCCCATCCCCGCTATCATTTTAGTCGCCCTTCGCTTTACCTTTTCCAGTTCTACTATATCTTTCTTGAGATGCAGCGACCAGAATTGAACACAGTACTCAAGGTGCGGTCGTACCATGGAGCGATACAACGGCATTATAACATCCTCACACCTGTTTTCCATACCTTTCCTAATGATACCCAACATTCTATTCGCTTTCCTAGCTGCAGCAGCACACTGAGCAGAAGGTTTCAATGTATTAGCGACGACGACACCCAGATCCCTTTCTTGGTCCGTAACTCCTAATTTGGAACCTTGCATGACGTAGCTATAAAAGCCTTGCTCCTGCGGTAACCCCCCCCCCCCGAATTACCATGGGTCTAGCATCCCAGTGTCCAGTAGCCTTGCCAGTGTCTGTCTTCCTTCCTTCCTTACTCCCTCCCCTTCCCTGCCATGTCTCTGTGTACCTTGCAGCTAGGAAGAGAATCCCTATAGGCCTGCTCCAGGGCCTTCCCTCTGCTGGCTCCTGCCTTCTGATGTAGCTTCCTGGATATTGTTCCGTTCACAGAGGAAAGCGTGTTTATAAGCAGCTTGAAAATCTGGTAGTGGACAAAGCTATGGGGCCGGATGGGATACATCGTAGGATACTGAGGGAGCTCAGGGAAGACCTGGCAGAACCTGTTAAGGATTTGTTTAATAGATTTTTAAAGGCGGGGTAAGTTCATCGGGACTGGAGATGAGCTGATGTGATTCCCCTTCACATAAGCGGGAACTTTGTAAGTCTAAGTCCTTTGAAAATGAGCCCCATGATCTTTGTTACCCAGAATTATTTTCGGCTGAAGTATTATTAGGGCAAATAATAAGCATATATCCTGTTGGTCCTCTTTTGTCTTATAAAGTTTTTACTTTGATGCTGTTTACCTAATTCTTTCCTTGTCAAACAAACATTGGCGTTCCTTTCTGCTACGTCTTTAATTATTTGCTTTTCATTTGTGAAGCGTCTGTTAACTAACTCTTGAGGAAAGCAGTATTTTATTTATTTATTTGCGACGTTTATATCCCACATTATCCCAAACAAGTTTGAGTTCAATGTGGCTTACAATAAACATAGGATCCAACCCAAGAATAATGCATAAGAAAGTAATTTGTTGTAAGAATCCAATTTTACAATACAGTATCATAAATATACTGGGATAGCTATGGAGTTTAACATTTAGAAAATCTATTATGAATGAGAAATTGTACATGAAGCAAAGAGAAAGTTAATGGAAATCAAACATATAATGGCAAGTGACCGACTCACCTGCAAATGCGCAGTACAGGCTTCCCTCTCTGTCCCGCCCTTGCGTCAAGACGTGATGACATCAGAGGGTCGGAACAGAGAGGGAAAATAGTCGGACGCTGCCGCTGGAGCCTGGAAACGAATATCGCGCACACGAGGTGAGAGTCGCTGTCAGGTCAGAGCAGGGGCCCGGCACGGAGGGGAGGAGAGCGGCGGCGAGGAGGGTAGCTGGAAATCTTGCCCATTTTAATGGGCTTAACGGCTAGTACAGTAATAACCAATTCAGGCAATAATTAGTTGGTTGTTCTGTGTGAGGGTTTGTTTGAATAGGAACGATTTGAGGATTTTGCGGAATCTAGTCTATTCCTGTATATTTCTTAATTGGGTGGTAAGGAGTTCCACCATTTGGTTCCTAGGTAAGTGAAGTCTGCACAGTGGACAATTTTGAAGAAATCGTGCAACCCTTAGTATGTCGGCATCATTTAGTCTATTTTTAGAAAATGTAATTTGTGGCTATGCTTAAACGTTACTTTCACAAAATAATGTGTCCTTGGCAGCCATGAAGGTGCTTGGGGTCCCAATCTATCTTCTGTGAAATAAGCATTCAACCACAAGGCATATTTTCGGAGACTAGTCAAAATAATGTGTTCAGAAGTGAAGGACGCTGCTTTTTCTTGCAGAGTATCTTTATTCTTTATCCCCTTAAAACTGAGGCATGTCGTCGAGGGCTGGAAAAATTCTGTGCATTAGGACCCCTGTATGCCTAAAAACAAGGCCTGGGCCGCATGAAAGAGACACGGCAACAGTCAGCAATGGAATAGGAGAAAAGGGAAGGCCAAAAAGCATTAAGTAGAAAAAGAATGATGCAAGAGAAAAGAATTTAAAGAGCAAACAAACCTTCTTATCTTGTTTTTGTGTTTGTGAGGGCCTCCTTAGAAGTGCCACAAAGCAGTGAGGCGCCTGTCTTATAATTCAATCGATCTTATATACCACTAATATCCCCTGTTCATAATGGCATCTGGGCACCAAGACGGCATTTATAGAATAGCATAACCCAGTATTAACGTGCTTTACCAGCCGGAGACTTGGCAACGGTGCATGTAACTTAAAGTATTAAGTTATGCGCCTAACTTGGACCCCAGCCCACGTTCTGCCCCTGCTCTGCCATGTGGACGTCCCCCTCCCTTGCACCCGCGTACTATGGGTCCTTTTACAAAGGTGTGCTAGCGTTTTTAACGTGTGCTAAACATGTGCGCTACACGCTAGAAACATCCATATATTCCTATGGTCGTCCCTAGTGTTTAGTGCGCGATAATCATTAGCGTGCGCTAAAAACACTAGCACACCTTTGCAAATGACCCTCTATACCATTTTATTTATTTATTTGTTGCATTTGTATCCCACATTTTCCCACCTATTTGCAGGCTCAATGTGGCTTACAATATTCCGTCATGGCTTATGCCATTCCAGAGTAAAATACACAATTAGTTTGTTCATTTTCCATCCATGTTCCATCCATGTCCATGGACTTCCTGGACCTATACGTCTAGCTCCATCTCTACCTGTTTTCAAATCTATGCTGAAAACCCACCTTTTCACTGCTGCTTTTTAGCTCCTAGCCACTACTCAATTGCCCCCCCCCTTGTTCCTTCCTTCCTTCTCACCCATTACTTCCCTCACCCGTAACTGTCTTGTCTGTCTGTATTATTTAGATTGTAAGCTCTTTTGAGCAGGGACTGTCCCTTTGTATCAGGTGTTCAGCGCTGCGTGCATCTGGTAGCGCTATACAAATGCTAATAATAATAATAATGTTCTCTAGATAAAATCATGTTAAAAAGGGAGAAAACATTCAATTGGTAATACATACAGAACATGGATAACATAATAGAATTTAACAATCAGGTACAAGAAAGAACATTCTGAAGATCAAGTAAGTGGTGATGCGTTGCAGATCTCCATTGGACACTGGCTCAAGGTGATAAAGGATGCCAAAATTCCCAGCCTCTGACATCACCTGGCCTAATTGTTAAGTCTTTTCTTCCTCCTCTTCCCTGTGGGTCTGACATCTCTTTATCCCTCCATCCTTCGCTCCAGAACCTCTTCTCACCCTCCAGACCCAGTCTCTCTCTTCCCCCCCCATTTGCACCCCCACCCCGCAGATCTAGTATCGCTCCCCCCCCCCAGTCCTGTAACCTATGTGTGAACTACCAGCAGCAGCCTCAGACTGCTTTCGCCCAGGTCCTGGGTCCTCCTTGTGCTGCATCCCACCCACAGGAAATTGCATCAGAGGAGGCGGGATGCAGCAGAGGGAAGACCCAGGACCTGGCTGAAAGCAGCTGGAGACTGCAGCTGCCACCGCTGGTAGTAACTTGCACATAGGTTATAGGACAAGGGAAGAGAGAGAAGGAGTGATGCCAGCCAAGTAGGGTTTGGAGGGAGGAGAGAAAGGCTGGACTCATGTGGGGGGAGGGGGGTCGATGCAAGATTGCTCGGGGCACCACAATCCCTTGAGCCGGCCCTGCTTATAGAATATCGCTTAGGGGTGCTTACATGGTAAGTGGTACTTTTCTCAGCATTTACCTTTGAGTTGCAGAATTGCTGTAAAGTTTGTTGGATTTCACTCTGCCTTTCTGAATTTTAAAAGTGATTCCTCAGAGGCAAAGTAAAGGACTGCTGCTCACACTTGGTGGCATGCACTTGATATTTTTGGGGCAGAGAGGAGCTGGGATGCTCCTGTGCTGTTATCACTAACTGACCAGCTGTCCCTCCTTTTCCTGATGGACGGGTAGGACGTGATTAGCGGTCTCCTTTTTGAGGCTGCTTTTAAGCCCTAACTCCTGCTTGTGCTTCTCCTGCTCATTTTCTCACGTGTTTTAAAATCATCTTTGTATGAAAAACTGAAAATGTTGAGAACTCTTATTTGTCTTGTGCATGCTCTGGGGAACCGGGGCTGTCTGTTAATCTCTGTGCAGTTTAAGTAGTATTATTCAATGCTATGACAATTATATGTAGTGGTAGCTGCGGGTGGTGGGGCATGATAGAGTGGAACAGAATATGCTAAGAGGTGAACTGTTTGTGTTTCAGACACCCAAATCCATAAACGAAATGAATGTCTACTTTTCGGAGGAGTATTGGAAGGACTTGGCAGGATGGCAGAAAGATCTTTATAAAGATGTGATGAAGGAGAATTATGATCTGTTGGTTTCATTAGGTAAAGGGTAATTCTCATCCTCTTACCAGCATCTGTCTGTACTACATCCAAACCGAATCAGTTCTACCTCTGTTATGCTTTAAGATCGAAGTGGACTTTTGGTAATTCTCCACTTCATACATGGGCAAAAGTACATGCACATTTCAACGAGTGTATTTTTAGTCACAAAGTTTGGAGGTGTTTCTGGGATGAGGGTATATAGGTGTGTTTGTTTGGGGGGAGGGGGTGTTATTTGTGTGTAGTTTTAAATAATCAGAACTATGGCCCAAATGCATCAACCAAACGTAAAAAAAGCAAAAACGTAAAAGCCATTACCGAATTAAAAAAACCGAAAAAAAAAAAAAAAAAAAGTGCACATGTTCGGTGCGGTATTGTAAAGAACAAGCATCAAACTGGTGTAATCCCCGTCGGTAATCGGCTCCTAAAGCATGCGCAGAGCAGCCCAGCATTATGCTGGCTGCTCTGCGCATGCCACAAACGTCAAAAAACAAAACACAAAAATGTGGATCGGGAGGGGGCAAAGGCGCTCGTCAGGAGCGTCCTGTATGGATGGCCTTGCCCCCCCGCATGCCCATGGTCGTCGCTGCTGCTCCCGCTTCCACCGCCAGCATTAAATAAAGAAAACAAAAATCAAAGCTTTAAGAGCCCCGGCCCCCCTCCCTTCCTGTCTCTCAACTCTTTTTTCTGCACACAGCTCCGCCATCTCCGCTCCCGCCGCCCCCCCCCGTGAGATCGTCGCCGCCACTCCTCCCCTCCACCTGCCCCCCCCCCACCGCATTACCGGGCCCGTGCAGCGCCTCTCACCTCTGTATGAAGGCTGCACGGGCAAGAAGACCATCAGATCGCTGCAGTCTTCAGGACGTCTCTCTCCTTCTCTGACCTGGCCACCCCCGTCTGACATAAGAAACCTACGTCAGACGGGGGCGGGCCCAGGTCAGGGAAGACGAAGGAGAGAGACGTCCTGAAGACTGCAGCGATGTGATGGTCTTCTTGCCCGTGCAGTGCCTTCATACAGAGGTGAGAGGCGCTGCACGGGCCCGGTAATGCGGGGGGGGGCCCGGTGGAGGGGGATCGGCGGCGACGATCTCAGGGGGGGGGCACGGGGGGAGGATGGCGGGAGGCGGAGCTGTGTGCAGAAAGAAAGAGTTGAGAGACAGGAAGGGAGGGGGTCCGGGGCTCTTAAAGCTTTGACTTTGTTTTTTTTATTTAATGCTGGCGGAGGAAGCGGGGAGCAGCAGCGGCGACCATGGGGGGGGGGGCAAGGCCGTCCATAAAGGACGCTCCTGACGAGTGCCTTTGCCCCCTCCCAAACCTTTTTTTTTTTTTCACTTTTATAGTGATGCAGGGGAGGGGGGGGGGAGCAGCAGCGACCTCGGGCGTCAACAAAAGACGCCCCTGACGTTTTCGCCCCCTCGCTTTTTTTTTTTTTTTACATTAAAGTTTTAGTTGGATAGCCCTAACGACAGGTACAGAATTGTCGTTAGCTTTCCGGCACTTTTCCTGCGTTAGGGTAGTCGGAAAACTTTGATGCATCTCGTTTCTATGGGGTTTCTACACAATTTGCTCTTCTGCATTCCGTTTTCTTTTTGCTACCGTGGTCGGAAAATGGCCTTTAATGCATGCCACGGTTCGAAAATTCTTCGTTAAAGGGTTGTTAAAGGGTCGTTAAAGTTTAGTGCATCTGGGCCTATGTGTTTACTGTTTCCTAAACACAAGTGTACCTCTGCAGACCCTGAGCACCTCCCATTCACTGAACCCATCCAAGTACCATTTGAAACAGCAGGTACAATTAGTGTGGATACTTTGTGGTGGGTGAGGTGACAGGTTGGAGAAGTGGCAGGAGGGAGCATTTATTTAGAGGGTTTTATTTATTGTTTTATTTTAATTGTGAGTATTTTTAATGTGTACTGCTAGGGACATTTCTCTGAATCAGGCAAATGGGGTAAAAAAAAAATGCAACATAAAAAGAAAAAATAAATAAAGCAAAATACCTGTGCAGTTTTGCTGTGATTATTTGGATAAATCAACAGGGTTTGCAGAAAGCAGACAGTCTGATTATTTGATTGTTGTAGTTGTCTGGGTCTCGCTGCTTCTGAGTAAGTAGAACTGACGTTTCAGTGATCGTGCTGTTTGCCTTTACATACAGTGGGTTCTCAAATCTGATTGGCTGGGGTTTGAGGTGACTCCTCCTTCTCCAGGAAGGAAGAAGATTTTGGAGGGAAATTGAGGCTGGAAAGTCCATTGGTCACAAAGACAAACTGCAGACCTCACAGTATACCCTGAAGAAAGCCACAACATGATGGCCGAAATGGCGCTTCCACTTACCCAGACGCGGCAACACCCGGACAGCTGCAACAATCATGGCGCCAAGCCTAAGAGAACAGTCTGATTTATTTACTCTGTTATGGAAAATAAGTTCTAATCTTATTGGAAATCAGTAAAAAGTCTCCACCCACTATTCAGCCCATGGTGTTAAGACGTGTACATAAGTACATAAGTACATAAGTAGTGCCATACTGGGAAAGACCAAAGGTCCATCTAGCCCAGCATCCTGTCACCGACAGTGGCCAATCCAGGTCAAGGGCACCTGGCACGCTCCCCAAACGTAAAACATTCCAGACAAGTTATACCTAAAAATGCGGAATTTTTCCAAGTCCATTTAATAGCGGTCTATGGACTTGTCCTTTAGGAATCTATCTAACCCCTTTTTAAACTCCGTCAAGCTAACCGCCCCGTACCACGTTCTCCGGCAATGAATTCCAGAGTCTAATTACACGTTGGGTGAAGAAAAATTTTCTCCGATTCGTTTTAAATTTACCACACTGTAGCTTCAACTCATGCCCTCTAGTCCTAGTATTTTTGGATAGCGTGAAACAGTCGCTTCACATCCACCCGATCCATTCCACTCATTATTTTATACACTTCTATCATATCTCCCCTCAGCCGTCTCTTCTCCAAGCTGAAAAGCCCTAGCCTCTCAGCCTCTCTTCATAGGAAAGTCGTCCCATCCCCACTATCATTTTCGTCGCCCTTCGCTGTACCTTTTCCAATTCTACTATATCTTTTTTGAGATACGGAGACCAGTACTGAACACCATACTCCAGGTGGTGGTCGCACCTGGAGCGATACAACGGCATATAACATCCGCACACCTGGACTCCATACCCTTACTAATAACACCCAACATTCTATTCGCTTTCCTAGCCGCAGCAGCACACTGAGCAGAAGGTTTCAGCGTATCATCGACGACGACACCCCAGATCCCTTTCTTGATCCGTAACTCCTAACGCGGAACCTTGCAAGACGTAAGCTATAATTCGGGTTCCTCTTACCCACATGCATCCTTTGCACTTGTCAACATTGAACTTCATCTGCCACTTGCACGCCCATTCTCCCAGTCTCGCAAGGTCCTCCTGTAATCGTTCACATTCCTCCTGCGACTTGACGGACCCTGAATAATTTTGTGTCATCGGCGAATTTAATTACCTCACTAGTTATTCCCATCTCTAGGTCATTTATAAATACATTAAAAAGCAACGGACCCAGCACAGACCCTGCGGGACCCCACTAACTACCCTCCTCCACTGAGAATACTGGCCACGCAATCCTACTCTCTGCTTCCTATCTTTCAACCAGTTCTTAATCCATAATAATACCCATACCTCCGATTCCATGACTCTGCAATTTCTTCAGGAGTCTTTCGTGCGGCACTTTGTCAAACGCCTTCTGAAAATCCAGATATACAATATCAACCGGCTCCCCATTGTCCACATGTTTGCTTACCCCCCTCAAAAAATGCATTAGATTGGTGAGGCAAGACTTCCCTTCACTAAATCCGTGCTGACTTTGTCTCATCAGTCCATGTTTTTGTATATGCTCTGCAATTTTATTCTTAATAATAGCCTCCACCATCTTGCCCGGCACCGACGTCAGACTCACCGGTCTATAATTTCCCGGATCTCCTCTGGAACCTTTCTTAAAAAATCGGCAGTAACATTGGCTACCCTCCAGTCTTCCGGTATTAACACTCGATTTTAGGGACAGATTGCATATTTCTAACAGTAGATCCCGCAAGTTCATTTTTTAGTTCTATTAATACTCTGGGATGAATACCATCAGGTCCCCGGTGATTTACTACTCTTCAGCTTGCTGAACCCTGACCCAATTAACATCTCCAAGGTTACAGAGAATTTGTTTAGTTTCTCCGACTCCCCCGCTTCAATATTCTTTCCGGCACCGGTGTCCCCCCCAAATCCTCCTCGGTGAAGGACCGAAGCAAGAATTCATTTAATTTCTCCGCTACGGCTTTGTCCTCCTTGATCGCACCTTTAACACCATTTTCGTCCAGCGGCCCAACCGCCTCTTTGGCCGGCTTCCTGCTTTTATGTATCTACAAAACTTTTTACTATGTATTTTTGCTTCCAACGCTAACTTTCTTCTCAAAAGTCCTTTTTTTGCCCTCCTTATCTCCGCTTTGCATTGGCTTGGCATCCTTATGATCTATCCTGTTACTTTCAGTTGGTTCTCTTCTCCACTTTCTGAAGGATTGTTTTTTGGCTCTAATGATTCCTTTATCTTACTGTTTAGCCACGCCGGCTGACGTTTAGTCTTTTTCCCTTTTTTCTAATACGTGGAATATATTTGTCCTGAACCCAGGATGGTGTTTTTAAACAGCATCCACGCCTGATGCAAGTTTTTTACTCTGCGAGCTGCTCCTTTCAGTCTTTTTTCACCATTTTTTCTCATTTTGTCGTATCACCTTTTCTATAGTTAAACGCTAGCGTACTTGATTTCCTAGTTTCACTTCCTTCAATGCCAATATCAAAACCGATCATATTATGATCATTGTTATCAAGCGGCCCTCGTATCGTTACCCCCCTGCACTAGATCATGAGCACCACTAAGGACTAAGTCTAGTATTTTTCCTTCTCTTGTCGGCTCCTGAACTAGCTGTTCCATGAAGCTGTCATTGATTTCATCAAGAAATCTTATGTCCCTTACGTGTACAGATGTTACATTAACCCAGTCTATATGCGGGTAATTGAAATCCCCCATTATTATTGTGTTGCCCCAGTTTGTTTGCGTCCCTGATTTCCTTTACATTTTCCGCATCCGTCTGTTTCGTCCTGGCCAGGCGGACGGTAGTACACTCCTATCACTATCCTTTTCCCCTTTGCACATGGAATTTCAATCCACAGTGATTCCAAGGAGTGTTTTGCTTCCTGCAGAATTTTCAATCTATTTGATTCAAGGGCTCTCGTTAATATACAATGCTACCCCTCCACCAATCCGATTCACCCTATCACTACGATATAATTTGTACCCCGTATGACAGTGTCCCACTGGTTATCCTCCTTCCACCAGGTCTCAGAGATGCCTATTATATCTAATTTTTCATTTAGTGCAATATATTCTAACTCCCCCATCTTATTTCTTAGGCTCCTGGCATTCGCATATAGACATTTCAAACTATGTTTGTTGTTCCTAAGTACATCATGCTTAGTACTTGACAGTATTAACTGGCAATCTTTTGTCTGATTTTATTGTTATTTAAGATACCCGATCTACTACAATCTCTTTGCAACCTCACTATCAGGATACTCTATCTTCCCTGTTATGGTGATATCTTGAAAGATACCTTATCCCGAACCATGCTCTTTTGAGCGACTGTCGGCCTTCCCCCCATTTCTAGTTTAAAGCTGCTCTATCTCCTTCTTAAACGCCGATGCCAGCAGCCTGGTCCCACTCTGGTTAAGATGGAGCCCATCCTTTCGGAATAGGCTCCCCCTTCCCCAGAATGTTGGCCAGTTCCTAACAAATCTAAAGCAATCCTCCCCTGCACCATCGTCTCATCCACGCATTGAGACTCTGGAGCTCTGCCTGTCTCTTGGGCCCTGCGCGTGGCACAGGTAGCATTTCAGAAAATGCTACCCTGGAGGATCTGGATTTCAGCTTTTCTACCTAAGAGCCTAAATTTTGCTTCCAGAACCTCTCTCCCACATTTCCTATGTCTTGGTACCCACATGTACCAAGACAGCGACTCCTCCCCAGCACTATCTAGAATCCTATCTAGGTGTCTGAGCTTCTCACAGCCACGGGATTGCCAGGGGACTACATGGCTCCTGGGCACTGAATACCTAGGTCTCAACATCGGGTCCAAGCTGATATTCAGACTGGTGCCTGGTTAATCTTAGTGCATAAAGTTAGGACAAGCCTTTTCGCTGTCCTAACTATATGTGGTTACTTAGCCGGTAAGTGGACCTGAAAATCGCCATTCACCAGCTAAGTTGACGCGCTGACTCTAGCCCGCTCCTAACCTAATTGGTTAGGAGATGCCTAGTTAGTGGCGATATTCAGTGGCAGTCATTGACGTAGAAAGGGCGGCTTGCCACCCGGGGCGGTTCGCTGCTGCGCACCCCCCCCCCCCCGGGTGCAGCATGACACCCCCCCTCGGTGCATCACCCAAGCCCCCCCCCCCCCCCCCCCCCCGAGTGCATTCTTGGCTGCTGTGTGCACGCTGCTGGGGGGGGGGGGGTGTCGGTTCTCTGCCCCGGAACAGGAAGTAACCTGTTCCAGTGCAGATGGAGGCAGAGAACCAGTGGAGCCAACACCCCCCCCAGCGGCGTGCACCCGGGAGGGACCGCCCCCACCACCCCGCCCTTGCTAAACCACTGGTGTCAGTAACAGGTGGACTGCAATTAATAGTTGGGCAAAGGTGTGGATCTGCTTTCTCCTTGCTTAGCTTCACAGAGCCAATGAACAGTGGGGAAAGGTGGGGTAGTGTGACCATGCAAAAACAAAAGGAGGGATGTGGACATCACAGAGCCTGTCATGATGGCTCTGTGATGTCACAATAACAGCACAAATGAGCAGCAGGGGAGAGGGTGTGAAATCGTAGCCTAGTAGTAATGGGAAGCCATGGTGATGTCCGCCTCCAGCCAAGAAAACAAAACATAAAACACAATTTTAATAGAAACTTAGAGGATGTGGTAGCTGTGTAGTCCATTTTTAAAGGTAGTCAATAGAAATGAAATGAAATAATTTACATAGACATCATATGAAAATGCCAGTGCCAACCAGGATGTCACCTCTGTGGGGCAGCACTTTACAAAACCAGAACACTGCATCAATGATTTTGTGGTGAGAATATAAAAGGAAAGATATAGTAGAATTGGAAAGGTGCAGCGAAGGGCGACGAAAATGATAGCGGGGATGGGGACGACTTCCCTAAGAAGAAAGACTAAGGAGGCTAGTGGCTTTCAGCCTGGAGAAGAGACGGCTGAAGGGAGACATGATAGAGGTATATAAAATAATGAGTGGAGTGGAACAGGTGGATGTGAAGCGTCTGTTCACGCTTTCCAAAAATACTAGGACTAGGAGGAATGTGATTAAACAACAGTGTAGTAAATGTAAAACAAATTGGAGAAACGTTTTCTTCACCCAACGCATAATTAAACTCTGGAATTCATTGCTGGAGAACGTAGTGAAGGCGGTTAGTTTAGCAGAGTTTATAAAGGGGTTAGACGGTTTCCTAAAGGACAAGTCCATAAACCACTACTAAATGGACTTGGGAAAAATCCACAATTCCAGGAATAACATGTATAGAATATTTGTACGTTTGTCGACCCACCCTTCTCGGCGGAAAACCGTCCCCCACAGCCGTCCAGTACCTGTGCTGACGGGGACCCCAACCCCATCAGCAGAAGTCCTGTGCTGGCCTTTGCGGCGTTGCTTCTGGTGGCCTTGTCCAAAGGTACAAGTATTTTGGAATATGATTTTTGGTCTGTTGATGGAAATTATTGGAAGATCAATTTTGAAAACAATGGAATGTAGCCTGCTGAATATTACTGCTTGATTTACCAGGAATGTAATGATATACTGGACTGTCACGTCATGTGCTTCTTTGTCTAGCTGTAGTAATAATTGCTGAGCAACGAGGAAAGAACAGCTAATCACAGAGCTCTGTAAACATTTGCCATCAGACAGCGTTCACCTATTATAGCAATTGTCTGGGCTCTAGTCTCAGGTTGGTTCACTACAGAGAACAAACAGGATTTGTTTTCCAACTGTCAGTACCCAATGAAGCAGTATGCCAATGTGGAAAATATCTATCTATATCTATCAATATTTATTTATTGTATAATAATAATTAGTGAAACAGCAAGCAACACACAAAATAAATACCACTAGGATTACATCACAGATATATATCCCTAAGAATTGCACAAAAATAGAAAAACAAAAATATAGATATAATGTGTTACAGTGCTGAGAATTATACCTGAGAATACCAAAGCCAAATATATTGGCTGATAAACCATGCCCATGATCTATCACACCCTATGGCAACGAGAAAAGATAACTCTGTTTCCCAGCTAGGAATGAATGGATTCCTCACCATAAGGCACTTCTTAGCTGATCTCTGGCAGATGCAGGATTCCTTCTTCCAGCTCCAGCTGTTTACGTCAAGCAAGCTTACCAGTGCATCTGGCCAGTATAGAGATGACAGTAACAGTTCAGGCAGCTATGTCCAGCACAAGGTTAGCAGTCATAATTAGCTTACTTCCCTGTAAGTGAGGGTGCAGGGAGGCTCAGAACTTAGGCACGAAGAGACAGTTTCTCTCCAGAGCTATCAAAGGTGCAACTGCTCTGGTTCAGTGCCAAGTATCTTCTCCTTTGTTTGTCTTTTCCAGAAAAGTCTGCTCAGACCTCTGTTCACTGTCCTCAGGTGACTGTTTTGGCCCTATCAGATCACGCATTCCTCCTGCCCAGCAGACCAAATGCGGGCCTTGAAGACAATCATGTCCAGTGTTGATACAGACACTTTCCCTGTGAGAGCTGGCGCCAACCAAGGGGCCCACAAGTGTCATCATATGCTTGTCGGTGTAACCAGCTACACCCCCGAAGATGTAGTGCAGATGTTCTCTTTGTGCTATCAGTGTCTTTGGGCTGGCAGAGATGCAGGAAACGTTCATGTAGCCATGGCAGTCTCGCTCAGAAAAGATTTTAGGCCTGGGCCTTCTTCTGTACATAGGCCTCAGTTACACAAAAGGTGACACACCAGGGACACCCCTACATAGCCTTCTATGACCCCTTCTCAACTGGGGGATTGGAGAAACTGTGGTACATATGAGTGGGGGGAGAAAGAGTCACGGTATAACAGATATGATGCTTTTGTTTTCTCTGATTATCTGCTATTGTGTTTTTCTAGCGAATTGTTTAATAAATCCTTTCGAAATTTACAAAAAAAGAACTGACCAGGCATGGTATAAGGGGACATTCATCCTTCTGAGATGATACTGGCCCAGTGTCCAATAAGAGTTAAGGAGGCACCCATCCCTCAGAAACAGAATGGAACCTTATAGTTTTTTCGGGGTTTTTTTTTTCTACAGGCTACCCAGTTTGTAAAACCTGACATCCTATCAAAATGAAGGAGGGGAAAGGCCAGGTGCAGAGGATCGATGTGGTTCTCCAGGCAAAGAGACTCCCGGGAGCTCCCATGCTGGTGAGTGATATCCTGGAGGATGGAAACTGGATCCTGAGCACAAACATAGCTCTGTGCACAGGAATGAGTATTCAGCATGAGTAGACTGTTGGGATAGCACACACCAGAGATTGGCTGTGGGTCTTAGGTTAGTCTCTGTACAGGTGAGAGGTAGGCTATGGGATACACCGTGTTGAAATGTTTTGTGTTGTTTTATGGCACCTATGTGTGATTTATTGCATTTTAATCCTTATTGTATGATTTATATGTGTGAATTGCATTGGGGTAATCTGGTTATAGGAGATGTGGTATAATGAAACCTGAATGGAGGTGATTTCTAGGTACAGTCCCCTAGCCTGAATACTGGTTACCAGCACCTCTGCTTGTAGGTGATCCTAGGCAAAGACCGTACTGACTGGGCAAGTGAGGTCCTCAGCAGTTTTCGGGGTGATGAACGCACAGGACTGTATTTTAAGTAGTGGATTAAAGTTCTGTGGGTGGTGGGTTTTTTTTTTGCTCTTCTTTGGGCTTTCACCTCAGTCAGGACTATGGTGCCATTCCTCAAAACTACTTGGTTAATTTCCTCCCACTCCCTAACTCATTTGGGGCCCAGTTTACTAAGATGCGTTAACGTTTTTAATGCGCCTACAATTAGTGTGTGTGCTAACCGTGTAGGCGCCTATAGGGATATTGTAGGTGTGTACACGGTTAACGCACGTACATGGTTAACGCGCGTTAAAAACGCTAACGCGCCTATAACGCGGCTTAGTAACAGGGCCCTTGGTTTATTGATTGCAGTGACAGGCCTCTACTTGGAGTTGTGCACCATGAAGTCCTGCAGTTATTGGCCCTAAATCCTGCCCCTAGGAGTCACTATTGTTTAATGACTAGGACTCCCCTCCCCACGCAGCCCCAGCTGATCAACAGTGCAGGAGCCCTAAGCTAGGAGCTGAACCCTGGTTTTCTGCATGGCAGTGCATAGCGTTAGGTCACTGAACTGGGTCAAAGTCTCTAGCATTTGTAAATTAATCTTGGCTGTTGAATTTCTGCCTGGTTTGGCTGCCTTGGGGCTAAACAGTGCTCTGTTTTAAAATAGTGCAGACTCAACACTTTGCAGGGGAAGAGGGATTTGTTTGTATAATCTCTGGTGGCCTAGCAAGACAAAATGGTTGGATCTTATAGGCCAGTATTAATGCTGGTGCAAACAGTCAAACACATTGTGTACATATTACTTGCCTTTTTCTTAAATCTGGCCCACTTTCTGCTTTTTAGCATATTTTTAAATGATCTAGAGATGGGAGTAACTAGTGAGGTAATTAAATTTGCTGATGACACAAAGTTGTTCAAAGTTGTTAAATCGCAAGAGGATTGTGAAAAATTATAAGAGGACCTTACGAGACTGGGAGACTGGGCATCTAAATGGCAGATGACGTTTTAAGCGAGCAAGTGCAAAGTGAAGCATGTGGGAAAGAGGAACCCAAACTATAGCTACGTCATGCAAGGTTCCACGTTAGGAGTCACTGACCAGGAAAGGGATCTTGGTGTCATCATTGATGATACGTTGAAATCTTCTGCTCAGTGTGCGGCAGCAGCTAAGAAAGCAAATAGAATTTTAAGTATTATTAGGAAAGGTATGGGACAACAAAAATGAGGACATTAGAATGCCTTTGTATCGCTTCATAATGCGACTGCACCTCGAATACTGTGTGCAATTTTGGTCATTGCATCTCAAAAAAGATATAGGGGAATTAGAAAAGGTGCAGAGAAGGGCGACAAAAATGATAAAGGGGATGGGACGACTTCCCTATGAGGAAAGGCTAAAGCAGCTGGGGCTCTTCAGCTTGGAGAAAACACGGCTAAGGGTAGGTATGATAGAGGTCTATAAAATAATGAATGGAGTGGAACGGGTAGACGTGAATCGCTTGTTTACTCTTTCCAAAAATATTAGGACTAGGGGGCACACAATGAATCTACAAAGTAGTAAAGTTAAAACAAATTGGAGAAAATATTTCTTCACTGATCGTGTAATTATCTGGAATTCGTTGCCAGAGATTGTGGTAAAAGCAGTTAGTTTTCGTGGTTTAAAAAAGGTTTGGATAGCTTTCTAAAAGAAAAGTCCATAAGCCATTATTAAAATGGACTTGGGGAAAATCCACTGCTTATTTCTAGGATAAAGCAGCATAAAATGTATTGTACTGTTTTGGGATTTTCCCAGGTTCTTGTAACCTGGATTGGCCACTGTTGGAAACAGGATACTGGGCTTGATGGACCTCCGGTCTGTCCCAGTATGGCAGCACTTATGTATTTATGTACAGGCTTAATTTACAAGAAACAGCCAGCTGTATTAAACTGATGTTCTTCTGTCTGCTTTTAAAACAATATTTTAGAGGAGAAGACCTTCAGTAAACTTTAAACGTACTCTTCCCATCTGCAGGATGTCCTGTTCTGAGACCCGACATTCTGCTTAAAATTAAGCATGGGGAAAAGCTGAATTTCAGAGACCAGTCAGAGGTGAAGGAGGAAGAAATGCCAGAGAGATCATGTACAGGTTGGCAAAGCTTTCATCACTCCCTCCACTCGGGGCTCAGGGGAGAGGTAAACAAGATGTCTGGCAGGCAAAAGGTCAGGAGAGAGGAACACAAAGGAGTGATGAGAGAGGAGTAGGGCAGTCTGAGATGAGATGCATATGCACGCCTGCCGCTCAATCTCTGAGTAGTAGAAGGAAATGTACAGGGGTGATGCTGTTAGACTGAGAAAAGAGTTATGTCCTTCTGAATGCTTAGCAGATGATACGAGGTCGAACCGTTCTGGTATTTTCCTCCATTGCATGCGGTAAAGTAAAACCAGATCTGGCTTGACTGTTTTGACATGAGGACACTGAAAAACACTAGTTTCAAGCATGAACCAACCTGTCCACTGCATTTCTTTATCTGGTCATGTACCATACACTCTCTGTTGCCCCCTGAAAAAATGCTTCAAAGAACCAGTATGTGAAAACCATCTCTTAGCACTAAGTCCCAGAAAATGTTGAGAGGGCCCCAGAACTCCCCAAACCATTTCCGTCTAATGTTCACACAGTTGCTGAGGACTAACAGCCCATCTTTTCCATCCTGGCACAGGTCACACAACAGCCAGGCCAGACATCTTGCTGAAGACTGAGCCGAAGAAGTTTCTGGGAGCCAGGGAAGAGCAGCGAGAAGCCTCCGGTAGCTCTTGCAGAGGTGAGGAAGCCTCAAGATGTTTTCTCCTGCAGAACCATGAAACCTACTAGTTTCTAAAGGCTTCTGGAAGGGAAAAGGCCAGGCAAGCACTTGTGCAAAAAACAAAACAAAAAAACCCCCACACAATGCACGGTGGCACTAAAGTTTCACATTTTGGCAAAAAAGTTCCAAGGATTGTTTGCATGAGAATTTTTTTTAGTTTTCTCTTTTCAAACATGGAATTACTTTTCCCATTCTGAAGTTTCAGGAAATTGAATCTTTGGGCAAAAATGTGCCATTTCAGAACCAGACAAGCAGACTTGCGGTTTTGGTTTGCCTTTGCCCCAAAACGTTAAGTCTAGTCCTAGGCCTAGAACTGGAACTTAAATGAGAGCTAGGATTTGCCACACAGAAAGGATGGTATCTAGATTGTAAGCTCTTTGAGCAGGGACTGTGTTTTGTGTATGGTGTACAGCGCTGCGTATGCCTTACCACCAGCCATTGACCTAGCGGTAAAGACTCATGTGGTAACCGGGTGGTAATGACGTACGCGCATCAAATGCCACTTGGCGTGCGTCCGATAATAAAAATTATTTTTCGGACGCGTGCCAAAAATGAAATTACCACAAGAGCCATGCGGTAACCGGGTGGTAACTCCATTTGGGCGCATGTAGATGCTTAAATGGCCTAGTAAAAGGGTCCCAGAACGCATAACCGGTTAGGAGAGGCTTTTATCTGGTTAGCTAGCTTACCAGCCATGTGCCACTGAGTATCAACTGTGCCCACTGCAGTGTTGTTCAAGCAATGTGAGGGCAGAGTCAAGGCAGAGCTGGGAGTTACCTGGGCTCCCGCCAATATTCAAGGGGTCCTAATTTAACCAGGTTGCTAACCGGGTACCACCATTGAATATCAGTATACCTGTATAACTCCCAACGGCCTTCCCAGATCCAGATATTGAATGCCAGTATCCAGATAGGGGCTGCTACTGAATATCTAGTCTAATTTAGCCAGTGATGGCCAGTGTTTAAAGAAATGCCAAGTGCAACTGGGTGAATATTGTCCCCAAAATATGAAATAAATTTTAATTGAAGTGTTCAGTCCATATAAGATTAGGCATCAGTAAATATGTCTTTATTTTATGCTTTATGCATTTCTATTAAGTCTCATGCTTGTCTCCTCTCCCATCTCTTTTTGCTGTCATCCACCTTTCTTTGTCAGTCGCTCGTTCCTCCCATTTCCTCAGCCGATCATAACCCTCATGAGTTTCTGCGCCTCTTTCACCTTCCCTTCACCCTCTCCCCAGCCTCCTCCTCTCCACGCACACCTGCTGGTCTTTTTTGCTTCTCTCCGCTGTCCTGCTCCTAATCGAGTCTCCAGTCTGTTCCCCTTTCTCTTCCCTATCAACCATTCACTTCTCTACCTCCTCCAATATGGACCCCAGAAGCCACCTCTTCTCCCTTTACTGTATCCTGCTGTTCCTTCACTACTGTTGACTCCACTCTGAAGCTCCTCCAGCACCTTGTGGCTCTGTTTACTGTGAGGTATGTGGTGTTGGTACAGATTCTCCGGGGTCTCATAAGAATTAACTCCAGCAACACCCATCTTGCTGTAAACAGAGCAGCACAGCAAGAGATTTAGAGTAATGGGGACAAGTGCAGCCACCAAAAAAGAGGGAGCTGGGTGTGGGAAGGAGAGAAGCTGTGTCTCGTGATGCTCTTGCAAAAGAGCAACAGCGGCTGAGGAATTTCCAGAAACCAGGGACCAGAAATCTGAGCACAATGCAAATTACAACACAGTAGGTAGGTCCCTGCCCAAGAGAGCTTACAGTTTGTTAGTACCCCATTGAGCATACATTCACTGTTTGTTTTCAGTAGTTATTATCCTGAGGGATGGTTATCATTTATGGTTGATAATACCCTTTAAGAGCGCATTTCATTAATTTTCATGTTTCTCCACAGAAGGGTAACAGCTGTCGGTCGACACCACAATAAACCTTCCACTAACTAAGGAAGGTGGTTTAATTAACTTCAAGCTTTATTGATCTCACTTTTTTCCTTCTGTCACAAAGATCATTACACAAAATAGGAAAGGATGGGATAAGGTGAGAGTCAGGTATATTTTGTTCTCGGAGGCCAAGAAGAGATGTAGTTGTAACTTCTTTTCCACATGTGCAGGTTCTCCCACTGCCCGACCTGACATCGTGCCGAAGACTGAGCGAGTCAACGAGCCATGCAGCTGGAGGCACCAGGACTCTGAAGAGGAGGAAGAGGAAGATGACGACGAAACTCCCGACAGTCCAAGCATAGGTGAGTGAGGAGCAGAAACGTCTTAGCAGCTCACTTGTTTCTGGTATCATTTGCTCAGCATGGCAGTGCATTCAGGTAGCAGTAGCATGCACAGGCACGGGGATCCCGTTTACATTGTATCAGTGGCGTAGCTAGGTGGGGCCACAGGGGCCTGGGCCCCCCCCAAATTTCATCTGGGCCCCTGGTTTTGCATGCTCAATTTCACTGAAAGGAGTTTGCAGGAGGAAGAGAGAGCAGGGCAGGGAATGCAGTGGCACCGGAGACCGGCGCTGGACAAGGCTTCAGGTGACAGGGGTTGGGGACCCCCGCCAGCCAAGGTATTTGCTGCTGTGGGGTGCGGCGGGGGGAGCGGTGAGGCGGCAGGGCGGCAGACTAAAATGTGCCCCCCACCACCACCTTGGGCCAGAGCCGCTGAGAGACTGGGCCAGGCCCGGGACAAGGCCGCCCCCGGGCCCCCCCCCCCCCCCACCTGAGGTCGCTGGGGCCCCACCTCCACCCACCACCGGGCCCTCTCTCCACCCCCGGGCCCTCTGTACTGACCTTAAGCGCCTCACCTTCAAAAGCGCAGCAAGCAGCAGCAGACCACTCCTTCCTTCCGTGTCCCGCCCTTGCGGAAGTTACATCAGGCGAGGGCGGGACACGGAAGGAAGGAGTGGTCTGCCGCTGCTTGCTATGCTTTTGAAGGTGAGGCGCTTAAGTTCAATGCCAGGGAGCAACGGAGGGCGGGCGGGCTGGACTGTGGCGGCGGCGCCGGGCCCCTCCCCGGAGGCCCGGGCCCGGGGAATTTTGTCCCCCCTGTCCCCCCCTCTTGGCGGCCCTGCCTCGGGCTCTGGCCCCCTCCCATCACAAGGTCTGGCTATTCCCCTGCATTGTATGAAGACAGGGAACCTGAACAAGAAGAATATTCATGGAATGGTAGATGCAAGGCGGATCAAGCAGCAAAAGGCTAAGAGAAGACCAAAGAAAACACATAAGTATGTTGGGGTTTACTGACTGGGGAGGGTAGTGATTTATTTATTTGTTTATCACAATTTCTATTCCGCTCGATCCTACTTTCTCAGCAAATTATAAAATCACATACACATTATTAAAAAAGCAACATCGGTTAGGCAGTCCTAGGTGATTTAAACGGGCAGGAGCCCGAAAAAAGGAGAGAGATTGCATCTTCTTGTTCTTAAAAGAGCCTTAATATGTACCCTGTTACCAGGAGTTAGGAAAGGTCTGTAGAATGGATAAGGCAAGGTGTTAGGGCAGCCTGCGTGGTCAGAGGTTTAAGCTTCACTCAGGATACAGAGCTTCCTCTTCACCTGTAGCAACTTCTAAAGCAACCGCGTGGATATCCCTCTAACTTTTCAGTTTATTACAGGACTGATTTTGAAGCTGCCGCCAGAAGTATCATTTGGAAGAAGAGTGTTATAAGGGCTTGTCTATTTATTTATTTTTATTTTATTTGTGTTACATTTGTACCCCGCGCTTTTCCCCACTCATGGCAGGCTCAGTGCGGCAGGCAACGGAGGGTTAAGTGACTTGCCCAGAGTCACAAGGAGCTGCCTGTGCCGGGAATCGAACTCAGTTCCTCAGTTCCCCAGGACCAAAGTCCACCACCCTAACCACTAGGCCACTCCTCCATTACCACTAGGCCACTCCTCCACTGTTGCTACTATTTGAGATTCTACATGGAATGTTGCTATTCCAACATTCCATGTAGAAGTTGGCCCTTGCAGATCACCAATGTGGCCGCGCAGGCTTCTGCTTCTGTGAGTCTGACGTCCTGCACGTACGTGCAGGACGTCAGACTCACAGAAACAGAAGCCTGCGCAGCCTTCTACATGGAATGTTGCTAGTGGAATAGCAACATTCCATGTAGAATCTCCAATAGTAGCAACATTCCATGTAGAATCTCCAATAGTATCTATTTGATTACATTTGTACTCCGCGCTTTCCCACTCATGGCAGGCTCAATGCGGCAGGCAATGGAGGGTTAAGTGACTTGCCCAGAGTCACAAGGAGCTGCCTGTGCCGGGAATCGAACTCAGTTCCTCAGTTCCCCCGGACCAAAGTCCACCACCCTAACCACCCTTACCACTAGGCCACTCCTCCACTCTATAACCAGGCTCCTGAGGTTAGGCAGCCCTTTGCATGCGAGTATTTGCACATAAGCACCCTAAGCACTATCCTGGAGGGGCGTGTCCTGTAGGTTATGCGTTTTGGTGTGCTGAGGTATGCCAGCTCTGTGACTGGTTGTAACTGTGGGCGTGTACGTTTTAGGCACTCTGATGCCAGCTTACACTAGTATTCTACAGTGTGTTTAAAAAAAAACAAAAAACGATACAAAGCTTGTTTTCTGCATAACCTCGCCTAAACAATGTCACTTTACTACCTGGTTCTTCAACTGTCATTCTTTCTTCAGTGCAATCCTGACTAGCGATCGGTTGAGCCCGTTTCTCGCGATTTTCCAAATATATTTTACACTTACTCTCTTCCACCTCTCTTCTGGAAACTCTTGCACCAGTCTATGGGGCTCATTTGCAAAGCACTTAGTCTTACAAAGTTCCATAGGTTACTGTGTAACTTTATAAGTCTTAAGTGCTTTGAAAATACACCTCAATGAGAACCATAACCTTTCTCCAGATACAAATTTTTAATAAGGATCAGATCAGTGGATCAGTGATGTTCCTTGGACAGCTGGCACCCGGGGCAGGTTGCTGCTGTGCAACCCTTCCCCCCCCCCCCCCCCTATGGAGCATTGTTCTTACCTCCTGGGGTGCTGGGAGCAGCCACGTGGCTGTTGGCTCCGCCGGTTCCCTGCTCCCTCTGCCCCGGAACAAGAGGTAACATCAGAGGGAGCAGGGAACCCTAGGAACCGACAGCCGCACAGCTGCTCCCTCCACCCTCCCACCCCACCCCCGTAGCATGCACCCGGGGCAGACCGCCCCACCCTTGGTATGCCGCTGGATCAGATCCTCCTGACTGAAAACGATGGCAACTGTTTATGTTTAAAGCAAAATGGTGTCTGATTGCTAGATGATGGTGACGTTATTGAGGTGAGGTGGCCAGTTTGGTTGTAGGCTTCTTGCAAATGTATTCAGGATGATATATCCCACATAGCCAGGATGCAATTATATCGTAGGTGTTCTCTGCACTGCATCATTGCACCTAAAGGAAGATGCCCAGGTATAGAATTGCTGCCTATGTGCAGTAGTTAATATTTTCTCTCCGAGTGGAGGAGTGGCCTAGTGGTTAGGGTGGTGGACTTTGGTCTTGGGGAACTGAGGAACTGAGTTCGATTCCCACTTCAGGCACAGGCAGCTCCGTGTGACTCTGGGCAAGTCACTTAACCCTCCATTGCCCCATGTAAGCAGCATTGAGCCTGCCATGAGTGGGAAAGCGCGGGGTACAAATGTAACAAAAAAATAAAAAATATATATAAATAATTTTTTTCTAAGTTACTGTATCATAGATGAAATCTCCAAAAAAAAGGACATTTCCAACCTATTAATTACATTTCTTGGAGTTATAGGTACTTAATTTGTACTGCTGTACCAAAGTCTGTTATAATCGGATGTCAAAATGATTGTGCAAGTTTAAAACTTGGAAACAGACTTAAATAAAAACTGAATAGCTAGTATAAGTTCTTGTATTTGGTTTTGGTGGTGATGGTAAAAGTTGTAAGCTGCCTTGTGCATCATTTGGAAAGGTAGGGTAAAGAGTCCCACATTTTTTACATTTAAATTAAAAGGCATAAAAGTAATTTTGTTTCCAGCTTGGGAAGAAATTAGATCTAAGGAAGAGGAATCTTGGCTCCTGGCAGTTCTTTATTGGAGGTGGGAGAGGGGTCCTCCGGAAGTTTGTTTTGTAATACTAATCATTTATGTCATTTGTATAGCTGTACTGGAGATATGCAGCTCTATACAGTAGTAATAAGCGTTGAGGTAAAATATGATCCTGTCTGAAAGAGCTTAAAATGTAAGTACTTACCTGAGACACTGGGAGATAGGGACTGGGCCAAGGTCACAAGGAGTGTCAGTGACAGAATCGGGATTTGAACTCTCCCTTTTCTGATCCTCAGCCCTTGCACTAATCAGTAGGTCACTTTCTCCATTCTGTCGCCACCTGCTGGAGGGGAGGATAAAACCCAGAGGCTTGTCTCTGAGGGAGGTTCAAGCTAATTAACAGGTAAAAGATTTCCCTCTGTTTTCTGTCCTCGTCCCTCTTTCTCTTGCTGTATTTATGTCTGCATCTCACACAAGTGGAAGTGGGGAATCTGTTTTATTTTTAAATAATGCTGCTACTGGAGGATCAGACGAAACTGCTGCTGTTCTCTTTTTCCGCAAACAGATATCCAGCCCGACGTCATAATAAAGATGGAGCCGGAGGAAGAGCCAGGGGAGTGGGGACAGGACCCGACAAGCAGGGAGCCTCCACCCAGCTGCTTCATAGGTGAGTGATGAAGTTCAAGGGGTCTGGTTGCACAACATGACGAAAACCCTTTGGGGCAGTGGCGTTTCTAGGAGGGGGGGCGGTGGGTGCGGTCCGCCCCGGGTGCATGCCGCTGGGGGGGGGTGCCACGCGCCTGTCGGCTCCGCTCGTTCCATGCTCCCTCTGCCCCGGAACAGGTTACTTCCTGTTTCGGGGCAGAGGGAGCATGGAATGAGCCGACAGGTGCGCGGCACCCCTCCCCCCCCAGCAGGTAAAAATGCACTTGAGGGGGGGGGTGTCGTTTAGCCGGGGAGGGGGGGCACTGCACCCGGGGGGGGGGTGCATCGGTGATCCGCCCCGGGTGTCATCCGCCCTAGGAACGCCACTGCTTTGGGGGCAATTTTATAACTGAGCACCACAGATTAGGTGCCTCGATGCTGAGGGCTAATTTCTTTTTTTTTTTGTTTTTACAACGTCATCATCCAAGTAACACAATTTACATAACCATTACTGACCAAACAGCAAAATGATAATTTCCAGGACCCCTAAGACAACTGACCTCACCCACCCTCAAAAAAAAAAGAAAAAATGGCCAAGGGCTAATTCTCTAATGGCATCTGGGTACCAAAATTCCGTTATGGAATACTAGAGTGAGTCGATATCAATGTATCTACCTTTAGGCATGTCCACTTATGCCAAATCAGTGGCAGCCCAGGGCCGGCTTAACCATTGGCCCAGAGGTTGGGCCAGGGCGCCAGCGACTAAGGGCGCCAAAGTACCCAACCTCTGACCTCACTTGGCCTACAGGTTAAGCCTTCCCCCCCCCTCCACTCAGTCCATTTTCTCCCCTTCTCTCTTCCCCCTCCTTGTGTATCTGGCATTGTTCCCTCTCCTCTCTCACTCATCTTGTAAAATTTATGTTGGTTGCCGGCAGGAGCCTTTGGCCAGCCTACAAGAGGGAGAGATGTCGAACCCCACTGGGTGGAGGGGGGGGGGGAGGAGGGGGTGCTGGAAGCTATTCTATGGGGGTGGAGGCCACCACCAAAGCAAGTTGGCTCAGGGCAGCACTATTCCCTGAGGTAGGCATATGTAGGCATTCCTAAATGCAGCCCTTTAGCATATAACTTACAAGTATTCTGTAAGTTATGCATATAAAAGTTTAAACCCACTCATGTCCCTCCCTTGTGATCCCCCTTGCATTTATGTGCTAAGCGAATTACATGCTTACATTTGTGCATGCAGTCGGCACATTTAATTTAGGCGCCAGGTTATGGAATGAGGGCGTTTGTATGTGTCAAGTTCACTGCTCCAGGGCCACCGAGAGACGCCTAAGCCGCTGCAGTCCCCAGTCTCACCTGCCTGCCTCCACGGCTCCAGGCCCCCGGCATTCAAAGCGGCAGTCGCAGATCGCCTCTCTTCTGGCCTTCCCTCCCTGTGTCCCGCCCTCGTCTGACGTAACTTCCAGTTTCCGCGAGGGCGGGACACAGGGAGGGAAGGCCCGAAGGGAGGCGATCTGTGACTGCCGCTTCGAATGCAGGGGGCCTGAAGCCGAGGAGGCAGGCAGGTGAGACCGGGGACTGCAGCGCTGGCGGCCCGACCCCGGCACCGGGCCCCCCTTGGAGGCCCGGGCAATTTTGTCCCCCCTTGCCCCCCCTCCCTCTCAGCAGCCTGCACTGCTCTCTTGCTACGGCAAACAGGATTTTACAAGGAAGAGGATGTGGCCCAGTGGTTGGAGAAAAAGGCTGAGAACTGGGGAAGCCAGGGTTTCAAACCTGCTTCTGCCACTGATACTGCTTGTGATCTTGGACCAGCCATTATCTCCCATTGTCTCAGGTACCCACTTAGATTGTAAGCTCTTTGGGGCAGGGACATATTGTGCCTGAGGATATACCACTGCCGTACAGTACTGTGTAAGTATAGCAGCATATAAAAAGTACCTGCATATAATAAACGTTAACCACTTTGATTGTACCACAGAAAGGCAGTTTAGTGCTATCTAAAAATATATACATTATTAAATAAAGATCATCAGACAAATAGTGCAATGCAAAGGTATCGCCTACAATTTTGATACGTCGGCAATGAGCTTTGCAGAGCTGTTCCAAAGATGGGAGAACAGCTCTTGGGGGTTGATCACAAATATATGAAGTTTATTTGATGCTGGGCATTGGTACTGCTACCAATTGCTCTGTTTAGCTGCTAGGAGATGTGTGTGTTAGAGGGACTAATACGTCCTTGACATGAGCAATAGGAAAGTCCTAGCACAGTTGCATAATATCAAACAAGCAATCAAAAAACCCCTCCAAAATGTATTGACAGTTTGACAGGTACTGAGAGGCAATATAGAACGTCACTGAATCTGACAAAAGAGAAAGGTGAGCATTCCAGCTTAAAGTGAACAAACTCATGTTTTAGTTGCTTCACAGTCACGCGAGCTTCATTTTGGCCTGGGGATGGTTTTGTGAGGCTGAAGCTTCGCTGGGCTTAAAATATAATGATTATGGTGATCTTCATTCTTAAACTGGAGGCGCCCAGGTTACCACATGGCCACTGCAAGGGTATTAGGCCTTGAGGCACACCTACCTAGTCCCATCAAGTTGTCAGTATATCCACAATGAATGTACATGAGATAGATTTGCATGCAATACCTCCTTGGTATGTAAATGTCTCATGCATATTCATTATGGATATCCTGAAAACCTGACGGGACTAGATGTGCCTCAAGGACTGGGTTGAGGAGCACTGTCCTGGGTGAACTTCTCAAGTTTTGGACTCCTATGACCCAGTGGCGTAGCCACAGGTGGACCTGGGTGGGCTGGGGCCCATCCATTTAGGGCTCAGGCCCACCCAACAGCAGCACATATTTAGTGCTAGCTAGTGGGGATCCCAGGCTTCGCCAGCTGAAGACCTCCCCCTGATGGTGCTGAAAACACTGCTTTCCACTTCAGCAGTCTAAGCTTCCTAAGCTGCTGATACTGGCCTCATCACATTGGGGGGGGGGGGGGGGGGGGGGGAGAGGAGAATACTTGGTGCCCACCCACTTCTTGACTAGGCCCACCCAAAATTTGCTGTCTGGCTACACCCCTGCTATGACCCCACCCTCCTGAGAGCTAAAGACACCCATATATTCTAATGGGTGTCTCTAGTGTTCAGCACACTCTAAAAACGCTAGCGCACCTTAGTAAACAGGGCCCTTCATGTTGTTAAATTCGAAAAGGCCACATTTATGAAAAATGAATGCTTTCAAATGCTTTCGAAAGCTCAGGTAATCACTCCTAGCCCTAAGTGATAAAGGTAACCCGTTCCATATTGATACCATCTGGCATTGTAAAGATGCGGAGCGATGTGTACTCGACTTCAATTTTGTTGCTTCTGGAAAACCCAATAATAGTTGGTCCCTAGTTTTATATCTCGAAATAGTACTATAAAGTAACGTTTAACAAACACATCATATAAGCAGGAGCCTCTCCAGTCAAAAACCATGACATACAATTTAAAATCAGTCCATGCTTTGATCGGCAACCGCTGCAACCTAGAATAATATCTTTGAACTGAATCAAATCTGGTTAGACCATAGATCAACCTGACTGTATTATTTTGAGCGGTCTGTAGTCGATTTAACAAGATCTTAGAGCAGCCTATCAAAGCAAGGTCGCAATAATCAAATCGAGGCAGCAAAAATGACCAAACAAGTATGCTAAAGGAATCTACAGTAATATACTTTTATATAGACCTTAGGGATACTTTTACTAAAACACGTAGGCACCTACGCGCGTATAACGCATTAAATTAGAACTACTGCCCGGCTACCGCGTGCCCCAGGCGGTAATTCTAATTTTGACGCGCGTCTGGCAGAAAATAATTTCTATTTTCTACCTCGTGGCGCTAACCGGGTGGTAATCGGCAGTGTACGCACACTGACAATTACCTCCCGGTTAACGCGTGAGACCTTACCGCTAAGTCAGTGGGTGGCGGTAAGGTCTCGGGCCCAAAATGAGCGTGCGCTGATTTTTATTTTGCCGCACGTCCATTTTCTCGAAAATAAAAGCGGCCTTTTTTGCCGGCGTGCTGAAAAATGGACCTGCACGCGTCCAATACACATGCCTACACCAGCGCAGGCCATTTTTCGGCATGCTTTAGTGAAAGGGCCCCTTAATTTCCTAAGGATATAATAATCAGACTTCACCATATTTATCTGAAGCTGCATTGTAGGCAAGGTGACCAGTTCAACCCGTAAAATTCTGGCTTGTAGGTCTAGTATGAAGATATTATGCTCAATAGTAAAACGAGGAAACCATCAAGAAATGGTTCTGACGCAGTAGCTCTGTCCATTAGCCAGAGAGTGGGCCTCACAGCATCTCCATCCTCATAAAAAATGCCTGTAGTCCTTACTCCTCACCACTAGAGAGAGCTAATTACATATAATTTGATGAATTTCAGTGTCGCATTTAGCATCTGCTGTATTCATGGGTGATGGAGAAACAAAATTGCAGTAAGGAAAATTAAATGTATTAAACTGTACTTTGTCTTTATTTAGGAGAAGATGGGACTGTGAGTGGAGAGAGGTCCAATGCAGGACTTGATCCGCAGAAAATACTGTCTGAAGAGCATTTGGCCATGCCACACGGAATCCACACCACAGAAGGACCATTTAAATGGCTCGGTTATGGTAATGGCTTTGTACAGGAGCCATGTCGTTTAAGGCAGCAGAAGCAGGTTCAGCCAGGAGAGACGCAGTACGTCTGTACTGAGTGTGGGAAAATCTTCAGCAACAAGCACTATCTACTTGCGCATCAGAGGACCCACACGGGGGAGAGACCCTATGAGTGTCCTGAATGTGGGAAGACCTTCACGCACAGGTCCTCTTTGGCCTACCACAAGCGAACACACACCGGCGAGAAACCTTACCACTGTGTACTGTGTGAAAAAAGCTTCGGATCCCACACGTCTTTCATCGTACACCAAAGGATGCACACGGGTGAGAGGCCATATCAGTGCCATGAGTGTGAGAAGAACTTCAGAAAGTTGGGGAACCTAAAAGTTCATCTTAGAATCCACACGGGGGAAAGACCATACCCCTGTACAGAGTGTGAGAAGAGCTTCAAGCAGAAGCCTGACCTCATTCAGCACATGAGAACCCACACTGGAGAGAGACCCTACAAGTGTGCTGTATGTGACAAAAACTTCATGCATCGCTCGGCGCTCATTCAGCACAAGAATACCCACAGGGAAAGGTCTTACCTGTGTACCATCTGCGGGGAGACCTTGAATGAGCTGAATGCCTTCTATGCCCACCAAAGAACTCACACAGGGGAGAGGCCGCACCAGTGTACGGACTGCGGAAAGAGCTTCACAAAAAAGTCCGACTTCATCAAGCATCGCCGAACGCACACGGGGGAAAGGCCGTTCCAGTGTGAGGAGTGCCAGAAAAGCTTCAGCCGCAAGGACAGCCTGATAAGTCACCGGAAGATCCACACCGGTGAGAAGAAGAAAGCTCACAAGTGCAACGAGTGCGAGAAAAGCTTCAGCACCAATTCGCTTCTTCTGCAGCACCTGGGGACTCACGCAGAAGAGAAGCCCACCGAGCCATCACTAAAGCAGGAGATAGACTCTGTACTCTTGTAGTGCCCGGAGAAGCCCACTCATAGATGGGCTCTGTTTTCTTGTAGCAGCTGGCAGTTTGCATGGATTCATACAGTTGACGCTGGGGCAGCAACCAGGCTGTCATTGAGGAGAGGCCATTGCAGCCAGCATCGGGGCAGGATCCGAGCTCTCTCTTCATGTAGCCTGGTTTATTACTGACGGCAAGACTGAAGAACAGTGTTACATACTACATGTAGGAACAGCTTTGCAGTGACTCAGATATTACTCACCAGACTTATTCTGGCATATCCAAAAGACTTTTCACAGATGAGTGAATCCGTGCTAGAGTAACCTTCATCCACTGGAAACCCTATAAATGCTACAATATCCTGTTACCAGAGGAACACTGGGACCAGGATCCAGCCAAATGTAGAGAATGAAGATGATGTGATCACATTGAACGTTACCAGAAAACTTGGTAAAGGAAAAATCATACAAGGACTGGTTTTGCTCCAACAAGTGTCTGTACCAAGCAGCAGTTCTGTAGTACGTACGGAGAGACAGACGCACATTAAGTATCAGGAGATGCAGAGACCAGAAAAATGTATTAGGAAATGACAGTGATCACTTTACATAACTTTGGACTGGTAAAAAAAAACTTAACCTTGAAGTGTTGCCTGTATATATGACGCCCTATGAACCCCAGAAGGAAATTGTCTTTGGCACAATGCAAGTACTAAGAAGAGCATTAGTATTAAATCAGAGATACTGAGATTGTACTTAATGTACCTGAATTGGACAAACACTAACTCCAGGGAAGGAAACACAACTGGGGACAAATAAATATGAAAGCAAAGTGGTGAAATGGACTCATTCTAGGTGTAGTGCACAGACGAACAACTTATTCTGCCACATCTGCTTTTGCCTTGCTGGTACTGGCTGAGGCTCTTTCCAGAGGTGGAGACACTAAAGGAAATATCCAGAGATGCCGTCCTGAGGTGATGGAATCACTATAGTCATCTAATACCAACAGAACTCAACTCAAGGGGAAGAGACTAGATGGGACACTCCTGGTAAATCTGAGAATGCGAGTGCTACTGAAAATGGGTCTTTATGGGATCCAGTCAACAAGTGGTACAAAACCAGTAGGGACATGGCTTTTGACATATTTATGTGCGGGGGTTCTTTTTTTGTTTAGGTGAAATGAAGAGTTTGATGGCACTGGAATTTCCTCCTAGTTTAAGAAAGAGCTCCAATCATGATCGGTTAGCGTACCATACAGTGGTGGCCCTACCATTAGGCCATCTGAGGTGGGGGGGGGGCCTCAGGCGGCACTCTTTTGGAGCAGCATCCACCCCCCACCCGCCTGCCCACATGCTGCACTCTGCCAACAATCCCCTGCCCTTCCTTCCCCGAATTTACCTTATCTTTCCAAAAGTCAGGCCGGCAACAGTTCCTATACGCTGCCCTTAAGCTGACCCCTTCTCTCTTATGGCCCGCCTCTCTGATATACTTCCTGTTTCCGCGGAGGTGGGGTAGGTCGCAGTAGAGAGAAGGGGCTGAGGCCAGCATCAGGGCAATGTATGGGAACTGCATGCTGCTGCCCTGACTTTTGGAAAGCCAGAAAAGAAGGTAAATTCGGGGAAGGGAGGGCGATGTCAGACTGGGGGGGGGGGAGACCATCCCTTCGCCTCAGATGGCAGATTGTCTTGGGCCACCCCTGATCCTATATACACAGCAACATTTTTACGGAGAAATGTTATGTTATTTTGAGTCTTATTCCACCACTACCTGGACAGTTCAGGGTGGATTACAATTTAAACTAGATCAGACAATCTGGGAGTTATGATACTATTAAATAAATACAAAAGAGTAACTTAACATTAATATTACAGTAATTAATTAGAAGATATGAGACCAGTCTTTTGAAAAAGAAAAGATTTCAAAGTTTCCTGAATTTTACATAACGATGACATGACCTTAAAAATAAAGGTAAGCTGTTCCAACATGTAGCAAATTGATATTGTAGTGAAGATGTAAATTGTTTAACCAGTTTTAGTTTAAGAGCATCAGGGAAACGTAGCATAAACTGATTTTGCACGGCATAACAAGAAGGAACATTTCGTAATGGCAGTGCTAAGTTCGTCAGATAACAAGGAGAATTCCATAGAAAATTTTAAAACTGTAATGTTTAGCTTAAACTGTATACGGGCAAGTATTGGAGCCAATGCAATTCCAGATAATAACTTTTGACAGACTCAAATTTTGATAACCCAAAAATTAGTCTAACTGCTGTATTTTTGCATTACCTGTAAATGGTTGATTAATGTGTTAGAGCAACAGATCAAAACAAGATTTACAATAATCAAGTCGAGACAACACAAGAGATTGAACCAGCATTTGAAAAGTGACCCTAGTGAAATATTTCCTTACTGCCCTAAGCTTCTTAAGAATATAATGTTTTCTTCATAACTTTGGAGTCCTAAAATTTTAGTTTGAAAGAAACTAGTTCTCCTTAGATTTGCGATCATAAAGTTTTTCCTTAATTTCTCATCAGTACTTTCCCCTATCCAAAGAACTGAGGGGAAGAAATAAGAAAAGCTGATTTTTTTAAAATGGTAAAATCAGAAGACAGATTCCAACTCATGCATAAAGAATTAGTTGGGGCTGAGCATAGTGAAAAAAATCGCTAATGTCTTTTTTTTCAGGCAGTATTAAGAAAGCAAGCGGGGAAGGCATGCGGAGCATAGCTCATGTAATTCTTTTAATCCCCTGCTGTGTCTCTCTCTTTTTGTGTCTTTTTGTGTGTGTTTATGTTTTGTTTTGTGTTTTACACTCACATACAAAACACAGATTATATATTTGTGTTGGCTCCGTGTGTGTCTGTGACAGGGAGTGTAAAACAGGGAAAAGGCTGTTTGAAAGGAGCAATTCCCTAACTGCTATCAGTGTTCTTTCCAGAAATTTTTGCTAGCCGGATGGCATGAAGACGTAGCCAAGTGGGGGCGGCGGAGTATTACACAGTATTATAACATTTTCTGTTAAGTTAAGCTGGATGGTCAGTAAAATCAGCTGAGGGGCATGCCCTTTCAAAAGGTCTAGGGGAGAGCACTGGTTATGTTTCCACGTGTCTTAAGTTTTCTGTGCTGTAAAAGCAGAAACTGTCCCCCCATAGAAATGCATAGAAAATGTATTTCTTTGTAGTAGGTCCAGTGGAATCTTCCTGGGTGGAAGAACTCTGAAATCCAATGAGAAGAAACAGAACTGAAAAGGTATGTTTCGGCCACCAGCCTGCCTCAGGAGTCTTTTTTTTTTTTTTTTATATAAATGTTTATCATAATCTCCAGTATCGAATCTTTCTTGTGTAATGGTACAAACGATTTACTTGGCTTTTCATTGTGCGATCGGAAGACACACTGATTTCTTATGTTTTCACAAAGGTCTTTCTTAAAGACCAATCTTTTGTACCATTACACAAGAAAGATTCGATACTGGAGATTTTGATATACATTTATGTAAAATAGACTCCTGAGGCAGGCCAGTGGCCGAAACATGGTATCGTGTCGAATCTTTACTCAATACATTTTCTGAGATTTATGATTATTGTCCCAGTCTTTTGAGTTTGTGGTGGCCTTCCCACTGCCTTTTCTTTATAATAGTCCAAGCTGGACCCCGTTTTCAAACCCTGTGCCTTTCACTGGGTTCCATACTCCCACCCCCACCAAATTTGGTCTTTGAAATTTTTAAAAAGCTATGTCACCTCCAGGTAGACAGACAAGCAATCTAGACTGATTTGTCTAATTTGTTTCCCACATTTTGTAGGGTTGGAAAGAAAAAAATGAAGATTAGCCATTCTCAAAACATCTTGGTATATCTGTTAGCCTTACAAACAGACCATCTCTACCTGATTACTTAGCCCAATGTGATTAACTTTAAAAGGGGACCCCAGACCTTCTAGGAGACATTGGAGTTTGATGACAGGGTGCTATGTGCCCACATTCATTTTTACCTTTGTAGTGTAGACTCAGCTACTGAGTGCTTGCACCTCTTTGGCCTGCATTTTTTCAGTTCCTTTTTGCCATGACCTTCCCTCCATCCCTGTCCAGATCTCTTTTGTAACGCTTCACAGGGACTTTTAGATGTACGTAAAAGTTGCTACATTCTCTTAAAGTCAAAGATGGATTTCTCCAGAATGCAAAAAAATGACCAGAGCACGTCAGTTATAATAACCTAGGCTATGACAGCTGCCTTCCCACTACTGTACCACAGACCCTGTTTGATCTCCGGCTTGACCCTCCTTTCCACATTGCTAAGGGATTCTCTGTGCTTGCAACAGCCTTTTTCAATTCTGTTAACTGTTTTCATCTTCATCACCTCCATCCATCAACCAGCCTTTCTGTAAACAAACCATTCCTTGCATTAGCCCCAAGGCTAGCCACATCCAGCCTCCTGTCACAACTCCTAGTTCTGTATTAACAACACTTCCATCGGTATTTTTAAATTTATTTTTTTTTGTTGGGCTTTATTAACCTCCCTTATGAAAAGATTCATTCAAGGAGGTGTATAGCAATTTATCATAAAACTTACAATTTTGTTTCATTAACAGCACAATAGTAAAATGACTGAATGTAAGAATAAATACAGTCAACGAGGTAAACGTTGGAAACGGCGAAGTGAATCCTAGTAATAGGACTAACATGATACAGTATCAGAAATATACACAATGGAGTGGCCTAGTGGTTAGGGTGGTGGACTTTGGTCCTGGGGAACTGAGGAACTGAGTTCAATTCCCACTTCAGGCACAGGCAGCTCCTTGTGACTCTGGGCAAGTCACTTAACCCTTTATTGCCCCATGTAAGCCGCATTGAGCCTGCCATGAGTGGGAAAGCGTGGGGTACAAATGTAACAAAAAAAAAAAACAGCACCATTGAACAATCATATAACTACCATAAACGTCAGTACAAACAGTACCATAATAGACAGCGTGGAAGAACATTCAAATAACAGACATAATACGATGTCAGCACATTACCAATGAAACACCTAATAAGCACACATTAGAACCTTCAAATATTAGGTGCAGGAGAGGAGCTGAACTTGCTGTGGTCAGATCCAGTGCTTGACGTGTAGCAACGTCTCAATATTAAGCCATCCTCAGCTAGGACTGAAGCTTTCTCATGCAGTATTAGTCCTGGAGAAAACTGAAGCTTTTGCACATTGACCCACCGTACAAATGATCCAGTGACAATGTTGTCTAGGAGCTTTCCAGACCACATGCATGTCCTTTCTTTAGATGTGACACACGGTCACTTCAGGTTGGATTATTCTGCGGGTAGTTTCATGTTTTGTCACTGTGCTGCAGCTGGCAATTTTTGATTTTTACCGAGTGCTGAATCCTGTACCGTGATGCTGGAGAATCATCTCTTTGAGTGTTCAGAAGAACCCCACAGTCCTCTCAGACAGCTTGTCGACTTCTGTGCAAACCCTTTCATCTTGTTCCACTGTTTGGCAGTATTGCATCTTCTTTACAGACTGTTTATATATGTGTGTACATATGTAATGACAGTGTAACTATATATATATATATATATATATATATATATATATATATATACACACATTAGTTTCTCAGAATATTTGAAGAATCAAGAGCCTGTAGTAGGTCCATGAGCCAATTTAGTGTCTTGAGTGTAACTAAACAAAGCTGATTGTTATCAGGTCGCTGATATGATACTGTCTTCACACTGCAGAGATTAGCCTATTGAGCGTCATCAGCACCTGTAACATTTATCATCAGCTCTCCCTCTTTGTAACACTGGCTCAGAGGTTGCAACCACTAAAGCAAATAGCCCACAAGGATCATTTGGTTCAACAAGATTGTGGTATTTTTTTGTGGAGGAGGGGGAGAGGGTGGTCTGGCAAGTTTCCTCCTCCTTCTCCTTTGGTCTTCCAGCTCAATTAGAACTAGGAGTGGGTTCAGGCATTTATTTATGTTATTTATTTGTAATTACCCATGTATGTCTTTCACCTTTACATTAGACTAAGTCATTGTAGTGTATTCTTCTTCTGGTGTCCAGGCACCTTCTAATCAAAGTATGTGCCATGGAGCAGAAATTATTGGATTCCTCGCAGCTCTGGGATTCATTATCAACCTAAAACAGTCCAATATAACTGCAACTCAAACCCTACAGTTCATAGGAACATAGATAAATACAGTATAGTCAAGGGTCCCCCCCCCCCCCCCACAGAATCACTGCAACTCTTTACTAGATGTGAATAAGGTGGCAGCTCTGCTTTCATTCCCTAGTGATTTAAAAAATAGCAGTGGTTTTTGTGTTGGTACAGGTTTCAGTCTTCAGCTGCTGGACCTTGGATTGTTCACACACAGTGCCCTAAAACACAAGCTCCGCTGCTGTTGCAAGGTGATCTGTTGTGTTTCCATGGAAATTGTTGAGGATGAATGAATGAAAGAGTGTCCAAATGATTTTAAAATGGTATCATGTGAACAATTCATGTATACAGCTGAAGTGTGGGCAGCTTGGGACTTTGCAAATATTTTAAATTATTATCTCCCTTATTTTAGGGCCAAATGGCCTTTAGCCTTTACTGGGGTCCTTGATAAGCTGGTGTTTCTCAGACCAAGAGCTTTTTAGGGTCCACCGGGGAGGAGGAGGGGAGGGGAGGGGGGAAGAGACCCAATGGCCACCTCCTAAGCTGTTGGTGAAACAAAACAGGTGTTTCTTTGAGAGCTGTTTTCATCACTTTTCTTAGTCGTGCATTTACTGGAGCATGTTTTTAGTAGGCCGGCTTCTAGATAAGTTACGCTGGAATGGATCGGCTCCTCAGTTATGGAACAGCCCATCAGTTATGCTAAGCAGTGTTGGACTGCCACTTACTGCTTGGCAGGGTCACCCTGTGTGCAGGGTCTGCGATTTAAATTCTATGTACTCCTGCAGGAATTGACAGTGTCATTGTGTTCAGATCATTAATAAAAACAATAGTGGATGTGTGTGTGATCATTAAATTAAAGTGTGTTACTGACATTTTTGCTGGTGTCCTGTTCTTGAGAAATGTAATTTTCAGATCGCTACAGCTGCTGTTGTTTTAGTGGACAGTCGTCCTTTTTTATTGGAGGAGCACTGAGCTGATTGAACATCCTTCTTACTCACTTATGTAGAGATGTACAATATTGTAAAAACAGCTTGTTTATGCTTATTACATTCATTTGCTATACTACGTCTTAATTAGGCCCAAGCAGTTTATAAAGATTAAAATATGAATTTAAAATCAACAAGAAAGGAATGCCATAAACTAATAAGCCAGAACTACATGCATAAAAATAATCTACAAATCTACACGTGGACTTGGGTCATCTTGACAAGGAGCCTGGGTTTCATAAACCAAGTGAAATTTGCCAGCCACATCGTCTCTCTGGCTGTATGGGAGACTTGGTCCAAGAGTCCTTGGCTGGTCTGGCCATGACGTTGGTACTGATGACAAGATTGTTGTTCTGGTACAATGTCACCCTTGGCAACATTCTTTATCTGTATGCAAGGCTGAGGCTCATTGAACAGGCTTTAGCAGTGAAAGATGAAAAATCAAGATCTGTCTTTTAAAGCCAAGTTGTTAATGCTGGATATTGCCATGTTATAATCCTTTATTTATTTAATTTATTTGTAGCATTTGTATCCCACATTTTCCCACCTATTTGCAGGCTCAATGTGGCTTACATTTGCCGTAATGGCGATTGCCATTCCTGACTACAAATATGCACATGGTTTTGCAATCAATTGCGTACAAACATGTGCCTATATCTTTGTTATATAGGCACACATATAGTGCTGTATATAGTACTTCATATTGCTTGTTTTGTTCTTACATATCCCTGGAATAGTAATGTTGTTGCCATAGCTCTATTCTTCTACGCTTATAGATTACTATGGAAACTGTAAAAATGGGTCCAAATAAATGCGAAATCCTTCAACATTCCATTCAAAAGAACATGTTGGTAAATATGGTAAAGAAAGAATTAAAGGAAGATTCAGGCATGAAAAAAACAATTTGAAAAAGAAAATTAAAAGATAGAATTTCACATCTGCAGCGAGAGAAAATTAGTTCTATAAAACATGGAATCAGGGAACTTATTGAGAAATCAACTAAGCTTTAATTCTCTGCAGGAATCAGTGCTAAAATCTAATGTGATATCAGTTCTGCAATGCATTGACAACATGAATACATGCCTAAGGAATCTCACAAAAAAAATACATTTTAAAATATGCTGTATAGGTTATCACGCCATAAAAACGTAGGTAAGGTCTTACATAGAAAAGAAGCAAGTGCTATTATATCCATAATCCTGCTAATTTTCCCTTTATCGCATACTCATTACTGACAAAAGGCCTTACCGCCACCAGGGCTCCCGTACTTCTCACGCGGTAATCGGGTAGTGGACAGTAACGTGCCTGCAGATGTTTATGTCCTTGGTTTTTTCTTGTTCCAAAATTGAACTTTTCACTTTTGGAAAGCTATTCATTTTGAATGTTTTCCAGTGCAAAAATGTCCATCTGAAAGCTATAATCAAAGAGGAAAGGCAGACATTTTTCCTGTTTCATTAAACCCCCAGGTGGGGTTTTTTGTTTCTTTGGGGGGGACTTAAGGCTTTTTTTTTTAATGCCCCTCCACACCTCACTGGGTTGGTCAAAGTTTGAATGTTAAAACTGGTGAAAGATATGCATATATGGTTGCTCAATAGCCTGGTTGTCAACATTGGAAAGTAATTTAAGGGTCCTTTTACTAAGGTGCGCTAAAAAAAATGGGTTGTGGTAGTGTAGGCGCAGGTTTTGGACACACGCCAATCCATTTTTCAGCGCACCTTATTTAAAAAAAAAAAAAAAGGCCTTTAAAAATTTTTGCCGAAAATGGATGTGTGGCAAAATCAAAATTGCCGCACGTCCATTGTGGGTCTGCGACCTTACTGCCAGCCATTGACCTAGCGGTAAAGTCTCACGCAGTAATGACCTCCGTGTGCCAAATGCCACTTGTCCATGTCTGATATGCGCATCCGAAAATTCAGCTGCGCGTATCAGACGCACGGCAAAAAATGAAATTATCGCAAGAGCCACGCGGTAGCCATGAGATAACTCCATTTTGCTGCACCTTGGGCGCGTCTAGATGATTATGCGGCTCAGTAAAAGGGGCCCTTAGTCAATGTATCCACTCGGTGGCAACTACAGTGAAGCTGCTACTTATTATTTCTATAGCGCTACTGGACATACGCAGCACTGTACATACTAAATGCAGGTTCTTTCTCTGTCCCTAGTGTGCTCACAATCTACGGGACCCTTTTACAAAGCAGCAGTAAGTCCAACGTGGGCTTATCACACTCTAATCTGGAGCTACTACTGTCCCAACGCGGGCACCGGGGGTAGTTCCAGCCCCCATTTCTCTCGCTTGGGAAAATAGACCTGTATTTTTTTAGTGTGCCGCTAACCCGGTGGTAATTGGGCAGCACTGTATGCTACCAGGTTACCACTGGGTTAGCCCTTTCTGCCACTTCAGTGGGTGGCGGTAAGTGCTCCTCCGCACATAGCCACTTAGAGCAATCTTAGTACATGGCCGTGGCTATTTTCAGCCTTTCTTACCAGCTGCAGTAAAAAGGGCCACAGGGCGCAGCAAAAATGGCCCCTGCCACTAGCCCAGGGCCCTTTTTACCGTAGCTTAGTAAAAGGACCCTTACATTTTTTTGTACCTGGGGCAACAGAGGGTTCAGTGGATAATGTTTTACTAAGGCGCGTAGGCACCGACGCACATTCAACGTGTGTCAAATTGGAACCACCGCCTGGCTACCATGTGCCCCGGGTGGTAATTCCATTTTAAGACAGCTACCCTACCACTTTATCCAATCTAAACCTGAAAATACCATGGCTTGCATCACAGCTCGAACATTGTCAAGACCCCATACTGCAGGAATAGCGCAGATACATAACCTTCCAATGCTCAGAGCTAATGGCATTGAAATTATATGCACGCTGTAAGAGCAAAAGCAAGGGGAAGCAGTGGTGTTCCTTAGTTGGCTGCCACCCGGGGTGGATCACCACTGCTCACCCCCCTCCCCCAGGTGCAGCAGGACACCCCCAACACCTCCCCTCCCGGTGCATTCTTCCTACCTCCTGGGAGCAGCCACGTGGCTGTCGACACCGCTGGTTCCCTGCTCCCTCTGCCCCGGAACAGGAAGTAACAGCAGCGGAAGCAGGGAACCAGTAGAGCGGACAGCCGCGCAGCTGCTCCCTGCACCCCTCCTGCCATGTGCACCCGGGGCGGACCGCACCCACTGCCCCGCCCTCGGTATGCCACTGAGGGGAAGGAACGTGCTTGGCGCATGTACAGACGAATTTTGTAGTAAGCGCAGCTCTTGTGGGCTGTGCCAGGCACACCGGAAAGCGAAACACACATTGGTGCCACTCTGCATCTTTAAATATAAGCTTTTCAAAAATGTTTCCACTTGAAAGGCTTATATTTGAGCTTAAAAAACAGGCTCCGATGGGTGCTTTCAATTTTGGGTTCATTTGAACTCGCACACATTTGTTTTTCAGTACCTGTGCTTAGAGGCTTGCACGGGCTTCCTTCCACTTCTAAAACAAATTGAAAACAGCAGATTTTAAACAGAGAATCATAAGAAATCCTCTCTTCAAACCCACCACCACCATCGCTGAACTGGTGTTATTTTTGCAACGGTAAGAGCAGGGTTGGCTTGTGCACTGTTCTCTGAACATTGGGAAAGAATAGCAAATGACATCATTTGACTACATTTAAATACAATTTGCAGCCATCTCTGGTGCACACTTATTTATTTACAGTTTTTTGTGTTTTTTTTGTAAGGAATTCACTCAACGTGGTGTACAATAAGAATAAATCAAACATGAGCAATAGACAATTACAGCAGTAAAAATATTCAAATAGCAATTCAAAGTATGGCGTAGTATACTACTTACAATGTTAACACAATACGTAGTAGAACATTTTAATTGACCGTGTAGGGTATAAGCAAAGATGGAACCTTTGTAGTCAGACCATTGTATAGTGCATTGCAATAATCCAGTCTTGATGTTATCATGGCATGCACAACTGGGATCAGATTTACCTTCTCGATGGAAGAAGAGAGGCAGCATAGCTGTCACAAATAGTAGAAGCAGCTCTTGAAGGTTGCTTGGATTTGGGGAATCAGAGTAAGAAGTGCTGGAGCCCTCAGCATTCTGCACAGATTAGCACCGAGGCTAGTCCAGCGCTATTCGGCTCTAACGGTGGCATTAGGTTTTGAGCATCAGGCCCCGAATGTGCTAGCCTCTGTGACAGATGTAATTTAAAACACATTCCTAACTTTCATTAACAAATTAATTTGAAACTGACTTCTAGGTTATAAACTTCAGAAGCAGTGCTGCTTAAATTACAAGCAGCTAGGAACACCAGTCATTTGGGAACAAGCAACGAACAGTATCTCAGGATTTTAATTTGTACTTAAGGCCAAAAGCCATCAGGTATTATCCACACCAACTGCCAACAGTATATGCCGTCATCTGACAGCACTGTCCCTCTGCTGTCTACATCGGACAAACAGGTTCACCTGAAGAAAAAAAGAATAAACATACACAAATCCAATAATAGAAATAGCAACATTCAAAAACCAGTAGGGGAACATTTGAACCATACAGAACATCCTCTAACTTCCATTAAGGCTGCTGTACTCCAATAAAGGAATTTCAAAGGGCAACTCCAGCACGAAACTGCTGAATTGGAACTGTCAAAAGCTTGACACCATCACTCTAGGCCTGAATAGATACAAAGAACATAAGAGTAGCCATACTGGGTCAGACCAACGGTCCATCTAGCCCAGTATCCTGCTTCCAACAGTGACCAATTTAGGTCATAAGTACCTGGCAGAAACACAATTAGTAGCAACATTCCATGCTACCAATCCCAGGGCAAGCAGTGGCTTCCCCATGTCTGTCTCAATAACAGACTATGGACTTTTCCTCCAGGAACTTGTTCAAACCTTTTTTTTACACCCAGATACGCTCACTACAGGAGAGAATGGACTTAAGTATTCTGAGATCATCCTGTATTTGTTTTCTATCTTACTCACCACAGCCATCAGTTAACTAACTATGAAGACATTCTCTCCTTTTTCATACCTTGTCCTGTATGTTCCAGTATTTTATCTTTGTATTCCCCTCCTTTCCTCCCCCATGCATTTTCCTATTTTATAACTGATGTCCTGAACTTCACGTCATGCATCTTACAAAGTATACTCTGGTTCTCAAAAGCTCATGCCTCAATAAATTGGTTGATCTCTAAGGTACCATCTGCCTCTGTCTATTTTGGCAATACAAATGGAGTTGATTCTGACTGCAGTGTCATGCTAAAAATCTTGAGAGTTGATCTGCAAGTTTCCCCTAAATCTCAGGCTTTGGGCTGCAGCTTCTGAAGCTCTTGCATTAATTCAGCTTTTGATCTACATAAGCTTCTGCAAAACTGCAGGGATAAAGGTTCATGTTCAGCAGTGAGCACAAAGCAGAAGAATTGGTGCTATCTGGCAGAAAACCACTAGAGGGCGCCAGAGTATAGTCTTCAAAATTTCTGAGCCGCTCTATGCTACGGGCACCTCAAAAATTCAAGAAAAATGAAAACCTCCTCAAGGTCATGCAATACTCAGCTACAGCATAAAAATCATTTTAATATAATAAGCTGAGTGAAATTTATTTAATGCTCTCTATATTTGCACTTAGAATCCTTGGATCTTAGAACATGATTGGAGATTCAATTGCTTACATACTCAACTAGATTGTGTTGGTTAAAGCTGTGTTCCTCGGTCCAGCTAGAAATACTCACAGAATTTCACAGAACACATATTTTTAGGTGGATCAAGCAAAAGTATTCCCAGAGAAGTGTTTGGGATGAAGACACAAACACTTGTAGAACAGAATTTCCAAATCAGTATATGGTATTTTCTCCCCATTCCAGCACCCATGGAATCTGCATATGTAAATAAAAATTAGCTACATGGTCTGCAGGTGCAGGGCCAAAGAAAGCTGAGTTTCCTTGCCAGCATGATGCAAGTGGGCAGGGAAGGAGTGCGCTGGGAGCATTTTTTTTTTTTTGGGGGGGGGGGGGGGGGGGGGAGGCCACACATGGCACGATGGCAGCCTGTGATGCTCCTGTGCAAGTAATACAGACTACTGAAAACTGTCCATATTGAAGCTGGTTGCCTGGTGATTTGGGGCTGAAGGTGACCCCTGAGGCAGGTACACATGTAAAGTTTGGTGCCTGTGGATAAAATCTCACAGAAGAAGTACAAAGTGTTCCTGACAGCTTCCTGAATATTCTCTGACCAGTCTCTGGAAATGCAACCCACAGTGGAAAACTCACTATGGGGGGCTGATAGAAATTTGCATAAAAATACCTTTTTATTCAGTCCTATTCAAGCACATCAAAATATACATATTGTATTATTTTTCAGTACAAGTGTATAATGCTTGGTTATGTATATTAAACGTTGCATAAATTATACACACACACACACATACACAAAAAAAGCAGATTCCATAGAAATCATGTGCTGATGGTAAAAAGTGTCAAACTTGTTTACTGTATTATTGTCTCTTTGGTCTCCTTCAGGATGTGTGGTCAGTTCTGCTCTCCTACATCTGCATTTCCTTCCTTCTCCTGGACAGGTGTTGCACCCTATCTGCTGCATCCTACCTGCCTCTGAAACATTTCACAAAGTAACAAAAGACAGGGTAAATCAGTACACTAACATAAGCAACCAAAGAAAACAGCACAGCTGGGTCTTCAAGACTAAGACAACAGGAGTCCTTTATTTCTGAAAGACCTGACACGGGCCGTGTTTTGGCGCAAAAACGCCTGCTTCAGGGGCAGTGGCGTAGCCAGACTGCCAATTTTGGATGGGCCTGAACCTAAAGTGGGTGGGCACAAAATTTTCTCTCTATTCCCCCTTCCCCAGCAAAATTTAGTCACACTAATCAGATGCATTTGTCACATAGGGGTAAAGTGCTGCTTTTCAGTGCATCAGGTTTCAGAAAATTTATTTAATAGCCTAACACCCTTTTCAATGAGCTTTCAGAGGCCAAAACCTCCTGCCTCAGGTCAGCATAACGCTGTTATGGTATCCTCTCCTGACCTAAGGAAGGAAGTATTGGTCTCTGAAACTTTATTAACACAGGTACCATATTACTTGATCCTAAATTAAAAATAAAAGTATTTTCTTTACCTTTGTTGTATGGCCATTTACTTTTTCTCATTGTGTTGCTCCCAGTCTCTAGATTCTGCTTTCCTTCGTCTTTCTCTTGCCAGGGTTTCCTGTCCATTCACCACCTATGGCTTTTCATCTTTTCCTCACCCTTGTTCTCCACATGCCCCTTCCTCTTATTCTCCAGTCTTTCCCTACTCTGTCCTCTCCCTCTTTCCATCCAGCAGCTCCCCTCTTTCTTTTGCATCCAGGGTCTCCTTTTTCTCCCTACCCTTCCATCCAGTGTCTTCCCTCTTTCTCTCCTCATCCTTCCACCCATCTACCCTCTCTCCTGATCCTTCCATCTAGTGTCTCTATCTCTCTACCCTTTTCTGTTCAGTCTCCCCTCTCTCTCTCCACATCCTTCCAGTCTCTCCCCTTTCTCTCTGCATCCTTCCATCCATCTCCCCTCTTTCTCTCCCTATCCTCCCATGTCCAGCGGCTCTCTCCCTTCCCTCCAGTCCCTTCTTCCTCTCCCTCCCATGTCCCAGCAGCTCTCTCCCTTCCCTCCAGTCCCTTCTTCCTCTCCCTCCCATATCCAGCAGCTCTCTCCCTTCCTTCCAGTCCCTTCTTCCTCTCCCTCCCATGTCCCAGCAACTCTCTCCCTTCCTTCCAGTCCCTTCTTCCTCTCCCTCCCATGTCCCAGCGGCTCTCTCCCTTCCCTCCAGTCCCTTCTTCCTCTCCCTCCCATATCCAGCAGCTCTCTCCCTTCCTTCCAGTCCCTTCTTCCTCTCCCTCCCATGTCCAGTAGCTCTCTCCCTTCCTTCCAGTCCCTTCTTCCTCTCCCTCCCATGTCCCAGCAACTCTCTCCCTTCCTTCCAGTCCCTTCTTCCTCTCCCTCCCATGTCCCAGCAACTATCTCCCTTCCCTCCAGCCCCTTCCTCCTCTCCCTCCCATGTCCCAGCAGCTCAGCCATTTTTCCTCCAGGTCCGCCCATCCGCATCCTTCGCGCTGTCTCTATCCCTTTTGTCCCACGGAGGCAGCGCTTCCTTCCTGCCCTGTCTTCTCCCGAAGCTCCGCTGCATCGGTCCCTCCCTGCAAGTAGAATCCTCCTTCGCCGGTTGCGCTGCGCTGCGCTGCCATGCACATGGAGCTCTGCTCCTCCCCCTGCCACGTTCATCCGGGCCTAAACAGGAAGTACATCACAGAGGGCCAGATAGACGCGGCAGGGGGAGGAGCGTAGCTGCGTGTGCAATTGCATGGCAGCGCAGCGCGACCAGCGAAGGAGGATTCTACTTGCAGGGAGGGACCGATGCAGCGGAGCTTCGGGAGAAGACAGGGCAGGAAGGAAGCGCTGCCTCCGTGGGACAAAAGGGATAGAGACAGCAATGCGGATGGGCGGGCCTGGAGGGAAAATGGGTGGGCCTGGGCCCGTCCAGGCCCACCCGTGGCTACGCCCCTGTTCAGGGGACTATTAATAAAACAACAATACATTAAAATATCAAATATAATAAATAATAAAACAATATAAGAAGCAAATGTTCATGGAAAAACACTTACATAAATTACAATATGCATAAATGCCAAACATCATATTTCAAGACAAGCATCTTGAAATGTGATGTTTGGCATTTATGCATATTGTAATTTATGTAAGTGTTTTTCCATGAACATTAGCTTCTTACATTGTTTATTATTTATTATATTTGATATTTTAATTTCTCTTTTTTATAAGTTTTATTAATAGACCCCTGAAGCAGGCGTTTTTGCGCCAAAACACGGCCCGTGTCGGGTCTTTCAGAAATAAAGGACTCCTGTTGTCTCAGTCTTGGAGGCCCAGCTGGTCTGAAACATTTCAGACTTCTGGCAGCCCTCAATCTCCTAGTCCTCAGACTCTTTATGGAAAGTGTAGAGCAGTGATTCCCAAACTTTTTTCTGTGGCAGAACCCCTAAAATATTTTTCACGCACTGAGGAATCCCTCCTCCTCCTCCCCCCCCAACCCAAGAAGCCCTCTCTTCTAGAACCACATGTAGACTCCCCCCACCCACCTCCTATCCAAGTCCACCATATTTTTGGTGGTCTAGAGGGGGCGGGAATGATCCTCAGTTGCTTCCGCGAATGCTGGCTCGGCTGACAAAATGACTGCCACTTGAGGGCCCTGCAGCCATTCTGAGATTGAAACCTGCATGGGCAGAAACAACTGAGGGAAAACAAAAAAAAGGGGTGGGGAAAATAGGCTCTATTCAAACAATGGGGTAGACGTATAAATAAGTTAAAACAATGATTTTTATTGTGAATAGGTGACTCAACACAGCCGTGTTTCGGCGCCGTAGCGCCTTCCTCAGGAGTCTTCCAGATGTGTTTTAATCTTTGGGGTGATTGGCACACTGGGGAAAAAACACTAAGGGATACACAATCCTTTCTTCCAAAGGAGTATTCAATGGTTAAATGGGTAACACTCAGGAAGATAATGGCATAAAAAAATGCACAGTTCCTCTTTAAGAGCGAGCGAGTGGCGATGTGCCAATCACCCCAAAGATTGAAACACTTCCGGAAGACTCCTGAGGAAGGCACTACGGTGCCGAAACACGGCTGTGTTGAGTCACCTATTCACAATAAAAATCATTGTTTTAACTTATTTATACGTCTGCCCCATTGTTTGAATAGAGCCTATTTTCCCCACCTCTTTTTTTTGTTTTCGCTTTTTTTCCTGTGGGGATCAAGTGCACCTCCACACTCCGTGTGGTTTTTCTCAGAAACAACTGAGGATCACTCCTGCCCCAACTATCTAGAATTTGCACTGATAGGGAACCCCTGAAGAGAACTCGAGGGACCCTGGTGTTCCCTGGAACCCAGTTTGGGAATCACTGGTGTAGAGCTAAGCTCTCTCTTTACTCCTTCTCCTTTCTCTAAGAGCTGTTATTCCACACCGGTTACAGGTCCTTTTCCCCTTGATCCTTGGGACTCATTCATATATCACATGCACAACCTAACTGAACTGGGCAAGCAGGAGCCGTCCAGAATTTGGGCCCTACCTCCTATTACACCAGGACTCCAGTGTATTGTCACACTGCTTCTGGGCTCCAATCCATTTCCTCACATTGAATGTGGAACTAATTGCGAGTTTACTCTTTTCTTTTTTTTTTATTCTTTATTTATTAAATTTTTACATTTATATCCATCAACATAAATGTAGTAGAAATATCAGAAATTATAATAGCTATATAATACATTATCCTGCTTATAATCGAACGAGAATAACGCCCAAGTTCCGACCTAAATCGGGAGATGGGCGTTCTTCTCACAAAAACAAATAAAGCGGCATAATCGAAAGCCGAACTTTGGACGCTTTCAACTGCACTCCGTCGCGGATGCGGACAAAGTTGACGGGGGAGTGTCGGAGGCGTGGTGAAGGCGGAACTGGGGCGTGGTTATCACCCGAACAGAGATGGGCGCCCTTCGCCGATAATGGATGCGTTTGTAGCTAGAATTTAGGGCACTTTTCCTGGACCCTGTTTTTTGACGAATAAGGCCCCAAAAAGTGCCCTAAATGACCAGATGACCCCCAGAGGGAGTCGGGGATGACCTCCCCTGACTCCCCCAGTGGTCACTAACCCCCTCCCACCACAACAAATGATGTTTCACAACTTTTTACTTTCACCCTCAAATGTCATACCCTCCTCCCAAGCAGCAGTATGCAGGTCCCTGGAACAGTTGTTAGGGGGTGCAGTGGACGTCAGGCAGGTGGACCCAGGCCCATCCCCCCCCTACCTGTTACAATTGTGCTGCTTAATGCTACTAGTCGTCCAACCCCCCCCCCAAACCCCCTGTACCCACATGTAGGTGCCCCCCTTCACCGCTTAGGGCTATAGTACTGGTGTAGACTTGTGGGCAGTGGGTTTTGAGGGGGATTTGGGGGGCTCAACACCCAAGGGAAGGGTGCTATGCACCTGGGAGCTCTTTTACCTTTTTTTTTTGTTTTTGTAAAAGTGCCCCCTAGGGTGCCCGGTTGGTGTCCTGGCATGTGAGGGGGACCAGTGCACTATGAATCCTGGCCCCTCCCACGAACAAATGCCTTGCATTTATTCGTTTTTGAGCTGGGCGATTTCATTTTCCATTATCGGTGAAAAGCAAAAACGCCCAGCTCACACCTTGGCGAATAAAGCATGGGCGTCTATTTTTTTTAAAAAATACGGTTCACTCCGCCCCTTCACGGACCCGTTCTCGGAGATTAACGCCCATGGAGATAGGCGTTTCTGGTCGATTATGCCCCTCTATATCAAACTGATATAATCTTGAAATAAACACTATTATTTGTCCACAATATAATAAAATAGATCAAGATACTCAGAAATTTCTACTGAGTAATAAAATAACATAGTGTAACTATTACAAACGGAAAGGAAAAGCGGATGATCACAGCCGGTTTAAACAGCATTAACTATGGAAGTCTCCACATGTGGAACGTCCTTCTCTTTGTGAGTTTACTCTTTTCACTTGTTTCTTGGGCTGGAATCCTCCTTGAAGATCCCTCCTTTCTTCTCTTGACACCATGTGCCTTGGGGTTCAGCTGTGGATCGGATGTCAACAAAAGGAAACAGGCCCCACTTCTGGCCCTTCCCTTCTCTTCTCCTCCCCTTGGAAACCCACCACCCTTCTATGTTCGCAAGAGTAAAAGTAGGCAATTGTGGTCCTTGAGAGCCCCAGGCTGGTCAGGTTTTCAGGATATTCACAAAGAAAAGTGCATAAGAGAGATTTGCATGCACTGCTTCCTTAGAATGCAAATTTATCTCATAAATATTCACTGCCATGACACTGCCTCTTTGGATCGGGAAGCCAGGAGAGAAACCACCACCTCTTTGTGGTGCAATCGCTGCATCCAGTGACTACGTGGCTAAGCCAGGGGACAAGGTGGCTGCACGGGTGAAGGCTGTGGATGGAGATGAGCAGTGGATACTGGCCGAGGTTGTGAGCTACAGCCATGCCGCCAACAAATATGAAGTGGATGACATAGATGAAGAAGGGAAAGAGCGGCACACGCTGAGTCGACAATTGTGGATATGTGTGAGATTCTAACACTGTTGTGAGAAGAACTTGATAGAAGATTTGGTTCGGGAGTGGAGTCAATGGTTTCAGAGGATACTGACTCACTACGAGGACATTGATAATTTCTTTTATTTATCAACGGACATATAACTGACACTCGCTTATGGATTAGACATCTTTTCATTTGTAATGAGAAATAAGATAAGTCAATTGACTATATGTATGTTATACAAAGTCATGGGAAATGTGAATTGAAAAGAATTTTAGAGTGTCATAGTTGTTAAATACCTTGCACCAGTGGTTTGTTTAATCTCCACTAATTAGTAGGAATTTATGTTTAAATTGAATAAAGTTATGCTTTTTGGTATAATATGATTGTATTAATTTGATTGTGTAAGTATAGGTTATAATAGAGGGATTAATTAAAATTAACCGATAATTAAAGGATTTAAGACCTGGACTGTTAGTTTAACATTGTTAAAGTTAGGTTTACAATGGCGACAATTGGCTGGGATACAAAAACGGGGCTTTCCACTGATAGAATAAAAGATCTTATGACCGGAGGTAGGTTATTTGTTAACCAATCGGCAGATGTAGATTGGTCTGACATTTTGAAATTACATAAATATGTGGTTCATACAGAACTACATGCCTTTACTCTGGTAGAATACTGTCATGCACAGAGGGTGCCTCGTGGTCTCCGGTTAATCAAGGAACCTCGATTCCTTGATGACTCTGAATATGTATTGAAATGGAACGAGCTAATTTCAAGCTGCTCCTTAGATTTAATGTTGCTTACAATTGATAAACTACATAAACAAGTAAATGATTCAAAAGCTGATTTAGATAGTAAATTAGAAGAAATGAAAGGATTGCTTACACCAGATATCTTTGAGAAACAATATAAAGAACATTTATTGATTATGGAAAAATATCAATTAGAAATTAGGCAACAAAAGGTTAAAAAATATAAACGAGACGAGGGTGACTACACGAAAGGCTATGTATATCCCTGGATGGATCACTCGCGCAAATCGCGGAGGAATAAGAAAAATAAAAAGATAACATTCTTAAATACATCTAGTGATTCATCCGCAGAGGAAATAAGTAAGATAAGTCATAGTTTAGATAATCCCTCTACTGATACTAGATCAGGGAGTCGGACTAATGATGTGGTAGTTCCTACAGCCCCTTTAATGACTCGAAGTCGGAGAGGACGGAAGAACTGAATTTAGTGGTGAACATTTCCTCTAAGAATTTATCAGAAACGGATATATCTGTTTTATCTATGGGTTTGTCGTTTGTTCCTACTGCCTTTTACGATGCCTTTTCAGTAAGATTCCATCTACAAAAATTCTTTAGGAAGTTAAAACTTTGTGCGTTTTTTGATAATAGAACAGAGCATGACATGGATAAGACTCTAATGACTAAGGAAAATTCGGTTACATTTTTGGATAAATATAAGCCACCTTCTTCATGGTTACCACCCGGAGTAGCTGATCCGGCTGTGGACACTTTTCAAAAATTGGTTATGCGTGATGTAGAGGAGTTAGAAAAACAATATACTCCCGTTCGTCAGAATCTAACTAAACTGCAGAAAACTGCATTATATAATTTAAAACAAGATGATTCAATAATTATAACTCGGGCAGACAAAGGGGGTGCAGTTGTCGTACAAGATGTTAGTCAATATATACAGGAAGCGTTATCCCAGTTGCTAGATGAAACCTCCTATAAATTATTGACTTCTGATCCCACCGATGAGTATGTGCAACAAGTGATAACCATGTTGGAAACAGCTAGAGATCATAAAATTATCTCAATGAAAGAGTATAAATATTTATTACGTAAAAAACCTAATGTGCCGAATATTTACTTTTTACCGAAAATTCATAAATCGGTCACAAATCCACCAGGGAGACCCATTGTATCGTGTGTAGGGTCCCTTTTTGAGCCTTTATCTCAATTTTTGGAGTATCATTTACATTCACAGATGTTGCATATACAATCTTATGTTAAAGATTCTAGCGATATGCTGGAATTTTTGAATGGGTTAGAACTTCCTCCTGCTCAGCAGATCATTATGTTAACGTTAGATGTGACATCCCTTTATACGAGTATTCCACAGAAGGCATGTTTACGCGTTATAGAACATGCATTAGAACAGCAAGACCTTGCTCAATCCAAGATTCAGCTTTTGTTACAAATGGCGATGTTTGTCATAGAAAAAAATTATTTTCGATTTATGGATCAATTCTATTTACAGGTAAAAGGAGTTGCCATGGGGGCTACGGTTGCCCCGGTAGTTGCCTGTTTATACATGGCCTGGTTTGAATCTTTATATGTATATACTTCTGTATACAATACGCCTCATTTAGTTACATGGAAAAGGTACATTGATGATGTTTTTATTATATGGTCAGGAACAGAAAATGAGTTACATGCCTTTGTGGAATACTTAAATGGGTGTGACACTAATATTCGATTTGTGGTACAATCTAAAGGGTTGAAAGTGCAGTTTTTGGATATAGATATACAGTTAATGGATGGTCAATTCACTACAGGTGTATTTAGAAAAATCACAGATAAGAATGCTATTCTTCATTTTAACAGTCATCATCCGAGGAAGTTGAAAGAAAGTATCCCGATAGGCCAGTTTTTAAGAATTAAACGGCTTTGTTCTAGTCCCGTGGAATTTAATCAACAGGCGATTTCCATGGCAGAAAGATTTCATAAACGGGGATATCCGCAATATGCAATTAAGTCAGCTCATAAAAGAGCAAGATATGCACAAAGATGCTGGTTGAACAGTGGGGTCTCCTCTGTGAATGAAATTACCCCTCAGGTTAATTGTATTCTCCCGTATTACAAGCAAACACGAGTAATACAGGATATTATTCTAAAACACTGGTCGGTGTTATCTCTTCATCAAAGTTTACAGATTAAACCTAGATTTGCTTGTGATAGAGATAAAAATATAGGTGAAATTCTATCGAAGAAAAAGTTTTATCAAGTAAATAGTCATCAAGTTGTGGGGGGACACACTAGCTGTAAATCTTGTGTATATTGTAAATTTGCATTATGTACAACTCGAATATGGATACATTCTTTGAATAAGTATTTTGAGTTGTGATCTCATACAGATTGCAATTCACAAAATGTGGTTTATGCTATATGCTGCCCTTGTCAGCTATGGTACATAGGGGAAACCACAAGAAAAATTAAATTACGTATTGCTCAACATTTGAGTAATATTCGATTACAGAAAATAGATACTCCTTTAGTTAGCCATTGGCTTCAATATAATCATTCAGTTAATGATCTGAGGTTTGTTGTCATTAATTGTATGCAAGATGGGTATGGCAACGTAGAAAGAGAACTTATCCGTAGGGAACAGTGATATATCTTTAATTGGAGGACTGTTCACCCATATGGCCTCAATAAGGAGGTTGATTGGGCATTATTATTGTCCGTATAAGAGTAGGAGCTTCACATAAAGTTAGATCATTCAATCTAACATGATGATGCATATTATCAGAACGGAAGTTCCTGTTTTTGTGCCTAGTGCTGGAATGTAGCTGGTAAGAAATTTAAGAATGTAGGTTTTATATTATGATTTGATATTTAAGATATGTTTAGTGATGTTATATATTCTTATGTAGGATCTCCTGAAGAAGTAGCAATGAAACACGGCCTGTGTTGAGATCTGTGGACAATTGTGGATATGTGTGAGATTCTAACACTGTTGTGAGAAGAACTTGATAGAAGATTTGGTTCGGGAGTGGAGTCAATGGTTTCAGAGGATACTGACTCACTACGAGGACATTGATAATTTCTTTTATTTATCAACGGACATATAACTGACACTCGCTTATGGATTAGACATCTTTTCATTTGGAATGAGAAATAAGATAAGTCAATTGACTATATGTATGTTATACAAAGTCATGGGAAATGTGAATTGAAAAGAATTTTAGAGTGTCATAGTTGTTAAATACCTTGCACCAGTGGTTTGTTTAATCTCCACTAATTAGTAGGAATTTATGTTTAAATTGAATAAAGTTATGCTTTTTGGTATAATATGATTGTATTAATTTGATTGTGTAAGTATAGGTTATAATAGAGGGATTAATTAAAATTAACCGATAATTAAAGGATTTAAGACCTGGACTGTTAGTTTAACATAGATAAATATTCACTGTGGATATCCTTAAAATCTTACCTGCCTGGGGCTCTCAAGGGCCCGAACTGCCTACCCCTGTATTAGACATCCCCTGTGGGAAGGACAGAATCAATGAACAGCCTAGGCCAATGGTTCCCAAAGCTAGTCCTGGAGGCGCCCCAGACAGTCAGGTTTTCAGGATATCCACAATGAATATTCATACTCATTCTCTAACAACCGTTATCTGTTTCAAATCTTTATTAAATTACTTTTCACCTTTATTTACCTTAATTAAAATTATATTCGCTTATGCTGTTCAAGTACTTAAAAATGATTTCTTTACACATACCAAACATTACCCCACATAAAACACACCCACACATCAAATTGTAAATTTTAGAAAATACTTAAGTGCATTTAGTACGGAGTTCAGTCCATGTTTTTACAATCCTTTCCGCTATTGGTTACGTTGTTACTAATGTCCCAGGGTCAAACTTTATGCAATGAAAATATCACTTAACATAACGTAATCTTCATCGCTTCAATCCACTCAGAGCCATTGCCTGGCTACTCACAGTTATTCTTTCCACAGATACAAGTTCTGTATATCCGTTTACTTGAGACCTTCTTTGTAATCCATAAAAATGAACATAGAGACATTCTCCAAGAGTTTCCTTTCTTTTAGTGTTTCAGCATACCATCTTATAAAATCATACTGGCTTCTTCAGGTTATCCCAAACCAGTGGCTTAGCCAGTATGGGGCCACGGGGGCCTGGGCCCCCGTACATTTGCCCCTGGACCCCACTGCTGACGACCCTTTCGACCCCCCTCCCGCTGCCAACCCACCGTCAACCCGCGATCGCCAACCTTTGCTGGCGGGGGACCCTGACTCCCACCGACCGAGCCGAGGTCCTCTTCTTCCCAATCTTCCCTCTTCTTCGTTCTAGTCTGACGTCCTGCACGTACAGGATGTCAGACTAGAACGAAGCCTTGCGTGGGATTGGGAAGAAGAGGACCTCGGCTCGGCCGGCGGGGGTTGGGGTCCCCCGCCAGCAAAGGTAGGCGACGGTGGGTTGGCGGCGGGAGGGGGGGTCGAGAGGGTCATCGTCAGGGGGGGTCAAAGTTGGTGGCAGGGGGGTTTGGCAATGGCAGGGGGGTCGGCGGTGCCGGGGGGGGGGGCTAAAATGTTCCCCCTCACCTCAGGCTCTGTACCCCCCTCCCGCCGAAGTCTGGCTACGCCCCTGTCCCAAACCCTAAACTTCCACGCACTGTGACCCAGCACATAAGTGTTTCACTCATAGAGCGCCTTCAGGGGTCAGAGATTCTAAGTGAAACAGCAATAGCATCTTTAATATTACTTTTATTTCCCCTGAAGCTGCAGACTGTTGCCCCTGGTGTAGGTTTTTGGTCAGTCCTAGTTTTAAATTTACATTCCCAAGAAATGTGGAATCTATAATCCCTGATTGTACCCCCCTTGCACGCAGTGCTGCAGATCCCATAATGCACCAGGAAGGTGCTGTCAAAAACCCAGGACTGACGTACAATCTCCCTTCTGGAAATGGGTAACTTGGCAGCTTTGATAATGTTACACAGGCTCCACCCCTTGACTCCCAGAAGGCCATTTCTTTTAAACTGCTTGTATCTTTGGACCAGAAAAAGTTAACCTTTCTACATTTTCTTCCAGTGCCATGGGACTGAAGAATGGTATTCTGGGTAATATCTCTTACTAACTGTTTGGTAATAGGCTGAATGTCACGGTCCCAAACTATACCACAAAATTGTACGCAACGGCGTTCCTAGGGGGGCTGACACCCGGGGCAGATCGCCAATGCGCCCCGCCGCCCGGGTGCAGCGCCCCCCCGGAACAGTGCGACGCCCCCCTGGCGAAAGAACCCCCGATCCCCCGGCGAAAGAACCCCCCCGGGTGCACGTCGCTGGGAGGGGGGTGCCGCGCGCCTGCCGGCTCTTCGTTTTCATGCTCCCTGTGCCCCGAAACAGGAAGTAATCTGTTCCGGGGCAAAGGGAGCATGAAAACGAAGAGCCGACAGGTGCGCGGCACCCCCCCCAGCGGCGTGCACCCGGGGCGGACCGCCCCCACCGCCCCCCCTTGGTATGCCACTGATTGTACGTCAACCAAAATTGGACCATGAGATTTCAAAATACACTCATTCCTGAATGTGGGGGGGAAAAGTCTCATTAAACACCAGGTCTTACTTTTAACTTCAAAGACCTCTTTGGCGCTGAGTTTCATCATCGACAAAATCCCCCCCATCCATTAGTGACACAAAATATAGTGAATCAATTAATATGTGAATGAAAAACTGGGGGACACCCAGAGCCTAAGATAACTGCAACTCTGCCGAATATACAATAGCTTTATCAACAGTTAATTTTTCAGTTTTTCATTCACATATTAATTGATTCACTCTATTTTGAGTTACTAATGGATGGAGGGGATTTTTGTCGATGATTAAACTCAGCACCAAAGAGGTCTTTGACCTGGTGTTTAATGAGACTTTCCCCCCACATTCAGGAATGATGTATTTTGAAATCTCATGGTCCAGTTTTGGTTGACATACAATTCTGGGTAATACACCACATGTGAAAGTACCAGGGGTGAAGCCAGATGGCCAATTTTGGTTGGGCCTGAGCCCAAGGTAGATGGGCATGGAATTCATCCCCTGGTCCCCCTCTAGTTTGCTCCTCTCGCCACCCCTCCCTGCCCACAAACCCCAAATATTAAATACTTCAGCTAGTAGGGATCCCAAACCCTGCCAGCTGAAGATTTCCTCCTCCTCCTCCTCGAGCACCCAGCGCTCTTCCAAACGGCAGCCAGCAGCACTTGCTTCAAACGGATGCTGCTGCCAGCCGGCTATGCGTGCTTAGTGTTTTTCAACGTGCGAAAACTGAGCATGTGCAGAAGGGCCGGTCTCATCCTCAGCTCAAGCCAAATGCTGCTGGCTGACATTTGGAAGAGCGAGGGATGCCCAAGGAGAAAAAAATCTTCAGCTGGCAAGGTTTGGGGATCCCCACCAGCCATAGCAAGTGTCACATTTTGGGTGGGCCTGAGTTCAAAGTGGGTGGGCTCCAGCCCACCCAGGCCCACCTGTGGCTACGCCACTGGAAAGTACCGAGTTCCTACCATCAGTTCAAGGGCAGGTGAACTCTGGATTGTAGGCATCGAAGGGTTAATAAGCACAACCTGGTCCCTCTGCTCTGGAAGTCATGGACACAGTGGTCCCACAGGCAGCTGCTGCCCTTTCATTAAGACAAAGTGACGATTATTACCTGAGGGATATTTTAAAATAGCCAAGGTGCTGACTCCTGCAGTAATGGGAACAGCTACTAACCTCTTACTCAGAGCACTGGGAGAGCGACAAGGCACCAGGGTACACTCTGTTCCGATGACTTTGTGAAAAATTAACCATGAAGGATAAGAGATGGGGAAAAATAGATGTATAATGGGGCTGCTAAAGCATATGTGGAGCAATTTATCTTGACAAATGAAAAAAAATCTGACCTACTTTGTAAAAAGAATTATATGAGAGAGAGAGAGAGAGAGAGAGAGAGAGAGAGAGAGAGAGAGAGAGAGAGAGAGAGAGAGAGAGAGAGAGAGAGAGAAATAGGTACAACACAAACTGAAAAGAAAAATCAAAGAAATGTGGCCAAGTAAAAGACATTGTGAGAGCCGAAATGAGATGAGAGCCAGAGACAGGCAGCAGGAAATAGCAGGCTCTGGGGATGGTGTAGTATGCGCTGCACTATCCTTGAGTACAATGGTTTAATCCCAGGCTAATCTTAGTCCCAATGTAATAAGAATTTTTTATCTGCAAAAAAAAAAAAAAAAACAACCTTAAATAAAGGCAGTACAGTAAAGGGTAGCATGGTAGGCATGTAAAGGCTGAATCTTTAATTGCTCCCTATCCTATATAATAATTTTCAACAGCAACCAATTTACAAATAAAAGCATATAATATTCTTTATTGCAAATTCCATACAGCTAATTGATTCTCACAGAATGCTTTGGTTGACTTTTGCCGCTCTCATGTATCTGTAGCCAACCTATGTTTGCAATTCATCCAAGATTTAATAAATAGAATTTTATCCCAGTCTGCTAACTCTTTTCCCAATAAATGTATTGACATTAAATCTGACATATGATTTACTGTCAGACTATTTCTACTACTACTTAACATTTCTAGAGCGCTACTAGGGTTACGCAGCGCTGTACAATTTAACAAAGAGAGACAGTCCCTGCTCAAAGAGCTTACAATCTAATAGACAAGTGAACGGTCAGTCCGATAGGGGCAGTCAAATTGGGGCAGTCTGGATTCACTGAACGGTAAGGGTTAGGTGCCGAACGCAGCATTGAAGAGGTGGGCTTTGAGCAAAGATTTGAAGATGGGTAGGGAGGGGGCTTGGCGTAAGGGCTCAGGAAGGTTGTTCCAAGCATAGGGTGAGGCGAGGCAGAATGAGCGGAGCCTAGAGTTGGCGGTGGTGGAGAAGGGTACTGAGAGGAGGGATTTATCCTGTGAACGGAGGTTACGGGCGGGAACGTAAGGGGAGATGAGGGTAGAAAGATAGTGAGGGGCAGCAGACTGAGTGCATTTGTAGGTAAGAAGGAGAAGCTTGAATTGAATGCGGTATCTGATCGGAAGCCAGTGAAGTGACCTGAGGAGAGGGGTGATATGAGTATATCGGTTCTGGCGGAATATGAGACGTGCAGCAGAGTTCTGAACGGATTGAAGGGGGGATAGATGGCTACTACTAGGAAACTGGAACAAGCTGAACCGTTACAGATTCCTGCACAGACACTGTATGCTAGTAGAATCCTTCACCTCAGTCGCACATGTAGAACATGGACAGATCCTCAACTGATACAAAATAGGGGACCATTAAAACATGCAGACAAAAACTGGAGACTCCCCAAGAAAGCCAGATTCCATAAGCAGTGAAAAGATGTACATTTCCCAAAAAGCAAACATCCATGAGCAGCATGCCCCCCTCTCCTTCCATCTCCTTCTATCCATGTGCTCCACTTCCCCCTTTTCTCCTCCCCTCCATGTACATGTCCCCCTCACTAATCTTTTTCCAGCCCTCTTCCCTGCACCCGCAGCCATCCACCTTTGTTTCAGTCCCCTCCCTGCACCCACACTCCATCCATGTTACAGCCCTCCTCCCTACATCCACATCTATGATCTACCTTTGATTTTTCAGCTCCTCTCCCTGCATCTACACTCCATCCACCTTTTTTACAGCCCCCTTCCTGCATCCATAGCCATGATCCACCTTTGTTTCAGCCCCCCCGTTCCTGCACCTATACTCCATCCACCTTTTTTTACAGCTCCCTTCCATCCCTGCACCCACACAACATCCACCTTTGTTTTCCATGTTTACTTTGGGGATAAAAGGCTGGCTGGCTGCCCTGCCTTGCCCCCCCCCCCCCCGAGTCTCAGGGTGCTCTCCTACCTTCCTTATGGTCTAATGGACTCTTCAGGGCAGGAAAGAACCCCACTCTTTCCTGCTCTCCGCTGCTGCTCTGCTTGCTACTGCCGCTTTTTCAAATTGGCTGCCGAGACTTTGAGTGGAAGTCTTGTGAGGCCGCCGCTTGAAGTTTCGGCAGCCATTTTGAAGAAGCAGCAGTATTGAGCAGAGCAGCGGGCAGGAAAGAGTGAGGTTCTGTAGGAGCTAAGAGGTGTTACTAAGACAGGGCATCTGCAGGAGCCAGAACGTCACCAGGACAGGAAGCGAAGAGATGCAAAGGCCCCACTGAAGGTCTTAGAGGAGGCTAAATGCATCTCAACATGCAACATCATCGTCCTGCATCCACCCCTGCTGTTCCCGTGAGGTGTCCTTAGCTCCCTATGGCGATGGGGCGATGTATTATGGGAGAGTGGGCTGCAGCACCGACGAATGGCAAGAGGGAGGTTCATCGGGTTTGCAGCAGAGGAGTCACAGTAGGACTGTAACAGCATCTCCTCCTCTAGGCCCCCTCCTGTGTTGGTCCAGGGGTTTGGGCTTATAAGGAACAAACAATGGAACAGTTGGCAAAGGACTGGAGCATGGACCTGGGTTGCAGACTCACAAAAATTCTCTTCCAGACCCAAACCTTTCCATGCAACAAGATACTGCAGCTTGCCTTGAACCCAACATGAACTAAGGATATCCCGGACTTCATACTCCTCCATAGGACTAATATCTACAGGTAATGGGTTCAGATGTGTTTCTATCGCCCTCCTTAATCTTAGAGGTATTAGGAGAGACACGTGAAATGTATTGTGACTCCGGAAATGATTGGGCAGTTTTAGTTGGTAAGCAACAGGTCCTAGTTGGCAGAGGTTTGGATATGGACCAATGAACCGTGGTGCAAACTGAATTGAGGGGGGGTCTTTAGATATAAGTGGCAGGTAAATATCCATACTAGGTCCCCAACCTGGAAATGGAGTTCTGGTTGTTTTTTCTGATCGGCCTGCTGCTTAGCCTGTCCACCGTAGCATGCTTAGCGTAACTCACCATATCTAAGAAAAGGCGTTGATGACTTCTCTTACAGCTGGGACATCAGATGCGAGAGCTACTGGTAGAGGAATTCATGGGTGTTGGCCATAAACGACCCAGAAAGAAGAGGCCCCTGTAGAGCTGCAGACACGATTGTTGTGGCAAAAATCAGCTCAAGGTAATAGCTGTGTCCAATCATCGTGGAGGGCAGAAACAAAGGTTCAGAGAAAGATCTTCAGGCTTTGATTAATACATTCTGTTTGGCCATTAGTTTGAGAGTGGCATCTGGAAGAGAAGTCCAATCTTATTTGGAAGGCATGATTAAGGCCACGCCAAAATTTAGAGACGAACTGTACCCCCCAATCAGAAGATAGATTCTGGCAAAAGCCATGCAGTCAAAAGATCTATGTGATGAACAGTTGGCCCAGTCTGGAAGCTGTAGGTAATCCTGGGAATGCAACTAAGTGAGCCGTTTTAGAAAAACGGTCTACCACCACCCAGATGGTCATGTGTCCATTGGATTCGGGGAGATCAGTGATAATATCCATTGATATATGGGTCCAAAGTCGCCTAGGAATGGGAAGCAGCTAAAGGAGGCCCCAAGGGTGAGCATGAGTAAATTTCTGACAGGCGCATGTCAGACAGACCAAGACAAAGTCTTTAACATCTTTACCAAGGGATGACCACCAGTAGGACCGGGTAATGAGATACTTGGTGTCATGGATTCTGGGGTGGCTTGCGGTTTTAGTCTTGTGTCCCTAGCGGAAGACCTTCTCCCACAGTTGTTTGGGAACATAAGTCTTGCCCAGTGGCGGAGTAGTCAAGGTAGCTGTCAGGATCCGAGTTGGGTCAATAATGTATTGGGGTTCAGTTACCCTATCATCTGGCTACAGGGACTGAGGTAAGGCACCTGCTTTGGGTTTTTTTCTCTGTGAGCTGATAGTTTAGGTTGAAATCAAAATGTGAGAAGAACAGGAACCATTGAGTTTACCGGGCATTGAGGCGTCGGGATTCTCATAGATATAGCAGATTTTTATGATCCGTGAGGACCATGAAGGGGAACTTTGCTCCTTCCAACAAGTGATGCCACTCCTCCAGGACTAATTTTATAGCCAACAACTCTTGGTCCCCGATGGTGTAATTCTTCTCTGCCGGGGTAAATGTTTGAGAGAAAAAAAGCACATGGGAGTAACTTGCCTTTGGCATGTGACTGAGACAAGATAGCTCCTACTCCTGTCGAAGAGGTGTCAACCTTCACGAAGAATTCCTGAATATCAGCCCCTCCATCTTAAAGAGAAGGGGACACGTCTTAAACTCCCATACATGGGCCTAGCCTCTCTACTAACAGACAAACCACTCATTTTCGGAAAGAAAAATCTGAGACAAACACTACATGTATTTTGTTTTTAAGCTATTATTAATCACAAAACAAAACCCAGACCAAAAATGTCCTTTAATCCAAGCAGGGCTAAAGTAATTTAGATCTTGTCTTTTTTTTTTTGTAAATTAATAACAGCTTCTTGGAGATGAAAAACTCAGTAACTAGCCCAAACACAAAATATAATGTAATGTTTAACTTAAAGTTTGCTTCCAAGAAGTTATGATTTGTGTGCTGGTGTCGTGATTAAATCAAAGTTTGGGAGCCTGTAAAAACGTGGATTAATTATTACATTTATTTAAGCTTGTTTTTAAAAGAGCCACCTGTAGCCTCAGGCCTACCTTCTAGTTGGTCACAGGGACTCTTTTGAGAGTGTAGGGGATTTCAAACAACCCATACTCCTTAGCAAAGGTACTCTTTGGAAAGGGGTTTTCCCTGTGTTTTCCTTGTGTTGGTGTAACCCTTATTTGCCTAGTGATCATCAGATGTATGAAGGTCAGGGCCGGGACCAGCAAGAGCTAGGAGGCCAGTTGACAAAGTAATCCATTTAGCACTCTCCTTTCATCCAAGCTGCAGTTCTGAACCAAAAGGTTCACTTAAACTTTGAATGCTAATTTGTAGAATCCCACTTAGGCACCTACCCTAAGGAAAGATGTCAGGAAGTATTTCTTCACGGAGAGGGTGGTGGACGCTTGGAATGCCCTCCCGCGGGAGGTGGTGGAGATGAAAACGGTAACGGAGTTCAAACATGCGTGGGATATGCATAGAGGAATCCTGTGCAGAAGGAATGGATCCTCAGAAGCTTAGCTGAAATTGGGTGGCGGAGCAGTTGGGGGGAAGAGGGGGTGGTGGTTGGGAGGCTAGGATAGGGGAGGGCAGACTTATACGGTCTGTGCCAGAGCCGGTGATGGGAGGCGGGACTGGTGGTTGGGAGGCGAGAAATACTGCTGGGCAGACTTATATGGTCTGTGCCCTGAAAAGGACAGGTACAAATTCAAGGTAAGGTATACACTTATAGGTTTTTCGTTGGGCAGACTGGATGGACCATGCAGGTCTTTTTCTGCCGTCATCTACTATGTTACTATGTTACCCCCGATATTCAAAACAGCACCTGGCTGGTTAAATGATACTTAGCCTGCTAAGTGTTAATATTCAGCATGAGATAGCTGGCTATCTTGGCTGAATATTAGTACCTACTGGCTAGCTGGATGCCCAGCTATGTCATATGATATAGCCAGTCAGCGCCAATATTCAGCATCTGGCCGGTTAGGAGTTCCTTTTACTAAGGTGCGCTGAAAAACGGCCTGTGGGTAGTGTAGGCACAGGTTTTGGGTGCGTACAGGTCCATATTTCAGCACGCCTATAAAAAAGGCCTTTTAAAAAGTTTTTGCTGAAAATGGATGTGCGGCAGAATCAAAATTGGCGTGTGTCTATTTTGGGTCTGAGACCTTACCACCAGCCATTGGCCTAGCGGTAAAGTCTCACGCGGTAACTGGACGGTAATGACCTATGCGCGTCAAACGCCACTTGGCATCCGCCCAATACGAGCATCAGAAAATACAATTTTCCGATGCGCGTATCGGACACGTGCCAAAAATAAAATGACAGCAAGAGCCACGTGGTAGCCAGGCGGTAACTCCATTTTGGCCCACGTTGGGCACGCATAGATGCTTACGCGGCTTAGTAAAAGGGCCCCTAGGTTTGGCGGCCAAATACGGCCACTTCAATAGGTGGAATATCTTTAGCCAGTTCGACCTTAACTGGCCAGCGCTGAATATCAGCTTGGCCAGTTAAATTTAAGCCAGCCAAAAATAAACTGGATATTCACTGCTGTCATCAGAAATAGCCAGTCATTGAATATCTGGGCTCAACACTGACTGAGGGATTTAGCCAGGCTAACTCCTGCAGTCTGAATATCGGCCCATAAAGATCAGTATTCTGTACATTTAGGCACACAGTGAGCATGTAACAGGGGCGTAGCCAGATGGTCAATTTTGGGTGGGCCTGAGCCCAAGTTGGGTGGGCATGGGATTTGCCTCCTGGTCCCCCTCTGGTTTGTTCCTCTCTCCACCCCTCCCTGCCCATAAACCCCAAATATTAAATACTTGAGCTGCCAGGGATCCCCAAACCCCGCCAGCAGAAGATTTCCTCCTCCTCCTCAAGCAACCAGCACTCTTCCAAATGGCGACTGGCAGCACTTGCCTCAATGTGATGCTGCTGCCTGCAGGCCGGGCATGCTCAGTGCTTTTGCGTGTGCAGAAGGGCAGTCTCAGCGTCAGCTCAAGGCAAGTGCTGCTGACTGACATTTGGAAGAGTGCTGGCTGGTCAAGGAGAGAAAACCTTCAGCTGGCAAGGTTTGGGAATCCCCACCAGCCACAGCAATATTGTCACAAAGTGGGTGGGCCCTGGCCCACCCAGGCCCACTTGTGGCTACACCACTGGCATGCAAATGTAAGTGAATTATTAGACTTACCCTTCATGTGCCAAATTATATAGAAACCATTAAGAACACTATACTGTTAAGTCACTGGGTTTCACAATAGAATTTGTAATCAAAAACATGGAACAACTTCTCAGCTTTAACTATATACAGTCAGTAGTAGAATATGGTAGTTTTCAAATACTTACAGTCTTTAGAGCACTCCTCCTTGGTAGAGGTTCTGGACAATTGTCCTTTATAGCTTTATTGTCTTTGGACCCCTCTTCCAGAGTACAGCAACTCTGTAAATCTCTATCCTGTATCCCTTAGCCTTCAGGTACAAAGTTCTTGTAGGTGGCCCCTTCCCCAATTGGCACACTGCTACTGTGTTCTCTGTCTTGTTGTTTTTCCTGAGACCTTACTCTGGTCCTTACCTGTTTTTTTTTTTCTTCGGGCTTCACCTTGTTACTCTTTATTCCTCTCCTTTATCAGAGTTGTGACAGAGGGCTGGTTTCCTGATCCAGACACCTCCTGGTGCAAGTGCAGCAACCAGTTTTGCCTGTGGTGCTTCCTTTTTTCCACTCCACTCTCCTCCAGGTATACTGGCTGTACTAGCCAGAGATGCTCTTCTCTTCAGGGAGGCAAGAGCCAAGCCTCTCTCCTTGCGTTGGTGTTGCAGTGGCCAGGGAGCAGGAGCCAAAGACAAGGCTACCCCCACTGCTCTTGGTATTTATACCAAAATAGTTTCCCTTCAAAGGGTGCCTCCTCCGACCCACTGTTACCAGCTATCTTTTCCAGAAACTGTGAGGGCATGCCAGAGATGTAGCCATGGGTGGGCCCGGGTGGGACTGGGCCCAACCACTTTGGGTTCAGACCCACCCAGCAGCTCTGCACCCTTGCAAGCGCCAATATAGAGGGAGTATGCTGGGCTCCGGAAGTTTCTGTAGTCCTGCATCTTCCTCCCTCTGTTCTTTCCTTCACAAATGTCTGTGTCAAAGGGTTGCCAGCAGTGACAGCAGTTCTCACACACTGCCCGTGGTTAAACTGGAAACCTCCCCTCTTCCACGTATCGCTCCCACTTGACGCAACTTCCTGTTTTCTTGCCTGAGCAGCAGAATATGGCAGAGGGAAGGCTTCTGGGTTAGTGTGGGCAGCATGTGAGAATCCCTGCTTCTGTCAACAACCCTTTGACAGAAACATTTGTGAAGGTAAATAGGGACTGGGAGAGAGATTCACGCTGGTATAGAAATGCATGGGGGTGGAGGGGAAAGAAAGAGGTGCTGCACATGGGGGGAAGAGAGGGTTAATTGTTAGGTATGTAGGGAGGGAGAGATGCTGCATGCGGTGTGGGGAAAGAAAGAGGGAGATTTGCTGGACATGGGGTGGGGTGGGAGGGAGAGATGCTGCATGGGTTGGGGAGAGGGAGAATTCTTGGACTTGGGATGGGGTAGAATGGAGAGATGCTGCAAGGGGGAGAGGGACAAGAGAGGGAGAAAGAATGGACATAGGGATGATGAGAGTAGAGGGGAAGGAGAGATGCATGGGGAGAGAGAGAGAGAGGGAGAAATGTTGGACATGGAGGTGGGAGAGAGAGAAGCTGCATGGGGAGGGGGGAGAAGAAAGAGATGTTGGACCCGGGGTACAAGGAAGGGAGAGAGAGAGAGAGAGATAGATGGACAATGGGAGAGAGGGAGGAGGGGAGAGAGGTTGGACATGGGGGTGGAGGAGAGGGAGGAAGAGATGTACACTGGAGGAGAAAGGGAGAAAGAGGGAGATGTTGGATCCAGGTACAGAAAGGAATGAGGGAGAGATGCTGGACAATTGGAAGGAGGGAAGATTGAGGGAGAAATGTTAGATCATGGGGGGAGGGGGCAGGAAGGAAGAGAGAAGGGACAGGAAGATGCTGGGGGAGGGGCGTAGAAGGCACAGGGAGATGTCATGCTACAAGGGTGGGTAGGGCAGAAAAAGAGAGCAGATGCTGGGCTAGAAGGGTGGTGGGAGGAAGAAACTGGAAATGGTGGACTTATATGGCAGAGGCCAAATGGGGGGGGGGGGGGTTGGCAAGGAAATCAATAAGAGGAGGATATTGATTAGAAATATGGTAATGGGGAGTTAACTAAAGATGAAAGGGAATGAAAAGCTGGGGGAAGGAGAGAGATGGGGAATGGGAGAGCTAATGGGTGAGAGAAGGAGATGGAATGTGATAGGCAGCTAAAAAGAAAAACGGAGAAGGATGAGAGAGTGAACAGAGAGACAAGTAAAGAAAAAAATGAGAGAAAACTAAAAAGAAAAGATCAATATGTCAAAGATACAGTGGGGGAAATAAGTATTTGATCCCTTGCTGATTTTGTAAGTTTGCCCACTGACAAAGACATGAGCAGCCCATAATTGAAGGGTAGGTTATTGGTAACAGTGAGAGATAGCACATCACAAATTAAATCCGGAAAATCACATTGTGGAAAGTATATGAATTTATTTGCATTCTGCAGAGGGAAATAAGTATTTAATCCCTCTGGCAAACAAGACCTAATACTTGGTGGCAAAACCCTTGTTGGCAAGCACAGCGGTCAGACGTCTTCTGTAGTTGATGATGAGGTTTGCACACATGTCAGGAGGAATTTGGTCCACTCCTCTTTGCAGATCATCTCTAAATCATTAAGAGTTCTGGGCTGTCGCTTGGCAACTCGCAGCTTCAGCTCCCTCCATAAGTTTTCAATGGGATTAAGGTCTGGTGACTGGCTAGGCCACTCCATGACCCTAATGTGCTTCTTCCTGAGCCACTCCTTTGTTGCCTTGGCTGTATGTTTTGGGTCATTGTCGTGCTGGAAGACCCAGCCACGACCCATTTTTAAGGCCCTGGCGGAGGGAAGGAGGTTGTCACTCAGAATTGTACGGTACATGGCCCCATCCATTCTCCCATTGATGCGGTGAAGTAGTCCTGTGCCCTTAGCAGAGAAACACCCCCAAAACATAACATTTCCACCTCCATGCTTGACAGTGGGGACGGTGTTCTTTGGGTCATAGGCAGCATTTCTCTTCCTCCAAACACGGCGAGTTGAGTTCATGCCAAAGAGCTCAATTTTTGTCTCATCTGACCACAGCACCTTCTCCCAATCACTCTCGGCATCATCCAGGTGTTCACTGGCAAACTTCAGACGGGCCGTCACATGTGCCTTCCGGAGCAGGGGGACCTTGCGGGCACTGCAGGATTGCAATCCGTTATGTCGTAATGTGTTACCAATGGTTTTCGTGGTGACAGTGGTCCCAGCTGCCTTGAGATCATTGACAAGTTCCCCCCTTGTAGTTGTAGGCTGATTTCTAACCTTCCTCATGATCAAGGATACCCCACGAGGTGAGATTTTGCGTGGAGCCCCAGATCTTTGTCGATTGACAGTCATTTTGTACTTCTTCCATTTTCTTACTATGGCACCAACAGTTGTCTCCTTCTCGCCCAGCGTCTTACTGATGGTTTTGTAGCCCATTCCAGCCTTGTGCAGGTGTATGATCTTGTCCCTGACATCCTTAGACAGCTCCTTGCTCTTGGCCATTTTGTAGAGGTTAGAGTCTGACTGATTCACTGAGTCTGTGGACAGGTGTCTTTCATACAGGTGACCATTGCCGACAGCTGTCTGTCATGCAGGTAACGAGTTGATTTGGAGCATCTACCTGGTCTGTAGGGGCCAGATCTCTTACTGGTTGGTGGGGGATCAAATACTTATTTCCCTCTGCAGAATGCAAATAAATTCATATACTTTCCACAATGTGATTTTCCGGATTTAATTTGTGATGTGCTATCTCTCACTGTTACCAATAACCTACCCTTCAATTATGGGCTGCTCATGTCTTTGTCAGTGGGCAAACTTACAAAATCAGCAAGGGATCAAATACTTATTTCCCCCACTGTAGGTGCAGTGAGGGAATGGAATAAGAAAGGAGAGGAGAGAAGAAAAAAGACAAATGGACAGCAGCCGCTTGAGAGAATTAGCAGAAGACAGGAAAGAAGAAAAGTGAAACTGGAACCAACATGATGGAAAAATAAAATGTCCAGACAACAAAGATAGAAAAAAGCATGTTATTTTGAATTTATTAAATAGACAGTATGTTAGCTTTGGGAAACATGTGTAGCAAATGTCTTAGAAATGCATTTCCTTTACTACTGAATACAATACAATTTTTATTTCTCTAATGTTACAGTACATGCCAAGTTTAACTTCTTGGGGATCCCAGTTCAATTTTTGTTATCCCTTGTTCTGTATTTGGTGAGGGTCTGTTGGCATAATAGTAATGGCAGCTGGGAGATTGGAGGAGAGGCAGAGAAGAGAGGGAATTGGGAGGGCCCCCTCTTTTATTTTCTGACCTGGACCCAAGCCCTGACCCTTGCTGTAGCTGGTAGGAATCTCCAAGCATCGCCAGCTGAGGACCTCCTGCAAAGGTTGCCAGAATTCCCTTCTGCCAAGTTTTGCAGTGTGCTGTACCTTCTTTGAGTGACCGACAACTACACATTTATGGGGTGCTGACATCAGTGGCTCAGAGACATTGCCGCTGCCTGCCACACTTGGTAAAAGGGAGTTCTGGCCACCTTCAGAGGAAGTCTTCATCTGAGAGAATTTGGGGATCCTCATTAGCTAAAGTATTTATATTTTGAGATATGAGGTACCGGGGAGGGGTGAAGAGTAGGGTAGGGCAGGGGCAGAAAAAATGTTGTGCTTACCCAATTTGGGCTAAGGCCCACCCAAAGTTAACTGTCTGGCTATGCCTCTGAGGTATGCTAAGTCAAAAGGTCATATACCCTATCCTGGTCTCTCTCTGCTGAGCTGTGTTTAGCAAACAGAACCTTTCAGTCAGCAGCTCGGCAGTCCTTCCTCTGACGTTACACAGAAACTCCGCACTTCTCAAGGAAACTCATTATTGAAAACTAAGGAGAATGAGTCTAGTTCCTCTTTTATCAGTTTAAGTGTTTGGTCCTCAGTCTTCAGAGCACTAAAAAAAAACAAAACAAAAAGGAAAACCGTCTACACCCTCTTGCAACATGTTGCCACCCATTCCGCCATTTAGCAAAATGCCAACTTGATCAGCAGGAGCAAAAAGAGGCGGAGAGGACTTTAAATGGTAATGGGGGGGGGGGGGGGGGGGGGGTCTCCAGGGTAAGTGGGTGCCCAAGGGAAGTCCAGGGAGAATTTTTGAAAACTGAAGAGCACAGGTACAAATCAAAGTAGGGTATACACAAAAAGCAGCAAATATGAGTTATCTTGTTGGGCAGACTGGATGGACCGTGCAGGTCTTTTTCTGCCGTCATCTACTATTTAAAGTGGCAGTGACAGCTTAGGGAAATTGAACAGTGACGATCTGATGAGTGTATGCAGAAGAGTGTCTTTTTTATCTAAGGGCTTATGAATGATGAAATACCCACTGTGGAAAGCAATTGTTTAACTGGGACTTAATCTGAGGTCCTTTTTTCTCCTCAAATATCAAAACAAAAAGAGCTCAGTCTGTGGTTAAACACTTTTCTCCTCTATATATTTTTTAAGCAAAGTCATATTTTTGTTTGCATTGGTGTGTTTAGGGCTCAGTCCTTGAGTCTAGTTAATGTCCTGTGTGAAGTTTGCTTGGAATTTTTCATTACGCTTCTTGTGCGAAATGCATGTGAAAGTCAGAGAGGTTTTACTCGCCTTTCTACCTGTGGGGGAAAGATTCCCGTGTGGTACAACCTCAAGAAAGAAAGAAGACCTCGACGCAGAATGGGGCAATTCTATAACTTAGTGCCTCATTAGGTACTTCAATGCCATGAGCTGAGCGCCAAGTCTATAATGCCATCTCTACACTAAGATGCCATTACAGAATTGCTGATAAAAACAAAGAGAGGGTTTACAAAACACAAAACAAAGTCCAGACAACCAAAAGAGAAGTACCAGGGGCCTTCACAAGCGGGACAAAAACTTTTAATTGAAATGTCATATATCCTGTTGAATAAAACTTGCACTATTGACCCGACACGGGCCATGTTTTGGCGTCAAAACACCTGCTGCAGGGGTCTATTGATAAAACATATACAAAACAATAATACATTAAAATAAAAAAATATTAAACAATAAAACATAACCAATATTCAATGTTCATGCTTCGTTAAACAAATGTACAAATATAATATTAATTTGACAAGAAAAAATCATAATCATGCAGAATATATATATATCATCTTGGATGCTTGTTAAAACACACGGGAGTCATCATGCATGAGTTATTAAGAGTATGAACCAATGGAGCGCCAATGAAAAGGTGAAAACTTTTGTTTCAAAGAAAACTTTGAAGGTTTTGAAAGCAAGTCAGAAAATAATAAATGGTAACATATAGAGATATCTGGTGAGAAACAGTCCCTTTGCAAAACATGTAACTGGAAAACCTCCAGATGCAGTAGAGTGAAGAGATCTTGCGGTACGACAAAAGATTACAATGTTTATATTCTGCCAATCATTATGTAAATCATGAGTAACTCACCATTCCATCAGAAGTGTCTAAAATTGGTTTCCCACTCATAGCTAGAGGAGTGTGGTAGCCTTGTTAGTCCACTCTTAAGGTTATCAATAGAAATCAAACAAAATAAAACATGGAAAAGAAAATAAGATGATACCTTTTTTATTGGACATAACTTAATACATTTCTTGATTAGCTTTCGAAGGTTGCCCTTCTTCGTCAGATCGGAATGTAACGAAGGATGCTATATTGGAGAAACAGGCCAGATGCTTAAGACAAGATTCAATTTACATAGACATCACATGAACAATACTGGTGCCAGTAGGGTTCCCACCCCTGTTGGTCAACATTTTACAGGACCAGGACACTGTACCAGTGACTTCATAGTGAGAATCCTGAAAGGTAACTTTAAAACCATACAAGAACGTAAGACCTTTGAAGTCAGAATGATTGAATATTTTAACACCCAACAGAAAGGACTTAACAAGGATCTGGGGTTCCTAGCCCATTATAAACCATAAAAGCTGTATTTCTCTGTTGATCACCCCACCCCTCAATTATCCACACCCATCCTGTTAGAATATCAATGATATGCTTTGATGTTCCCATGCATACCTCCGACCCACCCCCATCCTCCCACCCTGTCAGACTGTCATAGTAATGCTTGAATGTTTTCACTTATATACACTGTCAGCTAGCACATTTGCTTATTTCCGATCTGACGAAGAAGGGCAACCTTCGAAAGCTAATCAAGAAATGTATTAAGTTATGTCCAATAAAAAAGGTATCATCTTATTTTCTTTTCCATGTTTTATTTTGTTTGATTTCTATTAATAACCACTCATAGCTAAATTTAAAATCTTGTTTCAAAAGTGGCCATTTCCTAGATGGTTTTAGATGTTTTATGCTCAGTGTGTTTTTCTTTTGTAACCATTTTTGAAAAAAAAAAGTCTTAGTAGACTGGCACCATACACATCCCAACAAAGCAATGGGGCACCCTAGGGGACACACCTGGTTTTGGTCTTGATTTGTCTATTGGCCCTTTCCTGATCAGAAAATTTGATTTTGCCATCTCTCTCCCCTTTTGCTTGGTCTTAATCCACCCTCTGTGACCACTCGAGTAATATATATATATATATATATATATATATATATATATATATATATATATAAAGTGTTGTGCCACAGAAATCACACTGAGGGGCATAATTTTATTTTATTTATAGCATTTATAAGGGACGCCAAGATTTGTTGAGGACATCCTCGCAAAACGTCCCGATGGAGGGGCCAAGAAACCTGTATTATCGAGACAAGATGGACATCCATCTTTCATTTCAATAATACGGTCGGGGACGCCCAAATCTTGAAATTTAGAGATGGTTCTCCCTAGACTTGGTCGTTTCTGATTTTCGGCAATAATGGAAACCAAGGACGCCCATTTCAGAAACGACCAAATGCAAGCCCTTTGGTCATGGGAGGAGCCAGCATTTCTAGTGCACTGGTCCCCCTGACATGCCAGCATACCAACCGGGCACCCTAGGGGGCACTGCAGTGGACTTCATAAAATGCTCCCAGGTGCGTAGCTCCCTTACCTTGTGTGCTGAACTCCCCAAACCTCCCCTAAAACCCACTACCCACAATTGTACACCACTACCATAGCCCTTACAGGTGAAAGGGGGCACCTAGATGTCGGTACACTGGGTTTCTGGTGGGTTTTGGAGGGCTCGCTGTTTCCTCCACAAATGTAACAGGTAGGGAGGGGGATGGGCCTGAGTCTGCCTGCCTGAAGTGCACTGCACCCACTCAAACTGCTCCAGGGAGCTGCATACTGCTGTGATGGACCTGAGTATGACATCTCATTCTGACATAGAGACTGGCAATCAATATTTTTAAAGATGTTTTTTGAGGGTGGGAGGGGGTTAGTGACCACTAGGGGAGCAAGGGGAGGTCATCCCCAATTCTCTCCGGTGGTCATCTGGTGATTTCGGCCACCTTTTTGTGGCTTGGTCGTAAGAAAAACAGGACTAGTTAAAATCATTCAAGTGTTCGTCAGGGACGCCCTTTTTTTTCCATTATGGGTCGAGGACGTCCATGTGTTAGGCACACCTAAGTCCCGCCTTCGCTACACCTCCGATACGCCCCCTTGAACTTTGGCCATCCCTGCAACGGAAAGCAGTTGGGGACGTCTAAAATCGGCTTTCGATTATACCGATTTAGACGAGCCTGTGAGAAGGACACCCATCTTCCAATTTGTGTCGAAAGATGGGCGTCCTTCTCTTTCGAAAATGAGCCTGACTGTCTCCCTTTGCCTTATGCTGGGAGTGTTTGGAGAGAGAAGGTCAAAGGATAACAGGATTGAGGTAATGCTATTTTGCATAATCCCTTCCCCACATGGAGACCTTGTTCTCAGTATCAGGACACAACCTCTAGAAAAGGCAGCAATCCTGGGGTCAGAGACATAAAGGTCCCAGGAGGTCCTGGAAAGTAAATAGAGGCACAACTGCTTTTATCAAGCTCTCTGTGCCATGCGATAAGACCAGAGCTATGACCCCCATGGGAATGGAAGGGTGTTTTGCACAACAGCTATTGCCTGACCTCAAGCTCAATAAACGACATGTCAGAAAACAAACAAAAAAGAAGCTGGCCAGCCCCTAACCAATAGAAACTCTTCCAGTTGCCACTTTTTTTCCCCTACCCTCTCCAACCAATAATCATGTTGGTGATGAACGGACATTTCACAGATATTTTACTTCCTAAAAAAAAAATGGTCCTTCACCCATACGCCATGCCCCCTCCCTACCCATCTTCAAATCTCTGCTTAAAACTCACCTTTTCAATGCTGCCTTCGGCGCCTAACCGCTCTAGAAATATGAAATGGCCCAATCTATCGACCCTATCAGATTAACTGTTCACTCGTCCTCCAATCTATCCACCCTATCAGATTAACTGTTCACTCGTCCTCTAGATTGTTCACTTGTCCTTAGATTGTTCTCTTGTCGTTTAGATTGTTCACTTGTCTTTAGATTGTTCACTTGTCTTTAGATTGTTCTCTTGTCTTCTAGATTGTAAGCTCTTTGAGCAGGGACTGTCCTTCTATGTTTAAATTGTACAGCGCTGCGTAACCCTAGTAGCGCTTTAGAAATGCTAGTTAGTAGTAGTAGTAGTTAGTAGTAGTAGTAGTTGGCAGAGTGGCTCAGTAGCCAAGAGGATAGACATTTATGCAAGTCCCATTTATGTGGTAAATCTGGCGGCTTAGGACGGGATTCTATAGACAGCGCCTAAGAAATCAGCACGGAAAACATTTCTGCCTAAGCGTATTCTATAAGCCACGCCTAGATTTAGGCACAGTATATAGAATATGCTTATGTGGCAATCGTAGCACCTATATCCACACGCATCCATTTACACCAGTGAAAACATGGCATAAAGCCCGGTATGTAGATTTAGGCACAGAGGGCCACATTCTATAGCTATGCATATCAATTTCAGAACACCCAAAAAATGCCCATTTTTGTCTGTGCACGTTATTAGTTAGGTGCAGTGCATTACAGAATACGCTTAGTGAGTTGTGTGTGTAAATTCTATTTATTGCCAATTAGTGCTCATTATTGTTTGTTAAGTGCTGTTATCAACACTACTTTGCTTATTTTATTTATATCTTGCTCACACCTTTTTCAGTAGTAGCTCAAGGTGAGTTACATTCAGGTACACTGGATATTTCTCTGTCCCAGGAGGGCTCACAATCTAAGTTTGTACCTGAGGCAATGGAGGGTTAAGTGACTTGCCTAAGATCACAAGGAGCAGCAGTGGGATTTGAAGCGGTCACCTCTGGATTGCAAGACCGGTGCTCTAACCACTAGGCCACTCCTCCACTTGTTACTCTTTAGGGTTCTACATGGAATGTTGCTACTCTTTGAGATTCTGCATGGAATCTTGTCACTCTTTAGGATTCCAGAATCGTTGCTGAGCTGCAAGTGCAGGCTTCTGGTTCTGTGAGTCTGACATCCTGCACATACGTGCAGGATGTCAGACTCACAGAACCAGAAGCCTGCGCAGCCACGTTGCCAGGTACACTGGATATTTCTCTGTCCCAGGAGGGCTCACAATCTAAGTTTGTACCTGAGGCAATGGAGGGTTAAGTGACTTGCCCAAGATCACAAGGAACAGCAGTGGGATTTGAAGCGGTCACCTCTGGATTGCAAGACTGGTGCTCTAACCACTAGGCCACTCCTCCACTTGCTATTCTTTAGGGTTCTACATGGAATGTTGCTACTCTTTGAGATTCTGCATGGAATCTTGTCACTCGTTAGGATTCCAGAATCGTTGCTGAGCTGCAAGTGCATTTTCGGCCAAAAAAGACCTTTTTTGTTGGCCGAAAATGGACGTGCGACAAAATAAAAATTGGCACACATCCATTTTGGGCCTGAGACCTTACTGCCATCTATTGACTTAGTGGTAAGGTCTCACGCGTTAACCCGGTGGTAATCATCAATGTGCGTACACTGCCAATTAGCGCCCGGTTAGCACCACACGGTAGAAAATAAAAAATGTTTTCTGCTGCGCATATCGGACGCATGCAAGAAATGGAATCACCAGCTGGGGCTCACGGTAGCCAGGTGGTACTTCCTAATTGATGTGCATTGGATGCGTGTAGGCACCTACACGCTTTAGTAAAAGGGACCTGTGGTGACTATGTGCTGACTCCACCTCTGGAACAACCCTAACATAGGGGCCCTTTTCCTAAGCTGCATCAGGGCTGCCGAGAGACTGGGCTGGGCCCGGGGCAAGGCCGCCCCCGGGGTCCCGCCCTCGTCACCCTGCCCTCCCAGGTCGTCGCTGCCACCGCTCCCCCCTCCACCCCCCCTGAGGTTAGCACCGCTCCCCCCCTGACATCGCCACAGCCACTGCTCCCCCCTCCACCCCCCGAGGTCACCGCTGCCGCTCCCCCCTCCACCACCCCGAGGTCACCACCGCCGCTCCTCCTCTCCGTCCGCCACCGGGCCGGGCCTCCTGCATTGAAATCGCAGTCTCATCTCCGTGAGAGCAGCGCTGCAGGCAGCAGAACGCCTCCCTTCAGCCCTCCTTCCCTCCTTGTGTCCCGCTCTTGTGGAAGTTAAGTCAGACGAGGGCGAGACACAGGGAGGGAAGGAGGGCCGAAGGGAGGCATTCTGTTGCGTGCAGCGCTGCTTTCATGGAGGTGAGACTGCGATTTCAATGCAGGGGGCAGACAGTCAATGACGGAGGGCGGTTGGGACTGTGGCGCCGGGCCCCCCTTGGAGGCCCAGGCCCGGGGAATTTTGTCCCCCCTGCCCCCCCTCTCGGCAGCTATGAGCCGCATAAGCATCTACATGTGTCCAGCATGCGCCAATTTGGAGTTACTGCCCAGCTAGCGCGTAGCTTTTACGGTAATTTCATTTTTGGCTCGCATCTGATACACGAGTCCGAAAAATAAAAGGCACACGTCTGCTACGCGTGCCAAGTGGCATTTGATGCACTTAGGTCATTACCTCCCGGTTAATGCGTGAGACCTTACCGCTAAGTCAACGGCTGGTGGTAAGGTCTCAGACCCAAAATGGATAGGCGCTAATTTTTATTTTGCCATATGTTAATTTTCGGCAAAAACTTTTTTAAAAAAAAAGCATTTTTTGCAGACCTGCTGAAAAATGGATCTGCGCGCGTCCAAAACACGCAGCTACACTAGCACAGGCCATTTTTCAGCGCACCTTAGTAAAAGGAGCCCATAGCCGGTGTTGAGTTCGGCACTATCTGCGATATTCTCTGGGAATAGCCTGGAATACTTTGGATGGATGGCTCATCTTGGTGTGAATGTGACTCTGTCCTTTCCTTTATTTGTTTTTTTATTATTTTACTAGATAATTCACTGCTTAGATCCATTTCTTTAGTATATGTTGTCTAAAAAGTATTACTAAACATAATATAATCGTATTTCTTTATTTGGATTTAGCTCACACCTTTCTCAGTAGTAGCTCAAGGTAAGTTACATTCAGGTAACTTATAACCACTAAGGGGGTCCTTTCACTAAGGTGCGTTGGAAAATGGCCTGCGGTAGTGTAGACGCGTGTTTTGGGCGTGCGCAGAATCATTTTTCAGCGCACCTGCAAAAAAAAAAATGCCTTTTTAAAATTTTTGCTGATAATGGACGTGCGGCAAAATGAAAATTTCCACGGGTCCATTTTGGGTCTGAGACCTTACCACCAGCCATTGACCTAGCGGTAAAGTGTCACACGGTAACCGGGCGGTAATGACCTACGCACGCCAAATGCCACTTGGTGTGCGTAGCTGACGTGCGTCAGAAAATAAAAAATGTTTTTTTCGGGAGCACGTAGCAGATGCGCACCAAAAATGAAATTACTGCAAGGGCCACGCGGTAGCCATGCGGTAACTCCATTTTGGCATGGGTGGGGCGCGCGTAGACGCTTACGCGGCTTAGTAAAAGGGCCCCTAACTTTCCCAATCTACTTTTAGTCATCGGACTCATAGACATGTTGAAGGATAGCCGGAATGTGTAATGTGGGACCGCATACGTCAGCATTTTACCTAATGTACTTCAATTGCAATCCTGTCCTTTCTTGTAGCCAATGGCATTCCTGATTTCCCCCCTACTGCTTTACTATCCACTGCTTGTCACTCTTAATCTTTCTATTCTTTTTACTTGATTTTAACTTTTATATTTACTATGTAAACCGCTTTGAAGGCCTCTGTCCTATATGAAAGCCTTAGGGCCCCTTTTACAAAGCTGCGGCAAAAGGGGGCCGGCGCTGGCATTGGCGCGTGTTTTACAAGCACGCCGAGGCCCCCGTTTACTGCAGCTGGTAAAAGGGAAGTTCCACCTTCCTGCAGGAAATGGCCGTGCGGCAAGTAAAGCACTTGTCACGTGGCCATTTTGGGGGGGGGGGAGCCCTTGGGGTAGCGGTAAGGGCTCCCACGTTAACCCAGCGGTAACCGGGCAGTGTACCCCAATTACCACAGGGTACACTCCGGGGCTACATAAATAAATACATTTTTGTAGCACCAGAAATGATGGCGCTTTAGGGATGAAAAGTACCAACAGGCTGCTGCAGTAGCCCACTGGCACTTCCTGTATAGCGAGCGGTAAGCCCGCGTTGGGCTTACCGCTGCTTAGTAAAAGGAGCCCTTAATAAACTTGAAACTACACTACCACTGCTTTGGACTCCTATCCACTTCTCACTTGCCCTGTCCTTAACCTCACCTATTATTCCCTTACCCGTAATTGTTCTGTCTGTCTGCCTGTCTTATCTAGATTGTGAGCTCTTTGAGCAGGGACTGTATTTTTGTGTTTGGTGCACAGCGCTGCGTATGCCTTGTAGCGCTATAGAAATGATAAATAGTAGTAGTAGTAGTAGGTATTTCCCTGTCCCTGGAGGGTTTACACTCTAATTTTTTACTTGAGAGGAACGAGGGTTAAGTGACTTGCCCAAGATCACAAGAAGCCTCTGTTGGAATTAAATCAGACTCCCCTGAACATCAAGCCCTGGTGCTCTAGCCACTAGGCTACTCCTTCACTTCATGCCAAGAATAGTATATTTTGAAATGTTAGCCATGAGCGAAACTGCTGACAGGGCATCAGTGGTGATAAAATCCAGAGGCTCAATGACTGTTTCATTATGTGTGTCATAGAATGTGTTGAAACAGGTCTATCGTGAGAAAGAAATTGCGTACTTCAGCTCCTAACTTACCTTGTGCCCTTGTAATTTCAACACCGCTGTTGAAACAAGAAGTCTGAACACATAGCCAGAGGCTTTTAGTGTGCGTCTATCAGTGGTTGTGAGGATAGCAGAGATAAAGATCTGGGGTGAATTCTTTACATGGCGCCAAAAAAGTCGTCACTGACAAAAGCGCTGTTCTATAAGCTGCACTTAAAGGGGCCCTTTTACATGTAGGATCTATGTGGGTGCAAGATGCATTAAAATGACACTACTGCCAGGTTAGCGTGCCCGCCCCCCCCCCGGATGGTAATTTCAGATTTGGTGCACGTCCATAAGGCCAGGACAAATTATTTTTATATTTCCTACCGCATGTGTTGTTTCTGGCGTTAATCGGCAGTTGACGCGTGCTGGCCGGTCACTGCATGTGTAGCGCGTGAGCCCTTACCGCTAGGTCAACGGACGGCAGTAAGGTCTCAGGTCAAAAACGGACGCTCGCTGCTTTCAATTTTAGCGCGTGTCCATTTTCTGGCCCCTTAAAAAAAGGCCCTTTTTCCTAGACGGGGTAAAAAATGGCCCAGCGTGTGCCCGAAAGATGCGCTTGCACTACCACAGGCCACTTTTTACCGAGGCTTAGTAAAAGGACCCCAAAGTTAGGCACGGTTTATAGAATAGCACTTAGGTGCTGGGGTCGCGCGTAAATTTTAGGTGCTGCTATTTGCACCAATGAAAATGTGGTGCAAATGCCCATGCCCTTCTTACACGTGAAGGCCCAATTATGTACATAACTCAAAACCACAACTATGCTCCGCCCCAAAACACCCATGACCCTCCCATTTCCATGCCCCCTTTTTTGGGCTGCACGTAAAATTTAGGCACAGATCCTGCTCATAAAGTTAGGCGCATAACTAATAATTAACTGTAATTAGTGCTAATAATTGGCTTTTTAATTGGCTCATTATTCACTTAGGGTCCCTTTGACCAAGCTGCGGCAAGAGGGGGCCGGCACTGGCGTCGGTACATGTTTTACACGTGCGCCGAGGCCCCCTTTTACCGCAGTGTTTAAAGGGGAAGTCTCGCCTTCCTGCAGGAAATGGCTGTGCGGCAAGTAAAGCACTTGCTGTGTGGCCATTTCCGGGGGGGGGGGGGGGGAGCCCTTACCGCCACCTATTGAGGTGGCGGTAAGGGCTCCTGTGTAACCACTGCCCGATTACCGCCAGGTACACTCCGGCACTACAAAAATAAATAAATTGTTGTATCGCCGGAAATGATGGTAGCCCGGCGGTACTTCCTGTATAACGAGCAGTAAGCCCACATTGGATTTACCGCTGCTTAGTATTAGATTGTAAGCTCTTTGAGCAGGGACTGTCTTTCTTCTATGTTTGTGCAGCGCTGCGTATGCCTTGTAGCGCTATAGAAATGCTAAATAGTAGTAGTAGTAGTTAGTAACAGGAGCCCTTAAATTGCCATGCAAATTGGGCACACACCCAAATTTCCATGTGCAATTTTTGGCAACCTTTATGGAATTAGGGTGTCTATGTTTACATTTATTAAACTTTCTGAGCAGTTTACAGAATCATATAAAATCATATTTTATTTATTTGGATTTTGCTCACACCTTTTCTAGAGTAGCTCAAGGTGAGTTATATTCAGGTACACTGGGTATTTCCCTGTCCCTGGAGGGCTCACAATCTAATTTTTCACCTGAGGCAATGGAGGGTTAAGGGGCCCTTTTACAAAGGTGTGTAAGGGCCTACCCACACCCAGGGTGCTCCAAATCAGCATTGCTGCCTGGCTACCATGTGCCCCAGGCCATAACTCCGAATTTGGCGTGTTCTGAAAACACGGTAGAAAACGTTTTCTATTTTCTACCGCGGGGTGCCTACCTGGCGGTAAACAGCAGTGGACGCATGCTGCATGCTTACCGCCCAGGTAGAGCGTGAGACCTTACCGCTAGGTCAATGGGTGGCAGTAAGGTCTCAGGCCAAAATGGATGCGCGATAGTTTCAATTTTAGTGCACGTCCATTTTCCGGCCCATTAAAAAAAGGCCCTTTTTTCTAGATGCGGTAAGAAATGGCCCCGCGCACACCCACAGACCACTTTTTACCGTGGCTTAATAAAAGTAACTTGCTCAAGATCAGAATGAGCAGCAGTGGGATTTTAACAGGCTACCGCTGGATGTCAAGATGGCTGCTCTAACCTCTAGGCCACTCCTCAACTCAAAAGTCAGAAAAGAAATGCAATATGTGTTAGGAAAGAAAGTAAATCATCACAATAGATACATAGACACATAACAAAAAAAAAATAAACAACCTAAACAGCTAGCAATAAATATCATATAGCAAATCAGTAACATTCATTACAATCAATGTTTCCTCTAAGGAATGGGAAATGGGACTTGATAGACTGCCTTTCTGAGGTTTTTTTTTTTTTGCAACTACATTCAAAGCGGTTTACATATATTCAGGTACTTATTTTTTACCAGGGGCAATGGAGGGTTAAGTGACTTGCCCAGAGTCACACGGTGCTGTAGTGGGAATCAAACCCAGTTCCCCAGGATCAACATCCACTGCACTAACCACTAGGCTACTCCTCCACTAGTAACATGCCATGTAGAAGCCTGCCCTTGCAGATCACCAATGCGGCCATGCAGGCTTCTGCACGTATGTGCAGGACGTCAGACTCACAGAAACAGAAGCCTACGCAGCCGCATTGCTGATCTGCAAGGGCAGGCTTCTACATGGAATGTTGCTAGTGGAATAGAAACATTCCATGTAGAATCTCCAAGAGTAGCAACAGAATCTCAATAGTAGCAACATTCCATCTAGAATCTCCAATAGTAGCAACATTCCATGTAGAACCTCAAATAGGGAAAGGGAAATGGGACTTGATATAACACCTTTCTGAGTTTTTTTGCAACTATATTCAAAGCGGTTTACATATATTCAGGTACTTATTTCGGCTTGGTGTGTGCACATTTTTTTTCTGGTGTGAGCAACAAGTTTTAAAACCCAACAAGTTTTCAGCGCCAATATTAGCAATGCATCTCTGTACATAGCACAAAAAAAAAACCATTTTTGTGAGCAACCATGTAAAATCTGTGAGCGATGCTCCTAAAATGTATAAGCAAGTGCTCATGAGCTCCACCTAGAGGTAATGTAATAAAAATCAAGATAAAACTTGTAATACTGATACGCATACAAATATATATTACATCTCTTTTGAGAAAAGGAGATGCTGCTAGTCTGTTGCAAGCCTGCTAGGGGTAAGACGTACCTGGGTATTAAATCTTTGCTTAGGTGGCACATACAAGATAAGCCTCTGATTTATAGTTTTACAGAACTGGCAGGCGTTGGTGTGTTAGAGAGCTATCCTAATGGCTAAATTTAATTGCCTACAGTTCCAGTTTCTGTAGCGTACAGTTTCTGTGTAGGGATCTGTTTTCCAAGCTGCATTTCCCAGCAGCTGGTGTCTTCCTGTTCCGTGTACAAGGAGCAAGAAGGCATAAAATTATTATTATTTATTGCATTTGTACCCCACATTTTCCCACCTATTTGCAGGCTTAATGTGGCTTACAGAGTGTAGTTATGACAAAGTCATGACAGGATATTGGATACAATCAAAAGTAAGCAGATGAGGAATTAGAGAAGATGGTGTTAGATAGGATAGTTTAGGAGGTGATTTGTGTCTTTAAGGGTTCTTTTTGTAGGCTCTATTGAAGAGATGTGTCTTCAGAGATTTGCGAAAGTTGGTTAGATTGTCCATAGTTTTTAGGGCTGGGGGTAACCCATTCCATATCTGTGTACTTCTGTAGAAGGTAGTGGCGTATGCCTGCTTATATTTAAGTCCTTTACAGCTGGTGAAGTTCAGATTGAGGAATTTGCGGGCTGATCTCTTGGCGTTTCTGGGCGGTAGGTCCACAAGGTTAAACATGTACAGTGGGGCATCTACGTGAATGATCTTGTGTACGATCGTGCAGATCTTGAATTCGATACGTTCCTTGAGTGGAAGCCAGTGAAGTTTCTCTCTTAAGGGTTTCGCACTTTCGTATTTGGTCTTTTCAAATATGAGTCTGGCTGCGGTATTTTGGGCTGTTTGGAGTTTCTTAATAGTCTGTTCTTTGCAGCCAGCGTACAGAGTGTTACAGTAATCCAGGTGACTAATTACCATAGATTGTACCAAGGTACGGAAAATGTTTCTCGGGAAGAAAGGCTTAACTCTTTTGAGTTTCCACATCGAGTAGAACATCTTTTTTGTTGTGTTCTTCACGTCGGTATCGAGAGTGAGGTTGAAGTTGAAAATGAAGTTGAAGGAGGATAGACTCAAAAGTAATCTAAGGAAATACTTTTTTATGGAAAGGGTGGTGGATACATGCAATGACCGATGGACGTAGTGGAGAAATGGACTGTATCTGAACTCAAGAAAGCAAGGGACAGGCATTTGGGATCTCTTAGGGGGAGGAAGAGATAGCGGACGATATGGATGGACAGACTGCATGGGCCATATGTCCTTTATCTGCCATCATTTTCTCTGTTTCTATGCACACGAAAAAGGTTAATTGTGAAAAGCTTCCAGTCTGTAATTTTGGAAACATCAAAGAAGGAAACCAAAATACACTCACACCAGAGCGAAGAACAAAGGCACAAGGAGCTTTCAAGATAGGGAGCATCAACTCAAATTCTATTGGACAGAGACGATATGTTCTGTGTTTCAACAAACCAGCCTGCGTCAGGGGTCTTAAACAGTGCACAGTGTCCAGAAAATTTGCATGAAATTGCAGTGACACTGCTCAAACTGAAGACGCTAACAAACACCAAAAAATAATCACAGATACAGCAGATTTTTTACATGCGAAACACAACCATTACTCTGCTGGTTTCTGGTCAAATATTGAAGCGGTTGCATTTGGCGTTTTGGGTCTGTCCAATAAAATTTGAGTTGACGCTTCCTATCTTGAAGGCTCCTTGTGATTTTGTTCTTCAGTCTGTAATTCTGTGAACTTGTTAGCTCTTGATTTGTTAATGTGAAAAGTACATATGTACATAAGTATTGCCACACTGGGACAGACCAAAGGTCCATCAAGCCCAGCATCCTGTTTCCAACAGTGGCCAATTCAGGTCGCAAATACCTGGCAAGACCCCCCAAAAAATTCAATACATTTTATGCTGCTTATCCCAGAAATAAGCAGTGGATTTTCCCCAGGCCATTTTAATAATGGTCTATGGGCTTTTCCTTTAGGAAGCCGTCCAAACCTTTTTTAAGCTCTGTTAAGCTAACCACCTTTACCACATTCTCTGGTAACAAATTCCAGAGTTTAATTACACGTTGAGTGAAAATCATTTCTCCGACTCGTTTTATATTTACTACTTTTTAGCTTTATTGCCTGCCCCTTTAGTCCTAGTATTTTGGGACAGAGTAAACAGACGATTCACGTCTACCCGTTCCCAGTGCCCGAACCCTTGCTAAATTTAGTGGGGCAGTTTTCAAAGCAATTTTTTACCAGCATTAAATAGTTGTCTGGACAATGTCCTTTTTCGATGTGGCTAAACTTTGTGCACTGGATGACATCCGTGACTGTCTCTGGGAAACGGTTACCCTCTCGGCTTGCTATCCTGTCCACCAGCCTAACTGAGACTTTGCGAGTCAAGACCTGATTTTAGACTTTTTCCTTCCTTCCTCCTCTTTTTGCTTTCCTTTCCCTGCCTACTTGTTAATTTGTTTTCAGATTGTATTTATATTCCCTTCCTCCCTTTCTCTCTCTGTTCCTTCTACCCTTCCATTTCTCATTGTATTTGATTTAATTTAATTTTATTAGTTCATTGTAAGCCGCTTTGGGGCTGCAACACTGTGGCAAAAGGCGGGGGTATAAATGACCTAAAATAAATAAATAAATAAATAAATAAAGTAACAGATCCAAGATGTTGAGAAGGGCTGATTTTTCATGTCGTGGGTCCATAAGCAGTCTGAAAAAGTTATATGTTTGAACTTCTGTAACCTTTTTATTTTTTCACCTAAAAGGTTGAAGTTTGGACTGGTGTATTACAAATTATTTGCTTTAACAGAGTTTGTTAAAACCTCTTTTTTTTTTTTTTTTTTTTTGTTTCCAGTGACTTTAGTCACCTTATCCCAGAGACAGTTAAATTTTAGCCAAACTGAGAAGCATTCCTAGATTTTGTTTTTCCAGGTCAGGAACAGAAAAAGTGTGTGTACAGACAAGCATCTTCAAAACTTTGCATGTATTTTTCTAGCAAGAATCTGCTCACAGAAAGAGCAGGTACAGGGTGATGTCACATACTTTGCTCCACAACAGCTTTCTAAAAGAAAGTCCTCGCTTGCATTTCGTTTGAAACCTGGTGCAAAGTTCAAACAAGCGTGCAGAGACATTGTCCTAATCTGAACAGTTTGGAAATTGTCCCCTTAAATAATTGCTTTCTCTAACATCTAAATTTCGACATGGCTGTGTGATCCCTGACTGAGTGAAGCTTGTGTTCTTAGGCACATTTCAATCGAGTGATAGCACTTGGTGTGGCGTTTACTTCTGTCTGTCTGTCCATACATCTACTCAGTATCCAGGGAAAAACGGGGCCCCAATATTTTTCCAAATAACCCCAAAATGTCCTACTGCAGCAGAAACTCCTGCCTGAAATTCAAGACATTTAAGAATACTTTGTTTTTCTACAGGATGGAGCTCCAGCGCATTGAGGGTCCCTTTTACTAAGTGGTGGTAAGCCCAACGCGGACTTATCGCTCGCTAAACAGGAAGTACCACTGGGCTACCACAGTGGCCAGGCAGTACTTCCCACCCCTAGCGCACCGTCATATCTGGCACTACAAAAATATATTTATTTTTGTAGCACCAGAGTGTACTTGGCGGTAATCGGGCAGTGCCACGCAGCCCAGTTACCACAGGGTTAACGTGGGAGCCCTTACCGCCACCTCAATGGGTGGCGGTAAGGGCTCCCCCCCCAAAATGGCCGTGAGGCAAATGCTTTACTTGCCACGGGGCCATTTTCTGCAGGAAAGAGAGACTTCTTTTTTACTCACTGCGGTAAAAGGGGGCCTCGGCGCATGTGAAAAACACACGCCGATGCCAGTGCAGGCCCTCTTTTGCCACAGCTTTGTAAAAGGGGCCCAAAGCTTGCAAAACAGTTGAGCTCTTAATTAGTGAAACCCCAGAATTCATTGAGCCAACAGTTCAGTGGCATCAAAGACCATCAGGCTCATTTTCGAAAGAGAAGGACGCCCATCTTTCGACACAAATCAGAAGATGGGCGTCCTTCTCACAGGGTCGTCCAAATCGGTATAATCGAAAGCCAATTTTGGGCGCCTCCAACTGCTTTCCATCGCACGGACGGCCAAAGTTCAAGGGGGCCTATCGGAGGCGTAGTGAAGGCGGGACTTGGGCGTGACTAACACATGGACGTCCTTGACCCATAATGGAAAAAAAAGGGCGTCCCTGACGAGCACTTGGATGACTTTACCTGGTCCTGTTTTACTTACGACCAAGCCACAAAAAGGTGCCCGAACTGACCAGATGACCACTGGAGAGAATCGGGGATGACCTCCCCTTTCTCCCCCAGTGGTCACTAACCCCCTCCCACCCTCAAAAAACATCTTTAAAAATATGTCGTGCCAGCCTCTATGTCTGCCTCAGATGTCATACTCAGGTCCGTGACAGCAGTATGCAGGTCCCTGGAGCAGTTTTAGTGGGTCAGTGCACTTCAGGCAGGCGGACCCAGGCCCATCCCCCCCTACCTGTTACGTTTGTGGAGGAAACAGCGAATCCTCCAAATCCACCACAAACCCACTGTACCCACATCTAGGTGCCCCCCTTCACTTGTAAGGGCTATGGTAGTTGTGTACAGTTGTGGGTAGTGAAAAAACATTTGATAGACTCAAGTGGTGGCAGTGGCATACTAAGGGGGGGGGGGCAGTGGGGGCGGTCTGCCCCGGGTGCATGCCGCTGGGGGGGTGCCGTGCGTCTGTCGGCAACTCTCATTCTCTGCTCCCTCTGGCCCCGGAACGGGTTATTTCCTGTAACGGGGCAGAGGGAGCAAGGAACGAGCGCTGCTGACAGACGCGCGCCGCCACCCCCCCCCCAGCAGGTAAAGATGCACCGGGGGTGGCGTTTTGCTGGGGGAGCTGCCCCTTTCTCGTCCCCTGTCCCGCCCCTTCCACGCCCTCACCTCCCCCCTGCTTCAACTCTCGGCGGCCATTTTGAAACACCGAGAGCCGGACTCACCACAGGACAGGAGGATGCAGGGCAGCTAGCAGCTCCGGGCAGGAAAAAGGGGGCTCTTTCCTGCCCCGAAGAGGTACCTCTAGACCACCAGGGATTGGGATAGCAGAGTAAGGGGAGGGGGGATAGTCGTGTTTTGCCGGGGGGGGGGGGGGGGGGGGTCGCGTTGCACCCGGGGGGGGGGCGCATCGGCAATCCGCCCCAGGTGTCAGCCCCCCTAGGAACGCCACTGAGTGGTGGTACCTTTTCCAGGTTTTAAATTGGTTTTTGTCACAAAACTAAAGTTTGATGTGGAGGGGCATAATCGAATGGGGTGCCCAAGTTTTCCTGGGGCTGTCATCACAGGATGGCTCCGTGAAGGGGCAGGGAAACCCGTATTATCGAAACAAGATGGGCATCCATCTTTCGTTTCAATAATACGGTCGGGGACACCCAAATCTCAACATTTAGGTCGACCTTAGAGGCGGTTGTCCTTAGAGATGGTTGTCCCTGGTTTTTGGCGATAATGGAAACCGAGGACGCCCATTTCAGAAACGACCAAATCCAAGACCTTTGGTCGTGGGAGGAGCCAGCATTTGTAGTGCACTGGTCCCCCTCACATGCCAGGAAACCAACCGGGCACCCTAGGGGGCACTGCAGTGGACTTCACAAATTACTCCCAGGTGCATAGCTCCCTTACCTTTGGTGCTGAGCCCCCCACCCCCCCAAACCCACTCCCCACAACTGTACACCACTACCATAGCCCTAAGGGGTGAAGGGGGGCACCTACATATGGGTACAGTGGGTTTTGGGTGGGTTTTGGAGGGCTCCCATTTACCACCACAAATGTAACAGGTAGGGGGGATGGGCCTGGGTCTGCCTGCCTGAAGTGCACTGCACCCACTAAAACTGCTCCAGGGACCTGCATACTGCTGTGATGGAGCTGGGTATGACATTTGAGGCTGGCATAGAGGCTGGAAAAAAATGTTTATTAATATTTTTTTTAGGGTGGGAGGGGGTTGGTGACCACTGGGGAAGTAAGGGGAGATCATCCCCGATTCCCTCCGGTAGTCATCTGATCAGTTCGGAAACCTTTTCGAGGCTTGGTCATGAAAAAAAATTGGACCAAGTAAAGTTGGCCAAATGCTCATCAGGGACGCCCTTCTTTTTTCCATTATCGGCCGAGGACGCCCATCTCTTAACTACGCCCCCGTCCCGCCTTCGGTACACTGCCAACACGCCCCCGTGAACTTTAGTCATCCCCGCGACAGAAAGCAGTTGAGGATGCCCAAAATCGGCTTTCGATTATGCTGATTTGGGCAACCCTGAGAGAAGGACGCCCATCTTCCGATTTGTGTCGGAAGATGGGCGTCCTTCTCTTTCGATTATGCTGCTGAAAGATACAAGGGGTGTGGAGGGAAAGGGAAAGGGAGAGGGAGATGTTTAGCCATGAGGGTGGGGAGAGGAGATGCTGGGCTACAAGAGTCAAGGGAGAGAGAGGGAGGATAGATACTGGTAATGGTGGAACCATGTGGGAGAGGCGGGGGGAAGGGGATAGTAAGGAGGTAAGAGGACGATAGTAGGTACAAAGATAGAAATGTAGTAATGGGGAGTACATGAAACATGGAAAGGAATAGGAAGATGGAGAAGCAGTGAGATGGGACATGGGAGAGCTACAGCATGAGAGAAGAAGATGGAAAGTTGATAGTTGACCAAACTTTGCCCCCGGAAATATTTAGAAATATTGAGGATCTTAGAGGTGTGTTTACATATTCAGATATAAATTTCTGCGCAGTTTTAAAGAAGGCCTTTTCCATAAAACCAGCTTTACTCACAGAAAAACTTTTATTAAATTATCATCACATAGATTAGTTCTTCTGGAAAAACCATCAAAATGTGGTCAATATAATGAGAAGTGGCAAACTGCGAATGTCTAGTAACGCTTTAGAAATGATAAATACTAGTAGAAGTAAGAGCTATAGTGTTAGCAACAATAGTTTGAAAACTGCTGTGGTGTCCTTTAAGTCCCCAGGCAAGGCATGGCTCCTCTGCACTGAACTCTTCAAATCCCCCTCTAGCTCCTAACAGAGACATAAAATAGTTAAACCCAACTGAGCTTCCTAATAGCTGCCAACACCTATGAAAAATGACCCCCTTTATCTCACATTGTTTGCATTACGGAAAGAGCTTTCATTTGAGATATCCTTTTTTGATCCGCATGCAGGCACATTTTCAAAAGAGAAGGACGTCCATCTTTCAACATAACTCGGAAGATGGACATCCATCTCCCAGAGATGTCCAAATCGGTATAATCTAAACCCGATTTTGGACGTCTTCAACTGCAGTCTGTCGCAAGGACGTCCAAATTTCAAGGGGACGTGTCGTAGGCGTAGCGAAGGCGAGAATTGGGCGTGCCTAACACTTGGATGTCCTTGATCCATAATCGAAAAAAATAAGGACCTCCCTGATGAACACTTGGATGTTTTCACCTGGACCTGTTTTTCTTACGACTAAGGCACAAAAAGGTGCACGAAATGACCAGATGACCACTGGAGGGAAGCGGGGATGACCTCCCGTTACTCCCCCAGTGGTCACTAACCCCCTCCCACCCTCAAAAAACATCTTTAAAAATATGTCATGCCAGCCTCTATGCCAGCCTCAGAAGTCATACTCAGGTCCATCACAGCGCATGCAGGTCTCTGGAGCAGTTTTAGTGGGTTCTGCAGTGCATTTCAGACAGGCGGACCCAGGCCCATCCCCCCCCTACCTGTTACATTTGTGGAGGGAACAGTGAGCTCTCCAAAACTCACCACAAACCCAATGTATCCATGTATAGGTGCCCCCCTTCACCTGTAAGGGCTATGGTAGTGGTGTATAGTTGTGGGTAGTGGGTTTTGGGGGGCTCAGCACACAAGGTAAGGGAGCTATGTTCCTGGGAGTAATTTATGAAGTCCACTGCAGTGCCCCCTAGGGTGCCCAGTTGTTGCCCTGGCATCTCTGGGGGACCAGTGCACTACAAATGCTGGGTCCTCCCAAGGCCAAATGGCTTGAATTTGGCCGTTTTTGACATGGACATCTTTGGTTTTGAAAATCGCCGAAAGTCAAAAATGTCCATTTCCAGGGATGACCAAATCTAGGGACATCCAAATTTAAGGATTTGGACATCTCTGATGGTATTTTTGAAACGAAAGATGGACGTCCAAAAATACGGATTTCCTCTCCGCTGGATTTCGCCGTTTTGCAAGGACGTCCAAATCGCAACTTGGATGTCCCTTTCGAAAATGCCCCTACTTGTCACTTAAACACAGTCCGTGTCAAGTCATTTTGAAGAATCGCTAATTAAAGAAATCCTGCCATTTTCGTCATCTCTGCTGTTTTCTTTTTGCTTTTTCTCATGGGTGTGGAATATGTATTGTCAAAAACCACAGATGGGAACATTTTGCAGGATTTTCCAACAAATCGGAGAAAATATTTCTTCACTCAACGTGTAGGAATTCGTTGCCAGAGAATGTAGTAAAAGCAGTTAGCTTAGTGGGGTTTAAAAAAGGTTTGGATAATGTCCTAAAAGAAAAGTCCATAAGGGAAAGGGAAATGGGACTTGACATACTGCCTTTCTGAGGTTTTTGCAACTACATTCAAAGCGGTTTACAGATATTCAGGTACTTATTTTGTACCAGGATCAATGGAGGGTTGAGTGACTTGCCCAGGGTCACAGGGAGCTGCAGTGGGAAATGAACTCAGTTCCCCAAGATCAAAGTCCACTGCACTAACCACTAGGCTACCCCTCCACTCCTCCATTATTAAGATGGACTTGGGGAAAACCCACTGCTTGGATAAGCAGCATAAAATGTATTGTACTGTTTTGGGATCTTGCCAGGTACTTGTAACCTGGATTGGCCACTGTTGGAAACAGGATGCTGGGCTTGATGGACCTTCGGTCTGTCCCAGTATGGCAATATTTATGTTATGTTATGTTGTGAAATACCATACACTGTCCAGCCTTTCTGTGATTGGTATTACTGGAGGTAATGTAAACCCCCTGGTGGCAATGTTGGGCCACACTGAGTACACACATTCCCTGCGTTCAGTGTAAGGGCAGACAGGACAGCCATCGTTTTTGACAGGTTTTTCTATTTGTATGACAATTTATTTTGATATATGTTATGTTGGTTCAACTAAATGTTGGAATCTATGCCAGCATACATATCCCTACCAGAACTCAATGGCAATGTATTTAAGGTTATTAACCTCCTCAGATACCAGCCAGTAGCAAAAGGTTATCACTAAATATAACGACGTTAATGTTTAATGCATCTGGTTAACAAGCATCAGATTATCAGGATAAGAGGCCAGTTAAAAAAAAAAAACACACACACACACACACACAGCTATGTTCCAACTGAAGTCTCTGCTTTTTCATGGCTTTCGTCCATTGGCATCATCCCCTCTTGAATAACTAGCCAATCCGGTCTGCAAGCTGACAGGCTGGCACACGAGTGTCCATAAAACAAGGAGCAGAGACTGGACAAGTGAGACCCAGGGGTGGCTGAAGGGATCAGCGGAGGCCACAGAGGCTGAGGAGTGGACAGGCAAATACAGACAGAATTGTACACTGACCACAGAACGCTCCTTGTAGTTCAGGTGAGTGGTTGAACTTGGAAGGGGGACACCCTGCAAAATCTTCTCTCCCAAAGTGACCATCTTAAAAGGTAAAAGAGTTTAGGATGCCCTGCTATATGGCAGCAGATATTCACCAAATCAAATCCCACAGTCTTTTAGTAACCAACGATGAAATGAAAAACTAGAACCAAGACTGAAAACGCTGCCCGTCTCATCTTCCGCCAGGGTCGCTTTACTCATACTACCCCTCTCCTCAAGTCACTTCACTGGCTCCCTATCCGTTTTCGCATCCTGTTCAAACTTCTTCTACTAACCTATAAATGTACTCACTCTGCTGCTCCCCAGTATCTCTCCACACTCGTCCTTCCCTACACCCCTTCCCGTGCACTCCGCTCCATGGATAAATCCTTCTTATCTGTTCCCTTCTCCACTACTGCCAACTCCAGACTTCGCGCCTTCTGTCTCGCTGCACCCTACGCCTGGAATAAACTTCCTGAGCCCCTACGTCTTGCCCCATCCTTGGCCACCTTTAAATCTAGACTGAAAGCCCACCTCTTTAACATTGCTTTTGACTCGTAACCACTTGTAACCACTCGCCTCCACCTACCCTCCTCTCTTCCTTCCCGTTCACATTAATTGATTTGATTTGCTTACTTTATTTTTTTTTTCTATTAGATTGTAAGCTCTTTGAGCAGGGACTGTCTTTCTTCTATGTTTGTGCAGCGCTGCGTATGCCTTGTAGCGCTATAGAAATGCTAAATAGTAGTAGTAGTAGTAGTAGAGGAGTAGCCTATTGGTTAGTGTAGTGCAGCTCCTTGTGACTCTGGGTAAGTCACTAAACCCTCCATTGCCCCTGGTACAAAATAAGTACCTGAATATATGTAAACCGCTTTGAATGTAGTTGCAAAAACCTCAGAAAGACGGTATATCAAGTCCCATTTCCCTTTCCCCCTTTCCCTTATGACATCACAATATCAGAAGTGAGCCAAGTATCAGGCAATCAAGCCATTGTGACATCACTGATGAGGTTGGCTCTTATTGGTGGACTGAGCCTCCACCTACCCTCCTCTCTTCCTTCCCGTTCACATTAATTGATTTGATTTGCTTACTTTATTTATTTTTTGTCTATTAGATTGTAAGCTCTTTGAGCAGGGACTGTCTTTCTTCTATGTTTGTGCAGCGCTGCGTATGCCTTGTAGTGCTATAGAAGTGATAAGTAGTAATAGTAGTAGTCTCTTGTAACCAGAGCTAATATTGTGATGTCATAATGCCTCAGGCCACCAATAAGAGCCAACCTCATCAGTGATGTCACAATGGCTTGATTGTCCTATACTTGGCTCACTTTTATTACATAGCTCTTTGAGCAGGGACTGTCTTTCTTCTATGTTTGTGCAGCGCTGCGTACGCCTTGTAGCGCTATAGAAATGCTAAATAGTAGTAGTGCTCCACTGACAAGGCTAACGGCACTATTAGCGATATCTTTTTTGATACTTTTTCTATGTTATTTAAGTAACTTTTTTTTTCTTTTGCTTCTTATTAAAGAGTGCTCTCAGCAAAACCCACTTTTTCTAGGCAATACATTTCTTTGCCAAGTGGTATAGCACTTCTTTCATTGGGCTTCTCTTTGTTTATATATGTGCTTTTGCCTGTCTAAATAGTGCTACTCCTTAAATAAATAAATCAAAACGTGAACTTATCTCTAAATGTTGTCTACGACCACGTGCACAGTATTTTCTCGCTTGTCACTTCACTCTCCTCAGCCACTGTCTCTGGCCAATTGACTGGCTTCCCCTGAAAATGCTCGACTCTGCGGGTTTCAAAGAGTCTTTCATCAGGGACTTGGGTTAAAGCCATACGGGAACTTGGTGTGAAGCCATCTTTTCTTTTTTCTTGAACATGAAGCCATCTTTTCTTTTTTCTTGAACATATTCTTGAAAAAAGAAAAAAGAAAAGATGCCTTCACACCAAGATAAAGACCTGTATGGTCCATCCAGTCTGCCCAACAAGATAAACTCATTTTGCATGGTATGTGATACTTTATATGTATACCCGAGTTTGATTTGTCCCTGCCTTTCTCAGGGCACAGACCGTAGAAGTCTGCCCAGTACTGTACTTGTACTAAGTTTTGGAACTAACATTGAAGCCCCTTAAAATTTACACTCCAGCCCATCCCTATCTATTCAGTCACGATCAGGGCATAGATCGTAGAAGTCTGCCCAGCACTGGTTTTGCTTCCCAATTACCGGTGTTGCCACCCAATCTCTGCACAGATTCCGTGGATCTATTCCTTCTAAACAGGATTCCTTTGTGTTTATCCCACACATTTCATTACCGTTTTCATCTCCACCACCTCCCGCAGGATGGCATTCCACGTATCCACCACCCTCTCCGTGAAAAAATACTTCCTGACATTACTCCTGAGTCTACCCCCCTTCAACCTCATTTCATGTCCTCTAGTCCTACCGCCTTCTCGTCTCTGGAAAAGGTTTGTTTCCGGATTAATACCTTTCAAATATTTAAATGTCTGTATCACGTCACCCTTGTTTCTCCTTTCCTCCAAGGTATACATGTTCAGGTCATCAAGTCTCTCCTCGTACAGGCCCTATGAGTCATCTGTAAGTTTTTTAATTTGACGTTGTTCTCACCCAGCTGATGAAAGCTCCTTTTGAGCCACTGAATTCCTGTCATCTGAAGTACTTGACCTGGAAGGTCATTTTCTTGGTGGCTGTTACTTCAGCTCGTAGAGACAGTGAGCTCCAAGCCCTGGTAGTCCATGCGCCTTACATTAAATTTCATCATAACAGAGTAGTCCTCCGCACTCATCCTAAGTTCTTGCCGAAGGTGGTGTCGGAGTTCCATCTGAACCAGTCGATTGTCTTGCCAACATTTTTTCCCCGTCCACATACCCGCCCTGGTGAGGACAAGTTGCACACCTTGGACTGTAAGAGAGCATTGGCCTTTTATGTGGAGTGGATGAATCCCTATCGACAGTCCGCCCAGTTGTTTGTTTCTTTTGATCCCAACAGGATGGGAGTTGCCATTGGAAAACGCACCATCTCCAATTGGCTAGCAGATTGCATTTCCTTCACTTATGCCCAAGCTGGGTTGACTTTAGAGGGCCATGTCATGGCTCACAATGTTAGAGCCATGGCTGCGTCAGTGGCTCACTTAAAGTCAGCCTTCATTGAAGAAATTTGCAAGGCTGCAACGTGGTCATCTGTCCACACATTCACATCTCACTACTGCCTTCAGCAGGATACCAGACGTGACAGTCGGTTTGGGCAGTCGGTGTTACAGAATCTGTTTGAGGTTTAGAATCCAACTCCACCCTCCTAGGCCCATTTCTGTTCTGTTCCAGGCTGCACTCTCATTTAGTTCTGTTTGTTTTCAGGTCAATTTCAGTTATATCCTCGCCGTTGCAAGGCCCAATTGACCAATGTTCATTGTTTTGAGTGAGCCTGGGTGCTAGGGATACCCCATCAGTGATGATGTCCAGCCTGCTTGTCCTCGGAGAAAATGAAGATACATACCTGTAGCAGGTATTCTCCGAGGACAGCAGGCTGGATATCATCACAACCCACCCTCCTCCCCGTTGGAGTTGTTTTTTTCTTCTATTTTTGCTTTTTATCTAACTGAGGGAAGCACGCGGGTGTTGCCGGCGGGAAGTTGCTCGCGCATGCGCAGTGCATTGTCACCCCGCATGCCGCTCCCGAACATTCTAAAGTTTTCTTGTTAGAATTTCCGGTCTCCTGGGTCGTCGTGGACGATGACCCATCAGTGATGATATCCAGCCTATCAGTGATGATATTCAGCCTGCTGTCCTCGGAGAATACCTGCTACAGGTATGTATCTTCATTTTTTCTAAAGTACTCCCCTCAGCCCTCTCCCCTCCCCTCCCCTTTCTGTCCTCAGTATTATATCCAACATATTGCAATATAAGGTACCAGAAATGAGATTTGACTACATTAGTAGTTGTTAATAGTCTGAACAAGCTGCACCTCTATGGGCTTCTCCCCCCACCCTAAGTCAACTAAAACAGACCCAGAAAAAAAGAAACCATTGCAGTGTAATTCTTGATTGTAGGAGTAGCCTAGTGGTTAGTGCAGCAGACTCTGATCCTCGCGAACTGGGTTCAATTCCCATTGCAGCTCCTTGTGACTCTGGGCAAGTCACTTAACCCTCCATTGCCCCAGGTACAAATAAGTACCTGTATATATTATGTAAACCACTTTGAATGTAGTTACAAAAAAACCCACAAAAAGGCAGTATATCAAGCCCCATTCCCTTGGGTCCTTACCTACCTAATGCAGAATACAAATCCCCTCCCCCAGCTGTGCTAGATCTCAATTTAAATAGCTGTTTTAGCCTGCATGATTATACATTTCTCTTTTCCAAATGGGAGTGCTTTTAGAACTACCAGGAAACAATATTTGTTTTCCTGAGGTCTGGAAAATGAAAGCTTCATGAATATTAGTACATAAGTACATAAGTATTGCCATACTGGGAAAGACCAAAGGTCCATCAAGCCCAGCATGCTGTTTCCAACAGTGGCCAATACAGGTCACAAATACCTGGCAAGATCCCAAAACATTTTATACTGCTTATCCCAGAAATAGTGGATTTTCCCCAAGTCCATATAATAATGGTCTATGGACTTTTTCCTTAGGAAGCCGTCCAAACCTTTTTAAAACTCCGCTAAGCTAACCACCTTTACCGCATTCTCTGGCAACGAATTTCAAGCTTCTCTTTCATATCAGACAGCACTATGCTGGAATTCTGTTCCCCTCTCTCTTAGACAAATAGATAATTATCGTCAATTCAGAAGGTCGTTAAAGACGTTTCTTTATAAAAACAATATTTTATGGGTTTGGGTCAATGATGTTTCATTTTCTTTGAGTAATGGACATAATGCATTTAGTTATTGTTACCTGCATTGAACTTGATGGCTTTTTTGGGATATAAGACCATAATGTAACATAAAGTAATGTAACACAATTCTACGTAATTACATATCAGGGATAGTCCCTGCAACCATTGAGCTTACAGACATATAGGACAAATGAAAGGCTATTTTTTTAATATAGGAAAATGGTTAAAATCAGTATGATTATGAACATGGCAAAAACCAGGGATTGAGCACTTAAAAGCAGGCCAAAATTTGAGTCTTTAGACTGGGTTTGAATATGGCCAGAGAGGGAACATGAATTACCGACTTGGGAAGCCAGTTCCTGGCATACGATGCAACGAAGTGGAAGGTGCGGAGTTGGGACTTGGCAAAAGGAGTAGAAGAGCAGATTATGGAGTCATAGAGAACACGAGGAAAGGGGTAGAGAGAGTTAAGAGGGAAGAAGGAGCTGCAGTGTGGATGCACTTGTAGGTGAGCGAGAGAAGCTTCAGCACTTTCAAGCTCCCTTTACCTTCATTTGAAAGTCTTTAGGCTACTTATACATAGTAACAGTAGATGACGGCAGAAAAAGACCTGCATGGTCCATCCAGTCTGCTCAACAAGATAGACTCACATGTGCCACTTTTTGTGTATACCTTACCTTGATTTGTACCTGTCCTTTTCAGGGCACAGACCGTATAAGTCTGCCCAGCACTATCCCCGCCTCCAAACCAGGCTACTTATATGAAATGTTCTCTTATTTTCCTTGCATGGAGGCTGGGAAGTGTTCCTTTTGTGAATATTTAGCTTCTGCTTATTTGACTCCTAATCAGTAGGAATTGGCAGCCAAAAATGTTTGTGCTGTTTTTTTTTGTTCTGGAGCAAATGTCATAAGTACATAAGTATTGCAGTACTGGGAAAGACCAAAGGTCCATCGAGCCCAGCATCCTGTTTCCAACAGTGGCCAATCCAGGTCACAAATACCTGGCAAGATTCCCCCAAAAAGTACAAAGCATTTTATGCTGCTTATCCCAGAAATTACCGCCCGGTTAATGCGTGAGACCTTACCGCTAAGTCAATGGGTGAAGGTAAAGTCTCAGGCCTAAAATGGACGTGTGCCAATTTTCATTTTGCTGCTCGTCCATTTTCGGCCAAAAAAAAGGCCTTTTTTGCAGGTGAGCTGAAAAATAGACCCGCATACCATCCAATACACGCGTCTATACCAGCGCAGGCCATTTTTCAGCTCACCTTAGTAAAAGAGTCCCTAGATTAATAATAACCTTCTTACACTGAAACCTTATGGATAGATAAGAAGGGAATGAATGCTTCACAATACATTGAGGGGTCCTTTTACTAAGGTGCGCCGAAAAACGGGCTGCGCTAGTGTAGGTGTGTGTTTTGGGAGCGCGCAAATCCATTTTCAGCGCACCTGTAAAAAAGGCCTTTTTTAAAATTTTTGTCGAAAATGGACGCCAGCCATCAACTTAGCGGTACGGTCTCATCTACGCGTGTAGAATGACGATTACTGCTCGGTTTCTGCCGCACACCAGAAAATACAAAATATTTTCCAGCGCGCGTAGCAGACATGTGTCAAAAATGAAATTACCGCAAGGGCCACGCGGTAGCCAGGCGGTAACTCCAAATTGACACACGTTGGGCGTGCATAGGCGCCTATGCAGCTTAGTAAAAGGGTCCCTGAATGCAATACAGTACAATGCTTATATTCTGCAAATCCTCCAACTCATGGTTCTATGCAGAGTACAATCTTAAAATTCTACAATTATTAATAACAAATATAAAAATATATTTCATATGAAGTACAGTAATGAGAAACAATTTATCCCATGAAATATTTCTGCAAAGGACAGGGTTTTAGCTTATTTTAAAACTGAAGATAATTGGTTTCATGCCTTAAATATATATATATATATATATATATATATATATATATATATATATATATATATATATACATGCCGGACTATATGATAAATCTGATCGACCTCCCAGCAAGAAACATGTCTGTATCCTTGCGAAAGTACCTCAACCTGCACTACCCCAACTGTAAAGGTCTCAAGTACAAAACTTATTATGGATCCAATTTCTCCTTTCTGGGTAGCCAAGTCTGAAACGCTCTCCCTAGACCTATCCGCGCAATCCATGACCACCTACCATTCAGGAAAGCACTAAAAACCCATTTATTCAAGCAAGCCTACCCAAAGGACCCAGATTAATCTCATGAACCCATCTACCTTACATACACCGAAGAGAAAACGACATTGACTACTACTACTACTTAACATTTATAAAGCGCTACCACCTTACCTTCCTCTCTATCACCTGTCTCTACCTACCCATCCATCCTATTACTACCCACCATTACTCTGTTATACTTAATTTCCTACTTTACATAACAAAATTCTGTGTTACCTATTACTATGTAAGCCGCATTGAGCCTGCTTTTAGTGGGAAAGTGCGGGATACAAATGTAAATAAATAAATAAATAAATATTGAAGAGTAAAACATTCCAACAGAGAGACGCCTGAAAAGAAAATGTCTGAATTATTTGAAGGAATGGTAACTCCTCTAAAGACTCAAGCATAGTTAGTATTGATAAGGAGATAACTATGTCGCCTTTTTGCAGCTGTCAGGCTCATATTACTACTACTACTATTTAGCATTTCTATAGCGCTACAATATTGCACAGTTATACATTATCAGTCTGCCCAATAAGATGAACTTATAGCATAAGGTATGATGCAATATCACATATACATCTTGATTTGTCCTTGCCATTTTCAGGGCACAGACCAAAGAAGTCTGCCCAGCATTGGCTTTCTTTTCCAATTACTGGAGTTCCCATCTAAACACCTCTAAGTTTGTTTGGTTCCATTTCCTTTCCATCCAGGATCCCTTTGCGTTTGTCCCACACATTTTTGAATTCTGTTACCATTTTCATCTCTACCACCCTCGCCATGAAAAAATACTTCCTGATGTTATTCCTGAATCAGCTCCCCTGCAACCTCAGTTCAGATCCTCTAGTTCTGCCGTTTCCATCTCTGGAAAAGATTTGTTTATGTATTAATACCTGTCAAAAATTCAAATGTCTGTATCATATCACCTCCATCTCTCCTTTCCTCCAAGGTATACATCTTAAGTCATCAAGTCTCTTCTCATACATTTTTTGTTTTTGTTACATTTGTACCCCACACTTTCCCACTCATGACAGGCTCAATGCAGCTTACATATTGTATACAGGTACTTATTTGTACCTGGGGCAATAGAGAGTTAAGTGACTTGCCCAGAGTCACAAGGAGCTGCCTGTGCCTGAAGTGGGAATCAAACTCAGTTCCTCAGGCCCAAAGTGCACCACCCTAACCACTAGGCCACTCCTCCACTGTTGCTACTATTTGAGATTCTACATGGAATGTTGCTATTCCACTAGCAACATTCCATGTAGAAGTCGGCCCTTGCAGATCACCAATGTGGCCGCGCAGGCTTCTGTTTCTGTGAGTCTGACGTCCTGCACGTACGTGCAGGACGTCAGACTCACAGAAGCAGAAGCCTGCGCAGCCTTCTACATGGAATGTTGCTAGTGGAATAGCAACATTCCATGTAGAATCTCCAACAGTAGCAACATTCCATGTAGAATTTCCAATAGTATCTATTTTATTTTTGTTACATTTGTACCCCGCGCTTTCCCACTCATGGCAGGCTCAATGCGGCTTACATGGGGCAATGGAGGGTTAAGTGACTTGCCCAGAGTCACAAGGAGCTGCCTGTGCCTGAAGTGGGAATTGAACTCAGTTCCTAGTTCCTCACTTCCCCAGGACCAAAGTTCACCACCCTAACCACTAGGCCACTCCTCCATTACCACTAGGCCACTCCTCCATAGCAAACCCCATACTATTTTTGTCACTTTTCTCTGAACCACTTCAAGTCTTTTTACATCCTTAGTAAGATAAGGCCTCCAAAACTAAACACAATACTCCAAATGGGGCCTCACCAATGACTTGTAAAGGGGCATCAATTTTTCCTTGCTTCTGCTGAATATACCTCAAGCATCCTTCTGGCCATGGCTACTGCTTTGTCACATTGTTTCTCCATCTTGAGATCCTCAGACATTATCATTCCAAGGTCCATCTCCTGAGCTGTGCTTATCAATCTCTCACTTCCTATCTAATACATCTCCTTTGAATTTCTGCACCCCAAGTGCGTCACTCTGCACTTCTTTGCAGACCGTAGACCATTCTTCTAATTTTTGGAGATCTCTTCTCATGGTTTCTGTTCCCTCTGGGGTGTCCACTCTGTTGGCGATCTTTGTGTCATTGGCTAAAAGGCATAATTTTCCTTCTAACCCTTCAGTAATATCTCTCACCAATATATTAAACAGAATTGGCCGCAGTACCAATCTCTGAGGCACTCCACTACTCACCTTCCTTTCCCCTGAGTGAATTCCATTTAACACCCCCCCCCCCCCCCGTCAGCCATTGGTCAACCTGTTTCCAATTTAGTTCACCACTTTGGGTTCTAAGTTCAGCCCTCTTAGCTTATTATCTTCTGTGAGGAATAGTATCAAAAGCTTTGCTGAAATCCTAGTAGGTTACCTTTAGCGCATGTCCTTTATTTTATTTATTTATTTGTTGCATTTGTACCCCACATTTTCCCACCTATTTGCAGGCTCAATGTGGCTTACATAGTACCGTACAGGCGTTCGCCCAGTCCGGTAGAGAGAGCAGATACCAGGGGCGTAGCCAGACACCCAATTTTGGGTGGGCCTGGGCCCAAGACGGGTGGGCAGAAGAACTCCACCTTGTCCCACAAGTGATTTGGTCTCTCCCTCTCTCACCTGCATGCCGTATGGTCTCTCAAAACATACCCCCTCCCCTGCATACTTTTTAAATAGCAGATTTTCACAAAACTCTGGCTGTGAATACACACTGCTCATGTTGGCCCCACAGCCTTCCATCTGATGCAACTTCCTGTTTCCACATAGGAGGGAATACATCAGAAGGAAGGCTGTGGGGCCGGTGCGAGCAGTATGTATCAGTCACTGCTCGCTGCAGGTGAAGATCTGCTATTTACAAGGTATGTAGGAGGGACAGTTGTTGGGAGTTTACGGCTGGTGGGGCTTGGGGATCCCTGCCAGCCACATCATAGGTGTGCTGCTACTGGGTGGGCCTGAGCCCAAAGTGGGTGGGCCTGGGCCCACCTGGGCCCACCCTTGGCTATGCCACTGGCAGATACAAGGTTATATTGTAGTTAAAAGGTCATGTGTTTCAGACACCAAGAGGGTCGGAAGGAGGAAAGGTTGTATGCTGTCCAGTACGATCATTGGTTTTGCTGTGTTGCTGGGTGTGGGGATTTACGTTGGATCGCTAGGGTTGGCTAGCCTAGTAATCTAAACAGTAGCCTTACTCCAAGATGGAATTTGACAATGTATAATTCTATTCCCAAGCAGTTACCAGTCTAAAATGTCATGTAAAAGGCATTTACACATCTCCAAATTATGTAGGAAATCTGAATCAGGTGTTTGAACAAAAAATTGGATTATTTTATTCATTAAACTTAACCCATATCTTTCAGTTGGAAATTACCCTAATTCTTGAATTTGGATTAATCGGTGCTTAAATTATATTATTTTTGAGCTATATCTAGTGTAGTCCTGTAATGTACTATTCAGTTCTTTGGTCACCCAGTCAAAGAAATCAATCAGATTTGTTTGGCATGATTTTCCTTTGGTAAAACCACGTTGTCTTGGATCCTGCGACATGTTGGATTCTAGAAAGTTAACCATCTTTTCCTTCATTGGTGACTCCATTATTTTTCCTACCACCAACATGAGGCTTACCAATCTGTAGTTTCCCACTTCTTCCCTGTTCCCACGTTTGTGAAGAGGGACCATATCCGCTCATCTTCAATCCCACAGAATCTCTCCCATCTCTATAGATCTATTAAATAAATCCTTAAGAGGTCCCACCAAGGATTTCTCTGAGCTCCCTCAGTATTCTGGAATGTATCCCATCTGGCCCACATAGGTTTGTCCACTTTCAGATTTTCAGGTTGTTTATAAATGCTTTCTTCTGTGAACGGTGCAATATCCACTCTGTTTCCAGATCCTTCTCCAGGATTTTCTTCTGTGAACACCGAAGAGAAGTATTTGTTTAACACATTCGCTTTATCCTCACCACTCTCCATTTCTAGCCTTTCTCCTTTCCCTAAATCTCCACTACCCAAGCTGCAAAGGACTCAAATACAAATCAACCTATGTATCCAGCTTTTCCTACATAAGCACACAGCTATGGAACGCATTACCAAAAGCCGTGAAAACAACTTATGATCACCTAAACTTCCGGAAATCATTAAAAACTAACCTGTTCAAAAAGGCATACCCTACCAACCCAACTTAAATGCCTGAACCCTGCAAAACAACGAAACCAAAGCTCGTAATGGACATATAATAACTCTTCCTCTCTACGATTCTCTTCCTCTCTACGATTCCCTAATGTGTCTGTACACACAAACCTTATTCTACCACAACATTACTGTATTTGCTCATACCGGAATTGGCGAAAGGCCTTTACGGTACTATGTAAGCCACATTGAGCCTGCAAATAGGTGGGAAAATGTGGGATACAAATGTAACAAATAAAATAAATAAATAAGGTTTCTTGCTACATTTAAATCAAATAATGTTGAAAGGATCCTTTTTGACCAGTTATAACCCTAGAAGCAGGCTTTTTTTCATGGCAAAATGCCATGGTTGGTACATACCTTACCTTCCTTCTTTCTTTTCTTTTCGTTTCCTTTTCCTTGCCTACCTGTTTGATTAAGTTTGCAGCTATATTCCTTTCCCTTCTTCCTCCCACTGTCATTGTACTGATTCATTAGTTCATTGTAAGCCACTTAGGGGCTGCTTTATGTGGTAATAGGCGGGGTATAAATGATCGAAATAAATAATATTCTGTTTAACATGTCTGTGTCTTGTGGGCATCAGGTGAAATGAAATTGCTCAGCGCTGAGAAACATTTGAAAAAGATAAGTGCCCACTGTCCTGTTTTTCTTTTTTCTGTTTGAAAGCGATTTGCATGTTTATATATTTCACATTGTGAGTGTGGGCTCTCTCTGGTGTGGGGTGACAACTGATTAAGAAACCAAGCGATGTCTGGACTTGAAATAGGATATCCTGTAAGAGGTCCAATGACTCTGATCAGGTATTTCTCATGTCCTCCCTTTATACATAATTTTTTATGATTTTTAAGATCCACATATATAAAATAAGAAGAAAATGTAAATGTTATAGGATGTTATCACTGTGACCTATCCAACCTATATGTCTCAGTACTTCCATGTGAGCCAGGCTGGCCAGTGTCAGAGAGAGGATGGCAGGATTCATGGATCTGACTCTGGACTGCCAAGTGATACTGTTTTATTTCTACATGTACCATTGTAAATTTGCAGCTCCCACTGTATGTGCCAGCAGATACGTTTTTTTCATATTTATTTATTAATGGTCCCAGGAATCCCACATAATAATAAGTAGAGTTACAGAATATACTTTAGACACAAAGTAACCCATGATACCATCATAATAACCCACAACTTACAATGAGTAATTTCCCATAACGCCCCCGGCCCCACCCCACCCTTCTACCCCCACACCCCTCCATCTCCCTATCCACCAAAGCAACATCTATTCAGGGATAATATTATTAACCATTCAAAATTCTGCTACAAGCTAATGGAGTTAAGGTATCCCAAAAAGGGGAAATAATTTCTCCTCCGTGAAGATAGATCTTGGATATCCTTACGCTCCAAGGCACTTAACGTGATCATGGACGACCGCCATTGCTGTATCGAGGGGTAGTCTGGCTGTAGCCAGCCACCAAGAATGGTCTTTTCCCCCATGATCACTGCCCGTCTTACAAAATCCTTCAAACCCGCTCTGGTCAGTCCCTAAATATGGAAAGAATGAAACAACAATGCGGGAGTAGGCCGCCATGTGGTAACCACACCCAGGACACATGAACACACAAGGCAGTCCAAAAATCTAAAACTGGAGGGCAAAGCCAAACATGTGACCTAAATGTGTTCCAATCCCTGTACACTTCGGGCGATCATTACAGGGGCGCAAAGTGGCTTTGAATGCTCTATGTGGGGAGATATGGAGGCGCATAAAAAAATTTGTATTGCATCTCCCAGAAATCTGCGCTCCCCAAAGCTTTATAAGTGCCTAACAGACACGACTGGAGTTGCGTGTCCTGGATAAGGAGCCCCAACTCAAGGGACCATTTCTGAGCCAGAGGCCCATACGCCACCGTTGGTAAGGTCTCCCGCAGTTGATTATTGTAGTATTTAAGGGGACCTAACAGTTGGGCATCCAAATCATAGATCTCCACTAATCGCTCCCACACCCTCATAGACAGAGGCCCAAGCAAAGACACAATATAATGGTATATCTGGTAATAAGAAAGAAAATCTTGAGTGGTAAGGTGCTGGCTGACCCGCAAATCCGCAAAGGATTTAAGAGTACCATCTTCATTTAGTATGTGAAAAAGGCAAATAGTTCCCTCTCGTTTCCATCAACAAAAGACCAGTGATGAGCTCCCCACTGGAAAATCTGCATTTCCAAAAATCAGTAGCAATGGGGAAACAGGGGGATTTAAATTGTAAAACTTACATATCCATCGCCATGCCCTACGCAACGCTTTGCAAATACACTTTTATTTTCGGATGCTCTTCTACATATTTTACAATAGACTCCATGTTTGGGAGAACCATTTGTAAAATACACGGGAAATGTGAACATTATTACCTAGATGTACCATTTCTCACATGGAGCCCCTATGCAAAATGGGGTTTTCACTTCATATATTAAAAGGGAACAAAAGATACTGAAGGATAAGTAGTCACAAATTCTTATTACTCTTTATTTGCTCAGAGTGTTTTGTGACATTTTCTGTTTTGAATATGTTAAATGTGTGTGTAATACACATTTAAACAAATATGCTTGGTGGTGTGGAAGTAGGAACAAATTCTAAACACAAATGCTTCCACTCAATACAAAACTACAATAGTAATGGGGGAAAAGCCTCAAAGAGCTCCCAGATCAAATATCCATCTGTCGGAGCTAGAACAAACCAACTAGTCTTCTCTTCATCATAGGCAAAAACCCCTTTTATCCCCTATTCAGGGATAATATTATTAACCATTCAAAAAGGGGTTTTTGCCTATGATGAAGAGAAGACTAGTTGGTCTGTTCTAGCTCCGACAGATGGATATTTGATCTGGGAGCTCTTTGAGGCTTTTCCCCCATTACTATTGTAGTTTTGTATTGAGTGGAAGCATTTGTGTTTAGAATGTGTAATACACATTTACATTTAATTATGGTTTTTCAATAAAGTAGCAATACCATTCTTATGTAGGTTTTGGTTCCGGTAGGCAAGTGATTGATATTATGTAGTACGCTCAAGGGTTTGAAATAGCTGAGCGCTATAGGAGACCTAAATAACCTTGGCCACTGATGTATATCGGATGCCTTCGGTTCCCTTTCCTTCTCCTTTTTCAATTACATCTTAGAATCTTTTGTTCCCTTTTGATATATGATTATTCTTGAGGAGCATTAGCATGTTAATTATATTCATGGTTGTCCCCCCCTTTTCTCTGTAAATGGGGTTTTCACGCCACATAGGAAAGGTTTTATGTTTTTCTTCACTCTGCTTTCTTCTTTTTTGTTTGATCTGCTTTCTGGTGATCTTTTCTCAGGCCTGGAAAGACTTGCTTATGCTGAAAAATGTGGCACCAGACCTTGGCCTACATCACCGTCATCTGCTGCTTGGCTGCAGCAAGTTCCAACTGTTATTTCTCATCCAAAGGACACCACAAGGCTTCGGTCTTTGCTGACCTAAGCCCTGAAGAAATGCTTTCTGTTCAAAACTTTCTGATGGAGCAAGAGAACCTCAAACTTGTCTCAGGTCGGCCAAAGTCTCTTGGGCAAAATACCATATTCATGATTGAGCTCCATGTGCCCAAGAAACGCCATGCACTCAGTTTCTTGAACAACAAAGGCTTCAAACCACATCGCGAGGCCCGAGCTGTCATCTTCTTTGGAGGAGAGTCAAAACCGTTTGTTGGGGAGTACATTGTGGGCCCACTACCCTATCCTTACTATTACCATCCTTATAACTTCAAGGGCAATCGTACGATCAAATTTGAATCACGGCCTATGACAGCCCTGGAATATAAAAAGGTGCACCTAAAGCTTCTGGAGATCACTAAGAAAGCTCATCACATTTTGAAGGAAACATCTGGGTTTTCCTATGACAACTGCACAGAACACTGCTTGACTTTCACTGACACTGCCCCCCGCGGGTTGCAATCTGGAGAGCGCAGGTCATGGATTCTGCTGCAGCGCTTTGTGGAAGGATACTTCTTGCATCCCATTGGGTTTGAACTCCTCCTAAACCATCGATCCACCAACCCGAATCACTGGACTGTGGAAAAAGTTTGGTACAATGGTCAGTATTTTGACAGTGTGGAGGAGCTGGTGGAGAAATATGACAGGAATGAAATCAAGAAACTCAGACTGCCTGAATATAAGAAAGAAGACCCATTTTCAACCTTTATCCCACGAGGTAAATTTAAGACTACAACTGAAATCCATGGAACAAAGGTGCATGAGCCTGAGGGTAAACGTTACAAGGTCCAAGGAAATTATGTGGAATATACTGGATGGAGCTTTGCTTTCCGGGTCCGTTCTTCCTCTGGTTTACAGCTGTTCGATATCCAATTCAACAATGAAAGGATTGCTTATGAAGTCAGCATCCAGGAGGCGATAGCTTTCTACGGTGGGAACACTCCAGCAGCCATGCAAACCAAATTCATTGATGCAAGTTGGGGGATGGGCACCGAGAACTATGAGTTGGCAAAGGGCATTGACTGCCCTGAGGTGGCCACCTACCTGGATATCTACCACTTCTATGACACAGACAAACCTGTGCGCTACAAGAATGCTTTGTGCATATTTGAACAGCCGAGTACTGTGCCATTGCGCAGGCACTTCAACAGTGACTTCAAGGGGGGTTACAACTTCTATGCAGGACTGGAGAATCATGCGCTGGTCATCAGAACAACTTCCACAGTCTACAATTATGATTACATCTGGGATTTTATCTTCTACCAGAATGGGGTGTTGGAGGCCAAAGTCCATGCCACTGGATATATCCATTCTACTTTTCTCACCCCTGAAGGGCTTCAGTATGGCAACAAGGTCTACGATTATGTCCTGGGGAACATGCATACCCACTTGATCCATTACAAAGTTGACTTGGACATAGCAGGTATGTCTATATTCTCAATGCTGTCTGGTGGAACCATACTTCATCTGTCTATGTTCATTTCCTTTGATACTGTGCTCCCATGTAGTGACACCATTTGATCGAGATAAATCCGTATAGCAGTGGTATGCACTGATGGTCCTCAAGGGTCCTGAACAGGTCAGATTTTCAAGATACCTCTAAGGAATATGCTTAGTTTTTCATGCATACTGCCTACATTGTTTGCAAATCTAGCTCATATTTTTTTCTTACGGATAGCCTGTTTCTGGTCCTAGAGGTCTACTGCCATATATACTCCTATATGTGTTCCTAAAATTAATGTCTGAGTGATTCCCTAGCTGGTTACAACATAAGAACTGCCAAACTGGGTCAGACCAAAGTTTCATCAAGCCCAGTATCCTGTTTCCAACAGTAGCTAATCCAGGTCATGCTAAGGACCCCCAGAGATAAGCAGTGAATTTCCGCAAGTGTGCCTTATTAATAACAGTTTATGGATTTTTCCTTGTACAACTCTTTTCTTAAGCCCAGCTAGGTTACCTGCTTTAACAACATCTTATGTCAGCAAATTCTGCCTTAAAGAAAGGGAGATGTTCATGCCTCCTGCTTTTTTTGTCAACTTCAATTTTGTTAGGCACAATCCCAAGATCTACATGACATTACATCTCAGTCTTCTAGCCTGCATGTACCTGCATAGTTCAATGCGGGTAACAACATAAGAACTAAAGCATCCTTTAGGAAAACACAAAATAACTGAGTCACAAAGTAACAAAAAAAAGCCAAGAATAGTCAGTGGCATAGCTAGGTGGGACCTGCCCCCCCCCCCAAATTTCCTCTGGGCCCCTGGTTGGCTGGCGGGGGTCCCCAACTCCCAACAGCTGAAGACTTTGTCCAGTGCTAGTCTGTGGCGGCTCCGCCATATTGCCTGCCTTGCTCTCTCTTCCCCTCACGTCGGGCACACCCCCTTTAGTGAAATTGAGCATGCAGTTTCACTAAAAGGAGCGTGCTGGACGTGAGAGGAAGAGAAAGCAGGGTAGGCAATGCGGCAGCGCCGGAGACCAGCGCTGGACCAAGTCTTCAGCTGGCGGGGTTTGGGGACCTCTGCCAGCCAAGGTATTTGCGGCGGCCGTGGGCGGCAGCAAGGCGGTGGAGGGGGTAGAAGCGAGGAGGCAACCAAAATGTGCCCCCCCTACCTCGGGCTCTGGCCTCTTCCCACCTCGAGGTCTGGCTACACCCCTGATATACACCTCATTAATATCAGGTTACAAAGCAAAAACATTTTCAGATGTTTTCTAAACTGATAAAGATCTAATTTGATGAAAACACACTTTCCCACACATCTGACAACTGACCCAACTGACTTATGTCTGAGAAGTGGTGAAATGGTCTCACACTGAGTAAGAAACATCACCACAGCTTATGAAGACTCAGGGGATTCTTCTCTCTCTGAAAGTATTCCTAGGTTAGAAATTCAAATACAATCTTTTACACTACCAAAAACACATTCAAAGAGGTTCCCACAAAACTTTGCAAGCTTTGATTCCGTTGAGTCAGAAGTTGGGATAAAATACAACCCATTGATCATGGGCCTGGATCCGATCCAAGATGGCGATAAGGAAGGACGTATGAGCAGCAGTTCCTGACTCTCTATAATTAACCGCGAGTGAGAATTTCCTTTACAAACTATGGGGAAGAGAAAGGGTAAAACCAATATACCTGGCTCCACAGGCTTGGTTAAAGCCCTTTCCACCCGACAGACGACGTTGGAGGAGTCGGGACTATTGCCACAGAGAATCCAAATCGGTGCTTCGAGGGGCCCGACGGAGATCTCGGACCTCAGCGTAGAGGGAGTGACTTTTAGTCCCCCTCCAACCGCAACACCCCCGCGACCCGGAGGGGATATGTTGGCTATGGAGAGGCAACCCGCGGGAGCTTCCGGAAGTGTAGCCCCTGCGGTTAGTAGTGGAGACCCCATAGCGACCTCGTCTCCGTTGGAAACATCCTCGCTAACGGGACTGATGCCGCGAGCCTCACTGCCCGAGCGATTTCAGAACGAGCCCTCCGTTTGTATCGGTGAGATTGTAAAACCAGCGATTGTGACAATGGACTCCATTTGGGAGGCGATTCGGGGTCTGAACAGCACGTTACTGCAAGTTGCTGAAAATCTTCGAGGAGATGTGAGGAAACTTTCTCAGGCCCACTCTGAACTTTCGGGTAAGATTTCTGAACAGACGACTAGGATTGATGTCCTTGAAACCCAGGTAACATCCACTAAAAACTCTATGTTGGCTGTTATCAAAGATAATACTATACAAAGGAAGAAAATTGACTATATAGAGAACCAACTGAGGAGGAACAATCTTCGTTTTTTGAACTTTCCTAAGTCTCCTTTGACTCCAGCCAAAGAAATGTTAAAAAGATATTTTGTTGAAGTTCTGGGGCTACCCTCAGAAGCTTTTCCCCCCCTGACTAGGGTAATATATATTTCGGGTGCTGGAGTTTCTAATTTACAACCTCCCCAGACTGATTTAGATTTAACACAATTTTTGGAGAATTCAGTGGAGGTTATCACGGAAAGGACAACGCTGCTAGTGTCTTTTGCATTAGAATTGGACCGAAACAATATATTTAGACTTTTTTTTCGTCATATCTCTACACCTTTTCTTGGTTCAAAAATTCAAGTTTTTCCTGATTTTTCTCGAGAGACACAAAAAAGAAGAAAAGAATTTTTATTATTGAAAGCAAGGGTCCTCCAATTAGGTGGGACCTTTATACTTAAATTTCCTTGTAAATGTTATGTCTCTTTAGAATCCACAAATTATATTTTTTTTGAATCAGGGAAATTATTGGAACTTATAGTTAGTAAAGAGTGATGTGCTGTTAGCCTTGAATTGTACGCGTTATCGGCTGCCCCGTTTTGGATTCTTGCCCTTCCCTTAGTAATAGAATGTGATAACAAACTGTTTTAGTTTTGTTAATTTAAGTACCTTGTTCTTGGATCACATTATGTGGACTAATATAATTGACATTTTGCCTGAATTTTTTATTTCTAATAGAATGTATGTTTCTTTAATCTCAACTTATGTTTTGTTTTACATAAATGTAAGGAAAATTTAATAAATAAACAAAATAAAAAAAAAAAAAATACAACCCATTGTCTAAACGCTGTTCCTCCATGCAGGTACCCAGAACAGCTTTGAAACAATTCAGATGAAGCTGGAAAACATTACCAACCCTTGGAGCCCAAGTCATGCTCTTATCCAACCAAGACTTCAACGTACCTCACACTTAAGAGAGCGTGATGCTGCCTTTGCCTTCGGAAAACCACTTCCCAAATATTTGATGTTCTACAACCCAAAGAAACACAATATATGGTCCCACAATCGAAGTTACCGGATTCAATTCAACTCCCACGGTGATCGAGTACTTCCCAAGGACTGGAAAGAGGAAAAGGGAATTTCCTGGGCAAGGTAAGGGTAGGTTTCAGAAATCCACAAGAGTTGATTTGAATGACGTTATTTAGAAATATTTTCAGTCTCCAAGTGAGGAGGGTGTGAAATATTACAGCCTGGAGAGAATCCTTTCAAGAGCCAGCAGTGAACATTGGCCTAAAGCCCACAGTAAAGTTCTAGGTCTTTTTAACTTCAGACTGACCATCTTTTTGATCTGTTTTGAAGACTTGACTTTTTAAACAGAGGTTTGGCTTAGATATACAGTAGAACAATGATGGCGAACCTATGGCACGCGTGCCAGAGAGGGCACGCAGAGCCCTCTCTGTTGGCACGTGCGCCGTTGCCTCAGCCAGTTCCAGCCCCCCGCCCTGCCCTCCAAGCACCAGGGCCCACCTACAAAATGTAAAAGTCATACCTGGTCGGGGTTAAGGCGGTGTCGGCAGCAGTAGTGAAAAGCGTGCTGACTCGGTGCGCCTTCAGCCTTCTGTCTCTCAAGCTCTGGTCCCGCCCTCATTTCCTGTTTCCGCAAGGGCGGGACCAGAGAGCTTGAGAGACAGAAGGGAAGGCTGAAGGCGCGCCGAGTCAGCATGCTTTTCACTGCTGCTGCTGACACCGACGCCTCCTTAACCCCGACCAGGTATGACTTTTAAATTTCGGAGGGGGGCCCTGGTACTCGGACGGAGGGAGGGCGGGCTGCTCAGGAAAAGCTTTAGTCTGGAACTGGGTGGGAGGGAGGGAGAGGGGAGGGGGGACCCTGGCCCTGGAACTGGGAGGGAGAGGGGACCCTGTGGAACTCAGAGGGAGGGGGATCCTGTTGAACTGGGAGGGAGGGGGAGGGGGATGGGGGACGAGGGGGGAATGGCACTTTGCGATAAATAATTAGATTTTGGGTTGCTGTTTGGGCACTCGGTCTCTGAAAGGTTCGCTATCACTGCAGTAGAACAATGACAGCTTTTACCCATTGATTTGTGCAGTGTTAGTTTTCGATAAGCCTTGAAGATGCATTGTGACGACGATAATGTTTGCAGATTATATTACTGGATTTTAACAACTACAAATTTAAATAGCTGATAGCTTGCCTCCAATAACGAATTACAACCAGAAAATGGCAGGCTATATAGTATTTTTACTGAATATATCATTTAAATAGTCACTCTTTAAAGAGTGTGGAGGAAAAGACTTCAGTGCATAACACAACGCAACAATGATTTTGCCACTGAGAGAAAAACATGTGAGTTATACTAAATTGAACCCACCGATTCCAAACATGAACTTCGAATTTGCCTGACACATCTAGGTTTTAAGTTAAACATGCAAAGCCTATTCACTTATAATATTAATGCTTGGGATGCATTTGTGCTAGTAGTGCAGAACTTCCTTGGGAACAGACGAGCTGAAAACTATGCTGAACTTAAAGCATATGAACAACTTGGCTGCCGAATGTCATTGAAAATGCATTTTTATTACATTCCCATCTTGACTTTTTCCCACCCAATTTGGGACACATAGAGGGGCATAATCGAAAGTGGGTACCCATCTCTATGGGCGCCCATGCAAAGGGGCGGGACAAACCGTATTATCGAAAAAAGATGGGCACCCATCTTTTTTTTCGATAATATGGGTTGTGTGGGGCAAATGCCTAGGATTTGTTCGTTTTTGAGCTGGGCGCTATTGGTTTTCAGTGATAATGGAAACCGAAGGCGCCCAGCTCAAAAACGAACAAATCCAAGGCATTGGGTCATGGGAAGGGCCAGGATTCGTAGTGCACTGGTCCCCCTCACATGCCAGGACACCAACTGGGCACCCTAGGGTGCACTTTTACAAATTAAAAAATTTTTTTAAATAGCTCCCAGGTGCATAGCACCCTTCCCTTGTGTGCTGAGCCCCCCAAATCCCCCCAAAACCCACTGCCCACAAATCTACACCATTACCATAGCCCTAAGGGGTGCAAGGGGGCACCTACATGTGGGTACAGTGGGTTTTGGTTTTTTTTGGAGGGCTCAACATTAACCAGCACAAGTGGAACAGGTAGGGGGGGATGGGCCTGGGTCCGCCTGCCTGAAGTCCACTGCACACACTAACGACTGCTCCAAGGGACCTGCATACTGCTGTCAGGGAGCTGGGTATGACATTTGAGGCTCGCATACAGGCTGACAAAAAAAGTTTTTAAAGTTCTTATTTTGTGGTGGGAGTGGGTTAGTGACCACTGGGGGAGTCAGGGGAGGTCATCCCCGATTCCCTCCAGTGGTCATCTGGCCAGTTGGGGCACTTTTTTGGGACTTGGGTCGTGAAAAAAAAGGGTCCAGCAAAAGCAACCCAAATTCTCGCTTCTGCCGCCCTTTTTTTTTCGATTATCAACCGAAGGTGCCCATCTCTCCTCGGCCGATAAACACGCCCCAGTCCCGCATTCACCACGCCTCTGACAAACCCCCATAAACTTTGTTCGTTCCCACGACGGAGTGCAGTTGAAGACGCCCAAAATCGGCTTTCGATTATACCGATTTGGGCGCCTTTGCGAGATGGGTGCTCATCTCCCGATTTGGGTCGAAATATGGGCGCCCATCACTTTCGAAAATAAGGCTGATAAGTGACGAACATGGAGAGAGGTTCCATAAAGACATTTGTACAATGGAGAACAGATATCAAGGCCGCTAGAATCCCAGCATGATGGGGGACTACTGCTGGTTTTTGCAACGGGAAAATATTACTGGTCACAAACGCAAAAGCAGGTGCCTGAAGCACTTTTAACAGTACTGGGCCTTGCTGAAGTAAGACTTTTAAACTGGAATACGAGACTTTTTTGAAATTTTGTTAGTCCATTACATTTTCATATACTGTTTACTACGAAAACTTTGATGTAGATCAGGTAATTTTTGGAGTAAAACTCGTTCTGTAAAAAATTATTCAATGCTTTCCAAGTGCTTAATTCATTTGGGCAAACTTATGCATAACAAAATTTCCTGACGTGTTACAACAATTCTGACTTCGGATTTGGAATACGTACACTGAATTTAGTATAGGACAAATGGGTTTTGCCCAGTAGCACACGAAAAGTTTTTTGTTGTTGTGCTGTGAATCAGCATCTTTTTAGTCTATTGACAAATTGAGGGGCCCTTTTTACTAAGCTGCGTAAGCGTCTATGCGCACCCAATGTTTGCCAAAATGAAGTTACCGCCCGGCTACCGCGTAGCTTTTGTGGTAATTTCATTTTTGGTGCGCGGCCGACATGCGCGGCTGAAAAATAATTTTTATTTTTGGACGCGCATATTGGACGTGCGCCAAGTGGCATTTGATGCATGTAGGTCATTACTGCCCAGTTACCACGTGAGACTTTACCGCTAGGTCAATGACTGGCTGTAAGGTCGCAGACCCAAAATGGACAGGCGGCAATTTTGATTTTACCGCATGTCCATTTTTGGCAAAATTTTTTAAAAAGGCCTTTTTTACAGGCGTGCTGAAAAATGGATCAGCGTGCGCCCAAAACTCACGCCTACACTACCACAAGCCATTTTTCAGCGCACCTTAGTTAAAGGACCCCTAAAGGAATACTGATTCATGCCCATCATGAGTCTAAAAAACCTCCACCTCCTTCATTTTATCAATTAATCTAATGTTTTCCTTTTTCAAATTTCTTGTTTATAATGTCCCAACTTCTTCTCCAAGATACATAATGCTCTAATAGTGAACTTCAAAAGTAGCAATAACTTAGCTTCCTATTTGGCACTTGCTCTGTCAGCTCGGCTCTATGGAGCTTCACTGTTTCACATAAATGCTTCCTCAGGAAAGGAGAAGTTGGGAAATTATACAGAAGAAATTTGAAAAAGGAAAATATTAAATAAATTAATAAAATGAAGGAGGTGGAGGTTTTTAAGACTCGTAATGGGCATGAATCAGTATTCTACTACTATAAAGTACTATAAATCATTTCTATAGCGCTACCAGTTGTACGCAGCTCAATAGACTAAGAAGATACCGATTATACACTGAAGTTTTTTCCTCCACACTCTGTAAAGAGTGGCTATTTAAATTATATATTCAGTAAATATACTATATAGCCTGCCATTTTATGGTTGTTTTTTTTAAATTGTATATTATTTTTATCAAATATATGCTGTAAGTTTTTTAGTTTGTTGAAATTGTTATGACTCTAAACAATTTTAATGCCTTAATTGTGCTAAGTGGCATATAAAGCGAATAAATCAAGACTGTTGCAGTTGTCAACTGTTTTTCCTTTCACAGATACCCCTTGGCAGTGACACGTTACAAAGACAACGAGGTGACCAGCAGCAGCCTGTACACACAGAACGATCCCTGGGAGCCTCTGGTGTCTTTTGAAAGCTTCCTTCACAACAATGAAAAGATTGTAAATGAGGTGAGTCCACAACTGCCCTGTGACAGACTTACATAAGCAGAGTTACCAACACGTTCTCTTCCCGAGCAAGCTCTTCTTTTCTTTGATTTCCTGTTGCCACAATACTTAAAAAAAAACACATAGCATCACCATTACCCAACCCGGTAACATGACTATAAAATGGCTGAGGGGAGATATGATAGAGGTATATAAAATACTGAGTGGAGTGGAACAGGTAAACGTGAATTGCTTGTTTACTCTTTCCAAAAATACTAGGACTAGGGGGCAGGCAATAAAGCTACAAAGTAGTAAATTTAAAATGAATTGGAGGAACTATTTCTTCACTCAAGGTGTAATTAAACTCTGGAATTCGTTGCCAGAGAATGTGGTAAAAGCAGTTAGCTTAGCGGGGTTTGAAAAAGATTTGGATAGCTTCCTTAAAGAAAAGTCCATAAGCCATTATTAAAATGGACTTGGGAAAATCCACTGCTTATTTCTGGGATAAGCAGCATTAAATGTATTGTACTGTTTTGGGATCTTGCCAGGTACTTGTGACCTGGATTAGGCACTGTTGGAAACAGGATACTGGGCTTGATGGACCTTCGGTCTGTCCTAGTATGGCAACACTTATGTACTTATATACCTTGAGCATCACCAGTTCAGAGATGCCAAGGGTTGGCCATCCCAAACAGTGAGATTTACTACCTCAAAGAGTGTGATTAAAGGTCAAAGAGTGAGATTTTACAAATGGTGTTGGTGTATACATGGTATTAATGTAGAAAAATGTAAGTGTGGTACGTATTACTTTGCAAAAGAAAAAAGCACCATTAAATCATATTTGCTTTTGTTTGGAGCCTCTGAACGGATGCAGACAGAGGGAAAGCAATATGAGTAAATTCTCTGAGCTGCAACGTGCTCTCCAGCAGTGATCAGAATCCGTGCATTAGCTGAAAGAGAAGGGGCTTCAAATGAGTGTGAGTGTGACACACTCCTAATGAGTGAGAGAAGGGGCTCAGAGAGTGTGAGTGAGAGAGCTTTCAGAGAGTGTGAGAGTGAGAGAGCCTTCAAATGAGTGTTACATACTCCTAATAAATGAGAGAAGGGGCTCAAAGAGTGTGAGGGTGAGAGAGCCTTCAAACGAGTGAGACATACTCCTAACAAGTGACACTTGGGGGCTCATTTTTGAAACAGAAAAGGTCCAAAAAATGGTACAAATCGGCATTTGGATGTTTTTCTTGCAAAAAATCCAAATCACTATTTTTGAAACACATTTTTTAGATGTTTTTCTATGCAGTTCGTCTATAGTGAATCCAAATCACAAGGGGGTGTATCAGGGCGTGTTGAAGGCATGGGGCATATTAGAGGGTGTTTAGCTGCCATAATGGAACAAAACAAAAATGTCCAGGACTCAAACTAAGACATTTAGAGCTAGACCTGTCAGAATGACTAAGTCACAAAAAGGTACCCCAATTGACCACTGGAGAGATTAAAGTATGACCACCCCCCTTATTCACCCAGTGGTCACTGACCCCTCCCCCCTCAAAGATGTGAAAGGAACAGTACATACCAGCCTCTATGGCAGCTTAGATGTTGTAGCCAGTCCTATCAGAGCGGCAAGCAGGTCCCTGGAGTAGCCTAGTGGTGGTGCAGTGCATTGTAGAGAAGGAGACTCAAGCCCATAACCCACTCTAACTGTTACACTTGTGGTGGAAAGTGTGAATCATCCAAAACTCACCAAAAACCTACTGTACCCACATATAGGTGACACCTACAGCCATAAGGGCTATTGTAGTGGTGTGCAGTTGAGTACAATAGGTTTTGGAGGGCTCACTATACAATATAAGGGGATAATGGTGAGATGTGTACCTGGGACCTTTTATGCAAAGTCCACTGCAATGCCCCTGCCCTAGGGTGCCCCACTGCTCTGTGTGGCCAGTCTACTAGCAAATGGTCATTTTTGAAAAAAAAAAAAATAGACGTTTTGCCGATTCGAAATGGTCATGTTCGCTTCCTGATTTTTGGACATGTTCTGCAAAATGTCCAAAGTCAGATTTAGATGTCATATCGAAAATGTTGGCGATCGCCACTACGGCATTATGTAAGCCACATTGAGCCTGCAAATAGGTGGGAAAATGTGGGATACAAATGCAACAAATAAATAAATAAATAATACAAAACCAAAGAATAGAAATATATGAAAAACACACAATTGCCTGGACCTGTTAGATGATCCAGAGCACTCCCTTCTTGCTGATATCTGAGTGCAAGGATTTGAGTACATTTATAGGATACCTGTTCTTGTACAGTTGTATCTTGTTCTGTTTCTTCACCAAGTCTTGCAAATTTACTTCGGTCTTTGTTTAATTTACCCTCTTTTGTCACCCTTAACCAGTGTGCTGTAGAGCAATCTGCACATAGGTAGGTGCAAGCCCCTTCCCCTAGAAGCTTATAGACTAAAAGAGCCATTCTATAACAGGTTAACTACAATTTGGCATGTTGTGGGATCCTGTTCTACAAAGGAACATAGGTGTCTACTTTGCTTTATGGAATTCTAGCCTGGGTTGTCCCTCTTCCTTAAGAAAAGTCCCTCTCTAATGAGCCTGGGCCACCTTAAAACAGCAGATCCCGCCCCAGGAGGAAGCAAGCAGAAACACAACCAGGGGGTTTAAAAGGCAGGGTCAGGTAGAGGTTAGGGAGGCCCAGGGAAGGGAAGGGAAGGGAAGGAAGAGGAGAAGCCCTAGTGTATACTCTGACAGAAGATTCCCAATGCTATGATCGGGCTGAAGTAACCCTTGTGGCTAATTGTTTGAACTTTGCAAATTTGCTGACGGTCCAGCCAGAGTCAGACCTGACAAGTAGAGTAGAACAGAAAAGTTGTGTTTGGGGCGTGGCAACCCCACAGCCGCGGACTGTGTTTGAGCCTGCCCCCCCAGAGGCTGGCTTACTGCTGTTTGCTGAAATCGCCGGGGGGGGGGGGGGGATTTTCCCCATTCTATGCCTCAGGCTCTGTGAAGCAACAGGCCCGAAAGTACATGACAATAAATACTAATAACTGTGTTCTTTATTTATTTATTTATTGCATTTGTATCCCACATTTTCCCACCTCTTTGCGGGCTCAGTGTGGCTTACAATAAGATATGACTAATGGAAATACATTTGTTACAACTTGGTTATGGGTTACATTGTACAAGTTTTGTGAAACCATCGAAGTATCATTAAGAATATAACAATGGGACATCAACATTGAAACGTTGGAAAGAGACAATGGGAAGCTTAAAGGGCAGTATTAAGACACATATTCCTGTGAGTAAATGTATGAGTGATGTGCTTGACTTGAACTGCAGAGGTTTACCCTGGCTACTACTACTTGGCTCTGTGAAGAAACAGGCCTGGGAATTTCTGTTCCTGTGAATAAATACTTATTTTTGCATTCTACCTTTTTGTCCGGCTGTATTATTCCCTCCAGCCATGCCCAACCCCCACTGGGGGTCTCACATGGGTATATATGTGTGTACAGTTCAAGATATATACCTACTGAATAGTATTCTACAAGGTACGTACATATGTGCATCTTGCCCAAGCCCCACCCATGCTCTGCCCATGTACATGTCTCCCTGCAAATATGCACCATGCAAGATACGTGTATATTTACAGAATAGCATTTAGGTGCAAATCTGGCATAGACACATGTATGTGTGCACACATGTACATATATGCCAGTGGCTCCCAACCTTTCCTCCATTGTGACACACCTGACAGATGATGTTCACATCTATGACACACTGAACACTACAGTTCATGGCTGAACAAAAAAAAAAATGTCCCTTATACATCATTCATTATTGCTGAAAATGATGCAAAGAAAGGCAGTGACTGCTGGGTGGGGAAGAGCAAACTTGCAATATTTCCCGTTGAGGCTTGTGGCAGCAGTGAGCATTGTGGGTAATGATGAAACAGAAAAGACCAGTTATGTGGATTCCCTAGTCTGCTCTTTCCAGCAGCTCTTGGTGACACATAAGTGTGTCCCAACACACTGGTTGAGAACCATTGGCACCTGTAAATATTTTTATACAATTGCCCACTAAAAGGGTAAATTTAGCAGTAGGGGTTAAAGTGACCTCATGATGACCACCGGTTGGAAAAGCAAAAGTTGAGTGCTGCTCTGCTGGTTCTCAGCTTTAAGCATTGGGTCTAGTGAGAAAACCATCAAAACCCATCATTATTAGACCCGTAATCCCCACATCAGTTCCACTGTTAAATGTTTCCCTCATTGCATTGGTAAGTCAGTTTATTTATTTATTTGTAGCATTTGTATCCCACATTTTCCCACCAATTTGCAGGCTCAATGTGGCTTACATTATGCCATAATGGCGATCGCCATTTCCAGGTACAGAATTACAAATGGTATTGCATTAAGGTGCATACATACACGGTAAAGAGGAATGCATTATGGTATTGCATAGAGGTTTCTGAGTGATAGGGTGAGTTGTAACATAAGTTAGGTCATCGACTGTAGGGAGATCATTTTCAACATAAGAAGTAAAGTGGTAGTGCGTATTGTGTAGCTTTCATTAATAGCAATGAGGTTAAACAGTTTAAGTGACAAGAGTTCGGCTTTGTCTAGTTCATGTAAAGTCTAATTATTTTGTATGTAGGATGGATCGTTATGGTAAGCCTTCTTGAACAGGTCAGTTTTCAGTAGTCTACGGAAGATTGTTAGGTCATGTATTGTTTTTATGGCCTTCGGTAAAGCGTTCCATAGTTGCGTGCATATGTAGGAGAAGCTGGATGCGTATGTGGATTTATATTTTAGTCCTTTACAGCTGGGGTAGTTACTTAGATACTTAGGCATCATTATTGACTGCAATCTAACGTTTGAATCGCAAATTGCTACTTCAATGAAAAACTGTTTCTGGGAGCTTTGTCAATTTTGCTCTGTCCGCCCATTTTTGGCTGCTTGCTCGCAAAAAGCATCACTATATGCTATAGTGGCATTGAGATTAGATTACCGTAACGTAGTCTTTGCGGGACTTCCCCAGTATATTTTAAAAGACTGCAATCAGTGCAAAACATTGCTGTTGGAGTTCTTTCCCATGCAACCTGGCGTGAACATGTCACTCCTCTTTTCCTGAAACATCACTGGCTACCCATACCCTTTCATAGTTGCTATAAGATTCTCATTTTAGCCCACAAGGTGCTCCACTCTGGTGTCCCTTCCTACTTGGCATCTCTTATTATTTTTCATACCCAGCCGAGCATGTTGCATGCTCTTCATGACAGCCGACATCATCTTCCCCCAGCACGGTCCGCTTACTTAGAATCTACACGCCAGCATACTTTTTTTCTTCCTTGCACCAACACTTTGGAATGCTGTACCCTTGAACTTATATACTGAAGATTCCTACATAAGATTTAAGACAGCTTTAAGACGTATCTTTTAAAACAAGCTTTTTCAGTTCGATAATTTTATTTCTGGTCTCTCTTGCTTTTGGGTTGGGGAGGGGGGATCTAGGAGTAGGGGATATAGGTTTTTCTAACCTTGCCTTATCTGCTCTATGTGATTTGGCATTGCTTTCTTCCCATGATTTTATCATGTTTTGTAACCAGATTGTAAACCGCTCTGCTGTGTTGAACAAAGGATGATATATTAAGTCAAATTAACCTCATCCTACTCCTGGTATTTTTCTTTCAGGATCTAGTTGAAGGGACACCATGAACAATATGAATAAATTAAATTAACCACCTCTATCCTCCTATCTTCCTAGGATCTCGTTGCCTGGGTTACAGTGGGATTCCTGCACATCCCTCATGCTGAAGATATCCCAAACACAGCCACACCAGGAAATGCTGTTGGCTTCTTCCTCCGACCTTTTAATTACTTTGATGAGGATCCATCTTTGCCATCCAAGAGTGTAGTCATTGTCCGTCCTAAGAATAAGGACATCTCTAAAGTAGAGATTGAGCGATGGACACCTGACGTCATTGGGGAGTGTGTATCCAAGACTCCCTTCCACTACAATGGGACTTATCGTGCAGACTGAGCTTGTATTCTCTACAAGTCATATGGGAAAGGCACAGTGAAAGAAACGGAAGTACTGGCCATCTCAGTTTCTACCTCCATCTTTCAAAGCAGAATACTAATTCTGTCTGGTTGGTGTTCAAACGTTAATACTGTACACCCAAAGAGCTACAACTTGCTATTTCTGAAATGATGATATAATATCAGACCTTGCTGGTGTGGTAACGAAATGCAATACTAAACTATTCTGCTTTGGTTACCAATACCTATCATGACCATCTGTCCTTGGTGGATGACATATACAAACTTCTGTTGAGCCACCGATAAAAAAATACATTGCCAGAGGACACCATCCCTTCCCAGTTTCTTCCACTGTTAAGCAAAACAATTAATCTCTATTTTCTTATTTAATCTTTCTCAGAATTACAGGAAAATGGGACGCACGTTGATTGACATATGAATATGTCATAAGGTTCCTTGCTATATAAGTAAGAGTTGTTCTGTTATAAAGAATGAGGTACAGAGACCCCAAGAGTTGTGGTGCTGACAGGTGACCAAAGGGAATGAAACAAAACAATGAATATGCATATTTGGCCTCACCAGGCTTAAGGCTATATATCTTGGTCATCCTAATAGTTAAATTATTCTTCCTTTTCCTTGATTTTAATGAAACACTATTTCATACATAGTATAATCAGATGTTGGAACCTGCTGCTTAGCGAGTTTGTGGTGGGTAGGGTTACATGAACGCTGGATAATTGCACAGTGTGTACATAAGAAATCAGTGGATATAGAGATGTAATACATCACTGGGTCTGATCGGTTGGGTATAGACAGCAAGTGAAGGCTAAGCCAGATGGAATATCCAGCTATATTATTTGCATACACCCGTTTTAGATAAGTAGTTGAGATTGGACTCAAGACATCCAGGTCAGGATGTATTCAATTCTCTCTGTATTTTACAAAAGGCTTGACAAATATGGATCCTTTTGCAAAATACATATTAGAGAGCTGCATGGGAATGGGGATTGTGGGAATCCTGCAGAACCTATGGGATTCCCATGGGTATGGAAGAAGTTACCATGCGATTCTCGTGGGGATGGAAGAAGTTGCCATGGGATTCCCATGGGACTATCGTCAAAATCTATGGTGACTCCAGAATGAGGCTTGGAATGCACTAAAAGAGGCAATTGGAGCACCAGAATGAGGCTTGGAACGTACAGAGATAGGCCGTTGGAGTGCTAGAATAAGGCTTGGAATGTCCAGACAGGCAGCTGGAACACCAGACTGAGGCGTGGAACACTCATTGGTTGAATAGTGAATACTGTCCAAAAAAACCACAGGAAGTTGTTGGGGTTGGGAGGAAACAGAGGGCTGCAAGCAAGTAAATAATAGCATCAATTTCTGTGGGTACGAGTGGGGATGGAGGAGATTAATTGTGGGGATGGGTAGGGATGGAATGGATCTTAGTTGGTACAGGTGGGTATGGGTTAGATTTCATTGAGCATGGGCCAGGATGCGTGAAATTTCTGTCCCTGTGCAACTCTCTAATACATATAAAGATGTACCAGAGTGCACATGTATTTGCTGACATGTGTCAGGATTGCTGGACATACTTAAATTAATATGAAACCAGCTTGACATACTCAGATTAATATTAAACCAGCTTCTGACTTCTGATAACTCCCCCCTCCCTCAGGAATCACTAAGGATAGCAAATGGACCAAATGTTGCCCAGCTGGCTGATAGCCCTGTTGTTTCTCAATTACTCCTTATTAGCATACTTATGTCCTCTCTGGGCATCTGGGAGCAGTGCTCTCGGTGAGAACAAAAGAAAGCCAGACAGATAGGCTCCAGAACTAGGGACTTCAAAGAGGAGAACCTGTGAAAATGGTCACCTTCCTGACTTCAGAAAACAAACTGGAGTTGGTAAAGGAAAGAGCTAAAATCAAAGGCTGGGAAGAAAAAATTTTTTTGATCTCTTTCTGTTCCTGAGGTATAAAGCAGAAGCACATGACTCTGCTCAGGTCACTTCTCTCTCTGTCTTTCTCTCTGCACACACCCATCTCCAGCCACCAGAGCTCCAGCTCTGGCCCCCCCCCCCCCTTTCTTCCCCAGCTCTACCCCACAGCTTTCTCTCTCAGAGCACATGGCTCTGCTTTCTTAAGCACTTCTCTCTCTTTCTCTGCACCCTCCCTCCATTCTTACCTTTCTGTCATTGATTTCCATCTAAACACACACACAGATACAGCATTGTACTATTTCCCTGTACTAAGTGCTGCGAGCCTATATATGTACATACAATATACTGTCTATATATATCCAAACCCGTGTGGATTGTGTATTCTTTGGGAACCCACTGCCTCTGTGAACTGGACCTGGGACCATACCTAGACAACAATTGCTGACAACATGTACAGTGGGAACAGCCATTTTTCAAATGCACACATGCCCAAAACAAGTGGCACCAACAAGGTAACTTCCACATAGAATCATTGCCACTCATATGTGGCCGTAGGGATTTTGCAACTTCCTCTTGGTGCTCAGTGCATGGCATCATCATGCCTAAATTGTGATGACCAGTTATACAATTGCTTCCATAGTGGGACCATTTTATAAACTTAACACACCCACTAACTAGAGAGGCCACAATTTGTTTTAACTTCATGGTGGAAATAAAAACAAGGGATCAAAGAGACTTTCTACCTTAAATGGGCACTTTTAAAAAATCTGTTCATGCCTCCAGGCTGGTGCAAACTCCAGTGGGGAAATTTGCAAATAAACATATAGGGCCTGAAATTCAGCTGGGCCATGTCCGGGATCTGGCATTAAATTTCCAAGTATAGGAAGCCAGCTATACCATAGCTGCTTAAGGGCTCTGCAGGACACAGAATGCCTCCTCTGAGAGTCTGTCTAAATGTGAATATCACTGAAGGATGTTTAAATTTTAAATGCACTAGAGTCTCGCTTATCTGACATTTTGCATTATCCAACTTACCTAGGTAACATCACAGCATCGTTAGTAAGGTGTGTTCAGATTGCTTTCTCTTTCCTAGCGTCACATTTAGTTAAAAGGCAGCTGTACTAGATAGGATTCTTGGGCACATTAAGCTTGTAAACTCTTGTTACTGCCTTTTAGCCCTCATCCACTTTTTCTGTATTATCTGCCTTTTTGATTATTCAATCACCTGTCGGTTCCATTTATGTCCGATAATTGAGACTCTACTGTGTGTACATTATTAGTGGAAACTGAAATTATCCTGATGCTGTAAAAACATGATTTTTATACTGACGGAAGAAAGTTTCTTATTATTTTGTTGTCTTATATGCTTGTTAATATCCTGAATTATTATTTATATAATTTGTACCCCACCTTGAACTGTGGATAGTGCAGGTTAGAAATATTTTAAAACAAATAAATACATTGAAGTAATTTCCTTCTCCACCTGCACCTGCTTCGCGATGTTTTCCGTGTAACAAAAGTTCCTATTACAGATTCCACTGGCCAAACATCCTGAGTACATTTTCTCCACTGATACGGACTGTCTCTTCTAAATCTGTCATATTTCTTACCTTTTGCCCTGATCTATAGAATGAATTGCTACAATACATACAGGAAACTGTACCATTGCCTACCTCCAAATCAAGCCACTAGTTCCATCTTTAGAAACTGGCCTTTCTTCTACTTCTCTGTTTCCATCAAATTTTGTACCGTTAAGATAATGTGAATATTTTGTAAGGTGCTTTGGATTAAGGTGCCATGGAATTTCTAAATAAAGGCCATAGGCTCAGTTGTGGCATGTTGTATTAATTAATGGGTCAGTTGGGGTGACGGGGGGTTGCTGGAGCATTGAACTCTCTGGGGGCCTTTTACTAAAATGCATTAGATTTTGCAGTTAATGTGCTTTAATGAAAAATAAAAAATGAACATGAGTTATGTGCAAATCTAATGCAGCAACTATTGGGGGAGGGGAGAGGGGGGAGTGTGTCCAGTATTTCACTTTGATGATCTCGCATTAAAATATCCATTAGCATGCAGTACTGTGCTCACGAGTGCAGACGTACTTCCCATCTCCTATTTAGGACACACAAACAGGGGCATTTTCGAAAGAGAAGGGCGCCCACCTTTCGACACAAATTGGGAGATGGGCGTCCTTCTCTCAGGGTCGCCCAAATCGGTATAATCGAAAGCTGATTTTGGGCGCCCTCAACTGCATTCCTTCACAGGGACGACCAAAGTTCCCGGGGGTGTGTCGGCAGCGTGCCGAAGGCGGGACGGGGTCATGCTTAAGAGATGGGCGTCCTTGGCCGATAATGGAAAAAAGAAGGACGTCCCTGACGAGCATTTGGCCAACTGTACTTGGTCCATTTGTTTTCATGACCAAGCCTCGAAAAGGTGCCCAACTTGACCAGATGACCACTGGAGGGAATCGGGGATGACCTCCCCTTACTCCCCCAATGGTCACCAACCCCCTCCCACCCCAAAAAAAATTTAAAAACATTTTTTTCCAGCCTCTATGCCAGCCTCAAATGTCATACCAAGCGCCATGACAGCAGTATGCAGGTCCCTGGAACAGTTTTAGTGGGTACTGCAGTGCACTTCAGGCAGGCAGACCCAGGCCCATCCCCCCCCCCACCTGTTACACTTGCAGTGGTAAATGTGAGCCCTCCAAAACCCACCACAAATCCACTGTACCCACATGTAGGTGCCCCCCTTCATCCCTAAGGGCTATGGTAGTGGTGTACAGTTGTAGGGAGTGGGTTTTGGGGGGCTCAGCACCCAAGGTAAGGGAGCTAAGCACCGGGGAGCAATTTGTGAAGTCCACTGCAGTGCCCCCTAGGGTGCCCGGTTGGTGTCCTGGCATGTCAGCGGGACCAGTGCACTATGAATGCTGGCTCCTCCATGACCAAATGCCTTGGATTTGGTCGTTTTTGAGATGGGTGTCCTCGGTTTCCATTTTCGGCGAAAACCGAGGTCAGCCATCTCTAAGGTCGACCATCTCAACATTTAGGTCGACCATCTCTCAGGTCGACCTAAATGTGGAGATTTGGGCGTCCCCAACCGTATTATCAAAACGAAAGATGGAAGCCCATCTTGTTTCGATAATACGGGATGCCCCGCCCCTTCGCCGGGACGTCCTTAGAGATGGTCATCCCCGTTCGATTATCCCCCTCTAAGTGGACCTGCGCTAATTGCACATGCCACTTAGCTCGAAGAATGTGCCGCAGGCTACCTACTGTTCGCTCTCCATGTCCATTCTCCACCCTTACCCCACTTGCCAAAAAAGCAAACAGGATGCTAGGAATTATTCGGAAAGGGATGGTGAATAAGACCGAAAACACTATAATGCCTTTGTATCGCTCCATGGTGCATCCGCACCTTAAGTATTGCGTTCAGTTCTGGTCGCCGTATCTCAAAAAAGATATAGCGGAATTAGAAAAGGTTCAAAGAATAGCGACCAAAATGATAAAGGGGATGGAACTCCTCTCGTATCAGGAAAGGCTAAAGAAAGGGCTTAGCTTGGAAAAGAGACAGATAAGAGAAGATATGATTGAGGTTTACAAAATCCTGATTGGTGTACAACGAGTAGAAGTAAATTGATTTTTTTTACTTGTTCCAAAAGTACAAAGACTAGGGGACCCTCGAGGAAATTACATGGAAATACTTTTAAAACAAATAGGAGGAAATATTTTTTTCACTCAACGAATAGTTAAGTCCTGGAACTCTTTGCTGCGTATGCCTTGTAGCGCTATAGAAATGCTAAATAGTAGTAGTAATGTGGTAACAGCAGTTAGTGTATCTGGGTTTAAAAAAGGTTTGGACGCCTGCTTGGCCTGGGATTTGTAGTATGGAGTGTTGCCACGATTTGGGTTTCTGCCAGGTACTTGTGACCTGGCTTGGCCACTGTTTGGAATATAGGATACTGGGCTAGATGGACCATTGGTCTGACCCAGTATGGCTACTCATATGTTCTTTAGTAAAAGGACTCCTCAGTTATATAAAAGACAGGGCAGCCCTTGAGTGCAGACTGCTATACTAAATAATCCAGAAGTGTAATCAGGGTAGGAATACTCCAGGGAAAGGGGTAGGGCAGGTGTGAAAGGGGGGATAGGGTTTGGAGGAGCGGCGGTGGAGGGGGGGGGGGGGGTGGATTTGATGTACCATAACAATATGCTTATGGTGTGTTTCTGGGGCACCTGGTCCTTTACACTTGTTCTGATATTGGCAAAGGACACAATCAGCTTTTTGTAATAGATTATTAGAAAATCAATAAAAAATGTTAAACATGAAAAAACAGGGCAGAAAGAATCTGGATGACTATGAGGGGCATAATCGAACGAGGCGCCCAAGTTTTCCTGAGGGTGTCCTCGCAGGATGTCCCTCGAAGGGGCGGGGAAACCTGTATTATCGAAACAAGATGGGAGGCCATCTTTCGTTTCGATAATATGGTCAGGGACGCCCAAATCTTCACATTTAGGTCGACCTTAGAGATGGTAGTCCCTAGAGATGGTCGTCCCTGATTTTCGGCGATAATGGAACCTGAGGACGCCCATCTCAGAAACGACCAAATCCAAGCCCTTTGGTCATGGGAGGAGCATTCGTAGTGCACTGGTCCCCGACATGCCAGGACACCAACCGGGCACCCTAGGGGGCACTGCAGTGGACTTCAGAAAAAGCTCCCAGGTGCATAGCTCCCTTACCTTGTGTGCTGAGCCCCCAACTGTACAACACTACCATAGCCCTTAGGGATGAAGGGGGGTGCCCACCTAGATGTGGGTACAGTGGGTTTGTGGTGGGTTTTGAAGGGATCACATTTACCACCACAAGTGTAACAGGTAAGGGGGGATGGGCCTGGGTCCACCTGCCTGAAGTGCACTGCAGTACCCACTGAAACTGATCCAGGGACCTGCATACTGCTGTCATGGAGCTGGGTATGATATTTGAGGCTGGCAAAAATATTTTAACATTTTTTTTAGGGTGGGAGGGGGTTAGTGACCACTGGGGGAGTAGGGGGAGGTCATCCCCGATTCCCTCCGGTGGTCATCTGGTCATTTAAGGCACATTTTTGCGGCTTGGTCATAAAAAAAAAAAGACCAAGTAAAGTCGGCCAAGTGTTCGTCAGGGACGCCCTTCTTTTTTCCATTATCTGCCGAGGATGCCCATGTGATAAGCACGCCCCAGCCCCGCCTTCACTATGCTTCCGACGCGCCCCCAGGAACTTTGGTCGTCCTCGCGACGGAAAGCAGTTGAGGGCTCCCAAAATTGGCTTTCAATTATGCCGATTTGGGTGACCCTGAGAGAAGGACGCCCATCTCCCGATTTATGTCGAAAGATGGGCGCCCTTCTCTTGAGCCCATGTGATAACTGTTATATTGAACATTCAACTCAGGAGACCAACTACAGTCCTCCGATTCTGAGTTCTGTTGGATATTCAGTATGTTGGTTGCTCTCATTGTCCACTTGAAATTGTAGAAATAAATGCTCAATATACAAAAACAAAATAAGAATTTAAGGTGATAAATTTTTATTGTACTAGATTGATACATTTTGCATGCTTGCATGCTTGCTTTCCTGTGTGAAAGCAAGCATTTAACACAGTGATACAAGACTGACTACTGTTCTCCAGCTGGGCAGGAAGTTGTGCACACAGGATTCCATCACTTCCTTTGATGTTATGAGAGGGTTCATCCATCAGCATTATCTTGTTTCTCCTACTGACTTCAAATTATAGCATTTCAGTAGAACCTGAACTCAAAGAATTGCCCTGGGGATTGGAACTTACAAATCTGATAACAATTTGTCTCTCTACCTGCTGATTCTGCTGTTGTGATAGTCCATGTCCATGAGATTTTTAAGTTCTCTTTTATTTTAGGCAGTTTATCCTGAGTGTAATAAGGTAAATATTCATCCGGCAGTAGTCAGCATTATTTTGGCCGCTGCTGGTGTTATGCCTGGGGTATTCAATGCCATATCATGTCTGGGCACTGGCACTGAATACCTGGGTTTGTGCATCTGGCTATCCCTTAGCCCATTGGGCTTCACTAATTTATAAGTCAGAGCCAATTTGGATAATACAAATGAGCTGAAGGAGGGGTCAGGACACTACAAACCAGCAGGTGTCAATGAATTCCATTCTTACCAGCTCACCGTGACCTGCAATCTTTTCACTCAGGGTATCATCAAGGAAGCATTCTCTTTGTCTATTGAGAGATGCCTTGTCCTTCAAGCATGCGGCTGTTCCTCCCCCTCCCCCCATTCCACTTCCCCTTTTCTATTGCAAGCTTAGGTAAAGAGGCAGAGACAGAGCAGCAAGTAGCAACAAAAAAAAAAAAAAGAAAGCAGAATGATGATGGGGGCCAGATCTTTAGGGGCCACCATTGTCCCTACACCTTGCACTGAATAATACTGCCATATCTGGTTATGTGTGAAAGGAATGGGTTTTATGTGGTCCAATTTGGTTTACTAAGCTGCGGTAAAAAGTGGTATGCAGTGTATACACGCACTGGGCCAGTTTTTACTATGTAAGCGAAAAAGGGATTTTTTAAATGTGACGGGAAAAGGGCATGCGGTAAAACTGAAACCAGCGTGCATCTAAAACCAGCCTGAGCCCTTAACGTCACCCATTGATCCAGCGGTAAGGACTCACACGCTACATGCACACTGACCAGTCAGTGCACGCCAACTGCCAATTACTGCTGGAAATGGTGTGTGTGGGAGGAAATAAACAAATAATTCATGCAGGCAATATGGGAGTGCGCCAAATCTGAAATTACCGGAAGGGGGGGCGCCGGACTGGTGGTAGTCTCATTTGGGTGTGCGCTGCATGCGTGTAGAGCCTACTGCGGCTTAGTAAAAGGGCCCCTTAGCCAGTTAAGTGCTGAATATTGGCACTTAACCACATAAGTACATAATGGCCATGCCTCAAGGAGATCGATACTTTACAAAAAAAAAAGAAGAAGAAGAAGAAGATTCTCACGCAATAATCAATGTAGCAAAACAGCAAGGATAACCAAAAGAAAGGCCAAGGTAATGCAAGGATGAATTCAAGATCACTTCCAGTGATGGTACCCACTTGAATATCACCCTCAAGGAAATGTAAAATCTTCTACATGAAGTGGAAGAAAAGCTCATGCATCCATGTACTGGAGAACAAAACACTCAATGGAGACCAAAGACTCGACACGGCCGTGTTTCAGCAAAAATGCCTGTGCCAGGAGTCATATAATCCAATAGGATACATCAATATCATCAACTCATAAGCGTCAATGGAACAAGTGAAGGCGTAAGTTCTCTAGGATGTGTAGTTGTGCTCAGAAAGGCTATCGTTCATTGTGATACACATCCTAGACAACAAAAGCCTTCACTTGTTCCATTGAAGCTGATGAGTTGATGACATCAATGTATCCTATTGGATTATACGACTCCTGACGCAGGCATTTTCACCGAAACATAGTTGTGTTGAGTCTTTGGGCTCCATTACATGGATGCATAAGCTTGTCTTCAACTTCATGGATATATAACTTGGACTTTATACTTCTTTGAGGGTGATATTCATTAAAGTGGATATCTTCACTGGAAGTGGTCTTGCATTCATCCTTGCATCACCTCGGCCTGTCTTTTGGTTATCCTCGCTGTTTTGTTATAATCAATACTTTACTGCATGCGTTGTATTATTGAGCCAGTGTACAGATATTCTGGTCAGTAGTGTGGGCCAGGGTATGCAAGATTTATTACCTAAGGGTTTGATAACCAAGGATGAAGCAAGTATGACTGTTACTGTCCTTACCAATGGAATTAGTCATTAATAACTGGCGTGATAATACAGATCCAGCTCTACATATTTGGTGGAATGCAGTATGTCTAACAAGAAAATACAAGGCCTTGGCAGTGGAGTGACTTAACCAACTATGTAGACTCCAACAAGAGTAGCAAAATTCAGCAACGTGCATGTGTAAATAGCACCACTTACACATATAACTGGTGGATTTTCTACAATTCGATACATAAAGGGACCCAAATGAAAGTGTAAGCTCCACAATGGAACTTCTTGGAATTTTGAGATGGTTTTGGACACCATCCAAGCCCAGACCCACAGTTATATGTAACCCAAAGTAGACGTAAATGCCATTGTGGAAACGCTTTGAAGTATATGTGTGTGACCCAGGTGTCACTAATGCCCTTGCACCCGAGGGTGGATTTTCTCATTTGCCTTTTCAGGACCTGCCTAGAAGGGATAAAAGCCCTAGGATTGTTCTGATTGGGTTTCCAACTGGAGTGTGCTAAATGTTGCCTCTCTCTCTCTCTCCCTCTGTATAACGCTTTGGAAGTATGGTTTATAATGTTCCTCTAATGATCAAGAATTATGCCTTTCAGAAGTGGTTTACAGGGGAATGGAACATGATGCTCTGGCAGGGGGAAAATGTTCCTTTACAAGTTCTTTCATTTTATTATCACCATAAAACCTCCTTCAAACATTCCTATTCCCTAAGAGGCACCTAGAAGAAACTCCAGTCAACCGTTAACTTGTGTAGATGGTCAAATAATTTTATTATCAGCTTTGCTGAGTCATTTAAATAACAGAGTTAATTTATTTCTACAAAATCTCTCCATTCTGCATTCAGAGACATGCTGAGACAGGTTTCTGCATAGTAACGGCTACTGAGTGCCATTTTTTAAAAATACAAAAACAACCAAACAAAAAGAATAAAATAAACCACCATTTTATTTACAAAAGTTTGCTATTGCCTCCATTCTATGTACACATCTGGTTTTAGGTTTACTCACGTTCAACAAGTTTATCAACACCCCCCCCCCCCCCCCCCCAGCGAAGACTTTGGCTGTTCAGTTATTATTTATTTTCTGTTTTGGGTAATTTCCATATTCCTTCTTTTGATGGAAAACCTGCTGGGAGAGCCAGGAGTCAATGTGAGAAAAGAAAGAATGGAAGAATTAACGTGAGAGCATGGAGTTGGTGTGTATGAACAGGCAGGATGGGGGGGAGGGGGGGCGGATACCAGGGTGAGGGCTGGGAGAGCAATGAGTCAATGGAATAGGGGCTGGATGGGGGATTCAGTGTAAGAAGGCCAGGATGAGGAAATCCATGCGAGTGGAAGATCAGAACATACATAATTGTGTAAGAAAGAAGAGTGGGAATCGGTATGAATTGGAGTCAGACTGTGGAAAATGCTGGTAGAGGAGTGTGCTGACGTTTCTTTCATGGTTGCCGATGAATTTCATACAAGTACCACCTCTACCATCTGTGCTCAGACCGTAACGCAGAAACTAGGCATCTGCTTTTGTCAGTCTGTTACATCTGTTCTGCCCAAGGAGGCATCGGGAAACAGCCACCCAACCGAAACAGGGTACGAAACAATACAGTGTCAATTACACATGCAGCAAAGCAGAAAAGAAACGGTTATGTAAGCCTTTTCCATTTACTTCATGCTTAAGAGTGGAACCTCCTAAGATGCAATTAAAGCTTGGATATTTTTGGAGACCTGTTTATTTGTGTGGTGCATTGCCCCTTTTGCTTTGGAACAGATAAGACATCTTATCAGCGTGTAACAGGTGACTACTGTGAGCAGAGAATAAGCTCTCTCTGAATAAAGTCCCATACAAGATCAAGAAACACCAGCTGGCATTTCTGAGGGGGGGGGGGGGGGGGGGGCTCTTGGAGAATTCTTGCACAAACCAGGTAATTTAAATCAATTGAAAGCAATTTCCGGAGTTGAGCAAATTTGTTAGGAAGTACAATTTTGCAGCTGTGGAGATTGAATGTTGGTATCCAGCACATCAGCACCTCCCCTTTCCTTCATGGAGAAAGCCCCATTCTGGGGCAGAAGAACCTTTAGCAATTAGAGAAAAACCTTCCCCTATTGTGGTATAAAAGTCATTTCAGCAGTTGTGAAAAACTGGGACAGGATGAATGACAGAATGAGATGCAGCAATTTGTGGGAGAAGCTTGGTGATTCTCTCCTCTCATCATGTGAAAGAAGATTTTTCAAGGCTGGACTGGAGACTGCATTATCACGCTGCGAGACTGAGGTAACAGAAATGTACGAAGATAGCTTCAAGTCATTCTAGGACAGACAGTAGAGGAGTGTGGTAGCCGTGTTAGTCCACTCTTAAGGTTATCAATAGAAATCAAACAAAATAAAACATGGAAAAGAAAATAAGATGATACCTTTTTTATTGGACATAACTTAATACATTTCTTGATTAGCTTTCGAAGGTTGCCCTTCTTCCTCAGATCGGAAATAAGCAAATGTGCTAGCTGACACTTAGCTGACACTTCACTTATATACACTGTCAGCTAGCACATTTGCTTATTTCCGATCTGACGAAGAAGGGCGACCTTCGAAAGCTAATCAAGAAATGTATTAAGTTATGTCCAATAAAAAAGGTATCATCTTATTTTCTTTTCCATGTTTTATTTTGTTTGATTTCTATTGATAACCTAGGACAGACAGAAAACTATGGGCCAAAACTATGGTGATTCAGTGCAAAAGAGGTAATTTGGGATGACAAAGGTAAAGACACATGTCTACTGCAGTGTGGAACACAGGTATGAGTGGAGGAGTGGCCTAGTGGTTAGACCGCCTGTCTTGACATCCTGAGGTGGCTGGTTCAAATTCTACTACTACTCCCTGTGATCCTGGGCAAGACACTGAACCTTCCATTGCCTCACATACAAAATTAGATTGTGAGCCCTCCAGGGACAGAGAAATACCCAGTGTACTTGAATGTAATTCACCTTGAGCTACTACTGAAAAAGGTGCGAGCAAAATCCAAATAAATAAATATCGTCTAACACACTCTAAATATGAGGGGGGGTGGGGGTGGGAGAGGTTGGCTATGAGAGGGTGTAGTACTATTAGGTCTCTGGTTATCAGCACATCCCTGGAAGCATGCTAAACTCTATTACAGTGTAAAGGATGATAGTTTAGGTGCCCTGTGGTGAATCATGCCAACTTCTGGTCATGCCTTCATTGCTGCCCCTGCCCCAAACTCTTCCTTCTATTGACTCCCCACACCTACACATTAAGGGCTAGATTCTATATATGGCACTGAAAAAATCGGCACAAAAAAACATATTCTATAAACCTTGTCTAAAGCTGGTATAAATGCTTGCGCTAACTTTGGCATGGATTGGGCGTGTTCTATAACAGTACACGTCATTTTTAGGGACACTCGCAACCTGCCCATGTTCCCTCAATGGCTACGCCCCCTGTTGAGATCCACAAACCACTTTACAGAATATGCTTAGAAAGTTGCATGCATAAATTCTAATGAGTGCTGATACTTGCTTATTATTGGCCAATTCTCAGTGCCGATTGGCTTGTTAATCAATTAAGTTGCGTGCACAATTTGGCCACACTGCCAAATTTTCATGTGTAACTTAATCGCCATATATAGACTCTGTCCCTAAATGAGACATCACTACCCTGCCCCAGCCATCCTCACTCATCTTTGACTCCTTAGATTTGTTGGTAAGGCGAGGCGTAAATAATTTCTGTCACTCACGTCCCCTTCTCCTGTAATAACTCTTAAATTGTTGCTTTAAGCATCGGAGATGGGAGCTCAATTAAGGCACACGTCTTTTGTAAGCAAATTAAACACCCTTCCACACACTGGTGAAACGGCTTCAGTTCCACTGCTCACCAGGGAACAGGGTTAAAAGTCAACCAGCTCTGAAGCCATAATTTTCCCACAAATCATGTGGTGAAATTCCAAACCAATTTCAAGGGCAAATGATGATGATAATATACACACATCACTTTTACAGACTAACTCTCTCATACACACGTGCATAGAGCATACGTACCTCATATAGGCCTTCAGAGTAACAAGTCACACCCCCCTCACATTGCACAAATGCACAATCACAGATTTGCGTATAATTCACCCAGGATAAAGTACATATTTCACCTGCAATTTCAGAATAACAGGGTTATGCAAACACAAAACCACACCCATAATACCACAGAAAGGAAAAGAGGAGGTAACACAGACCAAAATAGGAAGACCCCTATTGACTAAAGTGTGCTAAGGGGGTTTGCACTTAACACAACCTAAAGGCAAAATGTAATACTTTTTGGGTGCAAAACCTCTGCAGTAATTATTGGGGCCATCCACAGCACTTTTGGGAGGGCTGCTATGCATTTGGGGTGGCGGAGAGGCAGTGGGAAGATCTACACTAAAATAGTATTCTGCAAATGGCATGAGCCCTTAGAAGGATATTAGTTTAGCTTGGATCTCGTGCCTAACTTTGGGTGCCAGCATTTATGGGTGCCAAAACCTGGCATAAATGCCGGAACCCAATTTATGGCAGTTGGAAGTACAATTCTATAATATTGCGCCTAACTTCTGGAATCGCCCCTCGACCCACCCATGCCTCTTTTGAGTTGCTCACTATAAGACATGTAAGTTATAGAATAGGATGCAAGGCAGATCCACCCAGAAACCCAAATGAGTGTCAATTAACATCAATTACTGATTTGTAATGGCTCATTAACTAATTAACTCAGCACACAACTATGGAACGCATTACCAAGCGCCGTGAAAACAACATATGACCACCTAAACTTCAGGAAATTCCTAAAAACTAACCTGTTCAAAAAGGCATACCCTAATGATCCAACTTAAATGCCTTAACCCTGCAACACCTAATGAACAAAAGACCCCACTCGGGAATTGAACCAGAGATCTGCCTGGCAGTACACACTGCCAGTGAACCATCTAGACAGCAATGAATTATCTGTAGGTTGACGCTGTCATATAGATGGTTCAAGAAAAAAAGGGGAAACAGGAAATTCTGAGAAATGAAATGTGCAACCTCAATGTATCAGCTTCCCTGTTTATTAAATCTGTTCCTTTGTCCTATAATTTTCTCTTTCTTTTTTGGCTTCTCTACACTTTTTTTCTCATAACGTTTACTCCTGTTTGAAACAAAAGCTACGCACTGATTATTCTCATCACACTCCTCCATGCTGTATTCGTGCATTAGGTACATAAAACAGCTGCATGGGATTCTCTAACGTAGATCCACTCTTCGGGTGCCCATCTTTACTCGTGAATTACATGTCTGGGGCTCTGATAAGAATCACTCTTCAGTCATCCATGCTGTACTCAGGCTTTGCATTTTTCACTGTTTCATGGAGCTCTGAGTCAGCAGCAAACTGGATCCAATGATTTTGCCAGGTGGCACAGTAGCACAGAAGATGACAGCAGAAAGAGACCATTTGGTCTGCCTCATTATTCTGTCCACAACATGCCAACTGAGGATGCTGCTAGTCCTGTTGATTTAACATAGCAGAGATGATGAAGGAAGATGCAAGTTAGAATCCAAGACACGGATCACATTTACTAGTGATGTGTACTGGAGCTACTAACAGGGGGCATTGGATTTTTATGTCATATGATATGAGGATATTGATCAGCACCGAAGGGCTGCCAAACAAAAAGCATGACATAGGGCACACCGAGAAAGTACTAGTGAGTCATGCTTGGATTAGGAAGGCACAGGATGGAACACATCACTAATCCAGAGATTAAGCCAACATGAATTGCTTTTTTTGTAATCAAAGCTAATACATTTTGTTACAACCAATACAGAGAAGCAGCTGGTGTAGCCTCCTTTCTAAAGGTAAGGAGTAACGAGAAAATCACTGGTAAACTAGAAATGCCAAACTCTGCACCAGCTTTTCTATTTAGAACTAGGTTGGTAAACTAGCATCTGGAAGTTAGCAAGGAATGTATTAAAAGACATAAAGGCTATCAAATGGGATTCTGAGGACTGTCCAAATCTTGTCAAATGCTTGTGGGTGATGTAAGCAGTTCTCAATAAACACATGAACACGAGCACTGAAAGAATTATGGGAGTGCTGTAGAACAGGTAAAAGTGAATCGATTTTGTATTTTTTAAAAAAGTACAAAGGCCAGGGCAGTATTTCCCCAAGGTCCTGGAGTACCCCTTGCCAGTCAGGTTTTCAGAATATCCACAATGAATATGTCTGAACTTGATCTGCATACACTGCCTCCCTTATACGTGCTAATTGAGTTAGGATGATTTTCTTTAGGTTTTTTCTGGGGGTGACTTACTGAATTCATTTCTCTCTTTTCATGCATATTCATTCTGGATACCCTGAAAACCTGACTGGCAAGGGGTATTCCAGGACGGGACTTAGGAAACACTGGACTAGGGGACATTCAATGAAATTACATGTTAATATTTTTAAAACAAATAGGAGGAAATATTTTTTCACTCAAAGAATAGTTAAGTTCTGGAATTCATTGGTAACAGCAGTTAGCATATCTGGGTTTAAAAAAAGGTTTGGACAAGTTCCTGGAGGAAAAGTCCATAGTCTGCTATTGAGACAGACATGGAAAAGCCACTGCTTGCCCTGGGATTGGTAGAATGAAATGTTGCTACTATTTAGGTTCTGCCAGGTACTTGTGACCTGGATTGGCCACAGTTGGAAACAGGATACTGGGCTGGACAGACCATCTTATGTTCCTTAGTCCAAGACAAACTAAGAACCCTAACCTTGACCATGGAATCTAGGAGAACTGTGAATACAAGCACCAGTAAATGTTCAGTTTTTGGTGCATTTGAACCAGTGAGGAGTGGAAATGGGGTGCGTGTTAGCTGCACAGGCTGGATCAACAACACCAGAGCTGGGAATAGTTTTCCCTAGAAACCTCCCTACCACTCACATTATTCCTTCAGTGAAGTCTAGAAGCTCCAGCTGCAGGCAGGTGATGTTTAGGTCTTGAAAGTTGGAAGTTTTGACCTTGCAAAACAATTTTTTTTCCAGTTTATTACCTATTGTTTGTAAGTTTAATGAAAAACTGATGGATCAAGGTGGAAAACGAAGGTGACTTATTCCATGACTCACTATAGAGTTGTACTGAGTATACACATGGTGGATATGTCAATCTACGGAAAAAACCACCGGAGTGGAGGAACAAGGAAAACCCTAACGGATTGCAGAGTCAGTAAAACAGTAAGGTCACAGGATGACTCTTTGAACCTCATATGTTAGTAGATAACAATGTTTATTGTAAACATTTTCAAGTATCTACTAGTGTACCAGTGTCTAGTTTTGGAAGACTCATCCTGTGACCTTACTGTTTTACTGGATATATCAATCTGACACAGATGTTGTTGGTAAAAATGTAATCCATTACAGCTGTTTGCTGGATAGCCCATTTTGTAGGGAAAAAAACTTCATCTTTATAAGAGACGTGTAAAATATATTGAATCAGAGCACAGGACAGAAAGAGGGGAGGTAAACAGCTCAGCAAGGCTACTCTCTGCTATCCGTCGAGAATGGAGGATTGAGTTTGCCAGTTTTACTCTTATACTTGCTGACACTGATATGCCAAAACTCAATCTAACGGTATACACTATCCCAGTCCAACCACATTCATCCAACCCCATGACATCTAGTCAAATACATATTGATAACGTAAGGTATGTCCACATAACTCAGTAAGCATGTAGACACACCTACAATATAAATACTGGTACCGTCAATATGCAAGCAGGGGTCATACTTAACACACAAATAGGCATGCCTTGATAAAAACTGAACACCCCCCCCCCCTATACACACACACATAAACACTCACACTCTCACTAATACAGCACATGCCCTAACCACATACATAAGATTCCATGCACACATATCCATGTTCAAATGAACTGCCCGCTATTTATATTCAGCTACCAGTCATAGGTGCCTCATGCAGCTGCCAACACTGATCACACGCACACACATAATATGACCCACACGACCTGGAGATGCCCATGGACTTGAAGAGGAAAAACATTAAGAATGATGCACAGAAACATAATCTCACTTTAGCTCCCCTCACCATCCCCTCCAAATCCCAGGGTGCACACATAGAAACAGAGAAAAATGTAGGAAGATAGAGACCATATGGCCTATCCAAACTGCCAATCCATGCCATCTACTCTCCCTATCACTCCCTTAGACACCCTATGTACTTGTCCCAAGCTCTCAAATTCAGATACTGTTTTTGCCTCCATCGGGAGACTGTTCCACGAATTCACCATGCTTTCTGTGAAGAAGTATTTCCTCAGGTTACTTCTGAGTCTATCCCCTTTCACCTCCATCCTATGCCCCCTCGTTCCAGAGCTTCTGAATGCTTAGCCCAGATAACACTGCTCTGGAGGTTAATAAGGAGTCAAGGTTGATGCTGTATGCTTTTCCTCCTTCAGGGACTTGCTCTCAGCTCGTTGAAAGCAACTGTATTACAGCCTTTTAAAAAGCAGGGGAAGAGAAGAGGAAAAATTAATGCCAACTTTAGAAAATGACATCCTCCATTTATTCATCACACAGGTGATAGAACAGGCTGCAGCAGTACAAGCATCCCTTGCCCACTCAATTCATCAATACGCTTTTCAGCATTCTAGAGAAAGTGCGTCTGAAGGCTGAGAAAGTAAGCTGCTCTTCAGAGCCATGTAATCCTTGGGATCTGTGCAGCTGATGTACCAGGCCTAGGTTCAGATGCAATCAACCTAAGTGACTGCCTAGGGCACCAAATTTTGAAGACGCTAAATACCTGAGCCAAAGAAGAGCCTCCTCCCTCTCACTGTATGGCCAGGTGCATATGCTATATTAAAAAGGGCATCACTGTTGCACTAGGCTCTGCAATCTCTGATATGTCCCTCCCCACAGATCTCCGGAATCTGCTGCCTGGTTTCGCTGATGTCCACCAAAACCTTAAATCTGGTCATGTGAGGTACCAGGTACAGGAGTCTATGCAATAAACTACAGCCTGCTGATTAAGGCCCTCATGTGCAGGTATAAAAATAGATTGGAAAGTACATTGACCTATACCCTACTGTTTCACGGCAGATGCAATACAGGCACCCTCCTTGTTATTTATCAAGTACTTAACAGCGGAATATTATTGAATGTTTCCTCTGAACTGGTGTTAATTTACTAACTTAAGCCTGGTAGTTACGGTGGGAAAGTTAATAGTCTGATCACATTAAGCTGAGTGTGTTGAAAGGTGTCGGCTAACTGGAAACAGAAGGCCTAAAAAATTAAGGTCGTGAAGTGGAGATGACCCTGTACAACAGTAACAAGGGGCCAGTGGGGATGAATACAATTGACCACACTTTACCAAACCCCCCCCCCCCAAAAAAAAAAAAAAAAAAACCCACAGCTAATATAGCTAATATATACACTTATTCACATGACAAATCTGTCTTCTCAATTAAAAGTTCAACACCACAAAGACTCTTCCAAGCATTGTTCCATACCTCATAACGTAGAAGGCATAGAGGTTTCCTACTGGTGTGGAAACGATCAGACTCCAAGATACTGGCAAGCTTCTTAGGATCATTGTAATCCTTGCTTCAGTTTCACTGGACAGAATGTGTTGCTTACACTTAAACATCTGTCCAGGAACAGCCTTTGCTGCAGCAGGCCCTGCCTCATCCTCAAGCTAGTCACAAAAGCAGAGGGTGGTTTCTATGTGGTCAGCTCTCCCCTCCCCAGAGAAATGACTAGCCAGCAGGTGTCCACCAGTCTTTCCTCTACCTCTCCTGCAATCTAAAAGAAAGATTTGACAAGATACCAACAAGATGGGGAGACAGAGGATGGGGGGGGGGGGGGGGGGTGACAGAGGAGACATATGTGAGCACTTCGAATATGTTATCTGCCTTCTTGATATTAAGCAAATTTATTTTCAACCACTAGATTACCAAAGGACAAAGGCCTTTGCTGTCACTGACATAGTTATTGTGGGCCTAAGACCACTGAAAGCTTTTTGGGATTGAGACTGAACTGCAGTAGGGGCCTCAAAAGCATTTTTACAGCTAACATTATTTTTATTTGAGTGGCGAGCTCATTTTCTGTGAGGTTGCAGGCAGTAGCAGGCCACTGATGGTTGAAAAGTGGTGGTGGTGGTGGTGGTGGTGGTGGGGGGGGGGGGATGGTCATGTACTGATGCCCTTCTGAGTAAGGGCGGCCAGATTCCTCCCTGTGTCTGCCTCTTCCATGCCCCCTTCTCTTCCTAACCGCGTCCTTCACATCTTTCTTTGAAGATCCTTACTGATACAAAAAGCGAAGGGTTCTAAACATGCAATCATGTTGGTTTTCAGCTCTCTTTTGACTTCCTCTCCTGGAGTGTGGCAGCTGTCCTATGTGTTCCCTCTGTACTGACAAGCCTATTTGTCTACTCCTTAGAAGCCAGCAGGAGTCGAGAAGAAAAACGAACCGAGCATGCTCAGCTTGGGAAGCTGGCGCTATTTAGCACTCCCTTGGTAAATAACATGCTTTCACTATTTAGCCAATGTATTTTCCATGCATGACAATCGTGTGACTACACTACTGAGTACATTTTTTACCATGACCATGCTAAAATCATTTTAAGTGGCATTTTTAATGTGCATCTTATATTATTTTGTGAGCACATGCTAAACCTTTTTTGTGAGAGGTTTTTTTTTTTTGCATAGGCCTTGCAGTGACAACTGTGAGTCTGTTCATTTAATGACATGCATCAATTGGGTTACGATCAGTGATTCGCTTCATATTGACCACTGAATTGCTGTCTAAAGAAATGACTCTGTCACAGCCAACCTAGGCTGGATTCAATCCACTGAGCTGATTGACAACCCTAAAAGCCCTCAAGTCCTGGAGATGGAAGGCTCTGTATCCCACTGCTCTCCCCTAAGCCTTCTAGAAAGGCTCTGTATCCCCATTCTAATCTACTAGGTTAGTTAGCTCTAGTGGTGACAAGCTCTGTACCCCATGCTAATCCCCAGTCATACAGTTCTAGATTTGAAAGACTCTGTACCAATTTATTGGACTATCTAGTCCTAATTGTGACAGGCAACAATTATCCAATGCCAAACTATTAGGCCATCCAATCCTAGATGTGACAGGCTCAGAACTTGGAGTGGAGGAGTGGCCTAGTGGTTAGCGTGGTGGACTTTGGTCCTGGGGAACTGGGTTCGAATCCCACTGCAGGCACAGGCAGTTCCTTGTGACTCTGGGCAAGTCACTTAACCCTCCATTGCCCCAGGTACAAATAAGTACCTGTATATAATATGTAAGCCGCATTGAACCTGCCATGAGTGGGAAAGCGTGGGGTACAAATGTAAGAAAGGCCTTGCAGGCTTCTGTTTCTGTGAGTCTGACGTCCTGCACTTACGTGCAGGACGTCAGACTCACAGAAACAGAAGCCTGCGCGGGTTGCTGATGTGCAAGGGCAGGCTTCTACATGGAATGTTGCTGGTGGAATAGCAACATTAACATTCCATGTAGAATCTCAAATAGTAGCAACAGAATCTCAACATTCCATCTGGAATGGCCTAGTGGTTAGAGTGGTGGACTTTGGTCCTGGGGAACTGGGTTCGATTCCCACTGCAGGCACAGGCAGCTCCTTGTGACTCTGGGCAAGTCACTTAACCCTCCATTGCCCCAGGTACAAATAAGTACCTGTATATAATATGTAAGCCGCATTGAACCTGCTATGAGTTGGGGTACAAATGTAACAAAAGAAAATGCCAATCGTGAGTAATACAGTCCTAATGGTGAAAGGATCTGTTTCCCTCCTCTTGACTACCCAGTTCCCTCAGCAATACTATAAATTATCATAAAATACAACCAACCATTAGTTGATGATTTAACCTTCTGCATATTCCCCAGATGAACTAGATTCCATAGCACACCACTCTGACCCTATTACATAAGTTCAGTTAGGATACTGAAGGACAGATTGTATTACAAGATTTCATCAATCACTGCATTGACTCTATGGATCAATATGCATTACTGCATAATGTCTGGCATGTTGAAAGGTGACTTGTATATCCTTAGCGAAACTGTCAAATCAATTTGTGTGATATAATATCATAACAGCTTGTGGCCTGACTGGAGAAATGAGTTAATTGTGACATCACAACAGGAAAGAAGATAAGCAAAGCTATCAGTGACTTCTAAGCCAAGTGACTTACTCATTCATTAGGACAGTCATTTGATTCAATGACAGCTTGTTGGGTTGATGTGATATTTTGGGAGCTTTCTGGCTTTTAAAATTGTGGGCTGTGGGAGGAAGGAGAGTTGTGCAGAGGTGAGGGTGTAGAGTGCTCCGTGTAAATTCATTCCCTGTTATGGAAGCGTTTAGCTTTATAGGACAACCACACAAACGTCCTATACACAGACAGAACCAAACAGTTCTTCCTTTATCCAAATGCTTCTTTGGTAGCTGATTCGGAATCTCAAAATGCGGTCACTTCTGTAACTAGTGCTCAGGGGGGGCATCATTGTAAGACCGGTTTCTGATGCAGCCCTGGGATTATAGCGACTATAATGGACAGGATCAAGGGGGGGAAGCCTCATGATGTGGCATTACAGCAACTGCAATGAATTTGCAACGTATTCCATTGGTGTTTCCAAAGCATCTGAGCCAAAGTCTTTGAAACGCCAAAGTAATAGATGGCAGTCTCCAACTGTGCTTGTTTGTGGGACGCTATACAGACAGCGCAGTATCTCTATTAAAATAGCCTTAAACTAAGAAACAAGAGGCCCACTATCCAGGGTCTGGTCCACTACGAAAGGACAAAAGACAGTGTGCCCTTTGTATGATGAAACCCAGACAAGCAAGGATTCTGAAACCGGTCGCAGCAGCAGCAACAAAAATGAAGGGTTAATATCTGTAAAATGTCCAGTGAACACATTCTCAATTTGTATCTCACAGCCACTCTACTCCATCTGCCTCATCTACGTTACATACAGAGTGGACACTTAGTCCTTCCACATAGTCCCTGCCATTACATGGCAAATATTATACTAGGAATAATTAATCCATCATATTTCTATCCTGAAATAAAAAGGCATATAATAACATCAATGTACACTGTAAAGATGGACAGACGGATTCGCATTGGCAAAAAAATATGATTTTGCCCTGTTCTGAATCTGACAAATTCAGATTCCTTTTGTACGTAGTGTGGATCATTTTGTACTTTGCCTACATTTGCGAAATGTAACCATGTACTTTTCACTAGGTGGACTTTGCTAGATTTTCATACAACAGTAACCATGCCTTTGCAGAAGCGTTGAGTGTTCCAATTGCTAATCCGAAGTGAAATAACCACAATTCTGTAAAAGGATTTGCTGGGACATAGCAAGGGACTGATGGGCATTTGGGACTTTGCAGAAAGGCTAAGCGCTCCAGGTCACACGGCTTCCCTCCATTTCTCCCTGCCGGCCAGTCGCATTCTCCACCGAAGCAGAGTGACCAGATATAAGATACTGATATGTGATCAAGTACACATGGCTATTCTGTTTGGACTGGATTACTTGAGTCAATCTTAATAATACTATTATTAACATATATTATTATTATCATTGTTATTATTATTAGGAATAGCAATAAGAGTGTTCAATAATGAAGAGTTCAGGCCACTGTTGGAAGCAGGATACTGGGCTAGATGGACCCTTGGTCTGACCCAATATGTCAATTCTTATTTTCTTTACAAGCAGCAGTGAACTCTACAAGTCTTCTTGAATGACATGGTCCCTGTGGAAATGGATGCTGACTCCTCCAGCTCTATTTTCCCCATTCCTTGGCTACCTGTTAGACCAGCTAACATCTTTGGGTGAATTATCTGCTTTACAAAAAATCCATCAATTCTTTCCTCCAAAAGAGAGAGCATTATGGAGGAGAAAAGAGGAAAAAGACGCTACTTTTCCCCTCCCTGATATCTGTATCACCAACAATCTCAGCCAAGAGCTTTCATCCTTCCGTCCCTCTGCTCCTTGGAGTGCTCACAACCCTTGGTATGTGGTTTTTTTTTGTCCGGGCCACCATCATCTTCTCTCCCTTTCTAGTTGCCTCTTCTGACATGGAGGTAGGTTTAATGAAGGATCCATCCAGTGGGGTTCCGATGTGTTCAGCCAGATGAAGCACAGGTTGGGAAAATGGCACCTTCTGAGCAAGGAAGGGAAAGACAGCGGTAAAAAGGGGAGGTGAGAGCCCAAGGTAACCAGGAGGGATGAGTCAGACACCCTTACAATCAGCAAAAGGTCTTCCTAATCCAAGCCACGAGAGAGTTTGTTAATCTCTGTTTCAAGGTCATGAAACACTCCTGATGTCTCCACTGGATATAGGTTCCGGTGAAGATCAGATGCACTACAGAGGGACCTGGTGATGTTGCCATCATCCTCTCTGGAAGCCATTAAAGGCTGCGAACCCCTGAGTCCAATCCATCCATTTTCTCCCTCTCCCACTAACTGCCAGGGTCTGAGGCATGTCTTTGAGGGGTCCGCATGTCCAAGGAGTCCCCTATCTGTCCGGGAAGGGAGAAGCGCCTGAGCGTGTCATAGGGGTTAGCAGTCTGTGTGTCGCCGTATGGAACAGCGTGAGGTAAGTTGGCGCCTAGTGGTGGGGACCCCACCGATAGCACCACATCTGGAGAGTATAGTAAAAGTTGTGTGCTGCTTCGCTGCCCATCACTGATCAGAGGCCCACATGACTTCCTCTGGAACACCTCAAAATCCTGGTAATTGGAAACCTGGAAAGAAAGAGAAACCAGAGAGCATTATTGACCAATGATGTGTCTACTATGTATTATAAATCTAAACCTGTTCACAGATCTCTTGGTCAAATAAGTCATTTTGTGAAAATGAAGTGCTTGGGTTTCATGTATAACCTCTACCCCATCAACTAGGGCATTTCTTAATCTTGCCTGCAGGAGAGCAGAACCCATACCCAGTGGCCTCTTTAAGCAACCACAACATTATAAAATACGAGAGGTCGATATTCAAAGCCAGTTAACGAGTAAGACAGCCTCTTGCCCGGTTAACTGGCACTGAGCAAGCTCCAAGGGAATATTTAGCAGCATTTACTGCCCAATATCCCCTTTAACCGCTAAAGCCGAAACCAGCTATTGTGTGAGCAGTCTGGGGGTAAAGTTGGCACTTAACCCCCATATTACACAGGACCACATAAATAGCAATCCTATCTCTATCCAGTTTAATTTAACTGGTTAAGGGATGAATATTGGAACTTATCTGGTTAAATGCTGGCCATCTGTACATATTTAATGCCAGTACCCACACATACCCAGCACTGAATAATCAGCATAATTTCAACAGCCGTGGTCAGTGTTTAAAAAACCACTGACTGTTGCCGCCTGATAGAATTTCCTAATAATGGAGGAGACTAAGGAAAAGTCTTTTCCCCCCCAAACATATGGAATATTGGAAAGAATGATATAAAATGGCACGAATTCCAAAGGCAACACTTAAAAAATTAGAAAAATAAATATTTGACTGGGGTGGGGGGGGGGGGGGGGAGGAGGAGGAGGAGGAAAAGGCTTAGTGTAGCAAGGGAAATTTGGTGGCAAAGATGAGCATTTGGAGAGGGAGCAGTACTTAATCTCTCCTGATACATGCACATCTATTCCCCCCATTTAGCATACTTCCCCATAACTAAATATACAAACCAGGACTTTTAAAACAAATAGGAGGAAATATTTTTTCACTCCAAGAATAGTTAAGCTCTGGAACTCATTGCTGGAGGTTGTGGTAACAACGGATAGCATATCTGGATTTAAAAAAAGGTTTGGACAAGTTCCTGGAGGAAAAGTCCATAGTCTGTTATTGAGATGGACATGGGGAAGCCACTGCTTGCCCTGGGATTGGTAGCATGGAATCTTGTTACTCTTTGGGATTCTGGAATCTTGTTACTCTTTGGGATTCCAGAATGTTGTTACTCTTTGGGATTCTGGAATCTTGTTACTCTTTGGGATTCCAGAATGTTGTTACTCTTTGGGATTCTGGAATCTTGTTACTCTTTGGGATTCCAGAATGTTGTTACTCTTTGGGATTCCGGAATCTTGTTACTCTTTGGGATTCCGGAATGTTTGTGACCTGGATTGGCCACTGTTGGAAACAGGATACTGGGCTAGATGGACCATTGATCTGACCTAATATGCCTATTCTTATGCTCCCCACATATATACGCACCTATGTCTCCAAACACCCCTAAGAAGCTCTCCACACTCACCCTCTGTTTTCCTCAACCACTCTCAAAACACAATCCCTCCGTACACAGACACACTACAAATCTAAGTTGTGAAGCATTCCCACAGCAATGCCTCTGCGTGCTTTCCTTGCTTGTGAGTATTAAAAGAACATCACTCATATACTCTGAGGGTGCAATAGAGAGAAGTAACTTTGAAGACTTTTAAAATCATTATTTAAAGAATCAAACTGGCATTAAGGTACAGGAGTCTGACACATATATCAGACTGCTCAGAACTCGTACAATGTCCTGATATAATCTTATAATCTACCACAACAATAGCATATTACAATATGTTCCCCCCACTCTCCATGCCTCTTCAGACACCTCTCCTTTCAGGTTTGAACATCTCCTCATATTGCTTGTATTTACTTGTTCATAGGGCTGTTATCTTGTACATGTCGCATAGATAATGGAGTTTTTCTTGCACCCTCGTGTGCTCCTGCTTCCAATTTCTTGCCAACACCAATCTAGCAGTTGTAACTGCCAGCATCGTCAGTTTGTCTTTTGGGCCCTCCAACCCAGGGCCGGTCTTAAGCCGAGGCGGCCGCATAGGGCCCCGCGCTTAGGGGGGCCCCGCGCGGCGCGCCTCAGTCAGCCTCTTCCCGCCGCAAGGATCTTTATTTTCCTTTTAACTTTACCCTCCGTTGCCGCCTCGCCGGAATCCGAGCGTCACTGAAAGCGCTCCTCCTCTCCCGAGTCTCCCCGACGTCTCTAGCAGAACTGGAGCTCTTCCTGATTTGTTCATTCTCAGTGTCCCGCCCTCGAGGGCGGGACACTGAGAATGAACGAATCAGGAAGAGCTCCAGTTCTGCTAGAGACGTCGGGGAGACTCGGGAGAGGAGGAGCGCTTTTAGTGACGCTCGGATTCCGGCGATGGAGGCGGGTAAAGTTAAAAAACAAAACAAAACGAAGAGCCATCTTTGGTTGGGGGGTGAAAAAGAGGGCGCCAGGGCGGGCAGGCAGTTGAACGTGGGAGCGGGAGGGTAAGGGAGAGAGGACCTCGACATGGATGCCAGGCCTCAGGGAGAGAGGGTAATGGCTGGATAGGGATGATGAATGGAATGGAGTGGGCAGGGGAGAGGAGCATGGATGGGAGGGGGCTCAGGGAGAGAGGGGAATTGCTGGATAGGGATGATGAATGGAATGGAGGGGGCAGGGGAGAGGAGCATGGATGGGAGGGGGCTCAGGGAGAGATGGGAATGGCTGGATAGGGATGATGAATGGAATGGAGGGGGCAGGGGAGAGGAGCATGGATGGGAGGGGGCTCAGGGAGAGAGGGGAATTGCTGGATAGGGATGATGAATGGAATGGAGGGGGCAGGGGAGAGGAGCATGGATGGGAGGGGGCTCAGGGAGAGAGGGGAATTGCTGGATAGGGATGATGAATGGAGGGGGCAGGGGAGAGAAGCATGGATGGGAGGGCAGGGCTCAGGGAGAGAGGAGAAATTGCTGGACATGGAGGGCAGGGGAGAGAGGAGAAATTTTGGGCAGGAATGGAGGGAAGGAAAGACAAAGGAAGGAGATGCACATGGAGATGGTAGACAGGACACATAAGGACACAGGAGGATGGTGGACATGGTGAGAGAAAAAATATCAAATGGAAAGAAGACACTGCATAAAACAGAAGACACTGGGACCAAAGCGAATAGAAAAAAACAAATGATCAGACAACAAAGGTAGAAAAAAGTATTTTATTCAGAATGTATTAATTGGAATATGTCAGCTTTTGGAAATGTGCATCTGTGATATTTTGCATGTAAGTTTCAATTTTTCTAGTATTGCTGCATGCTGAGTCTGACTTCTTGAGGTAACTTTCCAGTTTATTTTGCCTTCATATCTGTTGTGTCATGTGTTTTTCATGCGTGATCAAGGTGCAGTATCCTGCTAGCATGTAGCATTTGCAGCCCTTTTTGTTTTGTTTTTTTCACGAGGTAGTGTATTGGTGTTTTAGAGCCTGGTGTAATTACAGTGCTGTCTTTCCACGCATAAGGTTGTAGCTCGTCCTGTCCTTGGAATTAGTGCTGTTATGATTTGGTAAGGTAGTGTGTTTTTGCACAAGTTTGTGTATAGTGTTTTGCAGTGGAGAGATTGTGTGTCCGCACCTCTGACCCCCCTGGGGTTATGAGAATTGGAACTACTAATTGTAGTGGACTTGAACTGAATAATTTCTGGGGGGGGGGTTCATGATAGCATTGTGCTTATTATTTCAATCAGTTTTTCTGTACAAGTTTAGCTTGGGCTGGGGGCGGGGCTATGATGGGGCCCCACCAAATTGGTCTGCATAGGGCCCCGCACTTGCTAAGACCGGCCCTGCTCCAACCCCCACAACTTTTGCATTCAGCAATGCTATCTCCGTAGTTCTGAGCATCACCTCCTCTATCACACTATCTAAAAGACAAAAGATTATTTTCCCTCAGAATTCTTTTATGACTGGCCCAGCAAAGATGCACACGAGTTCCTCAAAATCCATACTCTCTTCAACATTTCTCATCTCTTATCTTAAACTAGTAAAAAAGGCCCGTTTCTGACACAAATGAAAAGGGCGCTAGCAAGGTTTTCCTCGAAGTGTGTATGTTTGAGAGAGAGAGTGTGTGTGAGAGATGGAGTGTGTGTGTCATAGAGAGAATGAGAGAGAGACAGAGACAGTATGTCTGTGTGTGTGTTTGTGTGAGAGAGAGTGTGTGAGAGACAGAGTGTCTGTGTGTGTGAGACTGTGTGTGTGTGACAGAGAGATAGAGTGTGATAGACAGGGAGTGTGTCAGAGAGAGTGTATGTGAGAGACAGTGAGTGAGTGAGTGTGTGAGTGAGTGTGAGCCCCCACCCCCCCTCTCGCAGGGCCCCCCTCCCCACCCCCACCTCTCTGGTCTCAGGATCCCCTCCCCACCTCCCTCTCCCCTGCCCCGCCTCCAGCCATCCATGTCCAGCGACCCTCCTCTCCCCCTACCCTGCAGCTATCCATGTCCAGCGACCCTCCCCTCCCCCCCTCCACTTACCCATGTCCAGCGACCCTCCCCTCCCCCCCAAGTGCATCAAACCCCCTCACCACCCAGAGCTGCCAGTGGTAATGGTGTCCGGCCGCTGCTGCTTCTCCTGTTGAGCAGCAGCGGCCGCTACAAAAAGAAAAGAAGCGATAAATGTTTTTAAATCCAGCCCAAATCATTCGCAAATGCCCGAGTCTTACAACGCAGTCTCCTCCTGTCACGTCACTGCGCTCCTCTGGGGTCTTACTCCAGGGGCAGTGACGTGGAGGCAAGAGGAGGAGCGGCTGCAGAGACTGCGTTGTAAGACTCGGGCATTTGTGAATGATTTGGGCTGGATTTAAAAACATTTATTGCTTCTTTTCTTTTTGTAGTGGCTGCTGCTGCTCAACAGGAGATGCAGCAGCGGCCCTACAGCGTTACTACTGGCATCTGCGGGTGGCGATAGGGTTTCATGCACCGGAGGGGGGGGGGGGGTGTTGATGTGCTTTGGGTGGGGGGAGGGGTGTTTGATGTGCCGGGGGGGGGATTTGGTGATGCGCCGGGGGGGGGGGGGTTCTGTGGTGCCGCGCTTGTAGTTTTTTGATGCGCCGCTCCCTGCCACTTGCTCTGAAGTGGCAGGGAGCAGCGCACAGACTGCTGATTCCCAGGCAGGGGGAGGAGTAGGGAAACAGTGTGTTTCCCTACTCCTCCCCCTGCCTGGGAATCAGCTGTTAGTGACGTCATCCTGGCTACGGAGCCTAGCTCAGCAACTCCAAGAGCCACGGACACAGGCAGTCCCACATTAGAACGTTGGTGGTGAGAATTATTATATAGGATATTCTCTTTTGTCTTACTGGGGTGTAATATTATCCCATTTTCCACAATATGACTGCCTAGAGCTGGTTTTGAGGTTCTTTCAAAAGTGTCCCTCCGTTCTTTTTCCTCTAGGCTCCTCCGTGGGTCCCCCTCCAATTCTGTGACATGCTTTATTACCTTCTACCCTTTGTATTCAGAATTGCACAAAGCCTTGGAATGATCTCTTTCTTCATTGGCAAAAGGACCCCGAGAGATGATTTCTTGCACTACTCTTCAGTTTGCTATATGCTGCTTAACCTGATAATATGGAAAAATAGCCCTAGACCCTAGGGAGGTACTTAGTCTGTACTTCTGCAAACTCTAATACTTAGAGTACTTTATCAGTCCTATCTTTATGTAGTAACTCATAACCAGTTAAGTACTGAATACTGCACTTAACCAGCAATGCGCTAGCTGGCTGCTGGTGTCCGGACACGACCTGGCATTAAATTTCTAGGTGTAATGCTGGTGGTGGTCAGCAAAACCTTGATTGTTGCTGGCTGAATATCGGGCCCTTAGATTTAATCCCTCCGGGGACAAAGAAATACCTACAATTCCTGAATGTAACTCCCAAGGGACTGGAGGTGAATCTTCTCCCTTTATAATGAGGACATGGGAGCAGAGTGGGGGAACAATACATAGGCCCCTAAAGTACACTGAAAAATACTTCAACATTGCACCACCAAACTGGAATACCCACTAGTCTTAACTCAAAATGTTACTGCTAAATTACTTTCAATGTTTTCCAAGCTGCCTCCTTGAGTCCCATAGGTAAGGCTGGATTTAAGTATATTGTGGCCCCTAACTGTAACATTTAAGAGCCCCCTCAATAAAGTACGAAGCAAATTTGATGTTTAATAGATGATAAATATTAAAAAAACAAACAATAGTTGATAAGAAAAACAATAATTATGATTATTATATTTTGTGATTTTCATTGTTGACAAATACATTTAATTATTTCTTTTAGCGAAGTGTGAGACCCTCTTGTAATATGAGATCTTGTCTAGCTTAAATCAAGCCCTGTCCATTTGAGCGGCTGGAGTGGCCTAGCAAGGACCTGTCTGTCACCTCACCTGAGAAAGCGATACCGGTGTTTCAGATCCCACAGGCGTGACGGGAAGCACGGGTTGTGCCAGCCTCTCCCTGTTGCTGGCAAGGTAGGTAGCGGAGGTGGAGGCCTGCATTGGAGAGGACACTGTGCTATATGCTGGCGGCACCAGGGTCATCTGCCTCTGGAGTAGCTGCATAATGGTGCTGATGTCTGCTGTCATTCGGCTCTCTAGCCTGAGAGAGAGAAAGAGAGGTGAACATAGCAGTGTTGTAGTCATGACAAGACATAGATGGTCAGTTTATTAAACTATGACTCAGCCTGTCTCTGATTAAAGGAGATGCCTTGCAACCCCCCCCCCCCAACAAACAAACTGGACACCTGCGACATAACGCAACCAAAGACTGAAATGGACATATCCAAACTCTTCCTCTCCCTCTCTAAGTTCCCCTAATCTTTTACCATACATGAACCTTATTCTACCACGATATCACCTTGTATTTATTCATACCTGTATTTGTTCATACCGGAACCGGCTAACGCCGTTTACGGTACTATGTAAGCCACATTGAGCCTGCAAAAAGGTGGGAAAATGTGGGATACAAATGAAACTAATAATAATAATAATATAAGTCAACCTATAAGCGTAGATGGCACCATGGGCTGTTCTAATAGCAGATCTTAGTGGAGGAGTGGCCTAGTGGTGGACTTTGGTCCTGAGGAACTGAGTTTGATTCCCGGCACAGGCAGCTCCTTGTGACTCTGGGCAAGTCACTTAACCCTCCATTGCCTGCTGCATTGAGCCTGCCATGAGTGGGAAAGCGCGGGGTACAAATGTAACAAAAAAAAAAATCTTAGGAAGGAAACAAGTTTCGGAAGATTTACTAGCAACAGAAGGCTGGTCGGTGGAGAGCACTCTTCTTGTTTACCTAATAATGAAGCAGTGTCCCAGCAGGAGACACTCTCCTCTCATATCTCATTCTGAACCAGTATCCCAGCATGGTGCTGGGATATTCCTTCCTTCCTAGCACATGCTGAAAGTGAAGATACTTACTTGTAGCAGGTATTCTCCGAGGACAGCAAGCCATTCATTCACAGATGTGGGTGACGTCATTCACATCACCCGATGTGGTGCTTAAATAAGCTAATAGAGCTTTAAGAGTGTGCGCGACATCCCCACCGCGCATGCATGAGTGCCTTCCCACTCGCCATGAGAGCGCGGGTCGGGACCATCAGTACAATAATATAGCATGGAATCACTCCAAGGGAAGGTGGAAAGGTATGTGAGAATGAATGGCCTGCTGTTCTTGAAGAATACCTGCTACAGGGCATATTCTCACATGTGGGAATCCCTAGCTATCAGGCTCACGAAAAACAACAACCATTGGTCAACTGGACCTCGCAACGGCAGGGGCAAAAGAAGAACTTAACCTGAAGTGAAACTATATACATACTGTGTGAGAGTGCAGCTGGGGGAATAGAACAAAACGGGCCTAGGGGGTTGGAGTTGGATTCTAGACCCCCAAACAAATTCTGCAGAACAGTTTGGCAAACTGACTATCATGAAAGGTATCTTGCTCAAGAGATCTGAATATGTGGATTGAAGACCACGTCGCAGCCTTGCAAATTTCTTCACTGGAAGCTGACTCAAGTGGCTACCGACGCTGCAATGGCTTTGACAATGTGAGCTTTGACATGAGTCTCAATAAGCCCAGCCTGGGCATAAGTGAATGAAATGCAATCTGCAAGCCAGTTGGAGATGTGCGTTTCCCAATGTCGACCCCCATCCTGTTGGGATCAAAGGAAACAAAAAGCTGGGTGGACTGTCTGTAGGGCCTAGTCTGATCCAAGTAAAAGGTCAATGCTCTATGTTTGCTTTTCAAGGTCGTCAGACAAAATAGTCAGCCCTTTACACAACTTTAAGACCTCTAAGGTCCTCTCAAGGATCATCACTATCTGTACCTTTTGTCAAAAGAAATTGTACAATGTGATACCCGCCAGCGAGCCTTCTCAGGAGTAGCCTCCATGCTCTGGAATTTACTCCCAGACTACCTCTTCTTCAGGAAGCAGGTGAAAGCCTGGTTTTTCTCCCAAGGCTTTAATACATAGGGTGACTGACTATACACTCATTCTGCACCTGGACTAGCTTGTTACACACACTGTAACTCAGACCAGTTCCTTTATCTCTTGCTTTATACAATGAACTTGCCTTGAGTTTAGCTAACTACCAAATTATCCCCACTGACTCTCTACCATGCATCTCATTCCCATCATATATTTTGCTCTTGGTCCCTCAGGAATATGGTAAGCCATATTGTAGAAAATCGTTAGCATCATATCCATGTTAATTGAATGTTCTAATGCATGCTTATTAGGTGTATCATTAGTATAATGCTAACATTGTATTATATAACGTGGAGGGGCATAATCGAACGCAAACGCCTATCTCCATGGGCGTCTATGTCCGAAAACGGGTACGTGAAGAGGCGGGACAGACCGTATTTTCAAAAAAATGGACGTTTTTCAGCTGGGCTTTTGTTTTTTTTAGCGATAATGGAAACTAAAAATGTCCAGCTCAAAAACGTCCTAATCCGAGCCATTTGGTCATGGGAGGGGCCACGATTCGTAGTATACTCGCCCCCCTGACATGCCAGGACACCCACTGGGCACCCTAGAGGTCAGTGCAGTGTACTTCAGAAACTGCTCCCACATGCATAGCTCCCTTACCACGGGTGCTGAGCCCAACCCCCTCCCCCAAAACCCACTACCCACAAATGTACAACACTACCATAGCTCTTAGGGGTGAAGGGGGCACCTACATGTGGGTACAGTGGGTTTTGCAGGCCTCCCATTTACCAGCACAAGTGTTACAGGTAGAGGGGGGATGGGCCTGGGTCCGCCTGGCTGAAGTGCACTGCGGTACCCACTAAAAGTGCTCCAGGGACCTGCATACACGCAGACCTCTAGGACTGGTTGCTGCTATATAACATTGGCACACCAGTTGACACCTGAAGACTAATCTCTCCGAAAACATCCTTTATTGGAATAAGCACGCTTACTCACAGTTAACTGCAGATCAGAGGTTGTGCCCCACTGGCAACGAGTCTCCCTGGTACTGAGATGGCAGAATGGTGTACAATGCCCTCTTTCAGCCACATTCAAGGGAAGAACTAAGTTCTGTAACGTGGCTAACACGTCAAAGGGATCTAAAACTGGCTTACAAAAATGGCCACTACCTCATGGACTACCGGAAACAAAACAGGGCACACTCTGACCCAGTAAGCAGGGGGAAAAGCACCATGGGAGTAGAGCCTACCAACTACCAACATCGTGAGCATTTGCCACAAGCTAGTGGAATCATGGAGCCCAATACCCTACACCCACCACAATGCATTGCTGATGTGACTCTGCAGTGCGCATAACAGAAAAAGTGTCACACTCACCCGAGAGCCACATCAGAACCAGGGAAAAGCTGTCACAGGATAGAACACATTCTGCTGTCATGGAGGTGGGTACGGCATTTGAGGCTGGCATAGAGGCTGGAAAAAAAGTTTGTAAAGTGGGTTTTTTTTGGTGGGAGGGGGTTAGTGACCACTGGGGGAGTCCAGGGAGGTCATCCCCGATTCCCTCCAGTGGTCATCTGGTCAGTTGGGGCACTTTTTGGGACCTGTTCGTGAAAAAAAATGGTCCAAAAAAAGTGACCCAAAATCGTGGTAAAAACGCCTTTTTTTTTGATTATCAGCTAAAGACGCCCATCTCTCCTTGGCCGATAACCACGCCCAAGTTCCGCCTTCACCACGCCTCCAACATGCCCCCATCAACTTTTCCGCGACGGATTGCAGTTGGAAATCTGCTCATTGACTCACAAGATACTACATGTCAGATACTACATGTCAGATTTGAAAGATCTACCTTCAAGAAATGCATCGGTGACTGCTCGATCCTACCTTAATCTACAGCATCCAAGCTGCAAGTCTGTAAAATATAAACTACTCTTCTCATCTTCTTTCTCCTAAGTCAGCCCAAAATCTTGGAACGCTCTACCTAGGCAACTAAAAGTGACTGATGACCACCAGCTATTCAAGAAATCCTTAAAAACATTTTTATTCGAGAAAGCTTATCCCCCACTTAATGCTAAGCCTTCACCTTCCTCATGTTGACTATACCCGTTTAGCCACCGACTACTTCCACCTCGTAAAGTATCCTTGTATTATCCTCTTGTTCTTTCCAGACCTTCTCACTTTTGTGTCACTATCCTCTATGCATTGTAATCCTTTGCAATTTTGTAAGCCACATTGTACTCGCTATAGTGGAAAAATGAGGGGTATAATGTACCAAATAAACAAATAAATAAATATCTCTATACACATTTAACAGCACTAGAATTCAAATACCATTTTTGATACTGTTTCACGGTAGTTCTATTATTAGGTTTCAATTTACTGTTTTTGAGTGTACCTCTTTTATTGTATTTATGTTTATTCCTGGTTATTTTACTATTGTTATGCTGTTAACAAATTGTACGTTTTATGTTAAATTGTACCTGCTGTACACCGCCTTGGGTGAATCTCTTCATAAAGACGGTTAAAGCCCAATAAATAAATACATGCTCACTTGCAGTCCAAGGTGTGCAGAGCGCCTTTGCCAGGATGGGAATGAAGTTTGGGAAAGAATGTTGGAAGAATGATCGACTGGTTCAGATGGAACTCTGACACAACCTTAGGCAGGAACTTAGGGTGCGTACAAAGAACTACTCTGTTGTGATGAAATTTAGTTTAAGGTAGATCCGCCACTAGAGACTGAAGCTCACCTGACCCTACGAGTTGAAGTAACAGCCACCAAAACCAAGACCTTCAAGCTGGGTGAGGATAGTTCGAGGTCCCATGACACAGGCAGAGCTTTGACAGGGGGCTTTCTCAAAAGCAAACATCTCATGAAGCGAACTACTAGAGGCTGTCCAGAGATGGGCCTACACTCTACATGATGATGGTAAGCACTAATTGCAGTAAGGTGAATCGTTACAGAGTTGGTCTTGAGACCAGACTCAGAGAGGTGTAGAGGTATTCAAGCAGGTTCTGTGTAGGGCAAGAAAGGGGGTCTAGGACCTTGTCCTCACACCAGATGGCAAACCTCCTCCACTTCAAAGAGTAACTTACCCAGGATAGATTCCTTCAAAGAGGAATATATCCTGAAAGCCAGCAAGACCCTGGAGGCACACTCCGGATGATGCAAGGAAGCAAATTCTAAGCTCTCAACATCCAGGCTGTAAGGGCCAGAGAGTGGAGGTTGGGATGCAGAAGAGATCCCTAGTTCTGCGTGAAGAGGGTTGGAAAACACTCTACTCTCCAAGGTTCTTTGGAGGACAACTTCAGAAGAAGACGGAACCAGATCTGCCTGGGCCAGTATGGAGCAATAAGGATCATTGTTCCCTGGTCGTGTTCGAGTTTCAGCAAAGTCTTCTCCAAAAGAGGGATGGGAGGATACGCATACAGAAGACCAGTTTCCCAATGAAGAAGGAAGGAATCCGATGCTAGTCTGTCATGAGCCTGGAGCCTGTAACAGAAATGAGGGACTTTGTGATTGAATTAAGTGGCAAAGAGATTCACTGAGGGGGTGCCCCACACTCGGAAGATCTTGCGGGCAACGCCCATGTTGAGTGATCACTCATGGGGTTGCATGACCCTGCTCAGTCTGTTGGCCAGGCTGTTGGATTTGCTCACCAGGTTAAGTAGCTTTGAGAAGTATCCCATGCTGGAGCACCCAGTGCCATATCTGGATGGCCTCCTGATACAATGGGCGTGATCTGGTACCCCTCTGATTGTTGGTGTAGTACATGACAACCTGACTGTCTGTTTGAATGAGTACAATTTGGTTGGCCAGCCGATCTCTGAAAGTCTTTACAACATTCCAGATTGCCTGCAGCTCCGGGAGGTTGTTCTGAAGATCAGATTCCTGAGCTGACCAAGCACCCTGGGTGTGAAGTCTATCCACATAAGCTCCCCACTCCAGGTGCGATGCATCAGTCGTTAGCACTTTCTGTGGTTTAGGAATTTGGAATGGAAGTCCCACAGTCAAATTGGACCGAATTTTCCACCAAAGGAGAGACTGAATCAACTTTGGTGTTATTTGGATGACATCCGATAGGTTCCCCGAGGCTTGGTACCACTGGGAAGCCAGGGTTCACTGGGCAGTTCTCATGTGAAGACGTGCCATGGATGTGACATGAACAGTGGAGGCCATGTGGACTAACAACCTCAACATCATCCGAGCCATAACATGCTGGCTGGCTCAGACCTAAGTGGCAACAGCAATAAAGTGTCCACCCTTGGCACAGGGAGAAAAGACTTTGCCTGCTGCATGTCTATCAGGGCTCCGATGAACTCCAATTGCTGAATGGGATGGAGATGGGACTTGAGGTAGTTTAAAACGAACCCCAGTAGCTCCAACACCTGAATAGTTCTCTGCATGGACTCCTGAGCACCGTCCTTCGACATGCTGTTCACCAGCCATTTGTCCAGATAGGGGAACACATGGACTCCCAATCTGAATAGTAATGCTGCGACTTCTGCAACACACTTGGTAAACACTCTGGGAGCTGGCGCAAGGTCAAAATACAACATGTGGAACTGGAAGTGATGTGTCCCCAGCTGAAACTGAAGATACTTCCTGAGGCAAGGAAGTATCAGGATGTGAGTGTAAGCATCCTTTAAGTCCAGAGAGCATAGCCAATCGTTTTCCTGAATCATAGGGAAAAGGGTGCCCAGGAAAACCACCCTGAACCTTACTTTGACCAGGAATTTGTTCAGGGCCCTTAGGTCTAGGATGGAATGCATCCCCCCTGTTTTCTTGGGCACATGGAAGTACCTGGAATAGAATCCCAGTCCTTCTTCCCCTGCTGGAACGGACCTGATTGCATGGGCCTTTAGAAGGGCAGAGAGTTCTTCTGTAAGTACCTGCTTGTGCTGAGAGCTGAAGTGAGATGCTCTCAGTGGGCAATTTGGCGATCGTTGACGCCAATTAAGGGCATATCTGAGATGGACTATTACAAGGGCCACCTTCCTTGGAAAAAATTCAGGATGGTCACTCTGACTGCAGCTATGCTCTACTGGAGCCAGTCAAACGTTTGTCCCTGGCTTTGACTGGGGAGCTGGCTGGGTCTTGGGCGCATGCTATTGACGAGAACGAGCATGCTGGGACTGAGCCTGCTGAGGCTGGTGAGAAGAAGGAGTGTACCTACATCTGTAAGAGTAGTAGGTACCCCTCTTAGACTGGCCCAAAAATCTACTAGATGAGGAGGAATGTGCAGACGTCGTCTGATGGAAGAGAGTGCCAATAATGTCCGTGTGTTTCTCAATGAAATTTGCAACCTCCTCCACCTTGTCTCCAAAAAGGTTATCTACCTGGCATCTGCCAACCTCTGCTGGACTGCAGGATCCAAGTCAGAGACATGCAACCATGAGAGTCTGCTCATCGATATACTTTGGGCAGAGATCCTGGACGCCACATCAAAGGTGTCATAGGCACCCCTGGCCAAGAACTTTCTACACACCTTCTTCTGATTGACCAACTGGTGAATCAATCTGGCCTGCTCCTGTAAAAGAGAATCCGCCAAATCAGACAAACTGCGCATCAAGTTCCGCAAGTATAGGCTTTGTAGATCTGGTAAGATTGAATACGGGAGATGAGCATAGAGGCCTGATACATCTTCTGCCCAAAAGAATCCAGAATTCCAGCTTCTCTGCCAGGGAGCCGAAGCACAGACCCTATAACTCCTAGCTCTCTTGAGCGCAGATTCCACCACCAAGGAATGATGAAGAAACTGAGGCTTGTCAAACCCTGGGGAGCTTTATACATGATGTTTATCTTCTTGGGCAGGACAGGGACTGACAGAGGGGACTCCAAGTTCTTTACCTGGACATCTTTCAGGATCTGGTGAAGGAGGAGGAGATTCATAGCCCAGGACCTCAAACATCTTGGCCCTGGGCTCGTCCTCCATCTCCAAACAAATGGGAATAGAGTCTCCATTTCCCTGACAAAACCTGGGAAGGAAAGGTACTCAGGTGGAGACTTCCTCCTTTCCTCTGGATGGGAGGCGGTCAGTATCAAAGGATTCCTCTTCCAAGAAGTACCTTGGATCCTCAATAGACTCCCAAGAGAGCTCCTCATCACTGTTTGTGAAAAACTACCCATGGGAATACTGAGACCATGCCTGTCTTGAAACAGAGCAGCAATGTCCTCGAGAAGGGCACTGAGGTGTCGGTTCCATCCTCGACTCCGGCGAAGCTTCCTCCACTGACGTTGAGGGGGTGCCCACACAGGCGGATATGCATGTGACACTGGTGTCATAGACCTCACTGCAGGCTGAGGGCCTTGTGGAGCAGCAGCAAGAGGCATGGCTAGTGCAAACAACCCAGACACTGATGCACACTGTTGTAAAAACCTTGCCAAGAGCTCAGGGAGCATGGCCCGGATGCACTCATTGAAAGAGGCCAGTGGGAAAGGGTGGGGTGCTGGTTCAGAGACAGACTGATGAACTGCAGGGGTCGAGACAAGTGTCTGGTCCTGGCTGCGTGGAGACTTGTGCATCAGCACCTCCTGTATGGAGGGGGAGCGGTCCTACCGGCACTGACACTTCTTGGGGACCGAATCTCTCGGTGCCCCGGAGCTCCCGGAATTGTGATTTGAGGGAGACTGATATTGATGCTTCTTGGCCTTCGTCCGATGCCGGTCATTGATGCTCCTCAGTGCCGACAAGGACGACATCGAATCCCCATGTTGCCTCGAGGTTGGGTCTGATGCTGTTCGGTCCCTGGGGAGAATATGGCTTGCTTGTCCTCGGAGAACCAGTGTTCCACCATGGTGTTAGCTGGAATGTTTCCCCTCCTAACTCATGATGAGCCTCCATCCCAATACAGAGTTAGGGGGACACTCTTCCCTCCAGAGGCACGTCAGATCACTGCTCCAGCATGGTGTTAGAAGGTCCTCTGCCTAGTTCCCTACTCCTAGCTCATAGTGAATCACCATACAAGCATGGAGTTACAGCAGTGGTTCTCAACTCAGTCTTCAGGACACACCTGGCTAGTCAGGTTTTTAGGATACCCACAATGAATATGCTGAGATAAATTTGCATACAATGGAGATAGTACATACAAATTTATCTCATGCATAATCATTGTGGATACCTGAAACCCTGACTGGCTGGGTGTGCCCTGAGGACTGCGGTGAGATCCCCTGGGTTATAGCACATTCTTCCCTCCTAGTTCGTATCAAACCAGTTTACTAGCATGGGGTTAAGGGCCAACTCACTGACCTAATATCCTAGCATGGTATTAGGGGGTCACTTTTCTCTGTGATCCAACACCTTTGCATGATGTTACTTGATGGTCTTCCCTCCTAGCTAGCAGTGAATAAATGTTCCAGCATTTGGTATTCATTCAATGCCCCACCATGGTGTTAGGAGGGATCATTCCTATGGGACTACCATTCTCACCTGTTGAGTTGCTTCTGTAGCAGATCCAGTCTGCTTTCTACTTCACACCTTGGCCGCCGACATGGGGAAGGAAGGGGGACGTTGAGAGTAGCATGGGTTGGGATGGTGCATCTTGGGACCTCCTGGTACTGCCGGCCCCGGCTGTCTCCCCAGAAGCTGAAAATGTTGGAGACACCAGAAAAAGCCCCTGTTGATAAATATGAGAAAAAAAAAAGTAATTTTACTAATCACAAAACAAGAGGGGAAAGACACAGGCTTGTTCTAGAAATGGGAATTTCCTGGGCAAAAAGGTACAAGTTATCCTGAAAACACAAACGTTACTGGCAATATGGAAAGACACAGTTTAATGGGGCAGAGCCAACATGGATTCAGCAAAGGGAACCTTCCATTACCAGTGTGTTTGAAGATGCTGATAAGCATGTGGAAAAGAATGAGCCAGTTGACATAGAGGCAATTCTATAACTGTGCACCAAAAATCTGGCACCTAGATGCAGTGTGCTGAGCGCTACTTCTATACAAGCATCTGGGTGCCCAGATTCCATTACAGAACACCACCTTGTTGGCATCTATTTGCCTACATTTAGGTGTGCTCACTTATGCCATGTCAAGAGCAGACTTAAATGCAGCACTTTAGTACATAACTTAGAGCAGTGGTACCCAAACGTCTTGAGTCACAGTGTCCCTAGGCTACACATTTCCTCTCAAGTCTCTACCCCTCCTGTCGCTGCTGCTGCCACCAATGGTATTGAGTCCTACCTTCCATCCAGCTTCTGCCCACCTTCTCTCCCTCCTCCATCCAGCTTCAGCCCCACCTTCTCTCCCTCTTCCATCCAGCTTCAGCCCCACCTTCTCTCCCTCCTCCATCCAGCTTCAGCCCCACCTTCTCTCCTTCCTCCATCCAGCTTCTGCCCACCTTCTCTCTCCCTTCCATTCAGCTTCTGCCCAACTACTCTCTCTCTTCCATTCAGCTTCTGCTCATCTCTCTCCCCTTCCATCCACATTCTGCCTACCTTTTCTTTATTTTTCTGCCTCTCTGTCCAGATTTAATGCATTCTTACTATCCAATCTTGAATTTCTCTCTTTTTACTTCATCTACTTATGGCTTTTCATCTTTCCCTCACTCTTGTTCTCCCCTATGCCCCTTCCTCTTATTCTCCAGTCTTTTGCTAACTTTATCCTCTCCCCCTTTTCATCTAGCATCTCCTCTCTTTCTCTCCCTACCCTTCCATCCAGTGACTTCTCTCTTTCTTTCCCCATCCTTCCAGTGTCTACCTGTCTTTCTCTGCATCCTTCTATGCAGCGTCTCCTCTCTTTCTCTCACTACCCTTCCATCCAATGTCTTCCCTCTTTCCATCCAGCACCTTCCCCCTTTCTCTCTACATCCATCCAGCCATGGTCTCCCCCTTTCTCCCCATCCTTCTACTCAGCATCTTCTCTCTCTCCAGCCATTTCCATCCAGTTTGTTCCCCACTTTCTGTCCCCATCTTTCCACTCATCATCTCTCTCTCTACCCCTCTTCCATCCAATGTCCCCCACTCTTCAATAATTTCCCCCCCTCTCCATTCAGTATCTCCTGCCTTTCTCTCCATGCTCCCTTTTCGTTGCACCCAGTATCTTCTGTTTCCTGGCCACTGCTGCTTCTTCCGATGAGCAGCACAGCCCTGGCAAAACAGCAAATATCAAGCGCGGGGCCATAGCCTTTTCAGGCATGTGCTGTTGGCTCTGCCGGTCCTCTGCCTCAGAACGGGAAGTTGACGTCAGCGGGGGCAGAGGACCGGAAGAAGGCTAGAAGGCTGCGGCTCTGCGCTTGCTTTCTGTTGTTTCATTGGGAGAAGCAGCAGTGGCGGTGCGGTGGTGGCAGTGTGTCTCAGTGGGAGATGACCCGCCAAAGTGGGGGTCTCCAGCTGAATATGGGAGACTTGGCATGTCTGTGGGAGGGAGGTGAAGAAAATATGCTGCGGCACCCCTGTCAGTTCGCTACGGTGACCTGGGGTGCTGCGGCACACAGTTTGGGAACCGCTAACTTAGAGTATTCTGTCAATTATGCGTGTAAATGGACACACCCATGTGCTGCTCAAGTTCCTCCCCCCCTGCGTTTAAGCACTAAGTAAGTTGTATGCTAAAGATATAGGGCCTGATATTCAGCTGGCAGCAACCAGTGTTTTACTGACTGCCGGCAGCGTTAAACCCAGAAATTCAATGCTGGGCCATGACTGGGCACCAGCACTGAATTTTCAGGTTTCCGGAGCCAGCTAACGCATAGCAGGTTAAGTACAATATTCAGCAATTAACCGGCTATGGGTTAATGCATAAAGCCAAGACTGGCTTTTATGTGGTCCTGTTTCTGTGGTTAACTTGGCTGGTTAAATGCTGAATACCGGAATTAACCAGTCAAGTGCTGACTCCACCCCATTATAGCTGGTTTTCACTTCAGCACTAACCGGTTACTTTCGGTCGCTCAAAATAACCATTTAGCCCCAAACAGGTGATTTAACCGGCCAAGGGCCCATTCTGGCTGTTTAAGTCGCTTTCAATATCAACTACTACTTATCATTTCTATAGAGCTAGATGTACACAGCGCTGTACACTTGAACATGAAGAGACAGTCCCTGCTCGACAGAGCTTACAATCTAATTAGGACAGACAAACAGGACAAACAAGAGATAAGGGAATATTAAAGTGAGGATGATAAAATAAGGGTTCCGAACAAGTGAATAAGCAACCAATTAGCACTTATCTGTGTAAATGTAACAGTCCTATGTGTAAGTACTAGTATTTTGTAACTAATATGGGCACTCGGTGCATAAATGTAGGTGTCAAGTTACAGAATGAGGGGACAGTATTTGGATTTTCGGAAGGCATTTGATAAAGTCCCTCGTGAGAGACTCCAGAGGAAAGAAAAAGTTATGGGATAGGAGGCAATGTCTTATTATGGCTTGCTAGCTGGTTAAAATATAAGAACATGAGCATCGCCATATTGGGACAGACCGAAGGGCCATCATGCCTAGTATCCCGTTTCCTACAGTGGTCAATCCAGGTCACAAGTACCTGGCATGATCCCAGAACAGTAAAACAGATTTTATGCTGCTCATCCTAGAAATAAGCAGTGCATTTTCCCAAGTCCATCTTAATAATAGCTTATGGACTTTTCTTTTAGGAAATTATCCAAAAAAAATTTTTAACCCTGCTAAGCTAACTGCTTTTATCACATTCTCTGGCAACAAATTCCAGAGTTTAATCACACGAAGACTGAAGAAATATTTTCTCTGGTTTGTTTAAATTTACTAATTAGTAGCTTCATTGCATGCCCTGGGTCCTTGTATAATTGGAAAGAGTAAACAAGTGATTCAAGTCTACCCGTTCCACTCTAACCCCCCGATTTTATAAATGGTGCTCAAATTTCCACACAGAAAACTATGCGCTGAGATGCGCACATAACTAAATTGGTTAATGAGCCAATCAGCGCCAATAACTGGGTTCCAATAATAAATAACTGGCATTAATTGGCAACAATCTAGATTTCTGAACGCACCTTGCGCACAAATCTTATAGCATGCAACTCAAAAGGGGGTGGGGCGGGGCCATGGGTAGGTCGTAGGCATGTACTAAAGATACGTGCAGTACTACTGAATACTGAGGATCCGAACCTAATTTACGTGCCAGGATTTACACCAAGTTTCAGTTGGTGTAAATCCTTGCGCCAAAATGTTTTGCGTGGAAATCGGTTCTAAGAGCTATTTTATAAACGGTGGCCAACCAGGCGTGCCATTTATAGACTAGCACTCCGTATGAACAGTTTTCAGCACAATTGTTTCAGCACCATTTACGGAATCTAGTCATAAACAGCCAATTTTTTCAATGGGGAAAGGTAAATAGTGGAGTGCCCCATCCACTAGTGACAAACTTGTGAATTTTTGCTGCTTCCTGGAACAGATGGAAGGACCCCATAACTCGTTTGTTGACATAAAGCATAACAACATTGTTGTCTATTTGAATTAAGACTGAAGTGTCTCAAAGCAAATGGATGAAGACATAACATAACATAGTAAATGACAGCAGATAAAGACCTGTACAGCCCATCCCGTCTGCCCAACAAGATAAACTCATTATACATAGTAAGCGATACTTTATACGTATACCCGAGTTTGATTTGTCCTTGGCTTTTTTGGGGCACAGACTGTAGAAGTCTGCCCAGCACTGTTCTTGCACTAAAAGTTATGAAGTTAACTTTGAAGCCCCTTAAAATTTACACTCCAGCCCATCTATTCAGTCACGATCAGGGCACAGACCGTAGAAGTCTACTCGGCACTGGTTTTGCTTCCCAATTACCGGCATTGCCACCCAATCTGCGCTAAGGTTTGGTGGATCTATTCCTTCTAAACAGGATTCCTTTGCGTTAATCCCATGCGTGCTCGAACTCCACTGACCCCATCTCGACCTACGACCTGATGCTCCATGTGATTGATGTGAAGTGGTGTTTTAGACCTTGACTGTCTGCATTGGTTGGTGGTGCCTATGGTTAGAACTGTTTCAACAGAGAAAATGGGGCACCTGCACTCAAACTGGATTTAGATGTCCACCACTGCAGAACAGTTCATAGATCAACTGAGAGCATGCTGGTTCCATTGAGACCATCTAATTTTCAGTCAAGGAAATGGGACTATATGGATGGCGGCAGCCACATGGCTCTGTATTTGTAAGTAGGCCCTGGCTGTGATCATCACAAGCATTTGACTGCAGTGAACATATGAGGTCAGAGACTGCAATCTGTCCACTAACAAAAATGCTTTCACTTGACATGCGTCTAGAATCACAACTATACAGGAAATCTTGTTCATAGGGTGTAACATTGATTTTTGAAAGTTGATGATGAAGTTTAGACTCTGAAGCAGGTGAATGTTTTTATTTCTCCTGAGGGCTAGAACAAGATTCAAGGGTAGCGGCAAGGAGCCAATTGTCAGGGTATGGAAAGACTAGATGACTGTGCTTGTGTAAGTGGGCGGCCACAACTGCAGAGCATTTTATGAAGACTAAGAACTGAAGAAAAGCCAACATGAAGGACCTTATATTGATATTGTTATGCTATGTCAGTTCTTGTATCCTGCCTATACCTATACAGTTCAATGGATTACAACAATCAAGAGCTGGACCAATCAATCCAGGAATTACAAACAAACCAAACCAATAACATAAACTAAACATTAGATAAACCTGCCTTGCAAAATAAAAAAAAAACTTTTAAATGTTTTCTAAATAAAAGATAATGGGTACAAGACCTCAAAGACAACGGAAGCTGATTCCACAAATTAGCTGATATTTTTTTTGTTGCTGTTACATTTGTACCCTGCGCTTTCCCACTCAAGGTAGGCTCAATGTGGCTTACATATTGTATACAGGCACTTATTTGTTCCTGGGGCAGTGGAGGGTTAAGTGACTTAACCAGAGTCACAAGGAGCTGCCTGTGCCTGAAGTGGGAATCGAACTCAGTTCCTCAGAACCAAAGTCCACCACACTAACCACTAGGCCACTCCTCCATTACCACTAGGCCACTCCTCCACGGTTGCTACTATTTGAGATTCTACATGGAATGTTGCTATTCCACTAGCAACATTCCATGTAGAAGTCGACCCTTGCAGATCACCAATGTGGCCGCGCAGGCTTCTGTTTCTGTGAGTCTGACGTACGTGCAGGACGTCAGACTCACAGAAGCAGAAGCCTGCGCAGCCTTCTACATGGAATGTTGCTAGTGGAATAGCAACATTCCATGTAGAATCTCCAATAGTAGCAACATTCCATGTAGAATCTCCAATAGTATCTATTTTATTACATTTGTACCACGCGCTTTCCCACTCATGGCAGGCTCAATGCGGCTTACATGGGGCAATGGAGGGTTAAGTGACTTGCCCGGAGTCACAAGGAGCTGCCTGTGCCTGAAGTGGGAATCGAGCTCAGTTCCACCACACTAACCACTAGGCCACTCCTCCACTGTTACTACTATTGGAGATTCTACATGGAATGTTGCTATTCCATGTAGAAGTCGGCCCTTGCAGATCACCAGCCGGGTGGCCGGGTAGGCTTCTGTTTCTGTGAGTCTGATGTCCTGCAGAAAACTGCGCAGCCTTCTACATGGAATGTTGCTAGTGGAATAGCAACATTCCATGTAGAATCTCCAATAGTATCTATTTTATTACACTTGTACCCCGCGCTCAATGCGGCTTACATGGGGCAATGGAGGGTTAAGTGACTTGCCCAGAGTCACAAGGAGCTGCCTGTGCCTGAAGTGGGAATCAAACTCAGTTCCTCAGGACCAAAGTCCACCACCCTAACCACTAGGCCACTCCTCCACTCCATTGATTGAATAGATAATGTAAGATGCTTAACTAATTTTTAATTCTTAAATATTGGAAATCTTAGCTGAAAGAGATTACGAGACCTGTAACACAGATGGATGGACAAACATCCTTGAGATACAACCAATCCTCTTTCTTTAAGAATGATAGAATGCTTGGAAGTATATTAATCCTGAAGTTCTCCTTGAAAGAAAATGGTTGAGGTGTCTGAGGTCCAGCATGGGGCATAAGCCTCCCATCTTTTTTGGAATGAGGAAATACCTGGAGTAGAAGTCTGAATTTCTTTTCTGTGGTGGGACTGATTCTATGACATTGGACTGAAGGAGGAGGTTGGGATGTAGGACATGGGAGCCCAGTGTAGGAGCTGATATGAAAGTAGGAACCTCAGATAGTAGTCAAATATACTTCAGGAAGCAGGTGAAAGCTTGGCTCTTCAACCAGGCCTTTAATGGAAGAAGTAACTAACTCGTTAGTCTCATTCACACACACAAGGAGTGACTGAGGCTGCATATACTGCAGCAGGACATGTTTATCCACTCCTACCCTAGCTGAGATTATTATTATTAGCATTTGTATAGCGCTACCAGACGTACGCAGCGCTGAACACCTGACATAGAGAGACAGTCCCTGCTCAATAGAGCTTACAATCTAAAAATAATACAGACAGACAAGACAATAAGGGGAGGGTAGTACTGGGTGAGAAGGAACAAGGGGGAGGCAAATGAGTAATGGCTAGGAGCCAAAAGCAGCAATGAAAAGGTGGGTTTTCCGCATAGATTTGAAAACAGGTAGAGATGGAGCTAGACGTACAGGCTCAGGAAGTTTATTCCAGGCATAAGGAGCCACGAGAGATAATATTTGACCATCTCTCTGACCTCATGTGCAACTTTCTTTAAATCAATCACCTTACTTTCTAACTCTTCCTACTTTCTTACCTATCTATATGTTGCTTTACCCTTCACTATCAATTATAATGTTCCATTACGTATTATGTTGACATTGTAAATAGTATACCATGCCATACTCTGTATTGTTTTTGAATATTTTTACTGCTGTAATTGTCTATTGCTCATGTTTGAATTATTCTTACTGTACACCGCCTTGAGTGAATTCCTTCAAAAAGGCGGTAAATAAATCCTAATAAATAAATAAATATTACCTTGCTGAAGCCCCAGGAGGTTGTTGTGATCTGTTTATAGAATACCCCCAACACCCGTTTTCTGTGACTATATTTAGTCACGTTTATTTACTCCAATGAAAACCTGGTGTAAATGCTGACGCCTAAATTATACGCGGTATGGGCATATTCTATAACAGTGCACATAAATTCTAGGAACGCCCATGACCTGCCTATGCTCCTCCCACTAGAATATGCCTGGACAGCTGTGCGTGTAAATTCTAATTAATGCCACTTAGTGTTAATAATTGCTTAAGTTCAATTATCAGCACTGATTGGCTCGTTAAGCTAATTAATTTACGTGTTCAAAACCAGAATACAGCTGGATTTGCACACACAACTCAAGTTGAACTATATAGAATCTGGGAGAAAGTGGTCACTGGCATTTATCCAGGAAGCGGTGATATTTAGACTAGTACTGTGAAAAATACACAGATAAAGCTGGGAGAGCCTTTTTGCTTGTAATTCTGTGGCCCCCATTGCTTCAGAAGTCAATTTCAATTGGGTCAAGCTGGTAAGGTCTGAATTGGAGAAAGCTTTTCTTCAGTCAATGTGTAATTAAACTCAGGAATTCCCTGCTAGAGAATGTAGTAAAAGCAGTTAGCTTAGCAGGGTTTAAAAAAAGGTTTGGATGGCTTCCTAAAGGAAAAGTCCATAGACCATTATTAAAATGGACTTGGGGAAAATCCACTGCTTATTTCTGGGATAAGCAGCATAAAATATATTGCACTTTTTTGGGATCTTGCCAGGTACTTGTGACCTGGATTGGCCATTGTTGGAAACAAGATGCTGGGCTTGATGGACCTTTGGTCTGTCCCAGTATGGCAATACTTATGTACTTATGCAAGTTAAATGCTGCTGCTACTTTTTAACGCAATCTATATATTCAGTACAGCTCTCTGTATAGGTAGGTGGTGCTGAATATATGGACAGTGTCATGACCAGTGTTCCCTCTAAGGAGCAGCCTGCTGTGAACAAATTTTTTTTCAAGTGAGTGCCAAAAATAGCTCAACAGCCCAAAAAGAGTGGTGGTGGGGGGGGGGGGGGGGGGGGCAGGGGGCTTGCTTGTTTTCCCTGCGTAAGTTCTTTTCTGTCTTCATATGCTTGTGTACATTTTTTCAACAAACTTTTGGATTGATTTTTAAGCTTTGTGACTGAATTGATATGACAGTTCTGGTTCAAATGTCGTTTGAGATGGTCCACTTTCCAGTCGATCCATGCTTTCCCTGAGGTCCACTCGTTAAAAGCTCCTGCTTTCAAGCAAGAGTAGTTAAAAATTTCTCCCATAAGCATGTGCTGTCCTGCGCCACGCAGTAAGTCTGTTTTAACAAAATATCCTATCAACCATTCGATCTTAAACCCCAAACACTGTTTTTTCTATGTAGTACTTGGATTCTCTTCAGCTTTTCACTTTGACCGCATACACTGGTTCATATAGGCTCCAGCTGGAGACAGGAGAGGCAGGCTCAAGCTGAAAACTGGCAAGCTAGGCAGGCAAGGCTGGGAGACAAGGCATCAAGGCACGCTTGGGATGGAAACTGGCAAGCCAGGCAGGCAAGGGTTCAAAGCAAGCAAAACCGAAATTAGGCAGCGCAAGGCATCCAGGCAGACTTGGGCAGGAACCTGGCAAGGCAGGCAGGCAAGGCTGGAAGACAATGCTGATAGGGTTCAAAGAAGCCAATACTGCAGTCAGGCAAGGCATGGCCATCCTTAAATAGGCCCCAACCTGCAAGTGCAGGCATTCCTCGAGGCTTCAGTGCTTCCTTAATAAAAATTCCTTTGGCTCGTCCATGCACGTACGTATCCAGAAGCAGGCATGCACTTATCCAGAAGCTGGTGGTGGTTGACTGTAGGAGCTGCAGAGATGCGGACCGCCACCCCAAGAAATATTGCGGGATCCTTCAGGTATTTGATTGTTCACCCCTTCAGAAGCAGCCAGTCATTCATTACCAGACTGTATTCAGGGTTCTCTATGCCGAGCGCATTGTCCAGGTGAGCGACCTTGAAAACAAAGTAAGCGACGCTCCCGGTATGTATGAGTGATCGCTCACACGTTCACCTTAGAGGGAACACTGGTAATGACCACATTATTGGCACTACCTATTTAGGATTAGATTCAATAAATCATGCCGAAAAATCGGTGCGGAAAAAATTACGCGTTGAGCGCTATTCTATGAAGGGTATCCCCAGTGACGATCCTAGGTTGGCTGCCACCCGGGGCGGATCGCCAATGCGCACCCCCCGCTCCGGGGTGCAGTATGACACCCCCCCCCACCCTGGCGCAATGACACCCCCTGGGTGCACGCTGCTGGAGGAGTGCAGAGAGCAGCTGCGCACCTGTCAGCTACACTGGCTCCCTGCTCCCTCTGCCCAGAACAGGAAGTAACCTATTCTGGGGCAGAGGGAGCAGGGAACCAGGGAACCGACAGGCGTGCAGCTGCTCTCTGCACCCCTCCAGCAGCATGCACCTGGGGCGGACCGCCCCCACCGCCCCGCATCCCTACTTTATAGAATAGCGCCTAAGTGCCTAATCTGCGTCTAAATTAAGGTGCCTGCACTTACGCCTGCTGAAAGCAGGTGTAAATGTCAGCGACTAAATTAGGAGTAACTGATAGGATTGCCCCAGAAACGTCCCCTATACATGCCCCTTTGAAATTACATGCGCATCATTATAGAACACGATGTGTTCATAACTCCCAATTCTGACCAATTAACGCGAATTGGTTAGCAGCCAATCATTGGTGCTGATTGGCTCATTAATCGATTAAGTTGCACATGCAAATCGGATATACATGCTGAGCTGCACGTGCAACTTTAATCACCATATAATCTGGGGGTTAGCGGCTGAATATCACTGCTGACTGGGTAATTTTTTTGTCCTCCCACTTCCCACTGCAAACCTAGCTCACTTTTATCTGATAGAATTAAGCCATTCACCAATTTAAACTACCCAATATTATTGGTGTAACTTTTAAAAAATAAACATACAAGCCAATAAAGTGTTCGCCAGCTGCCTGGGAATGCATAATTAGTTTACATACTGGACCCAAAATACTGGACCCCCCCCTGCTGACTGGCTAAATTTACCTTGCTAAATTCCTGAAGTGGGCAAATTTAGGCAGTCAAAGAAGGGGATGGCTCCAGTGCCATTCCTGGAGCAGACATCCCTTAGACCTGAAAATCAGTGCAGAACAGCTCTGGCTAAGATTACCAGGCAATTATGACCACACAAACAGCTGCCTTAAATCTAACCAGCCAGTCTGACCAGCAAGACAGAGGAGAAATTTCAGCCAAAGCTGCTTAGGCTTGGCTGACAATGTTCCTACAGATAACTAGCTAGCTGGTGATCTTTGCTGCATGTGGCCTGTGGAGAAGTAGTCTAGTGGTTAGTGCAGCGGAATTTGATCCTGAGGAACTGGGTTTGATTCCCACTGTAGCTCCTTGTGACTCTGGGCAAGTCACTTAACCTTCCATTGCCCCAGTTACAAATAAGACCCAACACTATAAACACCCCAGACTACACCCTTCCTGTTTCGGACAGCCTGAAAATTCTCAGAGTTATTAGGAAGGGTATGGAGTCCAGGTGTGCGGATGTTATAATGCCGTTGTATCGCTCCATGGTGCGACCGCACCTGGAGTATTGTGTTCAGTACTGGTCTCCGTATCTCAAAAAAGATATAGTAGAATTGGAAAAGGTACAGCGAAGGGCGACGAAAATGATAGTGGGGATGGGACGACTTTCCTATGAAGAGAGGCTGAGAAGGCTAGGGCTTTTCAGCTTGGAGAAGAGACGGCTGAGGGGAGATATGATAGAAGTGTATAAAATAATGAGTGGAATGGATCGGGTGGATGTGAAGCGACTGTTCACGCTATCCAAAAATACTAGGACTAGAGGGCATGAGTTGAAGCTACAGTGTGGTAAATTTAAAACGAATCGGAGAAAATTTTTCTTCACCCAACGTGTAATTAGACTCTGGAATTCGTTGCCGGAGAACGTGGTACGGGCGGTTAGCTTGACGGAGTTTAAAAAGGGGTTAGATAGATTCCTAAAGGACAAGTCCATAGACCGCTATTAAATGGACTTGGAAAAATTCCGCATTTTTAGGTATAACTTGTCTGGAATGTTTTTACGTTTGGGGAGCGTGCCAGGTGCCCTTGACCTGGATTGGCCACTGTCGGTGACAGGATGCTGGGCTAGATGGACCTTTGGTCTTTCCCAGTATGGCACTACTTATGTACTTATGTACTTATGTAAATCTCACACTAGAAAGCCATGTGGAAAATACAACAAAGAAAATGTTCCATTCAATGTGGAAACTCAAAAGAGTAAAACCTTTCTTCCCAAGGGAAATATTCCGCAGCCTGGTACAATCAATGGTGCTAAGCCACCTAGATTACTGTAATACCATCTATGTCGGATGCAAAGAAAAAATCATTAAGAAACTCCAAACTGCCCAAAACACAGCAGCCAGACTCATATTTGGAAAAGCGAAATACGAAAGCGCCAAACCCCTAAGAGAAAAACTACACTGGCTCCCACTAAAAGAACGAATTGCGTTCAAAGTTTGCACCCTGGTCCATAAAATCATTCACGGCGAGGCCCCGGTCTATATGTCAGACCTCACAGACTTACCAACCAGGAACACAAAAAGGTCAGCATGCACATTCTTGATTGCAAAGGACTTAAATATAAATCAACATATGCATACAGCTTCTCCTACATTAGCACGCAACTATGGAATGCACTACCAAATGTCATAAAAACAATGCACGAGCTAACAATCTTCTAAAAATTACTAAAAACCAACCTGTTCAAAAAGACATACCACAATGATCCATCCTAAATACCAGACAACGAAACTCTACCAGAACTAGACAAAACCGAACTCTCCACACTTGACTGCTTCATTCACTCTGTTACTAATGAACGTTAACGCACTACCACTTTATTTCTCATGCCGGAAATGAACTGATTGTGTAACTTACTCTATAATTTACTCTATCATTTATGAACTTTAATGCAATACCACTCTGTATTTCTCATTCCGGAAATGGCGATCGCCATTACGGCATAATGTAAGCCACATTGAGCCTGCAAAAAGGTGGGAAAATGTGGGATACAAATGCAATAAATAAATAAATAAATAAATAAATAAATACTATGTAAACCGCTTTGAATGTAGTTGCAAAAACTGTATATCAAGTCCCATTTCCCTATGAAAATGGACACATCTCAAAAACGTTATAGTTGAATTAGAAAAGTTACAGAGAAGGGTGACGATAAAGAGGATGGGAAGACTTCCCTATGAGCAAAGGCTAAAGCAGCTAGGGCTCTTCAGCTTGGAGAAGAGATGGCTGAGGATATGATAGAGGTTTATAAAATGCTGAGTGGAGTGGAATGGGTAGATGTGAATCGCTTTTTTACGCTTTCTAAAAATACTAGGGAACACAGGATTAAGCTATTAAGTAGTAAATTTAAAACAAACTGAAAAAAAACATTTCTTCACTCAATGTGTATTTAAATTCTGGAACTGACTGCCAGAAAATGTGGTAAAAGCAGTTAGCTTAGCAGGATTTAAAAAAAGTTTGGAAAGTCATAAGCTGTTATTCAGATGGACTTGTGAAAATCCACTGCTTATTTCTAGGATAAGCAGCATAAAATCTGTTTTACTGTTCTGGGATCTTTCCAGGTGCTTCTGATCTGGATTGGCCACTGCTGGAAACAGCATACTGGGCTTGACAGAACTTCGGTCTGTCCCAGTATGACAAGGCTTATGTTCTTATGATTGTATGCATGCATTGAGGAAGAGGGCGAGGTCTCTTTCCTTAAAAATGCACCACTCTGCAACCTTTGCAAACAAAGAAAATGTAGATTAGCTCTCTCATCAGTGGAGAGACACCACGGGCACAGACTGCTGCTTACTGAGACCAGCAGCCTGTGCACTCTGCCAGCCATCCACTTCTGTTTGGAAACGTTTCAGTGAAACCTACTGGAGATTATCCGGCATTTGACAGCAACAGGATTTCATGGTTTATACAGCAGTTAAAAGCTATATGAATATAATCATTCATACTCCTGCTTTTTAAAAATTTCTTAAGATGCATTTTGTAAAGGTGTTGGCTGACTGCTTGCAGCATTGGCAATTAACAGAAGTGAGAGACCAGGGCTTTGACTGGCTCCCTTAAGCTTGAAGTGGAGCTGGGAATGGGTTAATTTCCTCAGTTTCTGACTCTCCTGCAGAATATCCAGCTTCCTGTTTAAAAGTTGGCATCCAAAGTAAGACTCAGATGAGGCAGTAGGTTTCAAAGGGGTCAAAAGAACGCCAAGCTATACACTAAATCCTGACTATCTGTCAAATCTAACTATTCCTTACACTGCCACACGAACCCTTAGATCCCTGACAGATAACAGGTTAGTGATTCCTCCTCTTGCTAGGGCTAGATGGGAATCTACACGGAATTCGGCTTTTTTCTATCTGTTTCCCTCTCTTTGGAATGGCCTTCCAAAAGAGATCAGACTTGAGAAATCTTACTTTCATTTTCGGAAACTTTTGAAAACCTTCTACTTTATCGAGTATGTAGATCAGAATTTAGAATAATGGAAGAAAGGTTATAAATGGGCATCTGTAATATATACTAAGTCAAAACTGTATTATCTGTCTGTGTAGATTATATTATGTATTTAATTTTGTATCTGCAGTGTTCTCCTGTGTATTAATCATGAGTTATATTGTTTTCATCTTATGTAGCTAGTTTGGTGGGTTTGCTGTGCTTTCCTGTAATGATTGGAGTTCTAATGTTTGTCCAATTTGTACTTATTGTACTGCTTTTTTTTTTTATAAATTGTAAACCGTTCTGTCTTGCAGTAGCAATAAGATACGGTATATAAATTGATGTAAATAAATAAATAAATAAATAAAGAGTAATTACTTCCTTTAATAAGTAATGTGTTACAGTTCTGTGACGGTCACTTATCCCCTTAGCCAACTCTTGATACAAAAACAATTTTGTAGTGTCACCCAGCAGCGGGGGTACCCAATACAGACTCACAGATGACAGAGTAACTGCTGACATCTCAAACTGAAAAGTTTTTTTTCTGGGTCAAACTAATTTGCAGTGATGTAACCTAGCTGAGCAAATGGCCCTCTCTGACTATCCGCTGTTTTATGGTGACCCTTGCTGGGAAGACACTCAGGAGATTCTCTGTGAGGTCTAACTGCTGGCAATTATTCTTACGCCCCCAGTAGGGTGTACATGTCTTGTACCCAGGGGCGTAGCCAGGGGTGGGCCTGGGCCCACTTTGGGCTCGGGCCCACCCAGTAACGGTGCATCTCATAGAGAACCAATCCACGATTTCAGCTTTCCCTCCTCCAGTCCCAGCCACCCGCCGGAGCGCAGAAGGTTTTGTTCCCTCCTTGCTCCCTCCCCTGTCATCCCCTTCTGGCAGCGGTGCTAGCTCGAGCCTCGCAGCGCCCTCCGGCGCGCATGCTGCTACGAGTGCTTCCTCTGCGCTGGCCCCAACTCTTCAGAGAGTATTGGAGGTAAGGCCAGCCCAGAAGGAAGCAGTGGTGTAGCAGCAGCGTGCTGACGGATTCGGCGCCATTGTAGACGTGAAGAACTGGATCGGGTGGCTGGGAGGTAAAACTGCAGCGGGTGGCTGGCGGCGGGGTAGAGGGGAAAAAAGTGCAGCATGTCAGCGGGTGGGTGGGTGGATGGCTGGCGGGGGGGAATGTGCAGCATGTCAACGGGTGGCTGGCGGGGGGGGGGGGGAGGGGAAAAAGGTGCAGCATGTCAACGGGTGGCTGGGGGGAGGGAGAAAAAGAAACTTACAGCATGCTGGTAGGTGGCTTGAGAGGGGTCAGGGAGACAGGGAGAGACAAGGGGCACTGTTGGGATGAGGGAATGAGACAGGGTAGTGCTAGGTGGGGTGGAGGAATAATTTTTCAATGTGGGGGGAGGGATGGAGAGATGCTGCAAGGGGAAAGAGAGGGAGAATTGTTGGATATGGGTGGGGTGGGATGGGGAGAGGGAGGGAAAGGCTGCATAGGAGTGGTAAAGGACCAGAGAGAGAAAAAAGTGTTGGATATGGAAGTGGAATGAAAGGAGGGAAAGATGAGAGGGGAAATGTTGAACATGGCATTGAGGTGAGGGGAAGGAAAGATGGAGAGATGCTGTGTGGCATGGCAGGGGAGGGGGTAGAGTGAGATGTTAGACCAGGTGTTCAAGGGAGGGAGAGGGAGAAAAGTTGGACATGAAGATGGAGGAGAGGAGAGGAAAGGAGAGATGCACAAGCAGGGGAGGGGAAAAAGAGGGAAGATGGATCCAGGGAGAGAAGATGGACAATGGATGGTAGGGAAGAGAAAGGGAAAAATGCTGAACAATGGGGGAGGGGAGGAGAGAGATGGGACAGGAAGATGCTGCTGGTGGTGGGAGGTAAAAGGGATAGGGAGATATCAGGCTATGAGGGTGAGGAGGGAAGAAAGAGGGAACAGATGCTGGGCTGGAAGGGTGGAGGGAGGGAGACACTGGGAATGGTGGAAAGCATGGGGGAGAGGCCCAGGGAGTGGAGAGATTAGTGATCACAGGGGGTAGAAATATGGTAATGGCATGTAGATCGAAGATGGAAGGGAATGGAAGGCTAAGAAGGAGAGAGATGGGGAATGGGAGAGCCAGTGGGTGAAAGGAAATGGAAATGTGATATCTGAAAAATAAAAAGAAAGAAAAGATTTAGAAAGAGGATGAAATTTGAGTGTACAGAGGCAGAAAATAAAAAAAGAAAGGAAAGAGCTAAAATGGAAGGATCAATATTTCAGAGGCAGGTGTAGTGAGGAAATGAAATGACAGGAGAAAAAAGACAAATGGACAGCCGCTTGAAGAATTAGCAGAAGACAGACAGGAAAGTGGGAAAGAGAAATTGGAACCAACATGATGGAAAAATAAAATGTCCAGACAGTAAAGGTAGAAAAATCATTTTATTTTGAATGTTTTAAATGGAATATGTTAGCTTTGGGAAATGTGCATAGTTGATGTCTTTTTATTGTGTTAAGCAGAAAAGGAAATGCGCTTTTGTGTTTTTTTTTCCTCCAGTGTTGCAGTGGATTCTGAGGTTCCCAGTTCAATTTTGTCTACATATTTTTATTTCTAATTTGTGATCCCTTGTTCTGTAATTTGTGAGGATCTGTCAGTGTGACTGTAACTGCAGATGAAGAGATTGGAGAAAAAAGGGGATTGGGGAGGGGCTTCTTTATTTTCTGCCCTGGTCACCAGCATGGTTAACAGTAGCCCTGACCCTTGCTGTGGCTAGTGGGAATCCCCAAGCCCTGCCAGCTGGGGATCTGTTCCGGGACTGGCCGGAGCTGCCTTCCGCTGAGCATGGCAGATGGGGGCAGCATCCTGGAACCACTGACAACTAAGCACGTATGGGGTGCTGGCATAAGTGGCTTGAGGAGTTGCTACTGCCTGCTGGGCTTGGCGGGGAGGAGTTCTGGCCATCTCTGGTGGAGGTCCCCAGCTGACGGAGATTGGGGATCCTCATCAGCTAAAGTATTTATATTTTGAGTTGGGAAGTGCTGGGGGAGATGGGGGAGAGAGAAAATTTTGTGCCCACCCACTTTGTGCTCAGGCCCACCCAAAATTGGTTGTCTGGCTACGCCACTGCTTGTACCTATTATTCATTTACTTATTAGGATCTATTTACCGCCTTTTTGAAATTTAAAGAAGTATTTATTAAATGAGAAGAGATTTCACCAAAACAGAAGTTCAAAGAAATACAACTTCATATACAAAATAATACAGAACATCCCCAAAAAGAAAGTAAACATCATAAACCAATGTTAGAGAACATCTTATATATATAAAAGGCACTTTGAAGCCTCAAGCCGGAAACTTGAGGCGCCCGAGATATCCGGTTTGGCCTGCAGGCTCCAGTCACTGTAGCTCCGCCCTCGCGTCAAAACGCGATGATGTTGAGGGCGGGGCGGCCCTCACGTCAAAACGCGAAGACGTTGAGGGCGGGGCGGCCCTCGCAACCACGTCACTGAGGGACGAAGGGACGAAGAGGAGAGGTGTGCAACTCGTGAGGGAGGACGGGGGGGGGGGGGGGGGATCACCCTGCTAGCGCCCGTTTCATTTTTGCCAGAAACGGGCATTTCTTACTAGTTTTTAAGAAAGTGAACAAAACGAAAATCTCTCATAAGTACCCAAATACACCCTAAAAGTCATTTCCATTTTTTATTTTAGGTGTTATTAAAAGTACCCCCTTACCCATTCCCCCCCCAAAAAAAAAAACCCCATCCACTCCTTCTCATCCCATCCAATCCCCAAAACTCAAAATGAACAGTAAGTTATAAAAGGCACCAAAATATCCTCCCACTTAGACAATGTGTGATGACTTATAGCCCACAATCTTCCCATGTCACAAATATACCACAGCTTATTCAACCACGAAATCAAAGAAGGAACATGAGGAGACTTCCAATCAGCAGCTAGCATAATTCTAGCAGCTGACATAGCATGTCTAACCAATATACCCTGAGATGTAGTTAGACCTGGAGGAGTACCTGGAAACAAGAAAAATTCTGGTGACCACTTAATAGATTTAGAAAGCCATTTCTGTAGTCTATATTGAATTGCCTTCCAAAATGCTCATACCTTAGTACAAGACCACCACAGATGACCCATGGTATTTACGGCCTTTTTGAAGGAATTCACTCAAGGCGGATACTATAACTCTAAAATCTGTTTAATGTTCTCATTTCTTGGGATTTTTAGTGCTGCAGTTACTTCCTGTCATGGTATGCAAGTAGTGCATTATGAGAAATGTAGTCCCATATGCACTGCTGCCATCCCTGCTTAGTGATTTTAACTCTGCAGAGGCCTCTTCTTTTTCTCAGTCAAGCTTGAGTCCTTGTCTACCTGTTGTTAATTCCTGAATATCCTTACAATCTTTGCTCTGATGGATCAGCCAGGATGTGATCTCTTTCTCCAACCAAGAACCACCCTCAATGACCTCCTGTGTGACCTGGTCTCAGGCTCTGTTCCTACTGGTCCCTTTGCCTTGCACTCTGGCCTTAGTGTTCTTGCTCTCTTCCAAAGTTGCCATGTCTGTGGTAAAACCGCAGAATTGGGCGGTTTCCTGTGAGTCTGTGGGAAAAATTCAAAAGCCACGGGTAGCAGGTTTTTGGGCAGTTTTTCCCACGGGGGCCTGTGGGATGGTGGATTTTTCCTCTCGCCATCTTATTGGTCAAATTTGACCAATAGGATGGTGAGAGAGGAGGGATCCAGCCTACTTTTAAAAACTTGGCACTGCCATCTCTTCTGACCCTGCAAGGCAGATGTTTCTATCTTGTCTTAGAAGCATGTGTTGTTCTTCTCTGTTGAAGTAACCTCGCCTTTTTACCTACCACACAACTCAGAATCTCACCTCAGAAACTACTTCAATTTATCTACCAACTCTACCACCTCTGCCACGTGGAGGGGCATTTTCGAAAGGGACGTCCAAGTTCTGATTTGGACGTCCTTGCAAAACGGCAAAATCTAGGGGCGGGGAAACCCATATTTTCAAAACAAGATGGACGTCGATCTTTTGTTTTGAAAATACCATCAGGGACGTCCAAATCCTTAAATCTCGACGTCCCTAGATTTGGACGTCCCTAGACATGGACATTTCTGATTTTCGGCGATTTTCAAAACCAAAGACGTCCATGTCAAAAATGACCCGATGGAAGCCATTTGGTCATGGGAGGAGCCAACATTTGTAGTGCACTGGTCCCCCTGACATGCCGGGACACCAACTGGGCACCCTAGGGGGCACTGCAGTGGACTTCATAAATTGCTCCCAGGAACATAGCTCCCTTACCTTGTGTGCTGAGCCCCCCAAAAACCCACTACCCCCAACTGTACACCACTACCATAGTCCTCACGGATGAAGGGGGGCACCTAGATGTGGGTACAGTGGGTTTGTGGTGGGTTTTGGAGAGCTTGCTCTTTCCTCCACAAATGTAACAGGTGGGGTGGGGCTGGGTCCCCCTGTCTGAAGTGCACTGTACCCACTAAAATTGCTCCAGGGACCTGCATACTGCTGTCATAGACCTGAGTATGACATCTGAGGCTGGCATAAAGGCTGGCACAAAATATTTTTAAAGATTTTTTTGAGGGTGGGAGGGGGTTGTGACCACTGGGGGAGTACTGGGAGGTCATCCCTGATTCCCTCCGGTGGTCATCTGGTCATTTCGGGCACCTTTTTGTGCCTTAGTCGTAAGAAAAACACGCCCGGGTGAAAACGCCCAAGTTCTCGTCAGGGACGTCCTTTTCGATTATGGGTCAAGGATGTCCAAGTGTTAGGCACGCCCAAGTCCCGCCTTCGCTGCGCCTCCGACACGCCCCCTTGAACTTTGGTTGTCCTTGCGACGGAGTGCAGTTGAAGACGTCCTAAATCGAGCTTCGATTATGCCGATTTGGACGTCCCTGGGAGAAGGAAGTCCATCTTCCGACTTATGTCAAAAGATGGACGACCTTCTCTTTTGAAAATGAGCCCAATAGCCTTTCTCTCCAAACTCCACCTTCTTCTTCAGCTGCAGCATAAATCTACTACAACTGTATGTAAATACATTTATTGCAATAAAGCAATTTTCAGAAAAGTATGGAGTCCTTGTGTGAGCGCTGATGTGCGAGGTTATACTACCTGGATAATACAGGATGTCTACATTCTAAGAGGAAAGGAGAAAATGCTAGTGAATGACCCCAAAGCTATTTGCAGCCCTGTATGGGGTTTCTGTAGTTACACTGCAGTGTTATACCTAGGTCTTCTGATTTTAATTGATAAACATCTATAAAACGCCCTCAAAACAAAAAATAAATATAGTTGGGCGTCTATGGATAAACACAGGAACATAAGAGTAGCCATGTACTAGGTCAGACCAATGGTCCATCTAGCCCAGTATCCTGTTTTCCAAATAGTGGCCAAGTCAGGTACCTGGCAGAAACCCAAATCATGGCAATATTCCAAGCTACAAATCTCAGGGCAAGCAAGCAGTTGCTTCCCTACGTCTGTCTCAAATACAGACTATGGACGTTTCCTCCAGGAACTTGTCCAAACCTTTTTTAAACCCAGATACGCTAACTCCTGTTACCACATCATCTGGCAAAGAGTTCCAGAGCTTAACTATTCGTTGGAGTGAAAAAATATTTCCTCCTATTTGTTTGAAACTTTTCTAATTCTCCTACATCTTTTTTGAGATACGGCGACCAGAACTGAACACAATACTCAAGGTGGGGACGAACCATGGAGCAAAACAAAGGCATCTACAGAGTCCAGAGGTAAGTGCAAGCTTCGCAGTGAGCAGTATTCTATAAGATAGGCATGCAACTTTTAGTGCGAAACTGCAAAGGGGCATATGCATGGGCTTTCCCCCTTTTCCGCACACAGAATACTGTAAGTTCCGTGCTAACCCCCGGATTCTATATGGCGCAACTTAAATTGTGCGCGCAAATCCGGTCGTATTCTGGACTTGCATGTGCAACTTAACTAGTTAACAAGCCAATCAGAAACGATAATTGTCACTTAACTGGCATTAATTAGAATGTATTTATTTATTTATTGCATTTGTATCCCACATTTTCCCACCTATTTGCAGGCTCAATGTGGCTTACAATGATTCGTTATTGGTAAATAAAGATTAAGATAACAGTTACTGTTGCATTCAGGCCACGAATAACATGATCAAGAATACAGTCAAACACCCACAGAAGGTGAGCTCTCCACAGGAAAACCAATAGGGTAAAACAAACAGTGGATCCAACAAAAAGTCTTCTCACAATGAGTGTCTTCCTGAACAAGGTCTTTATTCACAATGGCACAACTGACCCGACACGTGACGTGTTTCGGCCGTGAGGCCTGCGTCAGGGGTCTATAAAATAATGTACATGAAAACACAAATATAATTAAAAACATAATCACACCATAAAAACTCCAAATGACATTTTGAACATATCAAACCATAAAAACTCAAACGCCATTTTGAGTTTTTATGGTTTGATATGTTCAAAATGTCATTTGGAGTTTTTATGGTGTGATTATGTTTTTAATTATATTTGTGTTTTCATGTACAAGAATACAGTCAAGCATTTAGATACAGAGTACATTTCTGATGTAGGTAAGGTGTGAGTAACATTGTAAAGAATATAAAACAAGCATTTATTGTAAGAAGACATTTCTGATATAGGTATGGTGGCGATGAGTTGTAATTATATCCTGCTGATCTTTGTGGTATGCCTTGTTGAAGAGGTGGGTCTTTAAGGATTTGCGAAAGTTTGTTTGTTCCCAGATGGTTTTTACTTTGCGCGGTAGTGCGTTCCATATTCGTGTACTTAGGTAAGAAAAGTTTGACGCGTGCATTAGTTTGTATTTGAGCCCTTTACAGCTGGGGAAGTGGAGGTTAAGGAATGTTCGGGAAGATCTTTTAGCGTTTCTGGGTGGCAAGTCTATCAGGTCTGACGTGTAGGCTGGGGCCTCGCCACGAATGATTTTATGAGTTAGAGAGCATACTTTGTACGCGATACGTTCTTTGAGTGGAAGCCAATGTAGTTTTTCCCTTAAGGGTGTAGCACTTTCATATTTTGTTTTACCGAATATGAGTCTGGCTGTGGTGTTCTGGGCGGTTTGGAGTTTCTTTATGATTTGTTCTTTACATCCGACGTATAGTGCATTGCAGTAGTCTAGGTGACTAAGCACAAGTGACTGTACCAGGTTGCGAAAGATGGTCCTTGGGAAGAAAGGTCTTATTCATTTTAGTTTCCACATTGAATGGAACATCTTCTTGGTTGTATTTTTCGCATGATTTTCAAGTGTAATATATCGGTCAATGGTGAGGCCAAGAATTTTCTAACTGTATTCTGTAATGTGATGTGATGTGCGTAAATTCTAACTTGCATAGCTGAAAAGGGGGTGTGACCATGGACATGGAATGGGCGAGTTGTGGGCGTTTCACAAATGAATGCATGTTATAGATTACACCCAGGTCACGCCTAATTTAGGCGCCGGGGTCTATACCAAGTTTTACTTGGCATAACTGCCTGTGACTAAATTTAGTCAGGCGGATGAGCGCTCGGCACATTGTATAATCTACACGGAAATTTAGGCTTATTCTATAAAGTACGTCTAGGCATATTTTTGTTCACGTGGATTTTTCAGGTACCATGTACAGAATCTAGTCCTAAGGGGTCACATTTAGCCAGGTGCATTTATGCCTGGTATTGACATGGTATACATGGTTGCCACTGTTCCCTCTGAGTGGGAGTCCTCCAACTGCATTGGTGCCACTGGAGGGCAGGGGCGTAGCCAGACTTCAGCGGGAGGGAGGTCCAGAGCCTGAGATGAGGGGGCACATTTTAGCCCCCCCCCGCCACCAACAACTTTGACCCCCCCAACCCGCCGTCACTGTCGGCTACCTTTGCTGGCGGGGGATCCCAACCCCCGCCAGCCGAGGTCTTCGTCTTCCGGCGCAAGGCTTCGTTCTGTTTCTGTGAGTCTGACGTACAACGTGCAGGACGTCAGACTCACAGAAACAGAACGAAGCCTTGCAGATAAGCCAGCAACGCCCTTTGCTGGCGGGGGACCGCAACCCCCGCCAGCTGAGGTCCTCTTCTTCTGGCGCAAGGCTTCATTCTGTTTATGTGAATCTGTGCAGGACATCAGAGGGTCGAGAGGGTTGTCGATAGGGGGGTCCAGGGCCAAATCTACGGGGGCTCAGGCCCCCGTGGCCCCAAGTAGTTACGCCACTGCTGGAGGGCGGTGCTTCAATACTGTGTTTTCAATTGCTAGGGACAGGCAGGGTCTCTGGAATCCTGCAGAGCTTGCCTGCCCCTAACTAGTGAAAAAGTGATAGTGAAACAGCACCTCCTACTGGCAGGAATGTTGGTGGAGGACTTCCACTCAGCTTAGAGGGACCAGTGGTAAGTGTGCATAAATATTGGTGCGTAAATGCTGACAATGCTAGTATTCTATAATGGAATCTGGGTGCCCAGATGCCGCTATAGAATTAGCGTTTAGAATGCTGCATCATGGCACCTAACAGTTGGAGCTCTTTGTAGAATTAACCCCTTAGCAGTATTACGTAAGTACATAAGTATTGCCTTACTGGGAAAGACCAAAGGTTCATCAAGCCCACATCCTGTTTCCAACAGTGGCCAATCCAGGTCACAAATACCTGGCAAGATCCCAAAAAAGTACAAAACATTCTATACTGCTTATCCCAGAAATAGTGGCTTTTCCCCAAGTCCATTTAATAATGGTCTATGGACTTTTTGTTTAGGAAGCCGTCCGAAACCTTTTTTAAACTCCGCTAAGCTAACCGCCTTTACCACATTCTCTGGCAATGAATTCCAGAGTTTATAATTTATAAACACCTAAGGACAGAAGGTTGTTCCATACCTGAGAGGGGGTTGCATGTGTCACTGGCCCTTTGCTCTCCCTCTGCCTCACCCGGGACGTCTGGAATGATGATGTCAGCATGGCTCCCCGTGGCATGGGATGGTGAGAGTTCAATGGCATTGGAGACAGAAGGTGAAGGCTCATCGTCGCTGGAGGGGGCACTGGAGACAGACATGCTTTGGTGCTCCTCCCACTCCGTTTTCTTGCCCACTGAAGTGCGTCTACCCCGGCCTGATCTCCCCAACCTCTGACCCTTCTTAATCTCCCCAGCATTTTCAGCATCTGCAGGCAAAGTTAACCAGATAAAAATATCTTCAGAGAGAACTGCAAGCCCAAGGTGAATGTCAAAAAAAACATACTGCTCAATATTCAAAGCAATTTAATGGGGCAGGGGATCCTCCTGTCATAGAGTTAAAGAGGCACAAGGCCATTCAAAACTTTGTGGACAATGGTAGAGCGCTTAAATTGAGGCAAGTCAATGTAATTTCATCAACAATGAAATAGAGGAGTGTGGTAGCCGTGTTAGTCCACTCTTAAGGTTATTAATAGAAATCAAACAAAATAAAACATGGATAAGATGATACCTTTTTTATTGGACATAACTTAATACATTTCTTGATTATCTTTCGAAGGTTGCCCTTCTTCGTCAGATCGGAAATAAGCAAATGTGCTAGCTGACAGTGTACATAAGTGAAAACATTCAAGCATTACTATGACAGTCTGACAGGGTGGGAGGATGGGGGTGGGTCGGAGGTATGCATGGGGACATCAAAGCATATCATTGATATTCTAACAGGATGGGTGTGGATAGGTGAGGGGTGGGGTGATCAACAGAGACATACAGCTTTATGGTTTATAATGGGCTAGGAACCAGGACACTGTACCAGTGACTTCACAGTGAGAATCCTGAAAGGTAACTTTAAAACCATACAAGAACGTAAGACCTTTGAAGTCAGAATGATTGAATATTTTAACACCCAACAGAAAGGACTTAACAAGGATCTGGGGTTCCTAGCCCATTATAAACCATAAAAGCTGTATTTCTCTGTTGATCACTCCACCCCTCAATTATCCACACCCATCCTGTTAGAATATCAATGATATGCTTTGATGTCCCCATGCATACCTCCTACCCACCCCCATCCTTCCACCCTGTCAGACTGTCATAGTAATGCTTGAATGTTTTCACTTATATACACTGTCAGCTAGCACATTTGCTTATTTCCGATCTGAGGAAGAAGGGCAACCTTCGAAAGCTAATCAAGAAATGTATTAAGTTATGTCCAATAAAAAAGGTATCATCCTATTTTCTTTTCCATGTTTTATTTTGTTTGATTTCTATAGATTCTACATGGAATGTTGCTATTCCACTAGCAACATTCCATGTAGAAGTCGGCCCTTGTAGATCACCAATTTGACCGCGCAGGCTTCTGCTTCTGTGAGTCTGACGTCCTGCACGTACGTGCAGGACGTCAGACTCACAGAAACAGAAGCCTGCGCATCCTTCTACATGGAATGTTGCTAGTGGAATAGCAACATTCCATGTAGAATCTCCAATAGTAGCAACATTCCATGTAGAATCTCCAATGGTATCTATTTTACTGTCATAGTAATGCTTGAATGTTTTCACTTATATACACTGTCAGCTAGCACATTTGCTTATTTCCGATCTGAGGAAGAAGGGCAACCTTCGAAAGCTAATCAAGAAATGTATTAAGTTATGTCCAATAAAAAAGGTATCATCTTATCCATGTTTTATTTTGTTTGATTTCTATTGATCAACAATGAAGTAACCGATACATATTTAGAAACTGAATATATCAACTGAGACACTATATTTTATAACATTTGTACTCTATTATTTCTTCAAAAATTAACTGCAAGCGTAAAATCCTTTCAGTATCAGTTACTGCTGCAGGCAAAAAAAAAATTGGTATCATCTGCATAAAGAGGTAGATTTATTAATCAGACTTGTCGCAGATCTGTGTTTTGGCCCACAAGCGCTTGCCTCAGGAGTCAACAAGTCTATCCAAAGGAAACTGGATATCAGGATACACAATCTCATGTGCGCAATGTGCAGAATGCACGGAAAGCGGAATTTTCAGTAAAACAAATGCCAGTGTGCTATAGTAAAATCTCAAGGTTAAGTTCTGGTTTTTGGAATTTTGTCACACGTACCTTTGAAGCTTTACTACTGCAATTGCCATACAACTCCAAAATACCCCCTGCAACTGCCCCACCCCAACCTACTGCCTGCAAATGCCCCACCACAAAACTACAATCTGCCACTGCTCCACGCCCAAAATTATCCCCACAACTAACCCCTACCCCTAAGCTATTCCCAGTCTCCAAACTGCCCCCCACATCAGTCCCAAAATATACTTCCCCACAGCTACTCCCTCAGCCATCCCCCCACAACTACCATCTCTCCAAAATACCTCCCAAAACTACCCATCCACCTCAACTGCCCCACTCTGCCACTGTCATCTCTTGTAACTACCCCCATCACTCACCACATCATGTCCCAACTAGCCTCCCCCCCCCCCCCCCCATGAACAATCACCCCTCCACTCTCTCCCACGGACACTGAGAGACTGACCTGGACCGGGGCAGGGCCACCGCTGCCGCCCTCCCTCCCCCACCCCAGAGCAAAGCCCTGTGTCTGTCCCTCCCCAGCCTCTAAGGGGGGGCCCGGTGCCGTTTTGACTCTCCTGCTCCTGTTGGGACGTGATCACCCGGAGAGAGACGAACCCCGGCGCTGGGTCCCCCCTTGGAGACCGGGCCCGGGGGAATCTTGTCCTCCCCCCCCTATTTCAAAATCAGCACGTGTGCTTGGAGGGGGGAATTCCATGAGCCATGGTCCACGTGCTTTCCTCACTTGCTGGCCTTGCAGTGTTGTAGGCTGTGTGCATGATAAGACTCTTCATGTCCACTACTGGCATCTACAACCTGATTATAACCATTGAGGCCAGCTTGCAGGTACTTCTGCAGAACATTTGATGCCCTGGCCTCACCTTTCAAAAAGGCCAGTGCAATCTGTGTTAATATTTAATCCCACGGCCCTCGGAAAAGCAGGATTCCAAGGTCTGTAGTTATCTGGGGTCAAAGTGAAAGGCATGGCACTTCTGCATAGGCAGCACTCTTGATGTCACAATTCAGGGGGTGGTTTTTCCCTTCTCCCATCTCCCCTTACCCTTCTCTGTCCGCCTGCGAAAGGACAGCTTCCGTCGTCTCAGGCGGTTAAAGCCGCTGTCTGACTCCTCACTGCTCGGTGACCCAGGGATCATGTTTGTCTGAAAAATAAAATAAGGAGTTCAATATGGGGGTAATTTACAAAGCTTTTTCTGATGTTTTACACATGGAAAAGGGGTCTTATAAAATTTCATAACCACAAGTGTGTGCATCAAGTATGTATATGGAAAGAGTGCACCTCCTGTTATGTGATCTGTGCATAGTCCTGCCTGGGGGATGTAGTTTGAGCAGAGCAGGGCATAGTTTATTTATTTAGATTTTGCTCACACCTTTTTCAGTAGTAGCTCAAGGTGAGTTACATTCAGGTACACTGGGTATTTCTCTGTCCCAGGAGGGCTCACAATCTAAGTTTGTACCTGGGCTTAAAATAGGCGTCATTTTGGTCTTTTCACCTAGGTGCCCTGTTATATAATTATGTTCCGTAAGCATAGCCACATTGTCACACTCACTCCTGCACACCCTTCTCATATTGCAAGCCCAATCCCAACCAAACTAGAAGGTTCTGAGCAGGCCCTGAAAGGAAGGTTCCAGCAGTCGCAGGCTCTGACAGAAGACTGCTCTGAATCACTGGGCTCCCCGACTGCTCTCCCTGATCCCAGGAAGTAACGTCACAACACAAACTGTTACGCAAAAGGAATAATTTGGTTTAAACAGAAGAACCCATCCAAAAAACAGATCTCCAAGGGGGGATTAGTCAGAAATGGAAGCTATCAGGATATCCACCATAAATACGCATTTGTTTGAAGATATCCTGATCACTCGACTGGCAGGGGGCTTCTCTAAGTCAGGTTTCAAAACCGCTGTTCTAGAATGAAGAGTGAAAACAGAACAAAATTATTCCTCCCCAATTACAGCTGTGTAAATCCAACACAGGGAGAAAAGGTAGCGCATCCATGGTCACACAGTAGGTGGCACAACCAGGAATTAGAAATAAAATGTAGGGGGATTAGAAAGACCTGCCCAGGTTTACACAGACCACTGAGAAAGTCTGAGATTATCTACCTGTGCCTCAATTCTCATCCCAGCTCTGCCACTGACTCTCTGACTGACCCTGGAAACGTACTCATTTCTCCGTGCACTCGGAGTGTTCTATCAAAGCACTTGCATGAGAGGAGACCTGTGTACATACCATGCTGTATAAACATATGCCAAGGTTATACAGAGGTTGATGCGTCCTGGGCTGGCTGTTCTCTTTCAGGTTCTCCTGCAAGCACTGTGCATGCATGCAGGCAGGCCTACACAGAAACAGAGAGGCAAAACCAGAGCACTCACATCACGAAGGTTAAAGGTGATCTCCAGGCTGGACCAGAAGTAGTCTGAGAACTCAGGGTACATGTCCAACACCTCCAGGAGGTCCTCGCGGTGGATCTTATGTAGGTCGCAGTAGGTTAGGGCCCGCACATCAGCATTGGACTTCCCAGGCCGGGCGTACAGGTTCAGTGGCTCCCCAAAAATATCATTCTTCCCTATAAAGATGTACACAGGGAAAAGGGAAAAAAGAGAGGGTTAGAACAGGGAGCACACTGTACAAAGTACATCACTATTCGCAGCATTGGGCTCACAGGAGAGGTAAGCCCAGGATGACTTCACAATGGTTCTCTGGAATACACGACCACCCTGAACAGAAAGCCCCACTGTGTGTGCATGCAATAATTCACACCGGCTCATGTTCTCTTCCGTGCCTGATCTAGATTCTGTGCTGACTGTGATACCTTTGATAATGATCTTAAGAATTATCCAAACACGACATCCCTTCTTTAAGATGTGATCAGCAAAGTTATAATACATCCGATTAATGGCTGGATTTATGCAGCTAAAATGCGAGATCTTATGTCATCTGCAAAAGTGCAAATACACCTGCTGTTTTCGGATCATTCTCTTTTCAGTATCATCGTAATTGCTAGCCTTCTTACTGTAAAGGGCATGCAATAACGAAGATGGAAAAGTGTCACAGCCTCCAGAGCATCTAGTTTTACTCCAGGAACAACGCAGGTATCAGAACTCAATAAGTAAGCAGTGATGTCCACTGCTGGCAAGCATGTAGCAAGGAAACCAGTTGCTTTCAAGACATCAGTGACAAGGTAAGCATGTCCTGCATTCATTCCATTGATTCTATGGATCTGTGGTTCCAGGCTATATACTTTTTTCGGCTGTTTCATTTTGGCTCATCACGGTTGACAGGGAGATTTGTGCAGTGGCGAATTGCATGTGATATCTCCGTTAGTAGACAATTTGACTTTGAGTCATCTGTTTTACCAGTGTTTTGCACCAAAGATCGATAGACCCCTGAGGCAGGTTTTATTGATTTAAATAAAGACCTTGTTTGGGAAATATCATTTGTGAGAGGACTTCTTTTGGATCCACTGTTCGTACATTTGTCTTTCGTTTCTCCTGTGGAGAGATCACTCCTGTAGGTGTTGGCTTCCAGGCTATATAAGGCAGTACTCCATAGCAAAGATTCCAGCAGAAACCATCAGTGTTCCATGGCAAGGATTCCACCAGCTATTAATGGAAGAACCTAGCAACATTTGGCAGGTGAATCCATCAGAATTCCATGATGGAAGAACCCACCTGTGCTCCAGCAGTACCCCAACTTACCTGTATGCCCCAGTTTCCCACTATATTCTAGCTTATAACTTCACCCTACATTACCTCCAAGATCAGTAACGTTTTGGAAGGAAGTTCTAGAAATCCCCGATTACATTATTTTATGAATCCAAAGCATCTTGCTGAGTCGAGAACAGCTGGCGAGAGCCTCCTGAGAAAATCTAGTAGCACATCCCTATTCCATACTCCTCATCCTAGCTTACCTCACCCCAGTTAACTCTCATGCCCCTCCACCTTGTGATGAAGATCACCCCCTCCAGCACAGACCCTGCTAATCCTCCCTCCTCTTCAGTAACATGACATGTCTTTTCCCTCACCTCTTCCCCTGATAGAGCGGAATCCGGCTGTGGCACATGCCTGGATACTGTCCCCTAGTAGAGTACTCCTAATGCTTAGCACTAGGTGGCAGCATAAATGCATAATTAACATCAAGTGCTGTTGCACTCCGCAAAACACTACTAGATAATAGCCACTTAATTCTTATCTTGATTTAGCTTACAATTTTTTTCAGTAGCAGCTCAAGATGAGTTATCTACAGTAAGCTAGGTATTTCCCTATCCCCAGAGGGTTTAGAATCTAATTTTATAGCTGAGGCAATGGAGGGTTAAGTGACTTGCGCAGTGGGATTTGAACTGGGCCTCAGGCTCAGCCCAGTGCTCTAACAGGCTACTTACTCTCAAAAAAACATGCAATTAATTAATGGAACAGCAAAATAACTGAATGCAGTTCACTGGATCGGTGATCATCTGGTTAATGTATCCAGTTAAGTCGAGCTGCTGAATACACTCGCCTAAAGTTAACTGTATAACTTAGCCAGTTAACTTCAGGACAGCCATTTCAGCTCACTTAACTGCATAACTGTACCTGGATAGTTCTGAATATCAGTACTATCTGATTCATGTGTAACTGTGCCCTCAGTACGCCATTCTCCCTTCCAATATTTAACCATTCTGTGTGTGGGCAAGGCCATATTATTATTTTTTTTTTTTATAGCAGCTCTATAAAGTGTTCAGGTAAAATATAGCCCTGTCCCAAACAACTTACAATCTAAGAGGTCAATATTCAAAGCAATTTAACCAGCCAGAAGCATCTCTTGGCCAGTTAATTTGCCTGTTCGGGGCTAACCGCTAATTGTCAGCATCACTTAAACGGTTACCACCACTGAAAATAACCTGTTAGCACCGAACTGAAAACCGTCTATTTTGGGAGCGTTTCGGAGGCGGAGTCAGCACTTGGCCGGTTAACAGACAATATTCAGCTCTTAAACGGCCAGGTTAACTGAATAAACAGGACTGCATAAAAATCAGTTCTATCTTTATGTGCTATTGCACTTAATTGTCTATGCATTAGCCGGCTCTGGAAGCCTTAAAATTCAATTGCAGGTGGGCAGATAAGGCCCGGCATTGAATTTCCGGGTTTAATGCCGCTGGCTGAATACTACTACTACTTAACATTTCTAAAGCACTACTAGGGTTACGCAACGCTGGAATATTGGGCCCTAAGTGGAAGCAGACACGGCACATGTCTGGTCCACTGAAAGTAAGGAGGCCAATTTGGTGGATCTGTATTTACACTCCACCTGGAACTATCATTGCCAAGTACTAATCCACAGAAAGAAAAGTTTTAAGCTGCTGTGGGATACAAATGCAATAAATAAATAAATAAATAATAAATAATACTTGAGGAAGTGGGAGAGAGTGACTGGTCCAAGGTCACAATCAGCTTCAGTGGCAGAAATGGGATTTGAATTTCAGTGCTGTTAAATGTGTATATTTTTTTTATCCAGTTTCACGGTAGTTCTATTATTAGGTTTCAACCTGCTGCTTTCAAGTTTATCTCATTGATTATATTTATTCAGTTCTCAACAACCGTTGCTAAATATCCCAATCTTTATTAAATACGTTGCTATAACATATTATTTATCAATTATTATCTGAAATCCTCAATCACGTTCAAACATAGTCCTTCATACCAAACTACATTCAACTATATAAATACTTATACAATACTGTAGCAACCTGACTGATTCTATCACACTTACTCCCCAAAATTTAAACAATCAACTATCTATTAAACCCTTCCACTGCCACATTGTTTAACCACATCAAACATGAAAATATCTTTAGTATTCAATAGTCCACACAATTGCGTCAACAGTCTCTCATCATCTATATGTGTTTTTTCTTATAAGTTCTTATTTTTCAACAAGGATTACTTATAGAGTTTTAAAGCGCTGCTGGTTCAAAGCTGATCCATATATCCTCATCTTCCACAACAAACTCAGATATGGACCTTCTTCATTTGTGTCCAATGACCTGTTACTGGCCAAATCTAAAGGTCTCTACTCTATTCTCATCCTCCTCGACCTATCTGCTGCTTTTGATACTGTTGATCACACCTTACTCCTTGATACATTATCCTCTCTTGGATTCCGGGGCCCTGTTCTTTCCTGGTTCTCTTCCTATCTCGCCTAACGTACTCTTAGCGTATACTCTGGTGGTTCCTCCTCCACATCTATCCCGCTAACAGTCGGTGTACCCCAAGGATCTGTCCTAGGACCTCTCCTCTTCTCCATCTATATCTCTTCCCTTGGTGCTCTGATCTCATCCCATGGCTTTCAATATCACCTTTACGCTGATGATACCCAGATCTACCTCTCCGCACCGGATATCTCAGCTGAAATCCAGACCAAAGTATCGGCCTGCCTGTCTGACATCGCTGCCTGGATGTCTCGCCGCCACCTGAAACTAAACATGACCAAAACCGAGCTTTTCCTCTTTCCCCCTAAACCTGCCTCTCCTCTCCCCCCGTTCTCTATTTCGGTAGATAACACTCTCATCCTCCCTGTCCCGTCTGCGCGCAACCTTGGAGTCATCTTTGACTCCGCTCTCTCCTTCTCTGCTCATATTCAGCAGATTGCCAAAACCTGTCATTTCTTTCTCTATAATATTAACAAAATTCGCCCTTTCCTCTCCGACGACGCTACCAAAACCCTTACCCACACCCTTATCACCTCTCGCCTAGACTACTGCAATTTGCTTCTCGCTGGTCTCCCGCTCAGCCTCCTCTTCAATCTGTCCAAAACTCTGCTGCGCGTCTTATATTCCGCCAGTTGCTATACTCACGTTAGCCCTCTCCTCAAATTGCTTCACTGGCTCCCTATCTGCTTCCGCATACAGTTCAAACTTCTCCTTTTGACCTACAAGTGCATCCACTCCGCAGCTCCTCAGTACCTTTCCGCTCTCATCTCTCTCCCTACACTCCTCCCCGTGAACTCCGTTCGCTGGGTAAATGTCTCCTGTCGTCCCCCTTCTCCCCCACTGCTAACTCCCGGTTCCGTTCCTTCTATCTCGCTGCTCCCTATGCCTGGAATAGACTCCCTGAGCCAGTACGTCAGGCTCAGTCTCTGGCTGTCTTCAAGTCTAGGCTTAAAGCCCACCTCTTTGCTACTGCTTTCGACTCTTAACCATGACTCTCTTACTCAACACCCTCACTTATCACCCCTACCACTGCAATTTCCCCACCCCTAGCTGTCTGTTCGTCTGTTCAATTTAGATTGTAAGCTCTGTTGAGCAGCGACTGTCTTTTCATGTTAATTTGTACAGCGCTGCGTAGGTCTAGTAGCGCTATAGAAATGTTTAATAGTAGTAGTAGTAGTAGTAGTGTGACTACAATCATCACAAAATAGCTGCTTGATATTTGTCAAAAGTTTTTCCTCTTCATTAAGCACTACATCGTGTGCTTACACTGAATTATTTTTCCTCTTCTCATTGAGGCACCCTCATATAGACCCTACACGATCGTGTTTCGCTTATACAGCGTCTTCAGGGGTCGTTAAATCGGCTCAACCAGGTTGCCGAGCACTCGACAGACTCCGATGTGCTGGTGGTAACGTCTCAAAAGAACGCCCACACATGATTCTATTTAGGGTTATTCTTGGTTATTTTACTGTTGGCATGCTGTTAACAAAATTGTAAGTTTGATGTTAAACTGTACCTGCTGTACACCGCCATGGATGACTCTCTTCATAAATTAAGTCAATAAATCCCAATCAATAAATAATAGGTGTTAACAGCCAATTATTGGCTTAAATTTGGGTTAACTGGTGCTAACTGGAACAGTACAGAAGCTGCATGCACCGGTTGCATTGCATATAACTTCTAGGGGGATGTGGGTGGGTCGGGGGCACACAGGTTATACAATACGCAGAGTTACGGTGTTTAACTGCCAACAGTTAGGTGTGAGCACTTACACCAGTCTTTGACATGGCCTAAGTTCTTGCGGTCTTACACTACCGTGTTTCCCCGAAAATAAGACACTGTCTTATATTAATTTTTGCCCCCCAAAATGTGCTAGGTCTTATTTTCAGGGGCTGTCTTATTTTTCAGGGAAACATCGGGGTTGGCCCACCCGCCCTCCGTCGCTCCCGGAACTAACCTTAAACGCCTCCTTTCACCTTCGCAGCAGCAAGGCAGGCAACTCCTTCCTTCCGTGTCCTGCCCTCGCCTGACGTAACGTCTGCGAGGGCGGGGCACGGAAGGAAGGAGAGGTCTGCCCTGCTGCTTCTTGCTGCGAAGGTGAAAGGAGGTGTTTAAGGTTAGTTCCAGGAGCGACGGAGGGTGGGTGGAGGGGGGGCCCGGTGACCTCGGGTGGGGGGGGGGGTGGCCCGGGGGCGGCCTTGTCCGGCTCTCGGTGGCCCTGCTTTCAAACAAAAATTTGCTAGGTCTTACTTTCGGGGGAGGCCTTATATCTACCAATTCAGGAAAACCTCTACTAGGTCTTATTTTCGGGGGATGTCTTACTTTCGGGGAAACAGGGTAGTACTCTACAGAATTCATGTGGCTCATCCTGATGCTTCAGTTTTGGTGTTCTTTCTTAAATCTACCCGTATGTGTTTTCTATAATCCGCCTCTGAGTCTATTGGGCTAGAGGGAATGTGAATTTTATATTACATTAAAATTTCACAACCATTTGCTACCCATAACCTTCCTAGGACAGAAACATCATCGTGGAATAAAGATAATGACACACAGACTCTGTATGGGGGAAAAATGAGATAATAATGCATCCAGTTACAAATATTTTCCAATGAAATCATATCTAGAAGTGAACACCTCATCGTTCTCCCATAAAGCTCAGTTAAAGTGGAAAATCTCCTTAGGATACGGTAAATACACACACATCAGCTCCGCTAGGAGAGGTAATAAATCTCCGCATGAGAGGCTTTGGTTACCCATTTTTCAGAAAGGCTTTCAGTCTGTTTACACAGAGATCAACCAGAGAATGCCAGAGGTGAGGAGGAGGGGGCAATCCCAGCGCTGTCTGTTGGATTTGATTCCTCTTGTTACTCCAGCCTATTATACGCCTCTCAAGAAAGCATTATCCAAAAGTATCAGATGGCCAGCTCCAATGAGATTGTAGGGAAAAAAACCATGAACTTATCTTCTGATTGTTTTTTTTATAGTGTAAGTACAAATCTGCAGTACTCACAGCTCTGGTGTTTTCCTCTCTATCTATCTCTGTTGGAAATATAGAGGGAAAAAAAGTTTTACCTTGCCCCCTCCCCCTCACGGGCGGGGGGGGGGGGGGGGTGTGTGGACAGGAGTTGGAGGAGCCAGGGGAGGGCTCCCCAGAGCTGGCAAGCAGGGCAGTGGAGTTGAACCACAACATACCCCCCCCCCCCCCCCCGTGGCAACCACCCACGAACCCGGAAGTGCCGCAGACCGTGATTTGTGACGATGCTCCGGGACACGGGGGAGCAGAGAAGGAGGAGACAAAGCTAGGCAGCCAGAAGAGCAGGTCAGCTCCCACCCGAGAACCCAGAAGTGCAGCGGACTGCAACTTGCGGCGGCGCTCCGGATCGCGGGGCAGAGCAAAGGAGACAGAGGCAGGCAGGACAGCAGTGAAGACGAGGAAGGAATGCCAGCAACCCCTGCAAACCCAGCAGTACTGGAGCTGCACTCTGGGTCGCTGGGGAAAGAGAGGGACAGAGAGCAGGAAAGAGAGAGAGATTGGTGTCCTTTATTGAATAACGCATAGTACCGGGAGCCGCAACTCAACTGTGGGTGCAAGGATTTACCAACTGAAACTAGATTTAAATCCCGGCGCACAAGTTGGGGGCAGATCCACACTATTCTATAACAGTGCGTGCTTCTTAAGGGAATGCCCCCGACCCGCCATGTCCTTCCCTTCGTTACACCTCCTTTGCAGATCCAGCCCTGTTCTATAAATGGGCACACAACAGTGTTTTCATATGGATCTGCCATTTCAGCCCTGTTTTTGCGCCTTGCATCCGTTAGAACACTTATTTAGCGCAGAAGTAGCGCCTAATGTCAGGCGCCAGAATATAGAATTCTCTCGTAAGTAAAGCTGTGCTAACTGCACAAATGAAAGCATGTGTTAAATACCGTGCACTCACTGCATTTAAGCAGTCTCCGCCCATGACCAGTCTAGCGCCTCCCCCCCCCACCCCCGAACTCAATGTGCAGTTAAAACGTGATTTAGCACGTGCAAACCATCATGCCACTGCGGTAGCTGTTAGTGCTTCTGTGGTAATCATTTACACGCCTTAAGTTGTACATTAACAGCTTAATAAACTTTAGTAAAAGACTCCCAAAGCATGAAAAACTCTATAAGCAAGACTGTGACCGCTTAGGACTAGCTTCTATATATGGCGCCTAAAGTTAGGCTTGGTTTATAGAATACGCCTAGGGCCTGTTCGCGTGACTAAATCTAGTCGCAGAAATTTACGCCAAGTAAAACTTGGTGTAAATGCTGACGACCAAGTTAGGTGCTGAGCGGGTGTATTCTACAACAGTACGCATAATTTTTATAAAACGCCCACGATCAGTTCATTCTACTCCTGCTGCCACACCTCCTTGCTGGCTGTGCGCATTGGAATTTACATGAATCACTTTATAGAATATACTTAGCAAGTTGTGCGTGTAAATTCTAATTAATGGCAATTAGTGTCAATAATTACTTGTTAATTGGCAATTATTGGTGCTGATTGGCTTGTTAAGATAATTAATTTGCAAGCATAATACAGAATAGAAACTGATTTGCGTGCACAACTCAAATCACACTTTATAGAATCTGGGGTCAAATCCTGAAATAGTGCCAACAATATTGCAAATAACGGAAATAATTTCATTTTCAGAACAGAAAGTGCAATTTCTAAAGTTTTTCATGTTCACCAGAAGTAAAACTTCATGCATGGTTTGTTACGTGCAAACTTTTATTCAGGTTTATAGTTAATGAGCTGCAGTGCTCATAATTCATGCAAAGCAACTCACTATGAATTTGGTGCAACAATGCGTGTGAAAACACTTTTGCAGATTGTTTTCCACAAAAAAAACGGTAACTGGCAAAAACTTCAAAATGCACTGAACTCGAGTCAGTTGTAGAGAATGACATGGGGACAAAGTTTGTCCTGTCCCTGCGTCCTCATCCCGTACCCCAGGCTCTATCCCGTTCCCATGGGCTCTGTCCTCTGCACAAGCCTCAAACAGTTATCTTTTTATTAAAGTATAAAAAGGGATAACATTCTGTACAACTGTTGTTTATAAACCACAAATAGAAAACAATAATGACAACGAGCAAAAATAATAACCCCCCTCTACCCTTCCAACTTTAACAATAGTTTACTTCTGCTACCACAAGGAATCCTAATTCAACTTATTAAAATGTTCAGAAGTACAAAATACAACCCACTCTATGCCTTAACTGTGGAAAAATGTGCCGACAAAGCACTGTTATGATTTTTTTAAATCTGTGGATGAATAATAAGTCATCAACAATCTTAGGATTCAGTCTAGCTCTCCTGTCTTTCACAGTCCTTCCTGCAACAGAAAATGTCTTCTCAGAAGATGTCCTGGTAGCAGGAATGCTCAGGATCCCCCGTGCAAATTTTGCGAGTTGTGGCCAGTAGTTTTGCTTGTTTTTCCAAAAATCAAAACATTGGTGTCTTTATCACTCATGCATAAATAACTAATTCATTAACAGCCTTTAAAGTAGAGAATGGCATGGGGACAAAGTTAGTCCTTATTCCGGGGGGGGGGGGGGGGGGGGGGGGTCTGACCCTGTCCCTTTGGTTACTGAGGGTCCCTGTCTCAGTGTCATTCTCTAGTCAGTTGGTGACTTTTTGAAAAACTCCACTGGCACAGCAGCATCAATTGGGTTTTACATTTAAGTACATAAGTATTGCCACACTGGGACAGACCTAAGGTCCATCAAGCCCGGCATCCTGTTTCCAACAGTGGCCAATCCAGGTCACAAATACCTGGCAAGATCCCAGAAAACTCAATACATTTTATGCTGCTTATCCCAGAAATAAGCAGTGGATTTTCCCCAAGTCAATTTAATAATGGTCTATAGACTTTTCCTTTTAAAAGTCCAGACCCTTTTAAAACCCTGACAAGCTAAACGCCTTTACCACATTCTCTGGCAACAAATTCCAGAGTTTAATCACACGTTCAGTGAAGTCATATTTTCTCCAATTAGTTTTAAATTTACTACCTTGTAGCTTCATTGCGTGCCCCCTAGTCCTAGTATTTTTGGAAAGAGTAAACAAATGATTCACGTCTACCTGTTCCACTCCACTCATTTTTTTAATAGACCTCTATGATATCTCTCCTCAGCCGTCTTTTCTCCAAGTTGAAGAGCGCTAGATGCTTCAGCCTTTCCTCATTGGTACGTTGTCCCATCCCATTTATCATTTTCGTTGCCCTTCTCTGTACCTTTTCTAATTGCACTATATCTTTTTTGAGATGCGGTGACCAGAATTGAACACAATATTCGAGGTGCGGTCGCACCATGGTCCGATACAAAGGCATTATAATGTCTTCACTTTTGTTTTCCATTCCTTTCCTAATAATACCTAACATTCTTTTTTTTTTTAAATTTTTTTATTAGCGTCAATACAAGACAACACATTACCCATCCAACTATGACATAATACGCTGTGTTACAATCCAACGGTGAAAAAGACTTATACAACATTTGTCATTGTTAAACTGATCCCCTCCTTAAGAATCACATTCAGCTCACATTGACGTTTCCTTTTTATATATTGACCCACATGCGCTCTCCCCACCCTTAATACCTAACATTCTATTTGCGTTCTTAGCCACCGCAGCAAACAGAGCAGAGGACTTCAACGTATCATCTACGACGACGCCAAGATCTCTTTCTTGGTCAGTGACTCCTAACATGGAACCTTGCATCACGAAGCTATAGTTCAGGTTCCTCTTTCCCACCTGCATCACTTTGCACTTGCTCACATTAAACGTCATCTGCCATTTAGACGCCCAGTCTATTTTATCTAGGGTTGGTTGCGCGCCTGCCGTTCTATTTGTGAAAACCAAAAGAAACAAATGCCTTTTTTGGAGGGGGGGGGGGGGGGGGGCAGGGTTTGTTTCCTTTTCCAAACAAAATAGGAAATTTTGCTCAATTTTCCTGTCCTTTTTCAAACCACAGTGCATCCTCACTGAAACCCTACTTTTTTTGAGGCTGCTTTTAAATCTTAAATCCTGGCTCTGCCCAAACACAGCCTTGACAGGCCCAATATTCAGAAAATGTTGAGCTCTAGTACTGCTCTAGAAAGTCGGCTGTGATAAGTAATAAGTCTTTCTGTATGTTTTGTCTGGAAAGTAGTCTCAAGGAAGAAGGGATCATCTTCTCTCTAGTATGCATCTGTACAGTGTTACATATGAAGCAACACCATAGGCGCCCCGTATAAGTGGTCCCGCCCTCAAGGGCTTGAGAGACAGAACGAAGGGAAGCTGAAGGCGCGCCAAGCCAGCACGCGTTTCACTGGTGCTGATGTGCTGTGTCGCTGCCGACGCCGCCTTCCCTTAACCCCGAGCAGGTATCAAGTTTTAAATTTCAGGGGGGGGGGGGGGGGGGGCGGGAACTGGACCTGGTGATCGGTGGGAGGGAGGGAAGGAGGAAGGCCTGATGCTGGGTGGGTGGGAAGGAGGAAGGCCTGATGCTGCTGGGTGGGAGGGAGGAAGGAAGGCAGGCAGGCCTGATGCTGGGTGGGGTGCCTGGCGCTTGATGCTGGGTGGGTGGGAGGGAGGGAGGGAGGGGTGCCTGCCTGATGCTGGGTGGGAGGGGTGCCTGGTGCTAGGTGGGTGGGAAGAAGGAGTGCTTGATGCTGGGTGACAATTATGGGTTTAAGCTCCACCCCCAACCCCACCCCCTTTAGCCTCCCCAAACAGTTGGGCCACCAACCGCCTATGAGCAACACCTGTAGAAATGGTAAATGGTAGCAGTAGTAGGAACCAGATGGTGGTGTGTGTGTGTGTGTGTGTGTGTGTGTGTGTGTGTGTTGCCTCAGGTAAAAATTTAGATTGTGAGCCCTCCTGGGACAGAGAAATATCCAGAGTACCTGAATGTAACTCACCTTGAGATACTACTGAAAAAAGTGTGAGCAAAATCTAAATAAATAAATAAACATAGATTCTGTGGCACAGACCTTTTCTCATTCATTGGTATCCTCTTTGCCCATATTACCAGCCTAGCCTCCTTCTTTCCCTTAGCCAGTCTCCAAAGCCAAAGGCATCACAACAGAGAGGGTTTTGTGAGACAGGCATAATATATGGCAGGAGTTAGGTATTGAGAGGAGCGGCAATAAATCTTTCCAGTCCCATCAACGGCAACACAAGCTGAACTGTTACACATGTTATTGAGAGTCAGCAGGCTCAAAAGAGCAGCAGAGAAGTGTGACACGCATGAGTTGCAAGAATCGAGGGGAAAGCGGCATTGATCATATTTCTACACTGGAGACAGGTCCTTGAACAAGCAGTCAAATGGAACGGCAACATTTTGTCAATTTTATGGGCTCTGAAATGCTTTTGGACAGCCTTGATTGTGAATCTCTCTGGAATATCCCTTGTTCATCATAAGACAGGGATGTCATCAAACTCTTATAGAGAGATTTTGAATGCGAGGTTATTTGTAACTGTCATCTTGCAGATAGTTTGAGCATTAGCAAAGGTACAGGCATGGCTGAGTCTTTCCATTCTTTCTTTCACTGTCATGGATAATATCTGTCACGCCACAAACTATAGCTGACAAAAGAGGAGGAATGTAATGGATCCCTGCTTTCCACACGGAGGATCAGGATGATATTGGTGACGTCTATCAGAAAATACGCACGACAACACAGACAGGTTGACTGAGTCGGCTCTGAAGCTTGTACTGAAAGCGCACCGGCAAAGTAAAGTTAATGAAAATGAATCAGAAGACAAATAACCCTCTCACCATAAACAACTATGTCGTGGAACTCGCCTCACCAACCTTGGTATTAAGTTTGCAACAGATGGAAGCAACGAGAGAGAAGTCATCTCAAGAAACAGTAACGTCAAATGGTCTGTATGCCAAAGCAAGCGGGAAGCTAAATATTCTTTGATGCCAATATCCTCTGTGTGTTGCTGCATGACTCGGAGTATTGGAAAAGCACAAGAACACTGATGCACATGGTAGAGATCTTCCAACATACAGAAAAGCCTAGCAATTGTCAGTTTAAGGAGAGAGGTGTGGTAGCCGTGTTAGTCCACTCTTAAAGGTTATCAATAGAAATCAAACAAAATAAAACATGGAAAAGAAATACGATGATACCTTTTTTATTGGACATAACTTAATACATTTCTTGATTAGCTTTCGAAAGTTGCCCTTCTTCGTCAGATCGGAAATAAGCAAATGTGGAAGATGACAGAATATATAAGTGAAACATCCAAGCATTTCACTGACAGTCTAACAGGGTGGGAGTGGGTAGGAGGTATGCATGGGAACATCAAAGCATTTCATTGATAGTCTAACAGGATGGGTGTGGGTAGGTGAGGGAAGAGGGAGATAAACAGAGAAATACAACTTTATGGTTTATAATGGGCTAGAAAACCCAGATCTTTGTTAAGTCCTGTCTGTTGGGTGTCAAAATATTCAATCCACTATTTCTGGGATAAGCAGTATAAAAATGTTTGTGCTTTTTTTTGGGATCTTGCCAGGTATTTGGGACCTGGATTGGCCACTGTTAGAAACAGGATGCTGGGCTTGATAGACCTTTGGTCTGTCCCAGTATGGCAACACTTGTGTAGCTTACACTTCCACAGGAATCCCACAGAAACTGCTTCCATTCCCATGAGAACCCCACAGCCCCAGAAGGGATTTCCACAGATTCTGAGGAGTGTGGTAGCCGTGTTAGTCCACTCTTAAGGTTATCAATAGAAATCAAACAAAATAAAACATGGAAAAGAAAATACGATGATACCTTTTTTATTGGACATAACTTAATACATTTCTTGATTAGCTTTCGAAGGTTGCCCTTCTTTGTCAGATTTCCGATCTGACGAAGAAGGGCAACCTTCGAAAGCTAAATTAAGTTATGTCCAATAAAAAAGGTATCATCTTATTTTCTTTTCCATGTTTTACTTTGTTTGATTTCTATTGATAATCAGTTTAAGGAGAATCTGAAGCCAAGAGCTGACTCGGAAGACAAACACAAAACCTATTGTTCAAACAGTCAAGGAGGAGAAAAGACAACTTGGGCATGTGTTTCTTGAATGTCACCTGATACACTGCCTAGAACTGCCTTATGCCGGACACTAGATGGGAAGACAAAAAGCATATGTATAGTATTGCTCTAGAAAGTATGTATAGCAGTGGTAATAAAAGGGACCATCTCAGAGTGACATATGAAGAATAGCCATAGTAACATGACTCCAAACTGCAGAACATGCCCAGTGTTCCAGAAGTGTCATGCAATTTAGGAACATAAGAACAGCCATACTGGGTCAGACCAATTTATTTAGATTTTGCTGACACCTTTTTCAGTAGTAGCTCAAGGTGAGTTACATTCAGGTACTCTGAATATTTCTCTGTCCCAGGAGGGCTCACAATCTAAGTTTGTACCTGAGGCAATGGAGGGTTAAGTGACTTGCCCAAGATTACAAGGAGCAGCAGTGGGATTTCAACAAGCATTCACCTCTGGATTGCAAGACTGGTGCTGTAACCACTAGGCTTCTCCTCTACTTGTTATTCTTTAGGGTTCTACATGGAATGTTGCTACTCTTTGAGATTCTGCATGGAATCTTGTCACTCTTTAGGATTCCAGAATCGTTGCTGATCTGCAAGCGCAGGCTTCTGGTTCTGTGAGTCTGACGTCCTCACAGAAACAGAAGCCTGCGCAGCCACATTGCCAGGTACACTGGATATTTCTCTGTCCCAGGAGGGCTCACAGTCTAAGTTTGTACCTGAGGCAATGGAGGGTTAAGTGACTTGCCCAAGATCACAAGGAGCAGCAGTGGGATTTGAAGCGGCCACCTCTGGATTGCAAGACTGGTGCTCTAACCACTAGGCCACTTCTCCACTCATCCACCCAGTATCCTGTTTCCAGCACTGGCCAATCCAGGTCACAGGTACCTGGCAGAAACACAATTAGTAGCAACATTCCATGCTACCAATCTCAGGGCAAGCAGTGGCTTCCCCCGATGTCCATCTCAATAGCAGGCTATGGACCTTTCCTCCAAGAACTTGTCCAAACCTTTTTTGAAAACCCAGATACACTAACCGCTGTTACCTCCTATTTGTTTTAAAAGTATTTCCATGCAATTTCATTGAGTGTCCCCTGGTCCTTGTACTTTTTGATTGACAGAAAAACTGATTCACCACCACCTGTTCCACTCCACTCAGGATTTTGTAGACCTCAATCATATCCCCCCTTCAGCCGTCTCTTTTCCAAGCTGAACAGCCCTAACCTCTTTAGCCTTTCCTCGTACAGGAGCAGTTCCATCCCCTCTATCACTTTGGTTGCTCTTCTTTGAACCTTTTCTATTTCCGCTATATCTTTTTTGAGATATGGCGGCCAGAACTTAACACAATACTCAAGGTGAGGTTGCACCATGGTGCGATACCGAGGCATTATAATATTTTTGGTCTTATTTTGCATCCCTCTCCTAACAATTCCTAACGTGCTGTTTGCTTTTTTGGCCACTGCCCCACACTGGACAGAAAATGTCAGTGTATTTTCTACAATGACACCTAGGTCTTTTTCTTGAGTGCTGATTCCTAAAGTCGACTCTAGCATTAGATAACTATGATTCAGATTATTCTTCCCAATGTTCATCACTTGGCATTTGTCTACTTTAAATTTCGTTTGCCATTTGGCTGCCCAGTCTTCCAGTTTCCTAAGGTCTTCCTGCAATTCTTCATAATCTGTATGCGTTTTGACAACTTTGGATAGTTTCATGCCATCTGCAAATGTAATTACCTCACTCATCGTTCCAATTTTCCAGATCATTTATAAATATGTTAAATAGCACCAGTCCCAGTACAGATCCCTGCAGCACTCCACTATTCACCCTCCTTCATTAAGAAAAACGGCCATTTAATCCTACCCTCTGCTTTCTGTCCAATAGTCCACAACAGAACATTGCCTCCTATGCCATGACTCTTTAATTTTCTCAGAAGACTCTCAAGAGGAACTTTGTCAAAAGCTTTCTGAAAATCTAGATACACTATCAAGCTTATTTTTGAAAGTGATCGCCGACCATAAATCAGGAGATGGCTGGCGATCTCTCAAAAGCGGCCAAATCGGTATACTCGAAAGCGGCTTTATTGACAGCATCGCCGCTTTCCCGTCGCCTCGCTGGCGAAAGTTCAAGGGAGCGTATCGGCGGCATAGCGAAGGTGGGACATGGGCGGGCATGGGCGTGGCTACCAGATGGCCGGCTTTCGTGGATAATGGAAAAAAAAAAGCGGCGTTCAGCAGTATTTTGCCGGGTTTACTTGGTCCTTTAATTTTCACGACCAAGCCTCAAAAAGGTGCCCCAACTGCCCATATGACCACCGGAAGGAATCGGGGATGACCTCCCCGTACTCCCCCAGTGGTCACCAACCCTCTCCCACACTAAAACAATAAAACTAAAAACCTTTTTTGCCAGCCTGTATGCCAGCTTCAAATGCCGTACCCACCTCCATGATAGCAGAATGTGTTCTATCCTCTGACAGCCTTTCCCTGGTTCTGATGTGGCTCTCGGGTGAGTGTGACACCTTTTCTGTTAGGTCACTGCAGAGTCACATCAGCAATGCATTGTGGTGGGTGTAGGGTAGTGGGCTCTACTCCCATGGTGCTTTTCCCCCTGCTAACTGGGTCAGAGTGTGTCCAGTTTTGTTTCCGGTAGTCCATGAGGTAGTGGCCGTTTTTGTCAGCCAGTTTTAGATCCCTTTCATGTGTTACCCACGTTAGAGAACTTAGTTATTACCTTGAATGTTGCTGAAAGAGGGCATTGTACACCATTCTGCCAGCTTTGACCTACTGCTAATCTCAGTACCAGGGAGACTCTTTGCCAGTGGGGCACAACCTCTGATCTGCAGTTTACTGTGAGTAAACGTGCTTATTAAAATAAAGGACTTTTTCAAAGAGATTAGTCTTCAGGTGTGAACTGGTGTGCCAAGGTTATACAGCAGCAACAAGTCCTAGAGGCCTGCGTTTATGCAGGTCCCTGGAGCACTTTTAGTGGGTACCACAGTGCACTTAAGGCAGGCGGACCAAGGCCCATCCCCCCCTACCTGTAACACTTCTGCTGTTAAATGGGAGCCCTCCAAAACCCACTGTACCCACATGTAGTTGCCCCCTTCACCCCTAAGAGCTACGGTAGTGTTGTACATTTGTGGGTAGTGGGGTTTGGGGGGGTTTGGGGGGCTCAGCACCCAAAGTAAGGGAGCTATGCATGTGGGAGCTTTTTCTGAAGTCCACCGCACTGACCCCTAGGGTGCCCAGTTGGTGTCCTGGCATGTCAGGGGGACCAGTGCACTACGAATGCTGGCTCCTCCCATGACCAAATGCCTTGCATTTCGCCGGGTTTGAGATGGCCGGCAGTTTTTTTCCATTATCGCTGAAAAACAAAACCGGCCATCTCAACCCCGGCGAACTCTGGCATTTGGCTGGGCTAAACCGTATTATCGAAAAAAAAGATGGCCGGCCATCTTTTCCGAAAATACGGTTCCGGCCAGCTGTTGCGCCGCCGCCAAAATAGATCGCCGGCGAGAATCGGCTTGCAGCACAGGTGAAATTCAACCTAAAAGGCCCTGAAAGCTTGAATAAAACACAATGCATCTCTTCCCATCTCTGATAATTGCAGGCCCTCCTTTCTCCCTTCTTCCTCTTTAGAAATGCCTGGCATGCTTCCCTCCCATTCCCCTTCTCCCTGGGAATCCTTGGTACTGCTCCTTCCTCTTTCTCCTCACCTGCTCTGTAGGAATCCCTGGAACCACTTTCTCCTCTTTTCCTCATCTCTCTGGGACTGCCTGGAATTCTTTTCTCCCAAATCTTTTCATTTTCTTTCTGGGATTGTCTGGCACAGCGTTGCCCTTTCCTCTCATTCTTACTGGAAATACCTTCTTCTTTATCTTCTCTCTGGACTCTGGAAATACCTGGTGTTCAATCCCCTTTTCCTCATCTTCTCTCTGGGAATGTCTGGCCTCCCTTTTCTCTCTCTCCTCTTTGCCTACTTTCCGGAAATCCTTGGCACTCCTTTCATCCCTCCTCCTGTTCACATTCTCTCTTCAAATGCATGGAATCCCTTCCACCTCTTCCTTCTCACCTTGTCTGAAGTAGCATTCCTTCCGCCACCACCACCTTCTCTTCATCTTCTTTCTAAGAATACTTGGCAGCATTTCTTCTTACCTCTGACCCTTACCTCTCTTTCTTTCTGAAAATCCCTGGCATTTCTACCCCCTCTCTTCCTTTGTCTGCAGTATCTATTAGCTCCCCTCCTGCCTCCTCAAAAAGCCTGGCATCCTTTGTTTCCACACCTTCTTTTTCTTTCCCTGGGAGATCCTGGTACTCTGGAGTCCTTGGTGCCCAAATTTCCACCTACCCAGAGTTCCGCACCCTCTCCCAGGAGTTTGTGAAACCTCCATTTTCCTGGCCTGGGAGTCCCTGAATTCCTTCCTGTCTTCATAGCCTCTGGTATTGCATTACTTCTCTCTCCAGAGTTCTCAGCATCCCCTCCCAGGCATTCCTTCCTCCCCAGTCCCTCATTACCTAGGATGGCCACCACAACGTCCCCGCGCAGGATCTCAATGGAGCCACGGGAGATGAAATAGAGGGCGGTGAGAACATCTCCGGCATGCACAAGCGTGTCTCCAGGCGGGGCATGCGTGGTTTTGAACTTCATGGCCAAGGCTCGCAGGCATCCCTTTGTGGCCCCTTTGAAGGGTTTGCAGTTCTGCAGGAGGCTGCGGTTCAGGTGCAGGCAGATGTCAGCCTGCAGGCACTCAGGGAATCCTTTCAGCACCTGTAAGGACAAAGAGAGAGGAAGTGAGGAACTTCAGAGATAAAGAATATCCTGCAGGGATAGAGACTGAGGGTGAGGAGGGCAGAGTCTCTACATAGAGATGAAATGGATAATCCAAGGGACAGGGAAGAAGAGGGTGTGGAAGAAAGAGCATGAGGTGGTAAGTTTCTGTATGGACAGAGAGAAAAGAGAAGGTGAGGGAGAGCAGGGCTGGACCAATTATTAGGCAAGACTAGTGGCTGCCTAGGGCAGCAGCTTACTGGGGACTGCAAAACTCAGCTGCAGTCAAAGCAAACCAATAGGTTCTGACAGCCACACAAACTGAAAGAACCATCAGCACCTACTTTAACCTGCATTACAGTATGTTTCTGTGATAATCATGACTGTTGAGTTTACTTATCAAAATCTTGGGGGGGGGGGGGGGGGGCTGCAGACTAGAGGCCTGAAAGTTCAATGAAGTGAGGTATAAAGCTGAAGCTGGGCGCCCATCAACCTTGAACCAGCTCCGCCTCTAAGCATGCAGCAAAAAAGATAATGCAAGATCAGGACAGAGAAAGGTGAGATATTGTAGGGGTGTAGGAAAAAAAGAGGAATTAAGATCCTGAAGGGACATAGGGAGGGAAGAAATGGGTGCAAGCCCACACTCCTAACAGGTAACCTCTTCCCCAGGCACTCACTGCATTCATGTCAATGCCATTGGTGTAGGACCAGGCGTGCTGGAAGTACTCCTCCAGGCGCTGCCGCAGCGGGTTAGGAATCTGGTGGAAGCGGATGAATTCTCGTACCCGCAGCATCTGTGTGTGGTACCTGGCAGTACCTGAGTATAGCCGCTGGATAATGGCAGAGACATTCCCAAAGATGCTGGCATACATCAGTGCTGGGGGAAGAGGGAGAGAGACAGTCACTACACCGTCATCTCTAGGCTACATAAACCCAACTCATTCCACTTAATATTAGGCAGACTTCACATACTTTCTCTCGCTCTCCTCTCAATGTTCTCTAAACATTGCACATGCTTTCAAAGTGTACCGAAAACGGTTCTAGGTCAGTTCCCACCCATCAATTCCCATCTGGACAATTCCCATCACTAACCCAAAAAATACAAAACACATTAGGACAAGTAATCTCCCTCCCTTTCCTCTTCCAAATTGTTTTTTTTTTTTGGGGGGGGGGGGGAGGCAGTACCCCCTCACATCCCCCAAACGTTATCTTTTACACATCCCATTCCCCTTCCAGACATGCAGTTTGTGTAGAGTCAATGCCCCCCACCCCCAAACTAGGTTTCAACTTAATTTTTTTTTTGTTACATTTGTACCCCGAACTTTCACACTCATGGCAGGCTCAATGCGGCTTACATGGGGCAATGCAGGGTTAAGTGACTTGCCCAGAGTCACAAGGAGCTGCCTGTGCCTGAAGTGGGAATCGAACTCAGTTCCCCAGGACCAAAGTCCACCACCCTAACCACTAGGCCACTCCTCCATTACCACTAGGCCACTCCTCCACTGTTGCTACTATTTGAGATTCTACATGGAATGTTGCTATTCCACTAGCAACATTCCATGTAGAAGTCGGCCCTTGCAGATCACCAATGTGGGTGCGCAGGCTTCTGTTTCTGTGAGTCTGACTTCGTCAGACTCACAGAAACAGAAGCCTGCACAGCCTTCTACATGGAATGTTTTGAGTGGAATAGCAACATTCCATGTAGAATCTCCAATAGTAGCAACATTCCATGTAAAAGTCGGCCCTTGCAGATCACCAATGTGGCCGCGCAGGCTTCTGTTTCTGTGAGTCTGACGTCCTGCGTCAGACTCACAGAAGCAGAAGCCTGCGCAGCCTTCTACATGGAATGTTGCTAGTGGAATAGCAACATTCCATGTAGAATCTCCAATAGTAGCAACATTCCATGTAGAAGTCGGCCCTTGCGGATCACCAATGTGGCCGTGCAGGCTTCTACATGGAATGTTGCTAGTGGAATAGCAGCATTCCATGTAGAATCTCCAATAGTATCTATTTTATTACATTTGTACCCCGCGCTTTCCCACTCATGGCAGGCTCAATGCGGCTTACATGGGGCAATGGAGGGTTAAGTGACTTGCCCAGAGTCACAAGTTGCTGCCTGTGCCTGAAGTGGGAATCGAACTCACTTCCTCAGTTCCCCAGCCCCTCAAAATGAAACATTGATTATGATTTATAACAAATTACCAGGGCTTATGGGACTCAATACAAGAAAGAAGCTACAGTCAGTAAAATTAAAAAAAAAAAGGACAGGGAGGGTGGGAAATGACCAGGGGGGAATTGTCCTGGATGGGAATTGTCTCGGGGGGAATTGGTAGGTGGGAACTGTCTGGTAGGAACTTGTCTGACACCCCAAAAGCCAGATACTACACTCCCCCAATGATAAGTAGAATGGGAGAATGACATCACAGTAGGTGGGTAGTTTCTCTTGGAAAATTAGCTCATATGCATCTATTAAGGTTATAATTGTGCCCTGTATTTAAATCTAAACGCGCTAGCCAACTTTCAGCAGCGGCAGCCATTGCATTAAACCCCAGTGCCGATGTTTGTATTAATCTGTGTATTCAGTGCTGCAAAGGCCAAAGAAGAAGGAAGGTCTCCGCAATGGTAGAACCGGTGCTGGAAGCAGCAGTGACAACCAAGGTGAAGAGGGAAAGTGGCCAAGGAGACTGAAAGCTCTTGATCCAAAATGTTATTGTAAATCATCAAACTTCATCTGGTACACAAATGATCCGACATGGCCGTGTTTCATCGTGTGTCGCCTGCATCGGGGATCTGTACTCTCTCAAGTGCGCATGTAAATTCATGGCAGATCTACAAGACTCTTTCAATTTGTTGCCACTGAAAATAATGCGCTGCTCTTATCATCAGCAATATTGAGTATATATATATAATGCGGTGATCATCTCTGACCACTCCGAGGGTAATTCTATAACTGAGCGCTACAACCTAGATGCCCAAATTACACGGGCTCTGAGTCTATTCTATAAGAGCACTTACACGCATATGTGCAGTTATAAGTTGTGTAAGTTGGCATTCACGTGTATGCAAGTGTACACGTGAATGCCAGCACTTAACCAGCCAAGTGTTGACTCTGCCCTCAGAACGCCCCCAAAATAGCCGGTTGTAGTTTGGCACTAACCGGTTAACTGCCGTTGAAAATGACCAGTTAGTAGATGACGGCAGAAAAAGACCTGCACGGTCCATCCAGTCTGCCCAACAAGATATCTCATATTTGCTGCTTTTTGTGTATACCCTACTTTGATTTGTACCTATGCTCTTCAGGGCACAGACCGTATAAGTCTGCCCCGCACTATCCCCGCCTCCCAACCACCAGCCCCACCTCCCATCCACCGGCTCTGGCACAGGCACAGACCGTATAAGTCTGCCCAGCACTTAGCCCTGAACTGTTAATTTAACTGGAAAAGGAGCAATTTCTGGCTGGCTAAATCGCGTACAATATAGTTCCCTTTGTGCACAAATCCATTAGCGCGTAAAACACTTTAAGTTACGTGCTAAAATATCACATTTAGTTGCTTGCAATTGCGCTAGCCACAGACCTGGAATAAGCTGACATGCCTAAATATGGGTGTGTTGATGCTGATACTGACTTTTACAAGTATAATGTTAAGAGCGCTTACACATGTAACTGTTCTTATGTTCGAACCATGTTTATTAGTGACCAAAATACAACAGAAGTAAATACGAATAACAGGTAACGGTCATCAACATTTTAAAATATAATACCCATCCACCCAACAGACAACCCTCACAATGTCATCCAAAAGTCTAATCATATTTGGAAGGTCTGGTTTCTTATGACCTCCCAGACCTACAGCTATCAACCTCACAAACAAACAAACAAACAAACAAACAAAAAAAACACAAGGGGAAGGAGGAAAAAGAAAAATACCACACCAGGACACCTCAAGCCTCTCAAAGGAGTGTCAAGAATCCCACTATGAGCTTTGGACAACAGGCCATTCGTTCTCACACGTGGGTGACATCATCCATGTCGCCAGGTGCAGAGCTTAAACAAGCCAAAAGAGCTTTAACAGCATGTGCAGCGTCCCCACCAAGCATGTGCAAGTGCCTCCCTGCCCACCGAGAGAGTCTGGGACCATCAATACAATTCTATAGCACACTATAAAAAAGAGACAACTCCAAGGGGAGGTAGGAGGATGTGTGAGAATGAACGGCCTACTGTCCTCTGACAATACCTGCTACAGATAAATAACTTCACTTTCTCCGAGGACAAGCAGGCCATATTCACACATGTGGGAATACCTAGCTACCAGGCTCACCGAAAACGATGACCATAGGTCAACTGGGCCTTGCAACAAGGACAAAATAGTAATTAACCTGAAACTATATATAATTGGGTGAGAGTGCAGACAGACAGAATGGGCGTAGGGGGGTGGAGTTGGATTCTAGACCCCAAACAAATTCTGCAGAACTGTCTGTCCAAACCAATTATTCCATCTAATACTCTGCTCAAGGCAGTAATGAGACGTGAATGTGTGGACTGAAGACAATGTTGAAGCCTTGCATATTTCTTCAATGGAGGCTGACCTCAAGTGGGCTACCGATGCAGCCATGGTTGAGCCTTGACATGACCCTCAAGAGTCAGCCCAGTCTGGGCATGTGAATGAAATGTAATCAGCCAGCCAACTGGAAATTTTGCATTTCCCAATGGCAACCTGCATCCTGTTAGGATCAAAAGAAACAAAAAATTGAGAGGACTGTCTGTAGGGCCTAGTCCGCTCAAAGTAAAAGGTCAATGCTCGCTAGCAGTCCAAGGTGTACAGTGCGCTTTTGCCAGGATGGGCAAGTTGTTGAGGAAAGAATGTTGGAAGAACAATCGACTGGATCAGATGGAACTCTGACACAACCTTAGGCAGGAACTTAGGGTGCGTAAGTGTAAGGTGAATCCACTACTAGAGCTTGAAGCTCACTGACCCTGCAAGCTGAAGTAACAGCCACCAAAAACAGGACCTTCCAGGTCAAGTACGTCAGATGACAGGAATCCAGCAGCTCAAAAGGAACTCTCATCAGCTGGGTGAGTATGACATTCAGGTCCCATGACAGAGGCACAAGTTTGAAAGGAGGCTTTGTCAAAAGCAAACATCTCATCAAGTGAACAACTAGAGGTTGTCCAGAGATGGGCTTACCCTCTACACAGCAATGGTAAGCACTAATTGCACTAAAGTGAACCCTTACAGAGTTCATTTTGAGACCAGACTCAGAAATGTGTAAGTCCGTGTAGGGCAGAAAGGGGATCTAGGGCCTTCCCTCACAACAGACAGCAAACCTCCTCCACTTCAAAGAGTAACACCTCTTTGTGGAATCTTTCCTGGAAGCCAGCAAGACCCAGGAGACACTCTCAGGAAGATAAAGGAAGCAAATTCTAAGCTCTCAACATCTAGGCTGTAAGGACCAGAGACTGGAGGTTGGGATGCAGAAGAGATCCCTCGTTTGGTGTTATGAAAGTCAGAAAACACTCCAAGGTTCTTCAGAGGACAACTCCAGAAGAAGAGGGAACCAGATTTGCCTGGGGAGGATCATGGTTCCTTGGTCTTGCTTGAATTTCAGCACAGTCTTCCCCATGAGAGGGATAGGAGGATACACATACTGAAGACCCGTCTCCCAGTGAAGGAGGAAGGAATCCGATGTTAGTCTGTTGTAGGCCTGGAGCCTAGAAAAGAACAGAGGGATTTTGTGATGGAGTTGAGTGGCAAAGAGGTCCACCGAGGGGCTGTCCCAAACTCAGATCTCACAGGCAACGCCCATGTTGAGTTGCATTACCCTGCTCAGTCGGCCAGGTTGTTGGATTTGCCCGCCAGGTAAGTGACCTTGAGAAGCATCCCATGCTGGAGTGCCCACTGCAACATCCGGATGGCCTCCTGACACAGTAGGTGTGATCTGGTACCCCCCTGCTTGTTGGGGTAGTACACTGCAACCTGATTGTCTGTTTGAATGAGTACAATTTGGTTGAACAGCTGATCTCTGAAAGCCTTTAGAGCATTCCGGATTGCCTGGAGCTCCAGGAGGTTGATCTGAATCCCGAAGTAACCAATTACCTTAGGTGTGAAGCCCAGGAGGGATGCATCTGTCATCAGCATTTGCCGGGGCTTAAGAATTTGCAGTGGAAGTCCCACAGTGAAATTGGACCAAATCGTCCACCAAAGGAGAGACTGAGTCAACTCTGGTGTTACTTGGATGATATCCGCTAGGTTCCTCAAGGGTTGGCACCACTGGGGAGCTAGGGCCCACTGTCCAGACCTCACGTGAAGACGTGCCACGGACAGTGGAGGCCATGTGGCCTAACAATCTCAACAATCTCCTGCTGGCTGGCTCGGACTTGATTGGCAAGAGCAAGAAGTGTGTCTGCCATCAGCACAAGGAAAGGGAAAGGGAATGGGACTTGATATGCCACCTTTCTGTTGTTTTTGCAACTACATTCAAAGCACTTTACATAGTATATACAGGTACTTATTTGTACCTGGGGCAATGGAGGGTTTATTGAGTTGCCCAGAGTTGCAAGGAGTTACAATGGGAATTGAACCCAGCTCCCCCGGATCAAAGTCTACTGCACTAACCACTAGGCTACTCCTCCACCTGCTGAGTGTCTAGCAGGGCTCCAATGAACTCCAATCGCTGAACAGGATGAAGATGGGACTTTGGGTAGTTTAAAATGAACCCTACTAGCTCCAACACCCAAACAGTTCTCTGCATGGACACCTGAGCACTGTCTTTCAACGTGCCCTTTACAAGCCAATCATCCAGGTAGGGGAACACATGGACTCTCAGTTTGCATAGACTCTGCGACTACTGCAAAACATTTTGTGAAAGCCCTGGGAGCTGAAGTGAGGCCAAAAGGCAACACGTGGTATTGGAAGTGATGTGTCCTCATCCGAAACCAAAAATATATCCTGTGACCTGGAAGTATCAGGATGTGAGTACAACCATCCTTTAAGTCCAGAGAGCATAGCCAATTGTTTTGCTGAATCATGGGGAGAAGGGTGCCCAGGAAAACCATCCTAAACTTTTCATTGACCAGGAATTTGTTCAGGGCCCTTAGGTCTAGGATGGAAATCCCCCCCTCCTTTTCTTGGGCACAAGGAAGTACCTGGAATAGAATCTCAGTCCTTCTTCCCCTGACGGAACGGGCTTGACCACGTGGGCCTTTAGAAGAGCAGAGAGTTCCTCTGCAAGTACCTTCTTGTGTTGAGAGCTGAAAATGAGATTCTTTCGGAGGGCAATTTTGTGGTCATCGACGCTAATGTAGAACTTTACTAATTTTGTCCATTAAAGGTGCAAGACGCTTACCCAGCAATGCTTGCATGAGTCTGGTGACTTCTGCAGGTATTTCAGAGACCCACTCAGAGCTCAGCATTGGGCCGGCAGGGCTAGAGGGGGGCCGCCGTTTCGTCCTCTGCCTGTTGCATGAGGTCCTTCTTTTCCGTAAGGTTTTCAATGACATATCAGCCGAAAATAGAACAGTTCCCCATTCCTCAGTGAACGTGGTCATTTAAGTATCCAGATCTAACAGAAGGAGGCCAGATTCTATTTTATTTTTGTTACATTTGTACCCCGCGCTTTCCCACTCATGGCAGGTTCAATGCAGCTTACAATTATATACAGCTACTTATTTGTACCTGGGGCAATGGAGGGTTAAGTGACTTGCCCACAGTCACAAGGAGCTGCCTGTGCCTGCAGTGGGAATCGAACCCAGTTCCCCAGGACCAAAGTCCACCACTCTAACCACTAGGCCATTCTAGATGGAATGTTGAGATTCTGTTGCTACTATTTGAGATTCTACATGGAATGTTAATGTTGCTATTCCACCAGCAACATTCCATGTAGAAGCCTGCCCTTGCACATCAGCAACCTGCGCAGGCTTCTGTTTCTGTGAGTCTGACGTCCTGCACGTACGTGCAGGACGTCAGACTCACAGAAACAGAAGCCTGCACGGCCTTTCTTACATTTGTACCCCACGCTTTCCCCACTCATGGCAGGTTCATTGCGGCTTAGGTACTTATTTGTACCTGGGGCAATGGAGGGTTAAGTGACTTGCCCACAGTCACAAGGAGCTGCCTGTGCCTGCAGTGGGTACTGAACCCAGTTCCCCAGGACCAAAGTCCACCACGCTAACCACTAGGGATTTTCTGGGTGGTGTAGCAGAAGAACCAACTAGTGTCTTCCCCTGAACATGGTGTCATGTGACCCCCCACATAACTGTTCTTAAAGAATAGGCTCATTACCTGTGTTAAATGGTATTGTGATGCCCAGTTATAGAATTGCCCTCACAGTGAAGGGGCAAAGGAAGAGCTGGAAATTATCCATGTCATGGAGAGAGTCAGCTGCTATACAAATAAGCTATGAATAACAGGCCTAATCTAAACATGTGAAGGGCAATTACACAATCTAGGCATCTACATTTATGTGCCCCTTGCATGCATAAATGTCTAGAATTCTAGTGCTTTCATACATAAGAGTACACTGACCTACCAATGTGCCAGCTGGGCATCTAAGCCTAACTTACACAATGTGTAAATACAAGGGGTGTACACTTGGACAGAACATGGGAGGTCCTCTATGCACACAATATCCCTGCTGCACTTTGGCACTCATAGCTATACCAGCTCAATGGCTGACATAGGTTTGAGTGCCTAAATGTTAGGTACACTAGTATTCTGTAATAGAACCCGGGTGCCCAGGTTCTGTTATCGAATAAGCTCCTACCACATTTCCTCAGGGTACCTAAATAAAGGTGCCCAGTTGTACATGTGCTCCTTTTCTGGCAGGTACCACTGAATATATGCATGAATTTAAGTAACAGCAGCACTGGTGTTTAAATTAATGTGGTGGCTGTCACTGCTGAATATTGGGCCCTCTGTTTTTATACACAAATCCAAAACCTAGACTGTACTTGAGGTTCATTGCAGGTGGGTAAGAAAAAAAAGAGAGCTAGTGAAGAGAGGCAGTGACCATGCTACGAAAATGTACAGCCTTGAAGCTTGTTTTCCCTCACCCCTCAGGACCTAGAAGGGAAGAATGGTCTTCCCCCACCCCTATACACTGCGGCCAAGGGGTTCATTATATAAATATATATATACCATACGGAGAGGAGGAGGAGCCTAGTGGTTGATGCAGTGGACTTTGATTCTGGGGATCTGGGTTCCATTCCCACTGCAGCTCCTTGTGACCTTGGGCAAGTCATCTAACCGTCCATTGCCCCAGGTACCAAAACTTAGATTGTGAGCCCTCCTGCATATAATGTGTACAGAGCTGCATACACACTATAGAAATGATTAGTAGTAGTATATTTTAAGCTCAGCTAGGAAAGACAAAATATTAGATAAATAGATATTGTCTGTTTCTATTCTGCAGTGTCACTCAGCCTCCACAGGTCCTTGCAAATAACAGCTAATGGATCTGCAATGATATCTCCACCTCAAAGAGATTCCAATCTAAGTTTGAAGTCACTCATGGTCACTCGGTGGTGGCAGATGGGAACCAGCGCCTCCTGGTTTACAGTTCTGTGATTTTCCCACTGCCATGCTTTAGCCCTAGGGACAGCAGAAATGCCTCTAGTAGCACAAGGAGATAAGGTGACCAGGGATATATAAAATAGTAGATGACGGCAGAAAAAGACCTTCACGGTCCATCCAGTCTGCCCAACAAGATAAACTCGTATGTGCCACTTTTTGTGTATACCTTACCTTGATTTGTACCTGTCTTTTTCAGGGCACAGACCGTATAAGTCTGCCCAGCACTATCCCCGCCTCCCAACCACCAGCCCCCCCTCCCACCACTGGCTCTGGCACAGACCGTATAAGTGTGCCCAGCACTATCCCCGCCTCCCAACCACCAGCCCCACCTCCCACCACCGGCTCTGGCACAGACCGTATAAGTCTGCCCAGCACTATCCCCGCCTCCCAACCACTAGTCCCGCCTTCCACCACTGGCTCTGGCACAGACCGTATAAGTCTGCCCAGCACTATCCCTGCGTCCCACTACCGGCTCTGCCACCCAATCTTGGCTAAGCTCCTGAGGATCCCTTTCTTCTGAACAGGATTCCTTTATGTTTGTCCCACGCATGTTTGAATTCCGTTACCGTTTTCATCTCCACCACCTCCCGCGGGAGAGCATTCCAAGCATCCACCACTCTCTCTGTGATATATGGATGCTGGACATTGGAACTGAGCGATTTCTTTCACTCAGATTCTACTGTGACCCAGGGGCACTTTCTGCTACATTTCATCATCTGTCAACTGCCCCCTAGGACATCACAGCAGCCACCAGGTGACATTATGAGTCATCCCTGCTGGGATTACTTTTATCCTGACTCAGCTCCAACACCTCTCAGGTGTCAAGGGGACGCTTTCTCTTTTAGCCTGCATTCTCCCAGTGTTAATGAGAACTGCGGGTGCTGCAAAGGGGACCGGATTATACACAGCGTCAGAGAGCTAATATTTCACCAGTCATTAACATGGCTTGCGTGCTGCTCTGGCACTGCTGTAATTAAGATTAATGAGGCCCTGGAAGTCCCTCACAATGGGAGAGCATCGATTATCGGAATAAAGATTCATCGCAGGAGCTGCTGTAATGAAAGAACTGCCTCCCCGCTTCAGCCTGGGGCTTTCACCAAAGGTTTCCTTCCTACGGGCTGCACAACTCATTAATGAGTCACCTTTAATTAGACAACCCAAAAAATATTTACAGATGATCCAGAGTGGTCTGGGGGGAATATCACGAACAACCATCTCTTTCTGATTTACATTTCTTATTCTGTGCTCTCTCTGCTTACTATTGTGACATTGGGATTTTTTGCTACTGGTATAACACACTTCCCCTCACCTTTCCCTTTCTCATTTTCTCTCTCTCTTTTCTCTCTTCCCTTCCCTATATGTTCGTCGCTTCTTAAATCTCTTCCAGTTTTTCTCTTTCTCTCTCATTCCGCTCTTCCCTGCTAGACTGATTTTCTGCTTCTGCTTCTTCTCTTGTATTGGTCCTTTGTTTTTCCTCTCTCATTTCCTTTGTCCCCATTTGCATTCCCTATTGCATTTTGGTTGCCTACTGGCTCCAGTTTTGTTCAAGAGGGATGATCCAGTTCTGGGTTTATCCAAGTGCATGTAGGGACTTGTAGTTCTGATTTCCCAACTTCATTCCCTCAGAAAAGCAAAACCATAGGTTTGTGCTAGAGAATGACATGGGGACGGGGACCCGCAGTAACCGCGGGGAATGGGATGGGGACAGAGCTCACGGGGATGGGGCGGGGACAGATCCCATGGGAACGGGGCGGGGATGGGGACAGAGCCCACAGGGGCCAAGGACAAACTTTGTCCCTTGCCATTTTCTACTTTGAAGCCTGTTTGAACTTTAAACTGGACTATTATTTATGTTTGAGTGATGCCTACAACCATATTTTGATTTTTTGGAAAAACAAGCAAACATGCCGGCCACAGCTAGCAAAATTTGCATGGCGGATCCTGTACATCCTGCTACATCCTGCTACCAGCCCATCTTCTAAGAAGACAACTTCTACTGCAGGAGAGCTAAACTGAATCCTAAGATTGTTGATGACTTCTTATCCATCCACAGATTTAAAAACTGTAACAGTGCTTCATATTTTCCCCCTCTAAGGCATACAGAATGGGTTGTATATTATACCCCTGGACATTTTAACGGTGTGAATTAGGATTTCTTGGTGTAGTAGAAATCAGCTATTATTGGGGTTGGAAGGGTAGAGGGTGGTGGTGGGAAGGAGGGTTATTATAGCTTCTCATTGTTATTATTGTTTTCTATTTGTAATTTATACACAACAGTTCCATAGCATATTTATTTTTATAGTTTAATAAAAAAGATTTAAATACAAAATTATAAGTGTTCGAGGCTTCTGCAGATGAGGACAGAGCCCATGGGGACGAAGCGGGGACAGGGACAGAACCTGCGGGGATGGGGCAGGGATGGAGACGGAGTGGCCTAGTGGTTAGGGTGGTGGACTTTGGTCCTGGGGAACTGAGTTCAATTCCCGGCACAGGCAGCTCCTTGGGACTCTGGGCAAGTCACTTAACCCTCCATTGCCCGCCGCATTGAGCCTGCCATGAGTGGGAAAGCGCGGGGTACAAATGTAATACAAAAAAAAAAAAACCCATGGGGACAGGGTGGGGATGGGGACAGACTTTGTCCCTGTGTCATTCTCTAGTTTGTGCATCCCCCGTCAGGCAAATTTGGAGTCAGCTAGCAACTCTAGGGGTAGCTGGTCCTGTTTACATGGGGTTCTGAAATTTGCTGTGCTGGGAGAGATGGAGACTGATATTCCCAGAGTGTATCAGGATGAGTGCTTACAAAACCTAGATATGGAGATGTACAAAGATAATGCAACACAAACATCCGTTTCTTATATAAGAACATTCAACACCCTCAGGGCTATTATCCTTGGACCACTTCTCTTCAATATTTTTCATTCTCCACTTCTTTGCTGATTTAGTTGCTTGACCTTTCTTTCTCTCTATATATGCTGATGACATTAAGATCGTTACCACTTTTAATTCCTTTTCCTCTCAGTCTTGTGTCCCCGATTTCTTCTAAGCTGGACACTACTGCAGACTGGGTAGCTGAAAGTCATATGAAACTTAATCCTGCCCAATCCGAAGCAATTATCTTTTCCTCAGATTCCTCTATGTCCCTTCCTTCTCAGCCTCACATTCACGGTACTGAAGTTCCTCTCAAAGATTCAGTAAAGCTTCTTGGGGTCTATCAGCGCTGCGTACGTCTAGTAGCGCTATAGAAATGATAAGTAGTATTTGGACAGTTCTTTCTCTTTTTACCAGGTTCAATTCCCACTGCAGCTCCTTGTGACACTGGGCAAGTCACTTAACCCTCCATTGCCCCAGGTACAAAATAAGTACCTGTGTATAATATAGAAACCATTCTGATTGTAACCACAGAGAGGCGGTATATCAAATCCCATACCCTTACCCTTTTCTGAAACAGATTTCAACCGTTATTCAATGAAGTTTTTCTTTTTTTTTTTAACTTTAAGGCAGATTTCCATTCAATGCTTGAGATGTCCTCTTTTAGAATCCTGCTTATGGGTTATTGCAAAACTGGACTACTGTACATAAGTAATGCCACATTGGGAAAAGACCAAGGGTCCATCGAGCCCAGCATCCTGTCCACGACAGCGGCCAATCCAGGCCAAGGGCACCTGGCGAGCTTCCCAAACGTACAAACATTCTATACATGTTATTCCTGGAATTGTGGATTTTTCCCAAGTCCATTTAGTAGCGGTTTATGGACTTGTCCTTTAGGAAACCGTCTAACCCCTTTTTAAACTCTGCCAAGCTAACCGCCTTCACCACAATAAGTACATAAGTACATACTGTAATTTCTTATATCACGGTTTACCGCTTAGTCAAATTCAGAGACTCCAACTTGATCGGAATACTGCTATCAAACCACTTTTCAGTAAAGAGAGACATGATCGTGTAACACCTTTGCTTATTTCAGAACGCTGGCTCCCAGTTTCCTATAGGATCCCCTTTAAATATCTCACCATTGTTTATCAGATATTGCAGTTTGGTCTCTTGTGACTTTTATCAAACCTTCTCATACCTTAGGCCCCAAAACGCACATTATGTTCTTCTCATAGGCAATTACTTACAGTTCTTACTTTTCATCATATATGGTTAGATTCTCTTCGTAATACATACTTTAGAGTCGTTTCACCCTCTCTTTGGAATGCCTTCCCCTCTCTATTAAGACACAGCCCATCTATAAACATTTTTAAAGTAACCTCAAGGTTTACCTGTTTGTTCAAGCCTTTCAACAAAAATGATTTTGTCTTTTGAGCCCTCCCTGTAACTTACTTATGCAGTGCGTTCCTCCCACTTTTTGTTTCTTTCTTTCCCTCTTGTTCCTAATCCCCTACGACACTATTTTTTACCTTTTTGTCTTTTAGTCGATATGTTTACTGTCACACCATATACATCCAAAGAATGCAATGCCAACATAAAATGCACAACTGTGACAAACTTTTCAAGAATCCCCAATCCCCCCCCCCCAAGAAGAATTCACATATCCCCATTTAACAATAAACAGAAGGCAATGCTTGAACTACGTGTTCAAAGTATTAAGGAAAGCAGAACGGACCCTGTCTGGAAAAGTCTTTAAGTATGGGGTCCAAAGATTAACAAAAACGTTTCCGGGCTTTCATGCTACCCCCTACAGTAACACATTTCATGGTAAATAATTCGTACATGAGGTTCTTCCATTGCATCAATGTAGGTGGGGTGAGAAGGATCCACTGCAACAAAATACAGTGCTTTGCTATAAGGGCAGCATTTTGCAGAAATGGGCCTGATTTACGGGTGCCTTCGATAATGCCAGTGATGGCATCCAAAATAGACATTTGCGGCAAGGCCATCCAGTTCTGTATTCAAAAAGGTCTACATCTCGGTCCAAAAGGCATGAATGAGAGGGCAATCACAAACAGAATGTTGCTATGAATCATCTGGGTGGCCACATTTAATGCAGATTCCTGTTGTGGGCATATCCATCTTTTTAGCCCGGGAAGGATGTATATATATATACATAACAAAAACTAGCGGGGAAGGGACGACTTCCCTATGAAGAAAGACTAAGGAGGCTAGGGCTTTTCAGATTGGAGAAGAGACGGCTGAGGAGAGACATGATAAAGGTATATAAAATAATGAGTGGAGTGGAACAGTTGGATGTGAAGCATCTGTTCACGCTTTCCAAAAATACTAGGACTAGGGGGCATGCGATGAAACTACCTTGTAGTAAATTTAAAACAAATCGGAGAAAATGTTTCTTCACCCAACGCGCAATTAAACTCTGGAATTCGTTGCCAGAGAATGTGGTGAAGGCGGTTAGCTTGATAGAGTTTAAAAAGGGGTTAGACAGTTTCCTAAAGGACAAGTCCATAAACCGCTACTAAATGGACTTGGGAAAAATCCACAATTCCAGGAATAACATGTATAGAATGTTTGTACGTCTGGGAAGCTTGCCAGGTGCCCTTGACCTGGATTGGCCGCTGTCGTGGACAGGATGCTGGCCTCGATGGACCCTTGGTACTTATAATGCAGTTCCTGCAACTGAATACTACCCGCCAAAAGGGGTCCATCCTTCAAACTCAAAAGTAAACGCTCAAGAGTGTATTCCCCTAAGTTTCCTGTCCAATGAGCAATTATCCTGTTTAGAGGAATGCCCCCCCCCCCCCCCCCGTGGTTTACCTCTTATTTTTAATCTTGTGTTCTCACTCTAATTTTCTTTAGCCTTTACATGTTTGTGCAGCACTGCGTACGCCTTGTAGCGCTATAGAAATGCTAAATAGTAGTAGTAGTAGTCCTGTTTTTAAATCTATTGCCCTTTTTATGATATTGTAAACGGTTTAGATGTTTTAATATGACTTTGCAGTATATCAAAATAAAATTGAATTTGAACAACGTGACTGTGCTTCGGCCACTGGCTGCATCAGGGGTACTATAAATTCCCAAAGTGTTCTCCTTTGTGCAAACCACAAAATAAAATGCATTTAAAACTGCTAGTCCTAAATAAAATGAATAATATCATTGTTTCTCTTTGCATTAGCACATACGTAATCATATTATATCTATGTTATTTGAATATTCTGCCATGCTGTCTACTATAGTATTGTTTGTATTGTACTGACATTTCCAAATTTACTTTATTGCTTGTATTTATGTTTATATTGGCCATTTTTATTATTGTTATGTTGTTAACAAAATTGTAAGTTTTATATGAAACTGTACCTGCTGTATACCACCTTGGGTGAATCTGTTCATAAAGGCGGTTAATGAATTCCAATAGATTAAAAAAAAAAACTAACTAACTAAAGGGCCCTTTTACTAAGCCACATAAGAATCTACGTGCACCCAACGTGCGCCTGAAAAATAATTTTTATTTTCGGACGCGTGCATCTGATGTGTGTCAAGTGGCATTTGGTCAACAGTGAGTTCAGAATCCTTGGGAACCAGGTTTGATTCCCTATGCAGCTGTGTGTGACCCTGGATAACTCATTTAAGTATTGCAATCCTGGGACAGACTGAAGGTCCATCAAGCCCAGCATCCTGTTTCCAACAGTGGCCAACCCAGGTCACAAATACCTGGCAAGATCTCCAAAAAAGTACAAAACATTTTATGCTGCTTATCACAGAAATATTTTCCCCAAGTTCAATTTAATAATGGTCTATGGACTTTTCCTTTAGGAAGCCATTCAAACCTTTTTTAAACTCTGCTAAGCTAACTGCCTTTACCACATTTTCTGACAACAAATTCCAGAGTTGAAATACACTTTGAGTGAAGAAAAATTTTCTCCGATTCGTTTTAAATGCACTACTTTGTAGCTTCATCACATGCCCCCTACTCCTAGTATTTCTGGATAGTGTAAACAGACGCTTCACTTCTATCTGCTCCACTCCACTCATTATTTTATAGACCTCTATCATATCTTCCCTCAGCCGTCTTTTCTCCAAGATGAAGAGCCCCAGCCACTTTAGCCTTTCCTCATAGGGAAATCGTCCCATCCCCTTTATCATTTTTAACGCTCTTCGCTGCACCTTTTCTAATTCCACTATATCTTTTTTGAGATGCGGCGACCAGAATTGAACACAATATTCGAGGTACGGTCGTACCATGGAGCGATACAAAGGCATTATAACATCCTCATTTTTGTTTTTCATTCCTTTCCTAATAATACCTAACATTCTATTTGCTTTCTTAGCCACAGCAGCACACTGAGCAGAAGGTTTCAACATATCATCAATGACAACACCTAGATCCCTTTCTTGGTCTGTGACTCCTAATGTGGAACCTTGCATGATGTAGCTATAATTCAGGTTCCTCTTTCCCACATGAATCACTTTGCACTTGCTCACATTAAACGTCATCTGCCATTTAGACGCCCAATCTCCCTGTCTCATAAGGTCCTCTTGTAATTTTTCACAATCCTCCCGCGATTTAACTACTTTGAATAACTTTGTATCGTCAGCAAATTTAATTACCTCACTAGTAACCTCTATCTCTAGGTCATTTATAAATATGTTAAAAAGCAGCGGTCCCAGCACAGACCCCTAGGGAACCCCACTAACTACCCTTCTCCATTGAGAATACTGACCATTTAACCCTACTCTCTGTGTTCTATCTTTTAACCAGTTTTTAATCCACAATAGAACACTACCTCCTATCCCATGACTCTCCAATTTCCTCTGGAGTCTTTCATGAGGTACTTTGTCAAACGCTTCTGAAAATCCAGATACACAATATTAATCAGCTCCCCTTTATCCCCATGTTTATTCACCCCTTCAAAGAAATGTAATAGATTGGGGAGGCAAGATTTCCCTTCACTAAATCCATGTTGGCTTTGTCTCATTAATCCATGCTTTTGAATATGCTCTGTAATTTTGTTCTTTATAATAGTCTTTACCATTTTGCCTGGCACCGATATAAGACTCACCGGTCTATAATTTCCCAGATCTCCCCTGGAACCTTTTTAAAAAAATCGGTACTACATTAGCCACCCTCCAATCTTCCGGTACCACGCTCAATTTTAAGGATAGATTACATATTACTAATAATAATTCTGCAAGTTCATTTTTCAATTCTATCAGTGCTCTGGGATGAATACCATCTGGTCCAGGTGATTTGCTACTCTTCAGTTTGTCAAATTGTCCCATTACATCCTCTAGGTCTATAGAGATTTCATTCAGTTTCTCCGAATCAGCTTTGAATACCATTTCTGGCACCACTATCTCTCCCAAATCTTCCTCAGTGAAGACTGAAGCAAAGATTACATTTAATCTCTCCGCTACGGCTTTGTCTTCCCTGATCGCCCATTTTACCCCTCGGTCCGACCGATTCTTTTGCCGGCTTCCTGCTTTTAATATACCTAAAAAAAATGTTACTATGTGTTTTTGCCTCCAACACAATCTTTTTTTCAAAGTCCCTCTTTGCCTTCCTTATCAGCGCTTTGCATCTGACTTGGCATTCCTTATGCTGTTTCTTATTATTTTCAGTCGGTTCCTTCTTCCATTTTCTGAAGGATATTTTTTTTTAGCTCTAATAGCTTTCTTCACCTCACTTTTTAACCATGCCGGCTGTCGTTTGGTCTTCCGTCCATAGGCGGTCGGTGGCCCAACTGTTTGGGGAGACTAAAGGGAGTGGGGTTGGGGGTGGAGCTTAAACCCATAATTGTCACCCAGCATCAAGCACCCCTTCCTCCCACCCACCTAGCACCAGGCACCCCTCCCACCCAGAATCAGGCAGGCAGGCACCCCTCCCTCCCACCCACCCACCCAGCATCAAGCACCAGGCACCCCACCCAGCATCAGGCCTGCCTGCCTGCCTTCCTTCCTTCCTCCCTCCCACCCACCCAGCATCAGGCCTTCCTCCTTCCCTCCCTCCCACCGAGCACCAGGTCCAGTTCCTGCCCCCCCTCCGAAATTTAAAACTTGATACCTGCTCGGGGTTAAGGGAAGGCGGCGTTGGCAGCAACACAGCACGTCAGCACCAGTGAAATCAAGGGCGGGACCAGCGCTTGAGAGACAGAATGAAGGGAAGCTGAAGGCGCGCCGAGCCAGCACGCGTTTCACTGGTGCTGACGTGCTGTGTCGCTGCCGACGCCGCCTTCCCTTAACCCCGAGCAGTCAAGTTTTAAATTTCGGAGGGGGGCGGGAGGCAGGCGGCGAAGGTCACAACTGGGCTGGGGAGGTTTAGCCTCCCCAAGCCTCTTATACGGGGCGCCTATGCTTCCGTCCTTCTTTTTTAATATGTGGAATATATTTGGCCTGGGCTTCCAGGATGGTGTTTTTGAACAGCATCCATGCCTGATGTAAATTTTTGACCCTCGCAGCCGCTCCTCTAAGTTTTTTTTTCACCGTTCTTCTCATTTTAATATATCCTTTTTTAAAGTTAAATGTTAATGTACTGGATTTCCTGTGTATACTTACTTCAAAGCTAATGTCAAATTTGATCATATTATGATCCCTGTTATCAAGCGGCCCCAGCACCATTACCTCCTGCACCAGATCATGCACTCTAAGGACTAGGTCTAGAATTTTCCTTCTCTCGTCGGCTCCTGTACCAACTGCTCCGTAAAGCAGTCCTTGATTTCGTCAAGGAATTTTACCGCCCTAGCATGCCCTGATGTTACATTTACCCAGTCAATATCGGGGTAATTGAAATCACCCATTATTATTGTGTTGCCCAGTTTGTTTGCTTCCCTAATTTCCTTTAACATTTCTACATCCGTCTGTTCATCCTGGCCAGGCGGATGGTAGTACACTCCTATCACTATCCTTTTCCCCTTTTATATGGAATTTCAATCCATAGTGATTCCAAGAAGTGTTTTGTTTCCTGTAGAATTTTCAATCTATTTGATTCAAGGCTCCCATTGATATACAATGCTACCCCTCCACCAATTCAATCCACCCTATCACTACGATATAACTTGTACCCCGGTATGACAGTGTCCCACTGGTTATCCTCCTTCCACCAGGTCTCAGAGATGCCTATTATATCTGATTTTTCATTTAGTGCAATATATTCTAACTCTCCCATCTTATTTCTTAGGCTCCTGGAATTCACATATAGACATTTCAAACTATGTTTGTTGTTCCTATTTACATCATGCTCAGTACTTGACAGTATTAATTTGCAATCTTTTGTCTGATTTTTATTTAAAGACACCTGATCTACTATGGTCTCTTTTGCAACCTCACTATCAGGATAGTCTATCTTCCATGTTTTGGTGATATCTTTGAAAGATATTTTATCCCGAACCATGCGCTTTTGAGCGACTGTCAGCCTTCCCCCTCGTTTCTAGTTTAAAACCTGCTCTATCTTCTTTTTAAATGCCGATGCCAGCAGCCTGGTCCCACCCTAGTTAAGATGGAGCCCATCCTTTTGGAATAGGCTCCCCCTTCCCCAGAACGTTGCCCAGTTCCTAACAAATCTAAAACCTTCCTCTCTGCACCATCGTCTCATCCATGCATTGAGACTCCGGAGCTTTGCCTGTCTCTTGGGCCCTGCGCGTGGAACGGGTATCACTTCAGAAAATGCTACCCAACAGGTTCTGGATTTGAGCTTTCTACCTAAGAACCTAAAGTTGGCTTCCAGAACTTCTCTTAGACATATGCAGTGGATATTCCCCCAAGTCCATTTTAATAATGGTCTATGGACTTTTCCTTTAGGAAGCTATCCAAACCTTTTTTTAACCCTGCTAAGCTAACTGCTTTTACTACATTCTCTGGCAATGAATTCCAGAGTTTAATTACACATTGAGTGAAGAAATATTTTCTCCGAATCATTTTAAATTTACTACTTTCTAGCTTCATTGTGTGCTCCCTATTCCTAGTATTTTTGGAAAGAGTAAACAAGCGATTCACATCTACCCGTTCCACTCCACTCATTATTTTATAGAACTCTACCTTATCTCCCCTCAGCCGTTTTCTACAAGCTGAAGAGCCCTAGCTGCTTTAGCCTTTCCTCATAGGGAAGTCATCCCATCCCCTGTTTGTCATCCTTCTCTGTACATTTTCTAATTCCACTTAACCTCCTGTTGCCTCAAGTACAACAGTAGTAAAACGTACTACTTAGATTATGAGTCCACTAGGGACAGATCCAATACCTGTAAAATGACATACTTAAATGAAAGAAAGACTGAATGAATTTAGGTGCCACTTTATAGAACTGCCCTTTAAGTGCTTTCTACAGAGGAGAATGCTTTGCGAATTTAATATACCCCGATAAAGGTGGCGGGTGAAACGCAGTTGTCATGTTTTTATATCAATATTTTGTATGTCATACTCCTTGTGTTGCAACATCTTTGGTCCAGTTCCATATTCAGGCTTTGTTGCAGGAAGAATGCCTCTCTTTGCCCGGGTGCTTACAAAAGACAGGGCTGGCTTGGCAATCTGTACTTGCCACCCAGAGGCAGTTGTGAACTTTCCTTCTGTGCTTTCTGCCTTTTTATTAATTTGCTACAGCTCTCTGCATGCCACTTCCTTGCCTGTTCTTTCAGCCTATAACAGGCAGCACAGCTGGAGCCCACACTCCTGGGTATGGGCCCCATCCTTTCAGAAACAATATAAAGAGGCAAGTGGCATATACCAAACCAACAGGCAGATTGAATGGGTCCATTTTTTTTTTAGTTTTTGGCTCTTTTAGCTTTGTTATCATCTTTTGAATATTTTTTGGGGAAAAGAGTCTTTAAATTGTTACAGAATCTGACTGCTCCATTTTGAATGACAGTATCTTATTTAAATGCCAGTTGCCATGTTTTTGTTGCCTCATAACGGTTTTCACACGAGTCATTACAGCTGAAGTGACTCCTGTTTGAATATTTGTTTTTAAATGTTCTTCTGTGTTTATTCAAATTTTTTCTGTTTTTTTGCAGCAAGGTCTTATGGCCCCTGAAGCAAATTTTTGAAACAACATTGGACTGGACCACATTAGCCTAGTAGTTGAATAAGCAATATAAGCAGTCTTGAATTTCTTTATTGCTCCATTGCAAGATGTCTTTTATTAAAAACATTTCTAAAAAACGTTGATGAATAATCTGCCTGACATTCAGCCCATGGCGGTAAGTGACATCTGAGCCATGGGCTGAACTGGCATTGAGTATCCGAGTCTGAGTGTTCACTCAGAAGTTAAGCAGGCGCCGGCCAATATTTAGACAGGTGCCCAGTTAAATTCACCTTATAGGTTAGAACAGCCCTTTTGCTGTCATAACGTCATGCGGTTACTTAGCTGGTTAGCAGACTGAAAACTGACGCTAACGGGCTAAGCAGGCACTCTGCTGACGATCTACCCCAGCCCACCCCTAACCGGTTACTGGTGATGTTCAGTGGCCCTAACTGGTTAAGTGCTGCTGAATATCATGTGCTGGGTTGCTGAGCGGGGTTTAACTGGGCAGGAGCCTCGCCTGCTCAGTAAAACCCTTTTGAATATAGTGAATGATACATACCTGTAGCAGGTGTTCTCCGAGGACAGCAGGCTGATTGTTCTCACGACTGGGTGACGTCCGCGGCAGCCCCCACCAACCGGAAAAAAGCTTCGCGGGACGGTCGGCACGCAGGGCACGCCCACCGCGCATGCGCGGCCGTCTTCCCGCCCGTGCGCGACCGCTCCCGCCAGTTGAATGACTAGCAAAAGATGAAACACACAACTCCAAAGGGGAGGAGGGAGGGTAGGTGAGAACAATCAGCCTGCTGTCCTCGGAGAACACCTGCTACAGGTATGTATCATTCACTTTCTCCGAGGACAAGCAGGCTGCTTGTTCTCACGACTGGGGTATCCCTAGCTCTCAGGCTCACTCAAAACAAGAACCCAGGTCAATTGAACCTCGCAACGGCGAGGGTACAACAGAAATTGACCTACGAAGAACAACTAACTGAGAGTGCAGCCTGACCAGAATAAATTCGGGTCCTGGAGGGTGGAGTTGGATTTACACCCCAAACAGATTCTGCAGCACCGACTGCCCGAACCAACTGTCGCGTCGGGTATCCTGCTGGAGGCAGTAATGAGATGTGAATGTGTGGACAGATGACCACGTCGCAGCCTTGCAGATCTCTTCAATAGTGTCTGACTTCAAGTGGGCCACCGACGCTGCCATGGCTCTGACACTATGAGCCGTGACATGACCCTCAAGAGTCAGCCCAGCCTGGGCGTAAGTGAAGGAAATGCAATCTGCTAGCCAATTAGAGATGGTGCGTTTCCCGACAACGACCCCTAGCCTGTTAGGGTCGAAAGAAATAAACAATTGGGCGGACTGTCTGTTGGGCTGTGTCCGCTCCAAGTAGAAGGCCAATGCTCTCTTGCAGTCCAATGTGTGCAACTGACGTTCAGCAGGGCGGGTATGCGGCCTGGGGAAGAATGTTGGCAAGACAACTGACTGGTTAAGATGGAACTCCGACACCACCTTCGGCAGGAACTTTGGGTGGGTGCGGAGCACTACTCTGTTGTGATGAAATTTGGTATATGGAGCATGAGCTACCAGGGCTTGAAGCTCACTGACCCTAGGAGCTGAAGTAACTGCCACCAAGAAAATGACCTTCCAGGTCAAGTACTTCAGATGGCAGGTATTCAGTGGCTCAAAAGGAGGTTTCATCAGCTGGGTGAGGACGACGTTGAGATCCCATGACACAGTAGGAGGCTTGATAGGGGGCTTTGACAAAAGCAAGCCTCTCATGAATCGAACGACTAAAGGCTCTCCAGAGATGGCTTTACCTTCCACACGATAATGGTAAGCACTAATCGCACTAAGGTGATTCCTTACTGAGTTGGTCTTGAGGCCAGACTCTGATAAGTGCAGAAGGTATTCAAGCAGGTTCTGTGCAGGGCAAGAACGAGGTTCTAGGGCCTTGCTCTCACACCACACGACAAACCTCCTCCACTTGAAAAAGTAACTCTTTTTAGTGGAATCCTTCCTAGAGGCAAGCAAGACCCGGGAGACACCCTCAGACAGACCCAACGCAGTGAAGTCTACGCCCTCAACATCCAGGCCGTGAGAGCCAGAGACTGAAGGTTGGGGTGCAGCAACGCTCCGTCGTTCTGCGAAATGAGAGTCGGAAAACACTCCAATCTCCACGGTTCTTCTGAGGACAACTCCAGAAGAAGAGGGAACCAGATCTGACGGGGCCAAAAGGGCGCTATCAGAATCATGGTGCCGCGGTCTTGCTTGAGCTTCAGTAAGGTCTTCCCCACCAAAGGTATGGGAGGATAAGCATACAGGAGGCCGGTCCCCCAATGGAGGAGAAAGGCATCCGACGCTAGCCTGCCGTGTGCCTGAAGTCTGGAACAGAACAGAGGCAGCTTGTGGTTGGTCTGAGAGGCGAAAAGGTCCACCGAGGGGGTGCCCCACGCTCGGAAGATCTTGCGTACCACTCTGGTATGGAGCGACCACTCGTGCGGTTGCATGACTCTGCTCAGTCTGTCGGCCAGACTGTTGTTTACGCCTGCCAGGTACGTGGCTTGGAGGAGCATGCCGAACCGACACGCCCAACGCCACATCCCGACGGCCTCCTGACACAGGGGGCGAGATCCGGTGCCCCCCTGCTTGTTGACGTAATACATTGCAACCTGATTGTCTGTCCGAATTTGGATAATTTGGCAGGACAGCCGATCTCTGAAAGCCTTCAGTGCGTTCCAGATCGCTCGGAGCTCCAGGAGGTTGATCTGCAGATCCTTTTCCTGGAGGGACCACAGACCCTGGGTGTGAAGCCCATCGACATGGGCTCCCCACCCCAGGCGAGATGCATCCGTCGTCAGCACTTTCGTGGGCTGCGGGATTTGGAATGGACGTCCCAGGGTCAAATTGGTCCGGATGGTCCACCAGAGCAGTGAAGTGCGGCAACTGGTGGAGAGGCGGATGACATCTTCTAGATTCCCGGTGGCTTGGAACCACTGGGAAGCTAGGGTCCATTGAGCAGATCTCATGTGAAGACGAGCCATGGGAGTCACATGAACTGTGGAGGCCATATGACCCAGAAGTCTCAACATCTGCCGAGCTGTGATCTGCTGAGACGCTCTGGTCTGCGAAGCCAGGGCCAAGAGATTGGTGGCCCTCGCTTCGGGAAGGTAGGCCTGAGCCGTCTGGGTATTCAGCAGCGCTCCTATGAATTCCAGAGACTGAGTTGGCTGGAGATGGGACTTTGGGTAATTTATCACAAACCCCAGCAGCTCCAGAAGTTGGATAGTGCACTGCATGGACCGGAGGGCTCCTGCCTCCGAGGTGTTCTTGACCAACCAATCGTCGAGATATGGGAACACGTGCACTCCCAGCTTGCGTAGGTAGGCCGCTACCACCACGAGGCACTTGGTAAACACTCGTGGGGCAGAGGCGAGCCCAAAGGGCAGCACACAATACTGAAAGTGGCGTGCGCCCAGGCGGAATCTGAGATACTGTCTGTGAGCTGGCAGTATCGGTATGTGAGTATATGCGTCCTTTAAATCCAGGGAACATAGCCAATCGTTTTTCTGAATCATTGGCAGAAGGGTGCCCAAGGAAAGCATCCTGAACTTTTCTTTGACCAGGAATTTGTTCAGGCCTCTCAGGTCTAGGATGGGACGCATCCCCCCTGTTTTCTTTTCCACAAGGAAGTACCTGGAATAGAATCCCTGCCCTTCCTGCCCGGGTGGTACGGGCTCGACCGCATTGTACCTGCTTGTGATGGGAGCTGAAAGACTGAGCTCCCGGAGGGCAATTTGGAGGCAGGGAGGCCAAATTCAGGGCGTATCCACACCGCACAATTTGGAGAACCCACTGGTCGGAGGTTATGAGAGGCCACCTTTGGTGAAAAAATTTTAACCTCCCTCCGACCGGCAGATCGTCCGGTACGGACACTTGTAGGGCGGCTATGTTCCCGTGGATCCAGTCAAAAGCCCGTCCCCGGCTTTTGCTGTGGAGGCGCAGGGGGCTGCTTAGGCGCACGCTGTTGACGAGAACGAGCGCGCTGGGGCTGTCCCTGTGCCTGACGAGGCCTTCGGGCCGGCTGGTTGTACCTACGCTTTGCAAAAGAATAGGGTGCAGCCTGCCGGGCCCGGGAAAAACGTCCACCTGCTGAGGTGGATGCTGAAGGCGCCCGGTGGGAGAGCTTGTCGAGGGCGGTTTCCCGCTGATGCAGTTGGTCCACCATCTGCTCGACCTTCTCACCAAAAATGTTATCCCCCCGGCAAGGGACGTCGGCCAGTCTCTGCTGGGTGCGGTTGTCCAGGTCAGAGGCACGCAGCCATGAGAGCCTGCGCATCACTATACCTTGGGCCGCAGCACGAGATGCCACGTCACAGGTGTCAAAAATACCCCTGGACAGGAACTTTCTGCACGCCTTCAGCTGCCTGACCACCTCCTGATAAGGCCTGGACTGCTCCGGCGGGAGCTTATCGACCAGGTCCGCCAGCTGTTGCACATTGGTCCGCATGTGGATGCTCATATAGAGCAGGTATGACTGGATGCGGGTCACGAGCATGGAGGATTGGTAGGCCTTCCTCCCAAACGAGTCCAGAGTGCGAGACTCCCGCCCCGGGGGCGCCGAGGCGGTATCCCTCGAACTCCGTGCCCTCTTGAGAGCAGAATCCACGACCGCAGAGTCATGGGGCAATTGTGGCCGCATTAACTCTGGGTCGGAGTGGATCCTGTACTGGGACTCTGCTTTCTTGGGAATGGTGGGGTTAGTTAACGGTCGCACCCAGTTCCGAAGCAGTGTCTCCTTGAGGACATTGTGCAGCGGCACCGTGGAGGACTCTCTAGGTGGTGATGGATAGTCGAGGACCTCGAGCATCTCGGCCCTCGGCTCTTCCACAGAGACCACGGGAAAGGGAATGCTAATAGACATATCCCGCACAAAGGAGGCAAAGGAGAGACTCTCGGGAGGTGAGAGTTTCCTCTCCGGTGAAGGAGTGGGGTCCGAGGGAAGGCCCGTAGACTCCTCTGAGGAGAAATATCTAGGGTCCTCCTCTTCCCCCCACGAGTCCTCATCCTCGGTGTCGGACATAAGCTCATGTAGCTGAGTCCTGAACCGGGCCCGGCTCGACGTCGAGGCACCAGGGTCTCGGTGTCGTCGAGCGGTGGACTCCCAGACCGGCGGGGACGGAGCTCCCTCCATCGACATCGACGGGGACTCCACCTGCGTGGCGGTCGAGACCGGCACCGCAAGCGGCGGCGGTGTCGACTGCCCTGGCGCCGGGCTAGAGCTCGCCGGCGCCACAGTCATCGGCGCCGAGGGCGCAAGCACCCCCGGCGCCGGCACAGCCTGGCGCATCAGCCCTTCCAGGATCCCCGGAAGGATGGCTCTGAGGCACTCGTCCAGGCCCGCTGCCGGGAAAGGCGGTGGGGCCGGTAGGGGTGTCGGTGCCAGAATCTGGTGGGAGCCAGGAGACGACACCGAGGTGCCGGGACCCTGTTGCGTCGGCACCTCTATCACCGACGGGGATCTCTCCTCTCGATGGAGACGCTTCGGCGTCGACTCCTCTCCGATGTGCATCGAGGGCGACCGGTGACGGCGCTTCTTATCCTTCTTCCGATGCCCGTCACCGGCGCCGGGAGGCATGGAGGAGGAGGATGACGATCCCCCTCGGTCTCGAGGAACCGGGTCAGACAGGGTTCGGTCCCGTGGGCCATGGGCTGAGGGAGTGACCGGGGCCGACTGCCCACGCGGCCTCTCACCTCTACCCTCACCAGAGGACCGGCGGGCCGACGGGACCTGTTCTCCTGGGGTCGATGCCATCGGTGCCGATGTCTCGGGCATCGATACCGGTACCGAAGGACCGGGCGTCGATACCGATGCCGTCGAGGTCGAGGGGCCGGCGCAAGTTCCAAAAATACGGTCCCGTTGAACTTGCCTCGCAACCTGAGTCCGTTTCCGGAGACCGAGACACAGGGGACACGACTTGAAATTGTGCTCCGGCCCGAGGCACTGGAGGCACCAAGCGTGGGTGTCGGTCTGCGAGATGGGCCGGCCGCACCGACCACACTTTTTAAATCCACTCGGGACCTTCGAGGACATCGACGGAAAAATCGCGTCGGCGAAATTAAAGTCGTCGATGGTGGCGGAAATCACACCTCGAAAATGAAAAACGACCATGCGGCCACTAGGCCGCAACGCAACGTCCCCGCTGGAAGCGAGGGAAAATGGGAGCGCGTGCTCCTTTTTTTTTTTTTTTTTAAAGAAAAGAAAAGTGGAGCGCGCGGCAATTAAATAAAAGAAAATAAAAGAAGAAGTTCGCGTAAACGCGACGGTTTTTCCGGGGCTGAAACAGAGAGAGCGGCACAGGCACGACTCTCTCCAGGCGCGGAAAAAAAGGAACTGGCGGGAGCGGTCGCGCACGGGCGGGAAGACGGCCGCGCATGCGCGGTGGGCGTGCCCTGCGTGCCGACCGTCCCGCGAAGCTTTTTTCCGGTTGGTGGGGGCTGCCGCGGACGTCACCCAGTCGTAAGAACAAGCAGCCTGCTTGTCCTCGGAGAATGAGCAGAATATGAATAAGGTTTTTATGCCAGTGATAGAGACCAGCAAGGTGAGCTGCATTTGCACTACTGGGTCCTAAGGCAGTGGTTCCCAAACTTTCTTGGGTCACGGCACTCTTAGGCTACACATTTCCTCTCAAGTCTCCCCTCCCCCGCCACCGCTGCCAATGGTATTATTACCTTTGTTGGTGGGGATGCCCAAGCCCCACCAGCTGAAGAGGTCCACTGCCCGAGGCCCAAGCTCCACAGCAAATCAGTGGCGTGCTTCAGCCACTGACACCAGAATTCCCACATATGCCCTCCTTCTCTCCCCTCTTTCCATCCAGTGTCCACCCTCTTCTCCCCCTTCCATTCAGCCTCTGCCTTTCTTCTCTTCCCCCTCCATCCAGCCTCTGCCCACCTTCTCTCCCCCTTCCATCCAGCTTCTGCCTACCTTCTCGCCTCTATCCATACAGCCTCTGCCCACCTTCTCTCCCCCTCCATCCAGCCTCTACCCCCTTCCACCTAGCCTCTGCCCTCTTTCTCTCCCCTCTTCCATTCAGCCTAAGCCACCTGTTTCCCCCCCGCAACCCAGCATCTGCCTCCTCTATCCCCTCACCCACACCCCCCCCCCCCCCATGCTGCTTCTCTAGACCAGCAGCAGCGGCAAAGCAAGCTATAGCCACCATGAAGCAAGACTCTTCATTTGCGCAGCTGCCGGTGGTACTCCAAAACAGGACGTGACATCCAAGGGACAGGACCGTCAGCTGTGCGTATGGACAGCCCGGCTCTGTAGTGGCTGCAGCGTGTTTTGCCACTACTGCTGCTTATCTAGAGAAGCAGCAGCAGCACTGACTTGGGTGGCAGTGGGATGGAGGTGGGGAAAATATGCTGCAGCACACCTGCAAGTTTGCTGCGGTTCCCTGGGGTGCCGAGGCAGCACAGAGTTGGGAACCGCTGTCCTAAGGCTTTTCCTCCCCCGTCCTCTCTGCCACTGGTCCATTTTGCCACCCAAGAAGCCCCTGAAATTATGAAAGCAACAGAAGGGAGGAACTGGCCATCTGTAATTTCCATACTGAGACCAGCTTGCATAGCACAAATCAACAGCCTACAATCGCTTGTGACTCATTCCGGGAACAATATTTAAGTTAATCACCAGTAATAATATTAATATTTATAAGAGCCATTTGTGCAGCTGTGGACTGTGCAGCAGTAACGTAGCAATGCAGTCGCTCTCGGTGAGAGCTCGACATTAAACTGCTACAGCAGGCTCTTATAATCAGCCTTCAGCTTTAATCCAAACATTCTGATTTAGGAGTTTCTACTGCTACTTGAGTTATGGGCGCACACAAAAGCAGGCAATGCTTATTGAGAGGGGATCTCTTGCTAGGAGCTGGGGGGGGGGTAATCTTGAGAGGCAAGTTCTAATCCCATCTGTCATCAACTGTGGGGGAACACCGGCAAGTCACTTTACATAAATCTTAAATGTTAGTTAAATGCAATACATAGAACTAAAACAAAACTGTGGAGAATAAGGTGATACCTTTTTATTGGACTAACAATACATTTTTTGACAAGCTTTCGAAGGCAGAACCTTCTTCAGGTTGGATATGATAAAAAGATGACCAATATTAAAACATTTATATGCATTCCGACAGTCTCGAGGGAAAGGTAGGGGTGGGAGGGAGAGGAGTGGGAAACGTGGAGGGGTAATCAGAACATGATAAAGCTGTATAACTTTATGGTTTGCAATGTGATAGGAAACCTAGATCCTTGTTAAGTCCTGTCAGGTGGGTGTCAAATATTTCACCACCCTAATTTCAAAGGTCTTACGTTCCCGGATTTTTAAAAAGTTATCTCGTAATATTCTGACCATAATGTCATTGAGGCAGTGTCCAGGTTCTGTTTCTCACTCCAACCTCCCCCGCCCTTACATTTTCCTTGAGATACTGGCCATGCCAACTTTATCCACTTACTTAAGCGGTTAGCGGACTGAACGTCACCGCTAACCAGTTAAGTTGTGGCTCTGCCCATGGTCTGCCCTTTGGCTAGTTGGTTTGCAAATGGCTGGTCAGAGCCAATATTCAGCAGCACTACCCGAAGATCAGTAGCCGACCAGCTCAGCAGGGCTTAACCGGGCAGGAGCCTCTTCTGCCTGGTTAAACCCCTTTGAATATCACGCCCATAATGTTCCCTAAAGTCTCCAGCACCCTAAGAAATGACCTTCAAGCCAAGGAGAAAGTGAAAGAGATCACTGTGTGATTTACTTACAGCCAATGAGCATGACACAGATGGAGAAGATTTTCTCTGAGTTGGTGTTGGGGGACACATTTCCGAAACCCACGCTAGTGAGGCTGCTGAAAGTGAAGTACAGGGCCGTCACATACTTGTCCTGGATGGAAGGTCCAGATCTACCAGTACTGTTGTAAGGCTTTCCAATCTGGCTCCCAAGAGTGTAAAGCCAGCCGATCTTGTGAGCATTGCCCATGGAGCACTCCATGTTGCCAATGGCGTACCAAATGCAAGCCAGCCAATGGGCAATGAGAGCAAAAGTACACATCAGCAGAAAGAGCACGGCAGCACCATATTCTGAGTAACGGTCCAGCTTACGGGCCACTCGCACCAAGCGCAGGAGGCGGGCTGTCTTCAGCAGTCCAATCAGAGTCGTAGTCTGGGAGAGTAAAAATGTATAATACAAACAGATAAATTAAAATGTGAAGGATTCTCAGAAAAACAGAGAAAAAAGGAAAGCAAAGACAAGAAAATGGAGACAGCATTAGCAAGCACAGAAAAGGGCTCCAAGAGGCAAGTTCAAAGCTGACTTAAAAGGACTATTCTGTTGTAGGACAAGCTTAGGATTTTGGTCTTAATTCTAATTTGGTCCTTGGTCTAGAGATGAACTTAGTCTCTTAAATTAATTTTGCCTCCCATTTTCTAGTTGAATCTACTGCATAAATTTGTCATCCACACTGCTGTTTCTTCTCTTAAATTGCTAGTTTGTTCATAGATTCCTAACCTTTTCCTATCTTAATTAATTGACCCTTCCTCTCCTGCTACTCAAATAATTGGCACCCCTGGTCTGCTGACTTTAGATTTCTCTAACTTTTTTGTTTTGTATAATCCTAACATAATTCTATATGCATTGGTTACAGGTGTTATCCAAATAAATGCAAAATTAAATGTATTTCAGTACCACATAAGACTGCAGTTCAGGCTGTGACTTTCAACAACAATGGACTTTCACCATAACAAAAGAGGACCACCGTCAACCAAAGGGAGTGATAAATTCAGATTTCAAATCTATTATCTGTTGGTTTATACATGCTGCTTCATCAATGGGCTTCCACCGTCATGTCACTCCTTCAAGATATAAGGCTGAAATTCATTTGCATACTTGTTCCTGGGCTTCCATTTATTTCATATAAACCTAATCCTGTGGGGAAAGTCTTCTTCAGAGGTGAGAATGAAAGAGTCTCCATTTATCACTGTTGAACATTACCACATTAGAACTATCAAGCCCCTAGGCGTGAATATCTCCAGTGTTACCACTTAGGAGAAAAATGCAGGGGACCATTCTAGTTTTAGCATAAGAAAGCATCCCCCACATCAGTTAGATTTTTCATTCACTTCAGGCAACTCTTTCTGGTTGGTCTCTCATTCCTCTTCATAAATTCAGCATATCCTCATTTTCAAGCGGTCATTTTTTTTTTTTTCTTTTTTTGCAGCCACTCCTGTGCTGTGACAGCTAAGCAAATTTTCCTTTTGTATCTGACAAAAACGCTGAACCATGAAATCATTCCTCGAGGCCTACATCCATTCCACATAGCAGACCGGACAGCAAAGGCAACCTTGGCATTTGTTCCCTTCCCCAGGGACCGGAGGGTCATCTGCAGTGTAATTAGGTTTAAAGAGCTAGAAGACTTATCCACATTCTAGAACATGCTATTTCTGCCCCATCACTTTCTCTGCTGCAGCTAAGGAAAAGCAAAGAGCATCTAGAGACTGAAGAGGAAAATGCTCAGATTAAAGTAAACAGCACAAGAAAGACATGAAGGAAATAGAGCATAAACTGAAATTAAAACTACTGTGCAGTAAAAATGCCTCCCCACCCGCCCTGGCAATTATCCATTGGACAACCCTACGTCCCTCCCAGCTCATGGCAAGAATTTGAGGTTTACGAAAATATGTCTATGAAGGGTTTTGGACTCCCCTGCTAACAATGTGTCTGGGCCCACCTGCGTACCCAAGGCACTTCCCTTTCTCCCTAACATTGTGTGGGCGTCAGAGGACTGTGGATGCAACACAGCAACAATACATTGCCAGCGGCAACCGATACCAATGAGCTATTAATGCACTAGCAAGGAGATGGCCTTGTACTGCCAACAGGTGACATCAAAGTAGAGTGACGATGATGTAATGATTCACCAGTAAGGGGAAATAAGGACTTTTTAGACAAAAGTTATTTACATCATATTAATGCTCATTAGATAGTCTTAGTAACACGTTGGTGTTAGCTACTGGCAAAGTAGTTTTAGCTCAGTCGGGTATGCAACTGCCATGCAAACCACTGTCTACCAGAAGTCAATCAGTAACACTTACTATGGGCAACTTTTTTTTCTAATTGACCTGCTCACACACTGACTGCTCAAGATCACTGAAGCACCAAGAAATAAAACCCTCATTAGATCCTAGATCTGATTTGGACTTGGGAAAGATGCAACTACATGCAAAAAGCTTATCTTTCTTTTTGCCCATCTAAGTCTAAACTTATTCGGACAATAATGGAAAACCCTTGTGTCTCTGGGGCTTCTGGATGAACTCACTGAGTCAGTAATGGAGCATCCCTGTGTCTCTGGCACCTCTGGATGAACTCGCTGGTAATGGAAGATCCCTGTGTTTCTCCTGTCTTAGGTTGAACTCACTTTGACAGTAATGGAATATCCTTGTATCACTGGAGCCTACAGAGGAACTCACTGGGTCAGTAATGGAACATCCCTGTGTCTCTGGCACCTCTGGATGAGCACTCTGGGACAGTAATAGAAGATCCCTATGTCTCTCCTGCATCAGGTTGAACTCACTGAGATAATAATGGAAAACCACTGTGTTTCTGGGGCCTCTGGATGAACTCACTGGGACAATAATGGAACATCCCTGTGCCTCTTGGGCCTCCAGATGAACTCAGTGGGGCAGTAATGGAACATCCCTGTGTCTCTAGAACCTCTGGATTAACTCATTGGGGCATAATGAATCATCCTTATGTCTCTGGAGTCTGTGTTTGTACTCACTAGGACAGTAATAGAACATCCTTGTATCTCTCCAGCCTCAGGCTGAACTCACTAGGATAGTAATGAAACATCCCTAAGACTGTAGGGCTTCTGGAAGGACTCACTGGGATAATAACGGAATATCCCTCTGTCTCTGGGGTACAGGCCGTCCGAAACCAGTGGTTTTGGTTCTGGCCCAAACCAAATCTGTGGCCAAAATCAACAGCTCGATTTCAGATGGAACCAAAGCCTAAAGATTGTGCCTTCCCTCTCCCCCCCCCCACTCCCTGACGGAGAACGGATCCCTGCGGGCTGCCGCCATTGCCCACGGAATCCCTTGAGCATCAGTAGGCCCTCCTCAGGCCAAACTTAACAAGCCCTGGTGGTCTAGTGCCCTCTTTGGGGGCAGGAAAGAAACCCCACTCTTTCCTGTCCACTGCTCTGCCTATTGCCAATGCCACCACTTTAAAATGACTGCCAAGACTTCCCATGGCAGTGCTGCAAGACTGCTGTGGGAGGTCCCAGCAGCCATATTGAGATTGGCACCAGCTATGGCTGCCAGGATCTCCTACAGCAGCCTTGTAAGGCTATCACAGGAAATCTCGGCAGCCATTTTAAAGTGGTGGCGGCAATGGGTAGGAAAGAGTGGGGTTCTTTCCTGCTCCTGAAGAGGTCACTAGACCACCAGAGCTTAAGGTAGGCCTGGGAAGGGCCTACTCATGCTTGGGGTGGCAGCACCACTTGGGAAGAAGGAATTGGGGTGGGGGGGGGGGGGGGGGGGGGAAGCGGGCAAACCCGGATTTCGGTCGGTTTCAGTACCAAATCTGATACTGAAACCAAAATTAGGTCAGCCTCTACTCTGGGGCTTGTGGATGAACTTACTGGGATAATAATGTAACATTCTTATGTCTCTGTGCTCTGGATCAACTCACTGAGACAGTAATAGAACATCCCTAGTCTTTCCTGCCTAAGGTTGAACTCACTGGAACAGTAATGGAACATCCCCGTGTCTCTCCTGCCCTAGGCTAAATTACTATTATAGAGCTAAACTATCATAGGCCACAGAGCATCTGTGTTGGAACCAGCAGGCTACAATCCTCCACAACCCACCTATCTTTGGTGCCAGCAGGCAGTTGCCAGATCTGTCCAACAAGGCCATGAGGTCCTAAAACAGCTGGATGTTAGGGCAACAGCTGGACTAGTTTTGTTAGGTTATTACAAACCATGGTAAAAAAGGGGTGAAGGAATGGATGAGCCAAATACTAATAATAAATTTGAACAGGTGTTGGATTTAAAAAAAAAATGGAATCTTGTTTATTTGCATACCTGTTTATACAGCACGGTAGAAATTTAATTGGTAAAGCAACAAAATGGATTTGGATAGAAGCAATATCCTACAAGTGATCAAACTTCTAAGACGGATATATGCACTAGGTCCTCCTTAGAAGCCTGGATGCAATAACTGGACAGACTGGATGAACCAATTTTAATTGATCTATCATCGTGTACTATATTACTAAGCAAATAATGCAGAATTTCCATCTCATTTGCTTTCATCTCCAAATTAATTTACTGGGCTTTGTCCTCTCCCACATCAGGCTTAACTCATTGGGCTATTATTAGTTTAGTTTATGTGTATTTGCTATACCACCTTTGCTAACTAGGCAGATCAAAACGGTTAACATACTAAAAAAGAAACTAGTAAGGAACTACAAAACTCATATGGAAAAGCAAGAACCACTCCTACAGGCCAAGATACTTCACATGTAAATCAGGGGAGGAGGGGGGGGCAACCAGAATTTAAATTGTGGAGGGGTCAGTACTCCAGTGACAGATGACTATAGTCCATTAACGAGAGTCAAAAGCTAAATTAAACAGCCAAGTCTTCAAGGTGGATTTAAATTATTTAAAGGATGCTTCGGCCTGGATTTCTAATGGAAGTGAGTTCCAGGTGGAAGGGGCTGCAAAGAAAAAAGCATAGTGGCGGGTTGATTCCAGGCGAGCCTGTTTAAGACCTGGGAGCACTAACCAGTGATCATTTATAGAGCAGAGAGAACAGGCTGGAGACTAAGGAATGATAAGAATTGAAAGATAGAGGGGGAGGTCCAACTGAAAAGCCTTAAAGGTGAGTGTTAGAAGTTTAAACATGATTCTCTGTTCTACGGGAAGCCAGTGATAGGACTTTAATAGACAGGAGGTGTGCTTATAGCAGCGAGTATGACAAAGGAATCTAACTGCAGTATTTTATAAAGTTTGCAACTTTTTCAGCTGAAAGCGGGGGCAACCTAAATATACTACCATGCAATAATCAAGTCTGGTGTTGAGAAGTGACAAAATAAGTGAATGGAAAGAGTGAGGATTGAAATAACGACGTACTGAATGTGAATGTCTGAGAAGGGAATCAAGAGTTACACACAAATAGCGAAGAGTCGACTGGCTAGATATCAGTTCCAGAAGTTTGTGTGTAACTCTTGATTCCCATCTCTCCTTTAACCCCCACATATCGGCTGTTTACAAAACTGTTATTTCCCTTCTCAGACATTCACATTCAGTACGTCGTTATTTCAATCCTCACTCTTTCTATTAGATTGTAAGCTCTTTGAGCAGGGACTGTCTTTCTTCTATGTTTGTGCAGCGCTGCGTACGCCTTGTAGCGCTATAGAAATGCTAAATAGTAGTAGTAGTAGTAGGAATAGGCAGGCCCCCTGAAAACCAACAGGCTATAGTTTTTTGTGCATTCAGGTTTATGGTCCCATCTCCTCTCACCTTAAGCCAAACTCACTGCCGCCCATCCACGACCTTTTTATCTCTCGTACTCTCCATCTGCTTGCCCTAACTGACACTTGGCTTTACCCTGAAGACTCTGCTTCAGCTGCAGACCTGTGTCATGGAGGTTACCTTTGCTCCCATACTCCTCACCCGGTTGGACGCAGAGGAGGTGTAGTGCTACTACTCTCACCCTCTTGTAGATTTCAACCTCTTCTTCCACCTCAGTCTCACTGCTTTTCTTCCTTCAAAGTCCACTCCATCAGTCTATTCACTCCTCTACCTTTCCGAGTAGCAGTCATTTATCAACCCCCTGAGAAGTCTCTTTCTTCCTTTTTCACTGACTCTTGGCTTTCCTTCTTTCTTGAATCTTCATCTCCTTCTCTCATTCTTGGGGATTTTAACATTCATGCTAATGATCCCTTTGACTCGTATGCTTCTCAGTTTCTCGCTTCAACATCCTCTTTCAATCTTCAGCTGCACTCCACTATCCCTACTCACCAGAATGGCCACTGTTTTGATCTTATCTTCTCCAACTGCTCTTTCTCCAGTTTCTTCGCCTCAGTTCTTCTCCTCTCTGACTGATAACTTTCACACCCTCCTCCCCAGTCCCATCCAATCTCCACCACTACATTTAGGAATCTTTAAGCTATTGACTCTTTGACTCTAATCTCCAGTGTTTCAAACCTCTTCTTAACCACTATGTCATCCAAGTCAGTCAATGTGGCTGTCTCTTCCTATAATACTATTCTCTCCTCTGTTCTGGATACTCTCGCATCTCGCATTCCCCGTTCTGTAAGGTGTACCAAACCCCAGCTTTGGCTGACCTCTAGAATCTGCTACCTACATTCCTGTGCTCAATCTGCTGAACACCTTTGGTTAAAATCCCGTTCTCATGCTGACTTCATACATTTCAAATTCTTGCTGACCTCCTTCCAGTCTGCTCTTTCACTTGCCAAACAGGACTATTACATCCAGTTGACAAACTCTCTTGGCTCAAACCTTTCACCTCCAAACCCCCCACCCTCCACTTTCTCCCCAGACTCTGGCTGAGTACTTTCATGATAAGGTTCACAAAATTAACCTTGAGTTCTCAACCAAGTCACCTCTATCTCCCCTTCCACCAATCCATTCTCTCAACCCTCCTTCAACCCCTGCCTCCTTTTCTTATTTTTCTTAAATCACTGAAGAGGAAACTGTACATTTTCTTTCCTTCTGCAAACTACCTGTTCCCCCGATCCTATTCCCATCCATCTACTTAGCACTCTCTCTCCTACTGACATCCCTTCTATCTGTCTTATCCTCAATCTTTCACTTTCCAAAGCAAGTGTTGCTGATGCCTTCAAGCATGCCCTAGTTATACCACTCCTCAAAAAAAAATCTTCATTGGACCCTACCTGCCCTTCCAGATATTGCCTTATCTCCTCCTCCCTTTCCTATCCAAGTTACTTGAACATGCCATTGTTTTGACTTTCTTTCATCTCAAGCTATTCTTGACCCACTTCAATATGGCTTTCGCCTTCTTCACTCAACTGAAACAGCACTTGCTAAAGTCTCAAATGACCTGTTCCTGGACAGATCCAAAGGTCTCTATTCTATCCTCATCCTTCTCAATCTATCTGCTGCTTTTGACACTGTTGATCGCCGCCTACTCCTTGATGTGCTGTCCTGACTTGGATTTCAGAGCTCTGTTCTTTCCTGGTTTTTTTCTTATCTCTCCGATCACATTTTTAGTGTATGGTGGATCCTCCTCTGCTTCTATCCCACTATCAGTTGTTGTACTTCAGGGCTGTCTTGGAACCTCTCCTTTTCTCCATCTATACTTCTTCTCTTGGTGCTCTGATCTCATCCCATGGTTTTCAGTATCATCTTTATGCTGATGACTCCCAGATCTACTTCTCCACACCAGAAATTTCAGCAGGAATCCACCTGCCTGTTTGACATTGCTGCCTGGATGTCTCACCACCATCTGAAACTAAACATGACCAAAACTGAGCTTCTTATCTTTCCTCCTAAGCCTACCTCTCCTCTTCCCCCATTTTCTGGCTCTGTGGATAACACTCTAATCCTCCCTGTCTCATCAGCTCAATCCTGGGGTCATCTTTGACTCCTCCCTCTCTTTCTCTGTACATATCCAACAGACTGCTAAAACCTGTGGTTTCTTTTCTATAATATCAACAAAATTCATCCCTTCCTTTCTGAGCACACTGCCAAAATCCTTATCCACACTCTTATCACTTCTTGATTAGACTACTGCAACTGGCTTCTCACAGGTTTCCCACTAAGCCACCTCTCTTCCCTTCAATCTGTTCAAAATTCTGCTGCATGGCTTGTATTCCGTCAGTCTCGTTATGCTCATATTAAACCTCTCCTCAAGTCACTTCATTGGATCCTCATCTGTTTCTGAAAAACAGTTAAAACTCCTCTTCTTGACTTACAAGTGCATTCCCTCTGCAGCTCCTCAGTACCTCTCCACTCTTATCTCTCCCTACAATCCTCTCCGGGAACTCCGTTCATTGGGTAAATCTCTCTTATCTGTACCCTTCTCATCCGCTGCCCACTCCAGACTCCATTCTTTTTATCTTGCTGCACTATGCGCCTGGAATAAACTTCCTGAGTCAGCACATCAAGTTCCATCTCTGGCTGTCCTCAAATCTAAGCTAAAAGCCCACATTTTTGAGGCTGCTTTTAACTCCTAATCCCTACTTGTTCAGTACCCATGTCTGTTTTATCATTCCTTTATGTATCCTGTTTGACTGTCCTGATTAGATTGTAAGCTCTGTCGAGCAGGGATTGTCTCTTCATGTTCAAGTGTACAGTGCTGTGTACATCTAGCAGTACTATAGAAATGATAAGCAGTAGTAGAAGCATCGTCATCTTCCTCCCACCTCAAGCTGAACTCGCTGAGCCAGTAATGGAACATTCCCATCTCCTACCTCAGGTTGAACTCACTGGGCCAATAATGGAACATTCCTGTCTTCCTCCCAACTTACTGGCCAATAACAGAAAATACCTTACACTGCCTAGACACACTCATTTGGCAAAGGCAGTATAGTAAGTTTTAATAAACTAAACTCCTATCTCACACTGTCCTCACTGGGTCAATAATGGAACCTCTCTGTTTTCCTTTCTCATCAGATTGGATTCATGGGGCTAAAGAATATCCCTGTCTCCTCCCATCTCAGGTTGGATTCACTGGACCAAACATTGAACACTGCCATCTCCCTCCAATCATAGACTGGACTCAGTGCACTAAGAAACATCCCTGTCTTCCTTTTACTTCAGGCCGGACTCAATGGGATGATGAAACACCTTTCCAGATGGGATGTGAATCCATGAAATGCCCATACCTGAGGACAGTCTCATCCATATTCCTCTTCCTAACTCAGTGTTGGCTTTCAGCTCCTTAGAATTACCTATATATCATTCCTCTGTCCCCTCCTGCTGTTTCTTAGACCTCAGGCACCAACTAAAAATGAGTATGGCTAGGGAGCAGATGGCCCCCTACCCTATGAAATATGAATCTACTACAATTCATCCATCAAAATCTCCACCTGTCTCTAAATAGATGTACTTTAAGAACCATTTGCTCTGCAAATAATTGCTCCATTTAATCTGTACTATCGGACAGCTGAGAAACACAGCATTTTAATATCCTCTCAGGGGTTCAGTTCTATAAAACATTAGCTAGAAGCCAGCAAAAATGTGTTTGTTCTAAAAATGAATTGTCAGCAAAATCCAGTTGCTGTCAAAATAAAATAATAAAAGAAAAACCTGTACATGAATTAGTGAAGGGAAACAAGGCTGCAACATCCCTACAGCCAGAAATTACTTTTAAATTGGCTCTAATAGGACAAATCTACTGGAAATATAAACTTAAGCAAAAATATCCAATAAATCTAGGGGATTATTGAAGGGCATGTTTTACTTTTGTTCAGCTCTCTGGTCTGGACAGACAAATGGAAAATAAAAATGATTTTCAGGTGTGCTTAAGAAACCTCACAGACTTTCTGAGAAGTTCCGAGAGAAGAGGACATTTCTCTGGTAAGTGAACACTATTTTGATTTGTGCTTTGGGAACTTAAAGATTGGGGTTTAAAGGTGGAATTGTAGGTTGATGACAGGCAAAATAAAAATATAAAAAGCAAATTTTAACAACTAATCTCCATAGTCTTTTCCACTTAAGTTCAGATAGAATCTAGCAGGCACTGCAGGATCTAGTTTAGTATTAAGGGGGAATAAAAAGAGAGAGAGGGAAAAGGGACTTGATATACCGCCTTTCTGAGGTTTTTGCAACTACATTCAAAGTGGTTTACATATATTTAGGTACTTATTTTGTATCAGGGGCAATGGAGGGTTAAGTGACTTGCCCAGAGTCACAATGAGCAGCAGTGCGAATTGAACTCAGTTCCCTAGGATCAAAGTCCACTGTACTAACCACTGGCTACTCCTCTAAGGGGGGAATAAAAAGAGAGAGAGAGAGAGAGAGAAAAGCAAGCATTATTAACTAGTTGCCGTGGAGGGGCATAATCGAAAGGGACGCCCAAGTTTTCCTGAGGACGTCTTTGCAGGACGTCCTGGCGAAGGGGCGGGGAAACCTGTATTATCGAAACAAGATGGACGTCCATCTTTCATTTCGATAATACGGTCAGGGACGCCCAAATCCTGAAATTAAGGTCGACCTTAGAGATGTGCATCCTTAGACTTGGTCATTTCTGATTTTTGGCGATAATGGAAACCGAGGACGCCCATCTCAGAAATGACCAAATTCAAGCCATATGGTCGTGGGAGGAGCCAGCATTCGTAGTGCACTGGTCCCCCTGACATGCCAGGACATCAACCGGGCACTCTAGTGGACTTCACAAATTGCTCTCATGTGCATAGCACCCTTACCTTGTGTGCTGAGCCCCCCAACCCCCCCCCCCCAAAACCCACTACCCACAACTGTACACCAGTACCATAGCCCTTATGGGTGAAGGGGGGCAACTAGATGTGGGTACAGTGGGTTTGTGGTGGGTTTTGAAGGGCTCATATTTACCACCACAAGTGTAACAGGTGGGGGGGGGGGGGGGGGCTGGGTCCGCCTGCCTGATGTGCACTGCACCCACTAAAACTGTTCCAGGGACCTGCATACTGCTGTCATGGAGCTGGGTATGATATTTGAGGCTAGCATAGAGGCTGGAAAAAATATTTTAACAAATTCTTTTGAGGGTGGGAGGGGGTTAGTGACCACTGGGAGAGCAAAGGGAGGTCATCTCCGATTCACTCCGGTGGTCATCTGGTCATTTAGGGCACATTTGTGTGGCTTGGTCATAAGAAAAAAGGGACCAGGTAAAGGGGACTTGATATACTGCCTTTCTGAGGTTTCTGCAACTACATTCAAAGTGGTTTACATATATTCAGGTACTTATTTTGTACCAGGGGCAATGGAGGGTTAAGTGACTTGCCCAGAGTCACAATGAGCTGCAGTGGGAATTGAACTCAATTTCATGTATTAAAACAACAAAGACACACAGCATCTGACTTAAACCAAAGGCAATTCTAGTATTAAAGATTGTCAATACCGGAGTGGAGGAGTGGCCTAGTGGTTAGTGGTCTTGAAATCCAGAGGTGTCTGGTTCAAATCCCACTGCTGCTCCTTGTGATCTTGGGCAAGCCACTTAACCCTCCATTGCCTCAGGTACAAACTTAGATTCTGAGCCCTCCTGGGACAGAGAAATACCCAGTGCACCTGAATGTAACTCACCTTGAGCTACTACTGAAAAAGGTGTGAGCAAAAAATCCAAATAAATAAATAAATACATTTTTACTAAATCAGCTGCTGGTTTTAGATTGGTTCTACCCTATCTTTGCCTTTTTATCTCATTTTAGGCCCCACAAAGGGATGCCCTTAGCACCAATTCTATAATGGCTTAAAGGCAACGCATAAGCCATTACATCAGTGTGCCAAAAAGTAGGTGCACCCTCTTACAACAGGGAAATGGTTGGCATAAATGGGCAAGTCTAAATGTGCCATGTAACAAGCTCAGCTGGTAGTATTCTATTTGTGCTGTTGTTTGGCGACACACCTATGACATGCCTATGCTTCAGTCCTCCTGATGGTTGTGTGCTAAGCAACTGAGGTGCACTCTTTAGGGAATAGTGTCTGGGACTTACATGTATAACTGCCAATTACTGACACCAATTATGTGTATAAGTACTATTATTCTATAAACTAGGTGCACTAGTAGAGACTAAATTTAGGTACCAACTTATAGAAATGCCTCTCACACCTGCAGCCTTCTGGTTCCACACTGAGGATGATCCATTGAGCTAAAGGAACAACTCTCTGTCACCTACGAATGTGTGAGAAGCCTATCTTTTTAGCTTGAATGATCAGACCCCTTTCCCACACTATACTAGAAATATAGTTGAGCCCAAGAAGTGTGTTTTGATACTCAAAAGTATTATCTTGAAATGGAATCGCTGTTGCTGCCATAAGGGTTCTGAAAATACTCTGGGATTTACTGGAGCAGGAGGGGAGGGGAAATGAGTCACTCAGTCTGTCTGTAGTTTCTGCAAATATCCATGGTCTCTGGGAAAATACCACCAAACGTTCTTGGACTCCAGCCTGTGCTGAGCTTTAGAAGCCCCTGAAAACTTTCACGTGTGCTGACTTTAAAGAAACTGGTAATACCCATGAATATCTATCTCTGGTTATGAACTTAGCTGCAAAGAAAGGTTTTGATCTTAGTCCTAGCTAGAGCTGAGCTTTAGAGGTCCCCAAAACACCAACCACAGCCTCCTTCAATTAGATTTAAACTGAGCTTTAAAGACCCAAGAAAAGCCATGGTCTCTGTCCTGACTTGTGATGGGCTTCTGGGGCCCACTGAAGTACCCAAAAAATGTTTCTGTCTCTGGCCTTGTTTGTGCTGGGATTTAGGTGCCAATGGAAATCTCCAAGAAATCTTCCTGTCTTTGGCTTAACTTGCGCTGAGATTTTGGGGCCGCCACATTTCCACTTTGGTTCAGGCTGTGCTTTGGGATCTCTGAAAGTACCTTTAGGTCCCCTTCAGTCTGCGGGCCTGGGCTCCACTTCTAAAAAGAAAAACAATGAATAAAACATCTCTCACACCATCTCTCTCTCTCTCTCTCTCAATCTCGCTTTTTTCTTAAGCGCACTCTGTCAACAGGGATGGATCCTCTCACGATGTATTTGGGGAGGGGGCTGAAAAGAAAAATGAGGTCACCAGTCTTCTCCAGAAGGGACAATTCCAGATTCAGCTGGGTGATTACCAAGCCTCTAGTGTCCAGATATCTCTCCAAAGGAAAAGCAGCAAGAGAAAAGTATAAAACAAACCTGAGAACAAGGGGATAAAAACCTTGGAGAATTCTGCTGAGTCTGCGGAACTGTTAAAGGGCAACTTTCACAACAAAACAAAGAAGGAGAGCTTGCTGTCCAACCAAATGAAAGCAGCTGAGTTGCTCAACAGATCTAAGATCAGGGCCGGATTTAATGTTTTAGCAACCATAGACAAAACCACAGAGCAGGAGGAGAGAGTGTCAAAGGAGGTCTCAAAAGTTAGAGAGCTAGAAGAGGAATTGGGAAAGGCCACGGTGTCATACTGATACCCCTTTGAAGTAGTACATGCACATGGCCTTAAAGCAAGCACAATCAGGCTCCTCTTTGGCCTGGCTATTTGGCACCTTCACAATCCGACAGCCTAGGCCATTGGTCTTCACTCTCAAGCCGCTAATGGGTCAGGTTTTCAGGATATCCCTAGATGAATGTGCACGAAATGGATTTGCATACAGTGGAGGTAGGGATGGCAAATGTTCTTCAAGCATATTCATTAGAGATATCCTGAAAACCTGACCCACTGGTGGCCCTCAAGGACTGGGAATGAAGACCAAGGGACGATATCTAAATCCGGGCCTGTCTATGATCCAACCAGCTCTCCAGCAAGCTGACCTTGAACATGGGGTGCTAGGCGCATCCATTTTGTACCATCCTCAGCAGACCAATGAAGTCATCACATCTCAAGCACTTAGGGAAAGAGAGGAACTATGCCAATATCATTAACTGCTGCTACAGGTGGCACAAAATAGAGGCTCCTAGCAGCATATCAGAACTTTCTACTCAAGAAAAAAAATGAGTCTAAATCTTGCCATTTTATCAAGCAGAAGCTCAGCTCATCTGGACATGCAAAATCAATCCTTCTTTTATTCTGTTATGAAAATTGTCTTTTCATGTAAGGTCTAGCCTCTGCTTTTCTCCATATCTTTGACACTTGAACCACCATCAAAGCCTATAGAGCAAAACCCAGCTCCCACCACCCTACAAAGAGAACAAAGGTCAAGTCCTATCCCATAAGGGTGAGGGTGTGGGGGGAGGAGAGGAAGGAGGGGGGGAGAAGAGAAACGTTGCATCATTGGATTAGTCAGTGACAAACAGATTACTGGAAGCTGAGTGTTAAACCTGAGCCTAGGAAAAAGCTAGCTTTGATTTTGCAGTTGTTTAACGCGGTGTTAAGGCGGCATGCACAGAGCATAAATGGGGAGAACCTGTACTGCATCTCACCTGAAGAAAGGAGAAGAAAGCTCAAAGAGAAGCATACACTGGCACTACTATTCTCAGCCTGCCTCGGAGTGGGGGGGGGGGGGGGGGGAGGGCTACATCTTGAACATTTCTTTCTAAGCCTTTCTCTGCTGTCATTTCTTTTCCCTCAAGGTGCCATACATGTAAAGAAATTATGTCAGCTTTCTACATTCTGTGCCCAAGAATATAGTAACATAGTAACATAGTAGATGACGGCAGAAAAAGACCTGCACGGTCCATCCAGTCTGCCCAACAAGACAACTCATGTGTGCTACTTTTGTGTATACCCTACTTTGATTTGTACCTGTGCTCTTCAGGGCACAGACTGTATAAGTCTGCCCAGCACTAGCCCCGCCTCCCAACCACCAGCCCCGCCTCCCACCACTGGCTCTGGCACAGACCGTATAAGTCTACCCCGCACTATCCCCGCCTCCCAACTGATCTCAGACAGACCGGGGGGGGGGGGGGGGGGGGGATGGGGAATGCCCTTTCAGCTCCGCTTTACTATCCTTCTCCCAGGACTGCTGTTAGACACGCTGGGGCCCAAGGTAGAAACCTGGAAGGGGGCCCTAAAGCCTGCTAGTATGCTGTGTCTTCTTTAGCTTTGGGCAGGCTTTACAGCTCCCTGTGGAAAGGGGACCCAGGGCAATTGTCCTGTTTGCACTCCCCTAACACCGGCCCTGCCCCTCTCCATTCCCCTGCTCTTTCCTATCTGCATCTCTAACTTCTCCACCTGTGGATCCCCCCTTAGCCTATTTTCTGATTCAGGAACTAGGGAAGGAGGACAACCCCTGAACCTCTCAGTGCAGTAGTGAGACTGGGCTAGGTGGTGTAGTCTTTCAGTAACATCATCATGTGACAGATCAGGTGTTGCACTGCCAGAGCTTCTCAGTTTCCTCATGGTACTGTGTAGGGAAGGTACCTGATGTCTTCACGATAGGGGTTCTCAGCTCTAGTCTTTGAGGGCCAAGACCAAACAGGTATCAGGAGAATCTTTACAAAAAGCCAGAACAACAGTTTAAGCAGAGCTGAACTTGTTTGATCATTCTGTGCAGAGACACTGTTGTCTATGACTTCAGTAAAAGCAAACCAGCCTCAACTCAGCTACTCCTTTCTGACTGACAAGTTCAACAGCTTGGAGAAAAGCCTGGATAAATAAATCCCAGTGCTGTTCTGCCATCTTTGTCCTAGAACAGCCCCATCTGTCTCCTCTGGCTCATGCATAGCAAGGTTAGCTCTGGTGGTGCAAAGTAGCTTCACCAGGCAGTATGCAATTGCCAGGTCCAGGTTGTGAAAGACCTAATTCAGTACATGACTACTCTCTCATAAATCATTTAGTAATAAAGAGATAGGCTGGCTTTTAACATTTCACACAGAGCACTCCACAGCAATGGTCTGCAGGGAGAGAAAGTGTCATTACAGGCCTCAGACAAAGAGCAGATTCTGCAAAGATGAAAGAGGTCCCAGGAATCGTATTTAGTGAGATTCGTATTAAGTCTTTTGGATCCTGCAAATTCTTATTTTCTATTATATTGGTGCATATTAAAAAGGTGAACTGCAGCACTGCTGCTTAAATTTGAGTCGTAGAATTGGTCCCTGCTTCTTGGGTTGGCAGGGACCGGGACCTCTGTGGAAACAACATGCATTGTGCCCAAAGGAGAATGGGGAAGAGTCCCAGCTTTTATGCTGCTCAGTTCCTGTGACCAGGTTACAGAGGCCCAGAAGGAAGCAGTGATGCCCCAGGGCATATACCTCCACCATCTATGTGTGAATTGACACTGCTATAGTCAGGTAGGCCAAGCCTCACTTGAAACCTTGCAGCCTTCATATTTGACCTGAGTACTTGAAGAACCAGGCCAGGGACAAGTAAATGCTGAGAAACAGAAAGGTACACAATGGTCCTGCAAAAGCAGGCCACACGAGGACTTGGTTGCATTATGGACTAGTTTTATGTTGTTTTTATTTCTCCTATCTGTGAGTGGAACAGGGCTCTCTGACCTACAACTTTAATACATGCTATTTTTCATTGCTGTGTGGTTCTGTCTTACTTGGGCTCTGGGCCCACCCTTGTTCATGTTACCACAGGGGCAAAAGTATCTGTGCTACCTTTAATCGGCCAATCTCCTGCTCCAGAGGATCATCTCCTGTGCAAAAGTGGGAAACCATCAAACATAAAAGACTTGGGAGCCAAATGTGGAGGAGTGGCCTAGTGGTTAGGATGGTGAACTTTGGTCCTGAGGAACTGAGTTCGATTCCCACTTCAGGCACAGGCAGCTCCTTGTGACTCTGGGCAAGTCACTTAACCCTCCACTGCCCCATGTAAGCCGCATTGAGCCTGCCATGAGTGGGAAAGCACGGGGTACAAATGTAACAAAAAAAAAAATTTCTTCTCTACATGCAACCATGAGCAACTTGAAATACAAGGTTAGCAGGCAGTGTGGGCTGCAGGGTTTGAAGTTGTTCACAGTTGTAGTGCTAGCAGAGAAGAGGAATGCGAGGGGCAGAATGGGGCTGGGCATGAGCTGGGTTGGGATGGGGGCAAAACCTCTCACTTAAAAATGATTCCCCCTTGGCAGCCCTGCAAAACCGAATGGATCCACCTGTCATCTTTGAAGAAGGGACTCAATGTGTGGTCAAAAGTTCATAGAGAATAGCATTTTTTGCTGGCCCAGAATAAAGTATCAAAGCCTAGAGTTTTCAGGAAAATCTTTGGCATCACTAATGAAAAAAGAGATAAGAAGAATCACATAGAAGGATATATGATAGGGATTCAGCAAGAACTCTGGGACAATCTGTTCTGCCAGACTGATGGTGAACATATGGTACACGAAGGAAGTCATGTTAATATGATAGACTTGGATATCAGCAAAGAATTTGGCTCTGGCATTTGTAAGAGTGTTTTGGAAAATGCTAAGAACACAAGGTTCTGCAAGAAAACACGAACAAGGATTAAAAACAGGCTAGAAGGATGTAAATATTGAGTGGAAAAAAAGCCAGGAGGTCACTGCACTTGGAGGCCATGCATCTACACAAGCAATGGTCCATGCAGAGAGACCTACACAGATAAAAAGGCAAACACGGAGAGAAAGAGAGAGCGAGGAAGAGTCTGTTTCAGCAACACTGGTTTCTTTTCATTAGGGTAACATATATAATATGTTTTTTTAATCAGTACAGATTCCCTTGAGAAAGTGGTGCTTGTAGGAGCAGGTGAACAACCCCCCAGACTACAGACATGTATGCTCCAGAAAAAGGATTACAATAAAAACTATTTCCTACCTGGTGTACTGGAGGGTGGTGGATCCCCCAACACTATCACGAGTAAATAATCTATATACAATATTTGGATATGATGATGATAGAGAGATTGAGTGTGGGGAGGCAAAGGATGGGCACATGGAAGGCAGTCCAGGAGTATATTGCCTAACCGTGCACAGAGTCATGTCTTGAATAAGTGGTGATCATCTATGACAGGAGTGGGCAATCACAGTCGAGTTTCCAAGACTTCCACAATGAATATGCACGAGATGGATTTGCATGTACTGCTTCCATTATATGCAAATAGATCTCATGCATATTCATTGAGGAAATCTGAAAAACCCAACTGGAACGTTGCTTCAGAGTAACCAGCAGATACATGGGGCAATATTGGGTCATCTAATGTTTCACGTTTCAAGTTTATTTGATATCTCTCAAATAAATAGCTAAATCTAAGCAGTTTACAAATTAAAATTGGGGAAAACAGGGAGCATGAAATAAACTACACTTAAACAGGTGCTGGACACAGTGAGAAAACAGGGGAAGAGCAGGAGAAAGTTACAATAAACAGAGCACGAGCATAGGAGAATGCCAGGGAGTCTGTAGGACGTTACCGCTCCCCCTTAAAGACACTCCCTCACAGTGTCAGAACCACCTTAAAACTCACAGTCCCGCCCAGGGAGGAAGTGACACAGGAGGGGTGGAGCCAGGAGGGCATAGTCCAAGAAGTATAAAAGCTAAGGGCACAGCCGCAGTGTTGCCAGGTGGGCGGTTTTTCCGCCCAATTGGGCAGTTTTCCGCGACCCGCCGCGGGAAATTTTTGCCCGCGGCGGGTTGCGGTTTTTTGGGCTTGTTTTGGGGTCTTTCGGCGTTTTTTTTTGTGGTTTTTGGGCTGCGGGGGCGGGGCTAGTGGTGTTTTGGGCGGGGTTCGTGACGTTTTGGGCGGGGTTAGTGACATTCTGGGCGGGGCCGACGACAGGGGAGGCGGGGCTGATGATGGGGAGGCGGGACTGGTGACGGAAGAGGCGGGGCCGATGACGGCGGGGTGGGGTGTCAGGGGCGGGGTTTGACTTTGGGCGGGTTTTGGGCTGGTTTTGGTGGGGAAAAAATTTTCCACCTGGCAACCCTGCACAGCTGGTTAAGGAGGCAGAGAAGGAAGCAGCAAAGCCCCTCTGCATATGCTTCCACTACATATGTGTGAACTGAAACTGTGACAATCAGGTAAACCAAGTTGAACTTGGGACCTTACAGAACTGTATTCTTGAACCAGCCAGAGGCCGGTCGCTGAATGTTATTTGCTAGAGACAGGACTCTTATCACTAAGTCAAGCGGAGTGTGCTACTTTGCGGAGATAAAGTAGTGCATACTGTGGCCCTGCAGGAGAGGGCCACGGGAAGACTTTCTTACATTTAAGGGCTAGCAGCTTATATTATTTTCTCCCCAACCATTGAAGCAAACAGGACCCCCCTACCTGGCACTTTTAATAAAGTATTATTTTCTGTTCACCTTAACCTGCTGTGTGGCTCCACTTTAACTGGGCTCCAGGCCAGCCCTCGCTCATGTTACCACAGAAGGGAATAAGTTAAAGGTCAGGATGGAAGATATACTGCTGCCACCCGCAAAAGCAGGATATAGTAAAAGACACAGGCCGCATTACCTATGCCTGGAGAAGAGCCCAGGAGAAAAAGCAGGCTTTAAGGAAGGACTGAAATTTTTCAAACGAGGACTCAGCTCTAATGTACAGAAGGAGATTATTCCAAAGAACAGGAGCATATACGCTGATGCAGGAATGTCTGGTACAATCGAGGCAGATCTGATGATGCGAAGAGACAGTCAAAAGACTATGGTGAGCAGAGCAGAGTGTGTCTGTGGGGAGTATGGAATGAGTAAGCAAGAGAGGAATAATGGTAGCCCACTATGGAAGACCTGGTGGGTAACAACTGAGATCTTAAAGGGAAAGGGGAAAGGAAAATGGGACTTGATATACCACCTTTCTGAGTTTTTTTGCAACTACATTCAAAGCGGTTTACTTATATTCAGGTACTTATTTTGTACCAGGGGCAATGGAGGGTTAAGTGACTTGCCCAGAGTCACAAGGAGCTGCAGTGGGAATTGAACTCAGTTCCCCAGAATCAGAGCCCGCTGCACTAACCACTGGGCTACTCCTCCACTAGTAACACTCCATGTAGAAGCCTGCCCTTGCAGATCACCAATGCGGCCGTGCAGGCTTCTGTTTCTGTGAGTCTGACGTCCTGCACGTACGTGCAGGACGTCAGACTCACAGAAACAGAAGCCTGTGCAACTGCGTTGCTGATCTCAATGGCAGGCTTCTACATGGAATGCTGCTAGTGGAATAGCAACATTCCATGTAGAATCTCAATAGTAGCAACATTCCATCTAGAATCTCCAATAGCAGCAACATTCCATATAGAATCTCAAATAAGGAAAGGGAAATGGGACTTGATATACCACCTTTCTGAGGTTTTGCAACTGGTTTACATATATTCAGGTACTTATTTTGTACCAGGGGCAATGGAGGGTTAAGTGACTTGCCCAGAGTCACAAGGAGCTGAAGTGGGAATCGAGCCCAGTTCCCCAGAATCAGAGCCCGCTGCACTAACCACTGGCCTACTCCTCCACTAGTAACATTCCATGTAGAAGCCTGCCCTTGCAGATCACCAATGCGGCTGCGCAGGCTTCTGTTTCTGTGAGTCTGGCATCCTGCATGTCAGACTCACAGAAACAGAAACCTGCGCGGCCGCATTGCTGATCTGCAAGGGCAGGCTTCTACATGGAATGTTGCTAGTGGAATAACGAATCCACAATATCAATATCTCTGCTAGTGGAATAACAACATTCCATGTAGAATCTCAAATAGTAGCAACAGAATCTCAATAGTAGCAACATTCCATCTAGAATCTCCAATAGTAGCAACATTCCATGTAGAATCTCAAATAGGGAAAGGGAACTGGGACTTGATATACTGCATTTCTGAGGTTTTTGCAACTACATTCAAAGCGGTTTACATATATTCAGGTACTTATTTTGTACCAGGGGCAATGGAGGGTTAAGTGACTTGCCCAGAGTCACAAGGAGCTGCAGTGGGAATCGAACTGAGTTCCCCAGGATCAAAGTCCACTGCACTAACCACTAGAGTGGGATGACATGATCTTGTTTTTTTTTCATGCCAAAAAGTAGTTTGCTAGCTGTGTTTTGCACTAATTGCAATCTTCTTAGCTGTGTGACCTGCAAGCCACAATATAAACAGTTGAAATAATCCACCAGCGAGGCAATAACAGCAAGGAGAATTTTAAGAGAAGAGAGTTTGAGAATACAGCAAACAGAACGTATTTGCCTTAATGCAAAATGACATCTAGTGACAACACTGGAGATTTGGGCATCGAAAGAGAGCACATGGTTGAATATGACCCCAAGTATCCTAACTGACTTTGAGGGGGAGTTGTATTCCACGTATGCAAGATGCAGGAGGAATGGGGGATGAGGAATGCTCAGCTTGATCTCACATTAACCAATCAGCAGGCTTGTCCAGATTTGAGGATATGGTAGCCATGGTGCAAGAGAAACGTGCATCAAAGGAAACAAGAATCTGACTATCATCAGCATAGATGAAAAACTTAAAAAAAACAAGGGATTGGATCAGCAATGAAAGCCATGCAAGGAAAATACTGAAAAGAACTGGTCCCTCGATGGAACCCTGAGGGACACCAGAAACCAGGGGCATGAGTGGAGGGGATTTCTGAGACCAGTGAGATAAGAGACAGTACTATGGAGTGATTAACCAAGTCTAAAGAAGCAGATACGGTAAGTTGAGGGAGATGAAGAGAACATCTCTGCCTCTATTAGGGTCAGCTTAATGTTGATAATGTGCACGCTCAGTTCAATGCAGTTCTGGTTGTCCCCAACTCCAAGTGAACATAGGTTTCTAGGAATATACACAAAAAGGTACTGAAAGGAACAAGGGAGGATGGAACAGCCTCCATATGAGGAAGCCTAGAAAACCAGGACTTGGTTTATAATAGAGAATTGAGGGGACATATGACAGAGGTTTGTAAAATCACGCTAGATGTGGATAAAGTAAATATGAGAACCGGGGCAGCGGAGTAGGGTGGAGAGGAGGGAAGGGGCACCAGATAAAAAGTATCAGATAGCAGGTTTAAAACAAACAAAAAGAAATTACTTCTTTGCATGATGAACAGTTAAGCAGTGAAACATCGAGAAGACAGAAAAACAGATGATGTCAGCAGATGTGGGTTACGTATTCCACCCAGTCTACACATTTGTGCCTGCACGCGGTGCATTATCATCATTCCCACCAGTAATAATGGTGTTGATAATGATTAATGGTGCATCAACAGAAAACAGGTGTTTGCTAAGTGGCTTAGAGACACCGGCCGCTTGTTGATGTAATGGGGTTGTCTGCACTGTAGCAACATGCGAACAAGCTTTGTGCAAGGGGTATTTTAGCAATAGACAGCTTACAGAACTGGATTCAGAGGCGTTCCCTTCCTTCCACTTTTGGAACATAATGACAATATTACTGTATATGTAAGGATACAGTCCTGGATGTTGATAGTTTATTCACATTTGCTGTACTACTGTATCTGAACGGGCAGATCAACGCGGTTTACAGGCTAAGCACAAAGAAAAGAAAGGAATTACAAATATAAGATAAGAAAGACCCATTCAAAACACTTTTTCACCCTTTACAAAAGAAAACAAAATCCACAGCAAGGTGAAGAGAGGAAAGAAAAATCTAATCAGTTGCATGATGCCCAAGAGATATGGTCAATAGAGATATCAGTCATGCAAGCTTCCATAGGATTGCATGAAAAACCAGGCTTCCTTGGCATCCCCTTTATCATTTCCGTCGCCCTTCTCTGCATCTTTTCTAATTCTACTATATCTTTTTTGAGATGCGGAGACCAGAATTGAACACAATATTCGAGATGCGGTCGCACCATGGAGCAACACAAAGACATTATAACATCCTCATTTTTGTTTTCCATTCCTTTCCTAATAATAGCTAACATTCTATTTGCTTTCTTAGCTGCAACAGCACACTGAGTATAAGGTTTCAATGTATCATCAACGACGACACCTAGATCCCTTTCTTGGTCCGTGACTCCTAACGTGGAACCTTGCATGACGTAGCTATAATTCGGATTCCTCTTTCCCACATGCATCACTTTGCACTTGCTCACGTTAAATGTCATCTGCCATTTAGACGTCCAGTCTCCCAGTCTCATAAGGTCTTCTTGTAATTTTTCACAATCCTCCCGTGATTCAACGACTTTGAATAACTTTGTGTCATCAGCAAATTTAATTACCTCACTAGTTACTCCCATCTCTAGGTCATTTATAAATATGTTAAAGAGCAGCGGTCCCAGCACAGACCCCTGGGGAACCCCACTAACTACCCTTCTCCACTTAGAATATGACCAATTAACCCTACTCTCTGTTTTCTATCTTTTAACCAGTTTTTAATCCATAATAGAACAATACCTTCTATCCCATGACTCTCCAATTTGCTCTGGAGTCTTTCATGAGGTACTTTGTCAAACGCCTTCTGAAAATCCAGATACACAATATCAACCGGCTCACCTTTATCCACATATTTGTTCACCCCTTCAAAGAAATGTAGTAGATTGGTGAGGCAAGATTTCCCTTCACTAAATCCATTTTGACTTTGTCTCATTAATCCATGCTTTTGAATATGCTCTGTAATTTTGTTTTTAATAATAGTCTCTACCATTTTGCCCAGCACCGACGTCAGACTCACCGATCTATAATTTCCCAGATCTCCTCTGGAACCTTTTTAAAAAATCGGCATTACATTGGCCACCCTCCAATCTTCCAGTACCACGCTCGATTTTAAGGATAAATGACATTATTGGAAAACATGAAAAAGGATCTGCGGAAGCTAGAAGAATGGTCTAAGGTTTGTCAATTAAAATTCAATGCGAAGAAATGCAAAGTGATGCACTTAGGGAGTAGAAATCCACGAGAGACGTATGTGTTAGGCGGTGAGAGTCTGATATGTACGGACGGGGAGAGGGATCTTGGGGTGATAGTATCTGAGGATCTGAAGGCGACGAAAGAGTGTGACAAGGCGGTGGCCATAGCTAGAAGGTTGCTAGGCTGTATTGAGAGAGGTGTGACCAGCAGAAGAAAGGAGGTGTTGATGCCCCTGTAAAAGTCGTTGGTGAGGCCCCACCTGGAGTATTGTGTTCAGTTTTGGAGGCCTTATCTTGCTAAGGATGTAAAAAGAATTGAAGCGGTGCAAAGAAAAGCTACGAGAATGGTATGGGATTTGCGTCACAAGACGTATGAGGAGAGACTTGCTGACCTGAACATGTACACCCTGGAGGAAAGGAGAAACAGGGGTGATATGATACAGATGTTCAAATATTTGAAAGGTATTAATCCGCAAACGAACCTTTTCCGGAGATGGGAAGGTGGTAGAACTAGAGGACATGAAATGAGATTAAAGGGGTGCAGACTCAAGAAAAATGTCAGGAAGTATTTTTTCATGGAGAGTGGTGGATGCTTGGAATGCCCTCCCACGGGAGGTGGTGGAGATGAAAACGGTAACGGAATTCAAACATGCGTGGGATAAACACAAAGGAATCCTGTTCAGAAGGAATGGATCCTCAGAAGCGTAGCCGAGATTGGGTGGCAGAGCCGGTGGTGGGAGGCGGGGCTAGTGCTGGGCAGACGTCTACGGTCTGTGCCCTGAAAATGACAGATACAAATCAAGGTAAGGTATACAGAAAAAGTAGCACATATGAGTTTATCTTGTTGGGAAGACTGGATGGACCGTGCAGGTCTTTTTCTGCTGTCATCTACTATGTTACTATGTTACTAACAATAGCTCCGCAAGCTCATTTTTCAGTTCTATTAGTACTCTGGGATGAATACCATCCGGTCCAGGAGATTTGCAACCCTTCAGTTTGTCAAATTGCCCCATTACATCCTCTAGGTCTATAGAGATTTCATTCAGTTTCTCCGAATTGTCAGCTTTGAATACCATTTCTGGCACCGGTATCACTCCCAAATCTTCTTCAGTGAAGACTGAAGCAAAGAATTCATTTAATCTCTCTGCTACGGCTTTGTCTTCTCTGATCACCCCTTTTCCTCCTCGGTCATCTAGCGGTCCAACCGATTCTTTTGCCAGCTATGTGTTTTTTGCCTCCAATGCAATCTTTTTTTTGAAGTCCCTCTTAGCCTTCCTTATCAGCGCTTTGCATTTGACTTGACATTCCTTATGCTGTTTCTTATTATTTTCAGTCGGTTCCTTCTTCCATTTTCTGAAGGATTTTCTTTTAGCTCTAATAGCTTCCTTCACCTCACTTTTTAACCACACCGGTTGTCGTTTGGTCTTCCATCCTCCTTTTTTAATATGCAAAATATATTTGGCCTGGGCTTCCAGGATGGCGTTTTTGAACAGCATCCACGCCTGATGTAAATTTTTGACCCTCGCAGCCGCTCCTCTAAGTTTTATTTTCAATGTTCTTCTCATTTTATCATAGTCTCCTTTTTTTAAAGTTAAATGCTAACGTATTTGATTTCCTATGTATACTTACTTCAAAGCTAATATCAAATCCGATCAAATTATGATCACTGTTATCAAGCGGCCCCAGCACCATTACCTCCCGCACCAGATCATGCGCTCCACTAAGGACTAGGTCTAGAATTTTTCCTTCTCTTGTCGGCTCCCATACCAGCTGCTCCATAAAGCTGTCCTTGATTTCATCAAGGAATTTTACCTCCCTAGCGTGCCCCAATGTTACATTTACTCAGTCAATATCGGGGTAATTGAAATCACCCATTATTATTGTGTTGCCCAGTTTGTTTGTGTCCCTAATTTCCTTTAACATTTCTGCATCCATCTGTTCATCCTGGCCAGGTGGACGGCAGTACACTCCTATCACTATCCTTTTCCCCTTTACACGTGGAATTTCAATTCACAATGATTCCAAGAAGTGTTTTGTTTCCTGCAGAATTTTCAATCTATTTGATTCAAGGCTCTCGTTAATATACAATGCTACCTCTCCACCAATTCAATCCACCCTATCACTACAATATAATTTGTACCCCGATATGACAGTGTCCCACTGGTTATCCTCCTTCCATCTCTTGGAAACCACAGCAATTCGGCTGGTGCTAGCAGTGTTTTGTCCTCTGCTGACAGGCGAGTCAGTTTGCATCATGTCGGACAATGCCACAGCAGTGGCCAATGTCAATTGGCAAGACGGGACAAAGAGTCACCAGTTGGAACAGGAAACAGCACACCTCATGAGTTGGGCGGAACTACATCTGGTCGCTCTTTCAGCATCCCATGTAATGGGGACAGAGAATGTTCAGGCAGACTGTCTCAGTTGCAACATTCTGGATCCTGGGGAGTGGGTTCTTAGCGAGGTGGCGTTTCAAGCAGCTGTAGATCGCTGGGGGCTTCCGGTCATGGATCTCTTCGCCTCTGCTCTCAATGCAAAGGTGCCTCTATACTTCAGTCGACGAAAAGATCTCAAGGCGCAAGGAATGGATGCACTTCTTCAGCCTTGGCCAGTAGGGCTTCTCTACGCTTTTCCCCAGTGGCCTCTAATAGGGCATGTAATTCAGAAGATCGAGGCACAAAGGGGTCGGGTGATCCTGGTGATGCCAGATTGGCCCTGCAGGCCTTGGTATGCCAATATCCTGCACCTTCTTGCCAGCTCTCCTCTCATGTTTCCAGAGGCTCTCAGTCTCCTGGTCCAGGGTTCAGTAGCTCATCCAGACCCAGTTCGACTTTTTGTCTTACGGCTTGGCTCTTGAGCGGGCGCGGTTGATGAAGAGCGGTTACTCTGTGATGTGGTTGCCAATATGCTTTGTCGGTCAACTTCTCTTAATTATATTAGGACTTGGAGAATTTTCGAGGCGTGGTGTGCTGATCAGGACATCTCTCCCTTTTGCGCTTCAGTGGCGCACATCTTAGATCTGTTTTACAATGAGGTTTTGATAAAAGGCTGGTGATGGCCTCGCTTAAAGTGCAAATTACGGCCTTGTCTTCTTTTTGTGGGCGTGTTCAAGGGAAAGCCCTAGCTAGCCATCTGGCTATTTCTCGGTTTTTACACGGGGCAGGCCTCATATGTCCTCCCTCCTGGATTATCTTTCCACTATGAGATCTTAATTTGGTTCTTTTGGTTCTCACTAAGTCACCATTTGAGCCTTTAGGACTTGACACTCCAGGCGGTATATTTGGTAGCCATTGCCTCGGCTAGGAGGGTGACAGAGTTGCAGGCCCTTTCTTGTCGGTCTCCATTTTTGGAGCTTGCTAAAGACTGGGTGGTGTTGCGCCTCATCCCTTCTTTTCCCCCAAAGGTCTTGTCTAGGTTTCATTTGTCCCTGTTGGTGATTTTGCCTGTACTAGGTTCTTCCTCTGGGACGAAGGATCAGCGATGCTTGAAGTGTCTTGATGTCAGGAGGGTCCTGAAACACTATGTGAAGACTATGGAGGAATTTCGTCAGACGGATCATCTGTTTCTACTGATTGGAGGATCTCATAAGGGGTTCACGGTTCCTAAACCCACCATTTCTAGGTGGCTTAAAGAAATGATAGCTACCACTTACCTTCTGTCCAGGAAAATGATACCTGAAGGAGTGAAAGCGCACTCTACCAGAGGACAGGCGGCGTCATGAGCAGAGCATTTCCTGGTGCCCCCTTTGGAAATCAGTAAGGCAGCAACTTGGATTTCTTTTAATTCCTTCTCAAAACATTACAGATTGGACGTACAGAGTCGTCAGGACCATAGGAGCCAACTTTTCAAAATTATTAGGGGTGCTAAGCCCAATAGAAATAACCCCTCCCTAGACACATACAATGAATTTTATAAATACTGGGGGTACTCAAGCACCCACAGAGTTGGCTCCTCTGGTCAGGACGCATTTTTTGGTGCAAATGTTCTCACGGCCGGTTTACTAGGGTCCCTCCAATGAAGATACTGTTTTGCTACTTCCCATCAGTCACATTCTGGGCCGGTCCGGAGGGACTAAAAAAAGCAAATTAGCAGGTAAGAACTAATTTCTCCTTGAAACTGCAGCCAAATTTCTTAAAAGATAATAGCGAGTGGCAGACCATTCCAGGTGTAACAAAGAAAAATGCACAGTTCCTAGTTGCTTTTCGTTAAGTAATTCCCAGTCTGGGAAGAACTAACCGATGGTCATCTAGTGAACGAAGAATACGAGTAGGCGCATAAGCGATAGTCAATGTGGTCAAATATGTAGAAGCACCCATCCGATAGGCCTTAAATGTGAGAATCAGTATTTTAAATTTAATTCTAAATTCCAATAGGAGCCAATGATGTTTTCTCAAGAGAGGTGTCACATGATCAAATTCACATGCGTTGACACAAGAGACAGATGGCATATTCTGCAATTCTAAAGTTTTCTTAGATTCACCTGCAAGGTTCCAGTATAGACAACAGCCAGTCTCGAGACAAGTAGGACACGCAAAAGGGAGTGGAAGGAATTGTGATCAAAACAACTACATACTGAATGAAATTGGTGGAGATAAAAAAACATGATTTAGCTTTACCTTTGAAGTACATGACAGCTGGTAGTCTAAAATAACACCCAGGTCGCGAAATGACTCAACTAGTTTAATACAACTTCCAAATAAAATAAGATCAGAGGTACAGTATGATGGTAGGATGAATGACAACTACAATATGATAGGCTGCTAGTGAGGTCAACCTGTGCTGACATTGTGATGACCAGGGATATGACATCATGAAGCTTTAAGAAATACCTCTGTCAATTATTCTTTGCATCAGCGCACAGGGGCCCTCCAGACATGTGTACTCCAATACTCGGGTACTTGAGTCACTTGGCCTTTCATAGAGAAGTGGAGAATAGCTTAATTGGGCAAATACAGCAAGAGTTGAATAATGGTAGATTATGACATGGATGTGGAAAAATAAGTTTATCTGATTGGCTATGATGATTCCCAGCTGTTGCAATGCAGGGCAGAAAGCCAGAGTTAAGAATGGAAGACCTCCAACAGCTGGACTGTGCTTCAATGCAACATTTAAAGAGAAGATAATTTGTAAATTATATTAATAAAAATGGAAATAAACACATCTTATGTTCCCCTCTGTTTCTAAAATCAAGTTTATGGATGCTCAAGGCCCTAGAGGGGACAGTTTTGTACTAACTACCATCACTCATCCTCCCGAGCCCCTCACTGGCCTCCTGCCACTGGACTCAGTAAAGAGATGACAATGTACAGTGCCAAGTTCTGCTGACGATAATATCTTAGCACTGATAGCTCTGCCACCCACCACGAAGTCCAACATTTAGAAAACATTTAAAAGTATCCAAGGAAAACAGTAGCCTAGACATGTGACAAAATTCCATTTCTGGGGGAGACTTTTTTGGCCACTCAACAGGTTTTTTTTAAAACTTCCATTCTCAATTCCTCATGAAACTTGCAGGGTCTGATCCTTCACTTGGAAAATGGCACTACAAACACCACAATACATCAAGAGAGAGGAGGAGGAGGAGTCAAAAAACCAAGATTGGCTTAGAGTCTCATCACATCCACGATGTAGTGTGCTAGTGGACGTGGCCATGTTGGAAAGGGTGTCATATCACATCCACACACATAATCAGATGTCAGTATACATATATTTCTTTCCTTGAGGACAAGCAGGATATACAGACCTCACACGTGGGTGATGTCATCTGATGAAGTCTGGGATGGTGAAAAACATAAACTAAGTTTTCAAAGCTGCCAGAGTTAGTGTCTTATGCATGTGTGGGGTTCCCCGTATTCACACCGTCATATGAAACCACCTCAGTTCTTTTTCCACACAACCTGGAGGCCATTTGTCATAAAATTGTCTGTAGTACCTGAAGACTGGAGAGTGACCAATATAACGCCGATTTATAAAAAGGGTTCCAGGGGTGATACGGGAAATTACAGACCGGTAAGCCTGACTTCAGTGCCAGGCAAAATAGTGAAACTATTATAAAGAACAAAATTACAGAACACATACACAAACATGGTTTAATAGGCCAGAATCAGAATGGATTCAGCCAAGAGAAGTCTTGCTTCACTAATTTGCTTAAATTTCTTTGACGTGTGAATAAACATGTCGATAAAGGTGAGCCAGTTGATGTAATGTATCTAGATTTTCAAAAAGCTTTTGACAAAGTTCCTCATGAGATATTCCTGAGAAAATTAAAGTAATGGGATAGGAGGCAAGGTTTTGGTGTGGATTAGGAACTGGTTATTGGACAGAAAACAGAGGATAGGATTAAATGGCCATTTTTCTCAATGAAGGAGGGTGAATAGTGGAGTGCTGCAGGGATCTGTACTGGGACTGGTGCTATTTAACATATTTATAAATGATCTGGAAATCGGAACGACCAATGAGGTGATTCAATTTGCAGATGACACTGTAAGGACACCTTAGGAAATTGGAAGACTGGGTATCCAAATGGCAGATGAAATTTAATGTGGACAAATGCAAAGTGATTCACATTGGGAAGAATAATCTGAATCACAGTGTTACCTGATGCTAGGGTCCACCTTGGGAGACACACAGGGAAATACTCCTACAGAGTTATCACCCAAGAAAAAGATCTAAATTTTCTGCCCAGTGTGCGGCAGCAGTGGCCCAAAAAGCAAACAGGATGCTAGGAAGTATTAGGAAAGGGATGGCAAATAAGACCAAGAATATTAAAATGTTTCTGTATCGCTCCATGGTGCAGCCTCACCTTGAGTATTGCATTCAATTCTGGTCACTGTATCTAAAAAAAGATATAGCAGAATTAAAAAAGGTTCAAAGAAGGGTGACCAAAATGAACCCCTCTCATGTGAAGAAAGGCTAAAGAGGTTAGGGCTCTTCAGCTTGGAAAAGAGACAGCAGAGGGGAGATATGACTGAGGTCTACAAAATCCTGAATGGTGTAGAACAGGTAAAAGTGAATTGATTTATTTACTCTTTCAAAACGTACAGACTAGGGGACACTCAATGAAGATATATGGAAATACTTTTAAAATGAATAGGAGGAAATATTTTTTTACTCAATGCATAGTTAAGCTCTGGATCTGTTAACAGCAGTTAGCATATCTGGGTTTAAAAATAGGTTTGGACAAGTTCCTGGAGGAAATGTCCATACTCTACTATTGAGATAGACTTGGGGAAGCCACTGCTTGTCCTGGGATTGGTATCATGGAATGTTTCTAATATTTGGGTTTCTGCCGAACTGGCCACTGTTAGAAACAGGATACTGGGCTAGATGGACCACTGGTCTGACCTAGTATGGATGTTCTTATGTTCACGTTCAGAGACTGGTGAGGTAACTCTTCCATGATTGTTTTTGTAATATTTTGTCATGGTTTTGCTGGGTTTTCACCTCTTTCCTTCTCTATGAAGATCTTAGTTAGAGCTTTTTTTGTCAAGTTTACATTTTTTTTTTTTTTTTTAGTGCAACTGCAGACATTGAGTCATTTAATTCACTCACTGCAACTATTTTTCAACCAGTGTCTCAAAAACTGAAGACTCCTGGTGACTTCAAGAACTGCAGGTGGAGCACCAGGATGATGTCGGTCACTGAAACCTATGAATTGTGCCTGATTTGCCTCAGCCCCAACCTCAACATCAACCTATCAGATGATGCCTAATGGTCTTTGTGGTCATTAAAAGCAGAACATAAAGTTCTTTGATTCAATGAAGTCTGGCCCAAGTGCACTGCTGGTATCAGAAGTATCAAACCCCAAGGGCTCTGGAGCTACACTGGATGCCTGGGATGCATCAATTTATTTATTTGTTACTTTTGTATCCCACATTTTCCCACCTATTTGCAGGCTCAATGTGGCTTACATAGTTTCGGAGAGGCATTAGCAGTCTCCGGTGTGAACAAATACATAGTGATGTTATGGTAAGATAAAGTTCACGTGGCACAGTCACATTAGGGAATCGTACAGTGGAAGAGTTGTGTTATGTCCATTACGTCCTTTGGTTTTGTTGTGTCGCAGAGAACAGGCATTTAGGTTGGATCGGTGGGGTATGCTTTTTGAAACAGGTAAGTTTTTAGTGTTTTCCGGAAGTTTAGGTGGTCATACATCGTTTTCAAGGCTTTTGGTAGCGCATTCCACAGTTGTGTGCTTATGTAGGAAAAGCTGGATGCGAAGGTTGATTTGTATATAAGTCTTTTGCAACTTGGGTAGTGCAGATTTAGATACGTTCATGTTGATTTGGATGTGTTTCTAGTTGGTAGGTCGATCAGGTCTGTCATGTATCCCAGGGCTTCACCGTAGATATATTTTGTGAATCAGGGTGCAGATTTTGAATGCGATGCGTTCTTTGATTGAGAAGGCATCAATCTGCCATTAGGATTGAGAAGGCATCAATCTGCCATTAGGCCTGGCCATTGTCAAAGTCCCATCTAATACGTGTAAAGAATTCTGTAGCCCCGCCCAGCGCATCCCAGGATGCAATAGGCGGGGCTGGGCGCCGCCATTTTGCAGCGGCGTCAACAGAAAGAGGAGGGAGGCAGGCATGCTGCGTCCCTCCTCCAACAAAAGGTAGGGGGGGCCAGCCGGGGGGGGGTTCGGGCCTCGGCAGGCTGTTTGACAGGTTTGGGCTTTTGACAGTGCTCAGCACAATCCTCAAGCACTTTAAACATGATGATCAAAGATAATAGCGCTGCTTAGATTTGCATGCATTATCTTTGATCATCGATGCAGAAAAGCCCTGCGCTGTCCCGGCGCTATTTTTAGGGCGCTGTTTGGAACAGCGCAGGGCTTTTGATCATCTGGGCCAAGGAGAGATGGAGAGGTAGGAAAAATGTGAAGAAAAAGAGATGACAGGAAGAGATAGAGGCAGAGAGAGAGACAAAGAAAAACAAGATGAATGAGCGCATAAAGGAGAAAGAAATGTCACAAATAGATCGAGGGGTAGGAGCAAAAAAAAAAAAAAATCCAGACATATAACAGGGAAAGTAAAATGTGGAGGAGTGGCCTAGTGGTTAGGGTGGTGGACTTTGGTCCTGGGGAACTGAGGAACTGAGTTCGATTCCCACTTCAGGCACAGGCAGCTCCTTGTGACTCTGGGCAAGTCACTTAACCCTCCATTGCCCCATGTAAGCCGCATTGAGCCTGCCATGAGTGGGAAAGTGCAGGGTACAAATGTAAAAAAAAAAAAAAAAAAAGAGAATCATGAAACAAAATCTGGAGATGGCTAAGATAAAAGCAGAGGATAGAAAAATTAACCCTCTTTATATTTGATAGCAATATGGACTTGGGGCTGTGTGCAGTGGATACGGGAATGGAGAGTGGTACATGACAGGGGCATATGACAGCATGCCTCTTTATCCCCCTCATCCACCATCACTTCTCCCTCACTGTGCTTCCAGCTCTAAGGGGTGGGAGGCTAACATAGAAAGGGCATAGAACAGTGGTGCCTAACCACAGTGGTCTCCTGCCTCTGCACTCACCAGACAAGGGAGTGGGAGGGGCCAAGAAAGAGGTGACAGGGGTCAGAATGGGCAGAAATGACCTAGCAGGAACAAGGGGAGTCAACAGGCTCCATCAGTGAATTTCACTGGGTGTCAACTAGTTTTGTGTCTATCGTTGTTAGTAGTAAGGCAGAGGCTGAGTTCATGCATTATCCTAGGAGAAAACTGGAGTCTTCATTGGCCATGAGACCTTCTAGAGGATCAACAATGCAGACATTGTAGCATACAAGCTTTTCATACCAAACATGGGCTCCTTCTTTAGCGCATGTATTCACACCTCTCTTTCCTGGTCCTTTGAAGGTGTTCCCTACTTAGGGCCAGGTGTACTAAAGAGATTTTCCCCCATTTTGAATCTAACTCACAAATAAATTTTCATGAACACGGTTTATGGAGAGAAGAAATGCGCATGTTGCAGTGATTTTCGTATGCACTGGAAAACAAACCAAAATGGAAAGAAGTAGGAAGGGGGAGACATTTTCTGGGACCATTTCTTCCACACTTATATGTTTACCATGTATGACACCTTGAGTTCCTCAGAAGGCTGGGCATCTAATACATTTAACTAAACAACTTCAGTATGGCAGAATGTATGTGCTGTACACAGGAAGCAACAGGTGAGGTGAGGCAGGGATGGGGGATTGACAACTTGACCAACTCCTCTCTCTCTCCCATACCATTATTAAATTGCAACAAAGTGGATGTAAAACATTGGTCTCTTTTCACCTATTTGGTTCTGGAGAAATAAAATGCATATGCCTGGATTCTCTCCTTGATGCATTAAACAAAAGATTCTTCCTTCTGAGACATTCTAACCTTCTAAAAAATGAATCCTCTCCTCCTACCGGGGTTGTTACATGTATTGGTAGAGAGACTTTCCTCCTTTCCCAAAGACTTTATTCTGCTGAAACACAAGACCTTTATACCCTTTGGAAATGAATCCTTCCCTCATGGGAAACAGCTGTATCTATCTGGAGGATGACTCCTTAATTTCCTTGGTCTTCACTCCCAGTCCTCATGGGCCACCAATGGGTCAGGTTTCTAGGATATTCCTTATGTATATGCATGAAACAGATTTGCATGCTTATTACCTCCATTACTCTCATGCATATTTATTAGGGGTATCCTGAAAACCCGACCCGTTGGCAGCCCTCAAGGACTGGAAGTGAAGCTCAAGGCTCAACAGGTTCAAAGGCCAAAGCCTTCCTTTCTATGCCATAATTGGGACTTTATAATCTGTTGAGAGATGAGTCCTTCGTTTTAGGAAATATGTCTTCCTTCATGGATATTCAGTTCAGTGTTTCAGCAGAGTCTTGTCCACCAGGCAAGCCTTTAGGGTCACGCTAGGATTTGGTCCATTTTTTTAAATAAGAGATACAGCATATGCAAATATCCTTCCCTGGATCACCTGCTGTGTCATGTGATGCACCTCTTGATGAATAAAACAATATTATTGCTGTACACACAGGTCATTGGCATTTCAACTAGTTAGACAATTTAAAAATGAATATAATTAAACTAAAACCAAATGCAATAAATACAGTGGCCAAAAAATGGGAAGCAACATAGAACGGAAGAACTACATACCTCCTCCGATCCTGAACCAAAGATCAGAAGGTCAAAGGGAATGGCAGCCACCATGTCGATAAGGAACCAGCCCTTGAAGTAGTGAATGGCGATCTTGCCAGGGTGGCTGACTACCTCCTCATTGCAATTGACATAAGTGGTACGGAAGTTGATGAGAATGTCAATGATGAACATGATGTCCACCATAAGGTCTACCACGTTCAGTGGGTTGCAGGCGTAAGTGCACTTCGGGTCCCTGGTCTCTTGTTCATTCAGCAGGAAGGCCGCAGAATAAGGTGTGAAGATGGCCGTGTAAATTACGAGCAACAGGATAAGCCAGTCCCAGACAGCCTTGAAAGGGCTGTAATGTAGGATAGTCCATTTGTGGATACGAGGAGCTTGCAGTTTGTATTCGGGAAGGACGTCTGCTCCTAATGATAAAACCTGCAGAAAGAAAGGAGAAATCAATGGAGACCACATGTCACTGGGAACTGCATGGTGCAAGGTACAGATTAAAAATAAGATACTGTCATCTCTAGAACCACATAAACTACTGAGTAGGCACGAATATAGTATTTTTTACATTTAAGACTGGATGAATCAGGGGATGGGCATAAGGATACAGAGTCTATGAACATCTAGGACTGGAAGGCTCAGAGGAAAGACACAGTTATAGAGACTGCCATCCCTAGGACTGGAGGGCTCAAGGGATGGGCCCAGGACACAGACTGCCATCTCCAGGACTTGAAGGCTCAGGAGATGGACCTAGGGATACATAGCCTGCCACCCACAGGACTGAAGGACTCAGGGGATGGGCCCAGGGAGAGACTGCCACCCTTTGAAGTGGAGAAATCAGGAGATAGGTCCAGGGATATAGAGCCTGCCACCCACTGGACTGGAGGACCCAGAGGATGGGTCCAGGGAAACAGACTGGCATCCTCAAAGCTGGTTGGTTTAAGTAAGGAAATTAATTTCATTGACTTTCATAGCATTGCTGAAATAGAATGTATAAGTGGGGAGATTCAAATCTGCCATGTTTCTATAAACTACACATTAGAGAACCCCCAACCCCAAAGTAACATAAGATGCCAAACCCAGCAGTTAGTGTATTTGGATTTTAAAAAGGTTTGGACAAATTCCTGGAAGAAAAGTCAATAGTCTGCTATTAAGATAGGCATGGGGAAAGCCACTGCTTGTCCCTGGGACCAGCAGCATGCACCTTGCTGCTATTTGGGATTCTGTCAGGTACTTGTGACCTGAATTGGCCATTGATGGGAACAGAATACTGGGCAAGATGGACCATTGGTCTGACCCAATATAGCTGTTCCTATGTTCTTATAACAGAGAGGTACTGCCCAATGTCTCTGGTCCTCTCAAATTCCTGGATTTACAGAAGTGAAAGGAGCTATCAGAAGGAAAACAGGTGTAGAGAAATTTAGAGAGAATGATGTGTGAAGAAAACTTGGATATTGTTGCTATTACAGAGACATGGTTCAATGGTTCCTGTTAATGGGATATGACGATACTGGGCTATAATCTTTTTAGGAAGGATAGAGAGGGCCAAAGAGGTGGAGTGGCACTATATAAGAGAATATCAGAGCGGCTGAAATGCGGGGAACCTGGGGAAAGGAAGAATCTTTATGGATCGTCCTGGAAAGAGAAGATGGAACCTGTATCCACACGGGGATTATCTACAGACATCCGGCACAAACGGAGAAGCTAGACAAGGATCTGACAGAAGATATTCAAAAGATTGGTATGAAAGGGGAGGTGCTACTGTTGGGAGATTTCAACTTGTTTGGTGTGGATTGGAATGTCTCCTCTACAGAATCAGAAAGAAGTAGGGAGATTGTGGACGCCTGTCAAAGTGCCTGTTCAGACAAATGGAGACGGAACCCATGAGGGAAGGGTCGATGCTGGATCTAGTGCTCACAAATGGAGGAAGTGTTTCCAGTATCTGGGTGGATGCCCACCTATGTAATAGGGCAAAAGTGGAGTGCGGACACATAAAACTCAAAGTACTGGATTTCAGACGTACTGATTTTGATAAAATAGGGGAATATTTGAAGAAGGAGCTGTTGGCATGGGAAGGCATAGGAGAAGTGGAAAATCAGTGGTCAAAGCTAAAGGCTGCTAAAAATATGGCAACTGATCTTTATGTAAGGAAAGCAAACAAAAACAAGAGAAACAGGAAGCCTATATGGTTCTCCAAACAAATAGCTGAACAAATAAGAGCAAAAGAGGCTTTGTTCAAGAAATACATGGAGAAAATCCTGAAGAAGGATCACGGTTGGCTACTAAGAGAATATCTGGGAATGGAGTGGATATTACGCCATTTACGGAAGAAAGAATTCATAAAAAGCTTGAGAATCTGAAGGTGCTGGGATATATCCCAATATGCTGAGGGAGATCAGAGAGGTCCTGGCAGGACCTCTTAAAGATTTATTTAATAGACCTTTAGAGATGTGAGAGCTTCCGCAGGATTGGAGACAAGCGGATGTGGTCCCTCTTCACAAAAGTAGAGACAAGGAAGAAGTGGGAAACTACAGACCGGTAAGTCTCACGTCGGTGGTAGGAAAAATAATGGAGTCACTGATGAAAGAGAGGGTAACTTTCTAGAAGCCAATGGGTTACAGGATCCGAGGCAACATTGCTTTACCAAAGGAAAATCCTCCCAAATTAATCTTATTCACTTCTTTGACTGGGTGACCAAAGAACTGGATGAAGGACATGAGCTAGACGTAATCTACTTGGATTTCAGAAAGCCTTTCATACGGTCCCCCACAGAAGACTCGTGAATAAGCTGAGAGGGCTGAACTTAGAACCAAAAGTGGTGAACTGGATAGGAAAGTGGTTGGCCGACAGGTGGCAGAGGGTGGTGGTAAATGGAATCCCCTCGGAAGAAAGGAAGGTGAGCAGTAGAGTTCCTCAGGGGTTGGTGCTGGGGCTGATTCTGTTTAATATATTTGTGAGAGATATTGCCGAAGGGTTGGGAGGAAAGGTTTGACTTTTTGCGGATGACACAAAGATAGCCAACAGAGAGGATACCCTGGAGGAAGTAGAAACAATGAGAAGGGATCTCCAAATGTTAGAAGAATGGTCGTGGGACTGGCAGTTAAAATTTAATCTAAAAAGGTTAATCTGGGGACCTATGCACTATAAGGTTTCTCCAAATATTAAATAAATATACAAAAATAGAAACCTATTATATTTCTACTTATGGTGACTAAAAAACCCCCCTGTGATTGGTGTAAACACAATATAGCTATATGAGTACGTTAAAATATATTTAGAATATATCTGAACAGTGCTCAGAACTGGGTGCGTGAGTGAAGCTAACAACCAGCTTTATAGACACAACACCACTTCCTGCATCATCGCACCGTCAGCCCTCCCTTCCTACCTCAATTGTGTACAAGATCTAATTGTATTAATAATTATTGATTCTTTCATTAGAAGCAGAAAACCAATAGTCCAAAAGACCGATGATTGTACTTAGCTTGGGCTGGCTGGGTGCAGCAGAGGGTGAAGTGCGCTGGACTCTATACTTAGATCCCAGTAGTGTATTATTTCTTCTTTTTCCTTTTTTTTATTTTTATTATGCAGTGTTAAAAACCAAGTGGTATAGCCACATTTTCTTCTCTTTCACGCTTTAATGCCAAGAAGTGCAGAGTGATGCACTTGGGATGCAGAAACCCAAAAGAGATAGGAGGGGAGAGATTAGTAAGCTTGACTCAGGAAAGAGACCTTGGGGTGTTGGTGTCGGAGGATTTGAAGGTGAAGAAACAATACGACAAGGCGATGGCCGTGGCCAGAAGGATGATAGGCTTCATAGAGAGGGGTAAAACCAGCAGAAGAAAGGATGTGTTGATGCCCCTCTACAAGTCATTGGTGAGGCCCCACTTGGAATATTGCGTTCAGTTTTGGAGGCCGTATCTTGCTAAAGATGTAAAAAGACTGGAACGGTGCAAAGAAAAGCTACAAAAATGGTAAGGGATTTGTGTTGCAAACCGTACAAGGAGAGACTTGCCGACCTGAACACGTACACCCTGGAGGAAAGGAGAAACAGGGGTGATATTATACAGATGTTCAAATATTTGAAAGGTATTAATCCGCAAACAACCCTTTTCTGGAGATGGGAAGGCGGTAGAACTAGAGGACATGAATTGAGGTTGAAGGGGGGCAGACTGAGGAGTAATGTCAGGAAGTATTTTTTCACGGAGAGGGTGGTGGATACATGGAATACCCTCCCTTGGGAGGTGATGATGGAGATGAAAAATGGTAATGGAATTCAAAAATGCTTGGGATATACACAATCCTGTTTAGAGGGAATGGATCCACAGAATCTTAGCCGAGATTGGGTGACAACACCAGTAATTGGGAAGCAAAACCAGTGCTGGGCAGACTTCTACTGTCTGTTCCCTGATCGTGACTGAATAGATATGGATGGGCTGGAAGTGTACATTTTAAGGGGCTTTGATGTTAGCTTTAGAACTTTTAATACAAGAACAGTACTGGGCAGACTTCTACTGTCTGTGCCCTGAAAATGGCAAGGACAAATCAAACTCGGGTATACATATAAACTATCACATACCATGTAAAATGAGTTTATCTTGTTGGGCAGACTGGATGAACCATACGGGTCGTTATCTGCTGCCATTTACTATGTTACTATGAGTATCACAGAAATAACAACATACATCATAGAAAAGATAACACTGAAGGAATGTTCTGTTTTCTTTTTTCCCTGTCCTGTCTCTCTTGTTGATTTTCACGCTCCCCTTCCATGCACTCTCTACATTGCCTCCCTCCCTTTTTTTCCTGGTTTTAGTAGGAGTCAGGACACAGATTTCCGCTCAGAGCTGTTTTGTACAAATGTCTAAAACAAACCCGTAGATTGACCCACAAAACCTCTCCCCTTGAAGTGGCTCTTTTGTGATTGCTCTTACAGGAGGCAAGAGGCTGTTTTGCTTCTTCTTTTAGTTGGGAATCAAGTAATTAATGTATTGACAGTCTCTGACCAGCCAGATTCTGGAAGGAGTTCTATTGGATAATGATAGCCTCCCTGTCAAAAGTTGAGCAGCAGGCTGACTCATGGCCATTTGTAATTCACCACAGAGAAAAGAGAAAACCTCACGGCACAGTACTTCACAAAATTCTTCATGTCCTTGTACGTTTTTCACATTCGGCTATCTAATAAAAAATACAATTCAAAATACATTAAAGTGGTACAGTAGTTTGCTTCATTGATCTACACAAGACTTGGGTCTTCCTTTGTAGGGGGGGGGGGGGAGAAAGGATCACCATTGCTGGCGGACTCAATTTTATGACTAGCAATAGTGGCACTATTCCACCTGACCCTTCAAGCCATAGGAGTAGCCCCTTACCCAGTTCTCTGATAGAGATTCCTCTGGAGTTCATTTGAATGGTGTTAGTCAAATTTTTTTTTTTAATTACATTTGTACCCCGCGCTTTCCCACTCGTGGCAGGCTCAATGCGGCTTACATGGGGCAATGGAGGGTTAAGTGACTTGCCCAGAGTCACAAGGAGCTGCCTGTGCCTGAAGTGGGAATCGAACCCAGTTCCTCAGTTCCCCAGGACCAAAGTCCACCACCCTAACCACTAGGCCACTCCTCCACTGTTGCTACTATTTGAGATTCTACATGGAATGTTGCTATTCCACTACCAACATTCCATGTAGAATCTTCAATAGTAGCAACATTCCATGTAGAAGTCGGCCCTTGCAGATCACCAACGTGGCCGCGCAGGCTTCTGCTTCTGTGAGTCTGACGTCCTGCACGTACGTGCAGGACGTCAGACTCACAGAAACAGAAGCCTGCGCAGCCTTCTACATGGAATGTTGCTAGTGGAATAGCAACATTCCATGTAGAATCTCCAATAGTAGCAACATTCCATGTAGAATCTCCAATAGTATCTATTTTATTACCCCGCGCTTTCCCACTCATGGCAGGCTCAATGCGGCTTACATGGGGCAATGGAGGGTTAAGTGACTTGCCCAGAGTCACAAGGAGCTGCCTGTGCCGGGAATCGAACTCAGTTCCTCAGTTCCCCAGGACCAAAGTCCACCACCCTAACCACTAGGCCACTCCTCCACTGTTGCTACTATTTGAGATTCTACATGGAATGTTGCTATTCCACTACCAACATTCCATGTAGAATCTTCAATAGTAGCAACATTCCATGTAGAAGTCGGCCCTTGCAGATCACCAACGTGGCCGCGCAGGCTTCTGCTTCTGTGAGTCTGACGTCCTGCACGTACGTGCAGGACGTCAGACTCACAGAAACAGAAGCCTGCGCAGCCTTCTACATGGAATGTTGCTAGTGGAATAGCAACATTCCATGTAGAATCTTCAATAGAAGCAACATTCCATGTTGAATCTCCAATAGTAGTAACATTCCATGTAGAATCTCCAATAGTAGCAACATTCCATGTAGAATCTCCAATAGTATCTATTTTATTACCCCGCGCTTTCCCACTCATGGCAGGCTCAATGCGGCTTACATGGGGCAATGGAGGGTTAAGTGACTTGCCCAGAGTCACAAGGAGCTGCCTGTGCCGGGAATCGAACTCAATTCCTCAGTTCCCCAGGACCAAAGTCCACCACCCTAACCACTAGGCCACTCTTCCACAGCCGCACTCCGCTATGCCACTGCTTCTCAATGCTCTCCCAGAGGTGTGACCAGCCAGTCGTGCTTTCAGGATTACACAATGGACATGCATGAAATAGATTCGCATACATTTCCAAATTCTACAAAGTGCGCTAAACATTGGGCATGTGGGTATCATTTACGTATGTAACTAAATTAGCTGATTTGGAGCTATCTCCTGCTGATTATTCACAGACAGTGCACAGCAGATAACCGGGTATATCGCACAATATAGCCAGCTATCTCCGAATATACAGCGTATTGCTGGCTAAGACTGCTGGCCAAATTGGGCCGCCAAAATAGCAGGCCTATTTTTGGCTGGTTTAAACGTAACCAGCCAGCGCTGAATATCGACTTTGCCGGTTAACTTTAAACCAGCCAAAAATAAACCAGATACTCAATACCAGTCACCAGAAATGACCCAACATTGAATATCCAGGCAGCACTGACCGCAGGAGGCAACTCGGCTAACTCCTATGGTCTAAATATCGTCCCCTAAGCGCTTAATTCCTGTGGTGCTCAGCTCCAAGGAGGTGTGGTTGGGTCAGGGGCATTCCAAGCAATTAGGCGCTAACTTATAGAATACTGTCAGTTATGTGCGTAACTGCTAGTTTTCGGGCACGAGCATTTACATCAGCCACCGACATGCATAAGAGCTCACGCCTAGAGTTGGGCTCCAAAATGCGGACAAGCACTAGTATTCTTACAACAGCAACTACATGCGATATTGCCGTTATAGAACTCGCACTCAGTACCTAAAGTTTTGTCGCCTCACTTTTAGCGCTCTTTACTGAATTGAGCCCAAAGTGGGTATCCAATCTATGTACATTTATCTCATGCATATCCACTGTAGTAATCTTGAAAACCTAACTGGTTAGCTGTGCCTCCGGGAGAGGGCTGAGAAGCACCAGACTATGTTAACTCCTTTGCTGGAACCGATCTAAGAAGCAGAAAAGGCACCTGGGAAGCAAAAGCTGCTTCACTAACCTCAAACAGTGCTGAGAAATTTCTAATGCACAGAAATAGCTACACAAAGAACTGAGCCAGTATCTAAAATGAGAATATAACAAATTGTGTTCCAGTACATGCTGTACAAAATGGACTTTGTGGCAGGGAGTCAATCAAGATAAGACAGGTCCCAAGTGGAATCAACAATATGCTTTTTAGTAGCAGTTTTATCTAAGACTTACAAACACAGCAACCACAGAAATGAAAGGAGCACTCCTGAAAACCTTCTTACCAACACCAGACCTCTGCATGAGGCTTTTGAGTGACCAGTTCTCCGATATAACAACCAGCCTGCAAAGACCAGGGGTTCTCTACCTAGTCCTCGGGATGCACCCTTCAGTCAGAGTTTCATTATATCATACATATGCATGAGAAAAATTTGCATGCACTTCCTCCATTGTATTCAAATCTATCTCATGCATATTCATTACAGAACTCTCACAACTATGGGTAATCTTCAAATCTTTAATATGTATTACAAAATATATTCAAATATCATAACGGCAGAGATATCATCATAGTACTGCTGCTTTAAATACATACAAACAGTGAACTTCATTAAAGACATATATCCACGCACCCTGCTACCTGGAATTGATCTCACTCCTGCACCGTTTGTAGGAAACAGGCTTTAGCAATTTTCTGATTGTGCACAGTAACTTCAGGATCTACAGTTTATTTTGGACCGTACTGAGATCTTGGAGGTGTGGAAACATATCGATTTGCTCATCTGACAGACAGATCTGGATCGTACAATGTTAGAATGACCATACTGTCATGTGATTTATGGAATACCATTTGAAGATTGGACAAACCATATTTTGATATTGAGGGGCATAATCGAAAGGGACGCCCAAGTTTTGTTGAGGATGTCCTCGCAAAACGTCCAGACGGAGGGGCGGGAAAACCCGTATTATCGACAAGATGTACGTCCATCTTTCGATAAAACGGTTGGGGACGCCCAAATCCTGAAATTTAGGTCGTCCTTAGAGATGGTCGTCCCTAGACTTGGTCGTTTCTCATTTTCGGCGACAATGGAAACCAAGGACGCCCATCTCAGAAACAACCAAATGCAAGCCCTTTGGTCGTGGGAGGAGCCAACATTCGTAGTGCACTGGTCCCCTTGACATGCCAGGACACGAACCGGGCACCCTAGGGGGCACTGCAGTGGACTTCATAAATTGCTCCCAGGTACATAGCTCCCTTACCTTGTGTGCTGAGTCCCCCAAATCCCCCCAAAACCCACTACCCCCAACTGTACACCACTACCATAGCCCTTACGGGTGAAGGGGGGCACCTAGATGTGGGTACAGTGGGTTTGTGGTGGGTTTTGGAGGGCTCTCATTTACCACTGCAAGTGTAACAGGTGGGGGGGGGGATGGGCCTGGGTCCGCCTGCCTGAAGTGCACTGCACCCACTAAAACTGGTCCAGGGACCTGCATACTGCTGTGATGGACCTGAGTATGACATCTGAGGCTGGCATAGAGGCTGGCACAAGATATTTTGAAAGAGTTTTTTTTGAGGGTGAGAGGAGGTTAGTGACCACTGGGGGAGTAAGGGGAGGTCATCCCCGATTCTCTCCAGTGGTCATCTGGTCAGTTCGGGCACCTTTTTGTGCCTTGGTCGTAAGAAAAACAGGACCAGGTAAAGTCGTCCAAGTGCTCGTCGGGGATGCCCTTGTTTTTCCATTATGGGTCGAGGACGTCCATGGTTAGGCACGCCCAAGTCCCACCTTCGCTATGCTTCCGACACGCCCCCGTGAACTTTGGATGTCCCTGCGACAGAAAGCAGTTGGGAACGCCCAAAATCGGCTTTCGATTATACCGATTTGGGCGACCCTGTGAGAAAGATGCCCATCTTCCAATTTGTATCGAAAGATGGGCGTCCTTCTTTTTCGAAAATGAGCCTGATTGTGAACTATCTTATCGACACCAATTGTGCAGGAGTGAGATCAATTCTGAGTAGCAGGGTGCGGGGGTATATGTCTTTAATGAAGTTCAGTGTTTAAACGTATTTAAAGCAGCAGTACTATGACGATACCTCTACTGTTATGATATTTTAATATATTTTATAATACATATTAATGGTCTGAAGATTAAACATAGTTGTGAGAGTACTGTACATGTGTGTTTGCTACAACTATATTGGAATTTAGATACTCCTGTTTTGTAGGTATGCATACTCATTATGGATATCTTGTGTCCCAAGGATTGAGTTGAGATACTGTGTTCTAAATACATATGTTATCTGGATAGTGGCTGAACATCACAGCTATCTGGATTATTTTTAGGGCTGCCTCCACCTCGCCTCTAACTTGGCCCACATTTATATGGAAAGTATCAGGACATGGAGCGATCTAAATTACCCCTATCAGTGTAAGCTTTGGAATTCTATGGATACGCAAATTATCCCAGTGAATGCATAAGTTGTTTTGAAGTTGATTTGCTTGAGTTAGTCCATCAGGTACTTACTATCTGTCTTTTGGCACTGAATTTCCAGGTTTTTGGAGTCGGCTAACGCATAAGCCGGTTAAGTGGGATATTCAGCACTTAACCAGCTATGGGTTACTGCATAAAGACAGGACTAACCTTTTATACAGTCCTATTTATATGGTTAACCTGAACGGTTAAGTGCTGAATAACCAGACAACTGCCAACTGTGCCCCGGAACACCCCCAAAATACTCAGTTTCAGTTTGGCTGAAAATTAGCAGTTAGCTGGTTAAATCACCTTGAATATCGATCCCTTTGTTTTTTTGCATTTTATACCCCAATTTGTGTCAGACATTTTGCCTTTTTGTTAATCTTAGTGATTGTGTTTCTATAGTTGTAAAATGGAGGATACAGTCCTCTAGTAGTCCGGCTAATGAAAATATGTGATTTTTTTATGCCACTCAATTGTTTCTAGAATTCTCCTTATATTGAGGTAGTGGTAGGCAGAGCCGCTGAGAGACTGAGCTGGGCCGGGGGCAGGGCTTCTGCCAACTTCAATTGCCGCCGCTCCCGCCCCCCTCCCCCCAGGATCGCCGCTGCTGCAACTGAGGTACCTTGGGACTGGCAGGGATCCCTAGGCCCCGCCAGTGGAAGAATCCAGCGCTGCTCTTCACTCCACGCCTGCCCTGCCCCTGCTTTTTTCTCTCGTCTCGCCGAGCATGCACCTGAGGGGGAAAAGCAGCCGCTCGGCACGGCGGTAGAAGCGAGCGAAGAGCAGCTCTGGAGGGGGGCCCGGCGCCAGAGTGTTCTCTCTCCTGCTTCAGTCAGGACCCAATCCCTTGGGGCCCGTCAGGAGCAGGAGAGAAAGATAGAGACCCTGGCACTGGGCCCCGTTTGGAGGCGGGATCCGGGGAATTTTACCCCCCATCTCGGCGGCCCTGGTGGTAGGAGAAGACTTTGAATTGGTTGGCTAAACTATCATTCCTTAAACAATGTTATAAGAGTAGCAATGTTGGTCCTGTCTACCTGGAAGGAAAAAGGCCTCATTGAGCTCCTAGATCATGAAAATCTACCAGAGCTAACGAGATCACAATGATCTTCTCTTCATCATTGGCCAGAAAAAAACCTTCCAAATGGCTGAATCCTTCACACAATTTTTTAGATGATTTTTGCTGCTTTCTTTAACACTTTTAAAATAATTTTTACTGCAATAGTGCATATCAAAGTGTTGACCAAAAAGGAAACAAAATGGGACTATATTGATATGGTAAGGTAAAATTGGTAGTAATGTGCAGACACTTAGATGATGGCCAGCGTTTCGCATTGCTGCTTCAGGGTCTTGGTGGCAGGGCTACTTCTAAGAATGGAAAGAAAAACAAATAGTTACTGCCAATTATCACCCCACTGCTGTCAAATCTGCTTCTCCGTGCCTCACTCAACATCGGACAAATTCAAAATGGCCCCCATGATATAGCTATCGTGACATCAGACGCTGTCAAACTCCCATCCAATCACAGAACAACTCGAGAAAAAGTAGATCAAATTAGAAGAAATGATACCACTCTATGCGGGAATTAAGTCCATTGGGCTCAAGGGAGCACAGTTTAAAAATCCACTTCTGCTCCTGTTGTAATAAAACCCGCCTGTGATCACCTCCTCTCGAGGAGCAAAACACAGCTTGCAGAATAACACACTTCAAGTAAAAAAAAAAAAAAGAGTGCTGATGTTGATTGCAGTGTGTCACTAAAGGCAATCCAATTTTCCCAGTATGTAAAGCACTTTTATGCTCAGTTAAGCGGGCTGAGAGCATTCTCGAGGTCTGACCCACATATAATTTATTGCACGGGCACTTGAGACAATAGATTACGTGATCTGATTTACAGGATGTGATCACCTTTAGAGCGTAACCTCTCTGATCAGTGGGATTAATAAACATGGACGTCTCTTCCATCATCGAGCAGAACACACAGCTGCTGCATTTGAAGTGGCCCAAACCTTCTTGGGCTGACCAGTTACTGAACAGGAGATGGGCAACACTGCTGGGCTTAAATATTCTTTTAAATTCTTATTCCTGCTGTATGCAAAACGAATGTGCGAGTCTTTGAATAATGGCATTGTCTGAATTAACAACCAGTGTTTCCTGAGGATGTCTGCAGCTTGTGGCGAAACTGCATCACATTGTCATTGTCCTCAGTTATACTAGAAGCCTTCGGCAAAAGTAACAGTTTGCGATGATTAAATCTTGCGCGGCGGTATGCAGTGCGCACAACATGTTCCGGGTATCCACGTGATAGCAACTTCTCTGACAGGTCTTTCGATTGCCACTTAAAGTCCTCATCCCTACAGCAGACCTGACGGTGTCTTAAAAATTGGGAGAACGGCAAACTATTCTTCAAAGCACTGGGATGGCAACTTCCATAGTACAAAAACGTATTTCTATCGGTGCTTTTATGGAAAAGTCGTGGTAAATCCATCCCCAGTGTTTTTAACCAATAAATCAAGAAAAGGTATTTCAAAAGGATCCATGTGCAGGACAAAATGAATGCATGGGTGACACTTGGATGACACTTGTTTAAATCAGATACAAACTGCTGAAATGTTGATTCATCTTCAACCCATAGCAAAAACATATCGTCGATAAATCGGACCCTATAGACATATATTTCTGTTCAAAAGCCCACATGTATAGCTTGGCCACAGAGGGAGCCATCGTTGCTCCCATCGCAACTCCGGAGATTTGTTGGAACAATGAATCTCCAAATTGAAAAAAGTTCCTCTATATAGCAAGGCGCACCAAAGATATAATGAAGGAAGTGGGAACCCATCCTGGCGCCCAGGTATCCAAAAAAACACACAACTTCCAGAGCTTTGTCTTGCGGAATGACCGTATAAAGAGAGGTCACATCCAGGGTTGCCATAATAGAACAATGGGCTTTAGAACCGTGTGCCGCCAACGTCTGTAAGAAGCGTGTGGTATCCTTTAGATAGGATTCTCCTTCCTGTAATAATGGTTGCAAAAAACAATCTACGAACATTAAAAGAGGTTCTAATAAAGATCCTCGACTAGAAATTATAGGTCTTCCAGGCGGATTTATTAATGTCTTGTGGATTTTGGGGAGAGTATAAAAACAGGGATCTTCGGATGGGGCGTGTTGAGAAAGCAAAATTCCTTTTGCGTTAGTATGCCACTGGCATAAGCTTCACCAGTGAGGTGGAAAATTTGCTGTTGCAATTCCGAGGTTGGGTCAGTGGCCAATTCCTGATAATCAGAACTGACCTGAAGTTGTCAATTGATTTCTGCGATGTACTGATTCCTGTCTTGGATCACAATGACACCCCCTTTATCTGCCTTCCTTATCACAATCGAGGTATTTGATTTCAGAGAATCCAATGCTTTCTCCTCTTCGACCGTCAAATTGTGCCTCCGTTTCTTCCAGGAGATTCTTTCAAAGCCTTCAAAGTCCTTCAGGACTAGAAGATGAAAGGAAGCTAAAACGGGATCCATCGGCTCGGGAGAGGCCCAATGAGATTTCCTTTTTACATAGGACAAATCAGACGCTCTTTCATCCTTTTCAGAAAAAAATACCTTCAGCTGCAAAACCCTAAGAAATTTCTCAAGCTCAACTCTAATTTGAAATGGGTCAAGTTGACATGAACAAATGACAGACCCTTGGATAGTAATTGGCACTCCACTGTAGACAGTGAATGAGACGATAAATTTACTATGACCGAATCATCTATTGTTCACGAGAGCGCGTAGGTGGACATTCCTGCTGCAAAGGAATTGGATCTTGAAAATCTTCAGCTCGTCTCCCTCGTCGCTGTCTGCCCCCCCCCCCCCCCCCCCCGTGTTCTTCATGTCTTCCCCTTCCTCTGCCTAAAAAAGCTCTCTCGGAACCTGAAGAACTATTGTCCGAGACACTTAGTTCATCTTCTTCAAAGGGTGGGAACACACTATCTTTATTGGTCTCTAACCGGGGTACACGGTCCTTGCTTCATAGTCCTTCTCATCCCTATGGAACTTCCTTATTTTCATTTTCTGTAGATCAGATTGGAATTGTTCAATCTTGTATTTCAGATCACTGTGTCGCCTCTGAAAAGTTTCAAGGGATTCCTTGATTTTTAATCTATCACTAATTGTATCCACTTCTGCCTTAATAGACATGGAAATCTCAGTGGTTTTGTCGATAATCAGGACCATCAGGTCCACCGAACATTTATTGAGGATTCCTGCCCACTTCTGTAGGAAATCCTTATCATCAAGGAATAATTTAGGTTCCTTGGAGATCCTTAGTCCACACGGTATCAGCTCTTTTTTACAATATTCAATAAGTGTGAAACTATGGAGTTCCGATTTAACCAGTCTTTTCATGGCATTAGACAAGGCGATCCAAGAGATGGCAGAGCCAAATGATGGGTCCAATTGTAGTAAACAGACTCCCTTCAATGTGTCAAAAACATGCTCGAAAGAAAAACTGTGGCCTGTCTTCTAAGACTGTGACTGGGGTTGTGATGTCATGTTCAAAGCCCCAAAATAATATATGGAATATAGAATACGTCTTGATTTCCACGCACAATTTACGGTGCCATATATAGAATCCAGGGGTTAGTGTCTCCTAAATAGTTGGCGCTCAGTTCTCCCACGTTAATTTTTTGCAGGACCTGTGCACTAATAGAAAAATTAACGCATGGATGTGGCCCCCCGGCAGCGAATAAAGCTGGCGGACATCAGCAAAGCGCTCACCACTGCTGGCAGAATATTTACCTCTAAGTTTATAGGATATAAGTTATGTGCACAACTACAAATTAGAGCCGACTAATGCTTCTTGAAGCCAGTTATTGGTATTTAATGCCAGTTTAGCGCCAATTAGCTAATTTAGGGTTCCTTTTCCTAAGGTGTGCTAATGGATTTAGGACATGCTAAAGTTTCAAGCCCACAGGTATAGAATGGACTTCTTATCATTTAGTATGCTCTAAGTGTTAGTGAGGGTTAAATCTATTAGCACACCTTAGTAAAAAGACCCTTTAGTTATGGGCGTAAATGATTCCTGTGTGCACAATTGTGCATCCAATTTTGAGTGCCCTTTATAGAATCTGGGGGATTGTGGTCAATATTCAAAGCACAGGATAGGCTCCTGCCCAATTAAATCACGTTCAGTGGGTCATCTGCCAGTACTCAGCAACATTTAACCAAGGACTGCTGCTGAATATTGGCGGAGACTCCGGTTGTTCTGCTGCATAGGCAGAGCCAGGGCAGTCCGCAGGCAGAGTCATGGCAAAAGCTGGGAGATATGCAGGCAGCAACGCTATTCTGTGTCAGTGTCTACCTACATAACTGGGCAAGTTGCACAAAAGGGTTATCTTAACTTTGCCCTCTTAGGCAGCACTGTTCCCTCTAAGCTGAGTGGGAGTCTTCCACCTACAGTCCTGCCAGTGGGAGGCGCTGTTTCACTATCACATTTTCAATAGTGAGGGACAGGAAAGCTCTGCAGGACTCCAGGAAACCTGCCTGTCCCCAGCAACTGAAAACACAACATTGAAGCACCCCACCCCCCTCACACACACAGGCAGAAACGCAGTTGCAGGACTCCTGCTTAGCTTAGAGGAAACAATGGTAGAAAGGATTGGCACTAAATATCTGCCATATCCATGTACCTTTCAAGTGACTGAACTGATCTAGATATAAAATGCCAGAGCCTGGACATGGCACAGCACTGAGGGCTCCTTTTACTAAGTGGCGGTAAGCCCAACGCGGGCTTACCGCCACCTGTACAGGAAGCCTGGTGGTACTTCCCACCCGTAGCACACTGTCATTTCCAGCATTACAAGAATTTATTTATTTTTGTAGTGCCGGAGTGTACCCCGCGGTAATCGGGCAGTGCCACTCGCTGCCTGGTTACCACCAGGTTAACACGGAAGCCCTTACTGCCACCTCAATGGGTGGCGCTAAGGGCTCCCCCTCAAAATGGCCGTGCAGCAAGTGCTTTACATGCCGCCCAGCCATTTCCTGCAGGAAGCCGAGACTTTCTTTTTACAAGCTGCGGTAAAAGGGGGCTTTGGCATGCGTGTAAAACACGTGCCGACGCTAACGCTGGCCCCCTTTTCGCTGCAGCTTGGTAACAGGGGCCTTGAATTTCCAGGCTTATTTCAGCCTGCGGCTGTCGGTGGCTTCAAAACTGCTGACTGTTGTGGGCTAAACATTGGGCCCAGTACTTGTTACAAGCTTGGTCATTATCATCATCTCTAATTCAAAAAATTTCCTGCAAACAACCTCTTGCACATATTACTTTTAACTTTGAACAATTCTCACATGCCAGTGCACTAATTTGTGATAATCTAATTCTGCAATGTGTTCCTAAGAACCTTTTTTTATAATATCACATAACATACCTTGCATTATCACTTGTCAGATCATACCAACTGTATCCTCTCATTCTCCCTTGCATTTATTACTTTCATTTCTTTGTTTAATGTTTTTAAATATAATAAATTACTAGTCTATCGTCTATAAAAAATACACTGCATCACTCGGTTTCTGAAATTTCAATTAATATTCAATCGTCTATCGCATTTAAACCGCCAGCTGACTCTTATATATAATGCTATTAGAATCAGTTATGATGATCCCTTTATACTGATTTGTGATACCATCTTATGATTAAGAACCAGTAGTAAAATGCAAAAATTACATCCTCTCTCCTACACTACATAAATCACAAGCATAATACACACTGCCAGCATAGTGAGTGATGTAATAAATAACATATATTTCTAATGATTATGGTATAAAATTGGTATTGATGAAAGAAGAAATGTATAATTCAGCTCATTTGAATTTGTATTCTAATTTTAAGAACACGATGCATTTTTCTTTATAAGTATCATAAAAGAATAGGGAGTCCTTTTACTAAACTACATTAAGAAATGGCCTTACTGAGTCCTTACCATAAGCTAAGGTCAATTTACTGTGACCGTGAAAAAGGGCTATTTTCTATTTTTTCAATATATACTACTACTACTACTACTATTTAGCATTTCTATAGCGCTACAAGGCATACGCAGCGCTGCACAAACATAGAAGAAAGACAGTCCCTGCTCAAAGAGCTTACAATCTAATGGACAAAAAATAAATAAAGTAAGCAAATCAAATCAATTAATGTGAACGGGAAGGAAGAGAGGAGGGTAGGTGGAGGCGAGTGGTTACAAGTGGTTACGAGTCAAAAGCAATGTTAAATATATGGCCATGCACTAGTGTTAGCATTACTGCATGGCCATTAAAAAAAAACCAACTATCACAGGAGCTCTTACTGCCACATATTTAGGAGGGGGAAAGGGCTCCCACATTAACCCTGCGTTAGACATTTAGGGTTAGATTCTATATATGGTGCCTAAAAAGACCAGTTTAAGCCTTTTTCTAAAGTTTGGCATGGTTTACAGAATAACGCTTAAGCGTTATGGTCCCACGTAATTTTAAGCGCCATCATTTGCACCAGTGAAAACGTGGTGCAAATACCCATGCCTAAATCTACGCACAGAGCACTCATATTCTGTAATTAAGCGCATAACTCAAAATCATGCCCCTGTTCCACCACAAAATGCCCATGACCGTCCCCTTTCCACACCTCCTTTTTTGGGCTGTGCATAACATCCAATTAAATAATTAGTGCCATTAATTGCTTGTTAAAAAGCCAATTACTGGAACTAATTGTCTTGTTATCCTATTAAATTGCATGCGCAAATCAGGACCATGCCTAGATTTGCGCGTGTAATTATTGGTGACTTTTACAGAATCGGGGGGTGATAACGTAGATACAGTAACTGGACAGCACAGGAATGGGGAAAGGGAAATGGGACTTGATATACCACCTTTCTGAGGTTTTTGAAACTACATTCAAAGCGGTTTACATATATTCAGGTACTTATTTTGAACAAGGTGCAATGGAGGGTTAAGTGACTTGCACATTGTCACAAGGAGCTGCAGTGGGAATCGAACTCAGTTCCCCAGGATCAAAGTCCACTGCACTAACCACTAGGCTACTCATCCACTCACTCACTTTCTGTCCCTACCCCCCCCCCAAATTACAAAGATATAATTACCATGCGCGACGCAGAACACTTTAGCATATCCCATAAACCTGGTGTAAATGCCTGTACTTAACAGATGTGCATTGGGCATATTCTACAAGAGTGCATGTAATTTTTAGGTACCCCCTTGACCCACCCGTGGCCATACCCCCTTTTGAGATCCACATGTTAGACCAGGGGACACTCCATGAAATTACATGGAAATACTTTTAAAACAAATAGGAGAAATATTTGTTTTCACTCAGTGAATAGTTAAGCTCTGGCACTCATGCAGCAGGGTGTGGTAACAGTGGTTAGCATATCTGGGTTTAAAAAAGGTTTGGACAAGTTCTTGGAGGAAAAGTCCATAGTCTGCTATTGAGATAGGTATAGGGAAGCCATTGCTTGCTCTGGGATTGGTAGCATGGAATGTTGCTACTGTTTGGGTTTCTGTCAGGTACTTGTGACCTGGATTGGCCACTGTTGGAAAAAGGATACTGGGCTAGATGGACCATTGGCCTGACCCAGAACGGCTATTCTTATGTTCTTATATTAGGTTATCTTTGCTGCTCTAAGAAAAGGACCAATAAGTATCTAGAGATAGCATTATTTTATAATTTAAAAAAATGCTCATATGTGGTAAGTATTAATATTTTAAGAAGAGTTATCGTAAACTATTATTTGTAAGCCAATTCATATTTTGAAAAATTCTGTTATTTTTCAGCCTTGTTTACGCCTGATGCAGATTTTTATCAAAAGATGGCCATGTTGGGGTTTATATATAAATTCTAATTGATCACTAAGGGCCTCTTTTACTAAGCTGCACTAGGGTTTTTAGCGCGTGCTAATATTTAGGGCGTGCTAAACATTAGCGATGTCCATAGATGTCGCTAATGTTTCGCGTGCCCTAAATATTAGCGCGCCTTAGTAAAAGACCCCCCTAAAATAAACAAGAAAAACAAATTGGGTTGTGTGCCTCTTGTTTTGCCTGGTATTAAATTGGGTGCCAGTAATTACACCTGCTTTCAGCAGGCATAACTCCCGACGCCTAAAATTGGCACTCAATACTATTCTACAACTGTCATCCACCTTCGAGTGCCCCTTACAGGGCAGCATTGGGTGCCATACCATTTACTGAATCTTGCCCAAAGTGTGCACTTTTTAACATTTTTTGGTTTTTAATAAAGCTTTCACATCTCTAGAAGTGGAGCAGAGACATGTGGGGTGTGAAGGACGTGCACGAGGGAGAAGTATAGGAAGAGAGGTGTGGCGGGGAAGGGGATTTCTTTGTTTCTAACAGGAGTAAGTTCTCATTTGTTCTTCTCATAAGTAAAGGACGATGTCATTAAAAAAAAGCAATTTTTGAAAATCTGTGTGATTAATGACATCAGCATGGCAGGTGCTGCATTATGGCACCCCTCAAGCATTCCTGGCATGCACGTTTCTGTATTAGACGTCATCCATAATGCTACCCCAATGCGGCGCTGATTAAAATATTCCAGAATTTGCCTGGAGCCCTTTTTTCTTGCGCTTCCTCCTACCTCCCTTTCCCTGTCTTTGAATTTTCTCACCTGCCTTTTTGTTTTGTCTCTCTCATTCTTCTCCACCTCCCTTCCTGTTATCTCAATCCCCCCCCCCCCCCCCCCCCCCCGTCTGTTCACCCCCTCCCAGCAATAGTAAATAAATTGAGTGTGTTCACACCTGCAGAGTACACCTTCTTATCTAGCAACCTAGTTCTGTTTTAGCACACTGTGAGCATCAGCAGGGACTTATAAAAATCAGTCAGATCAGCAGAAAATAGAGCAGGCTGCTAAGGTCACAGCTGGCTCAGATGTAAAGTCGAAAATAACAGTAAAAGCAGGAGAAAGAGTAGAACAAGCTAAAACAGCCTGTTTTCTTTCCTTGGCCACATTTTAACCAGCATCTGCAACTCTACATGGGTATAAGTTTGCATCCACTCCCTATTTTATTTATTTTATTGCATTTGTATCCCACATTTTCCCACCTATTTGCGGGCTCAGTGTGGCTTACAATACATTGTAAATAATGGAAATGCAGTTTGTTACAATCAGTTATGGATTCCATTGTGAGAAGTTAAGCGAGACGAAGTCAAGGTGTCGTTAGGGAATAGGACAAGGAAAAGAACAATGGAACAATGGAAAGAGACAACGGGAAATTGGTAGGGTGATAGAACCTTAGCAAAAGAACATTCGGTATAACATTTTCTGTGAGTGAAGGTTTAAGTGTGATAAAGTTTGCATCCACTCCCTAGCCACAGTGGTTCACATACAGGGCCAACATTAAACATGTTAGGGCCCAGGGAAGATTATTTGGAAGGGGGCTCCAAAGCCCACCAGCAGGCTATCAGGCTTATTTTCAAAAGAGAAGGGTGCCCATCTTTTGACACAAATCGGGAGATGGGCGTCCTTCTCCCAGGGTCGCCCAAATCGGCATAATCGAAAGCTGATTTTGGGCGTCCCCAACTGCTTTCTGTTGCGGGGATGACCAACGTTCCCGGGGGGGGGGGGGGGGGGGGGTGTCGGAAGCATAGCGAAGGCGGGACTGGGGCGTGCTTAACACATGGGCGTTCTCGACTGATAATGGAAAAAAGAAGGACGTCCCCGATGAGCACTTGGCTGACTTTACTTGGTCCATTTTTTCTTGCGACCAAGCCTCAAAAAGGTGCCCAAACTAACCAGATGACTACCGGAGGAAATCGGGGATGACCTCCCCTTACTCCCCCCGTGGTCACTAACCCCCTCTCACCCTAAAAAAAAAAAACTTTAAAAATATTTTTTGCCTGCCTCTATGCCAGCCTCAAATGTCATACCCAGCTCCCTGACAGCAGTATGCAGGTCCCTGGAGCAGTTTTAGTGGGTGAAGTACACTTCAGGCAGGCGGACCCAGGCCCACCCCCCCCCCCCCCACCTGTTACACTTGTGGTGGTAAATGTGAGCCCTTCAAAACCCACTGTACCCACATCTAGGTGCCCCCTTCACCTGTAAGGGCTATGGTAGTGTTGTACAGTTGTGGGGAGTGGGTTTTGGGGGGCTCAGCACCCAAGGTAAGGGAGCTATGCACCTGGAAGCAATTTCTGAAGTCCACTGTAGTGCCCCCTAGGGCGCCCGGTTGGTGTCCTGGCATGTCAGGGGGACCAGTGCACTACGAATGCTGGTTCCTCCCATGACCAAAGGGCTTGGATTTGGTCGTTTCTGAGATGGGCGTCCTCGGTTTCCATTATCGCCGAAAACCGGGGATGACCATCTCTAAAGTCGACCTAAATGTTGAGATTTGGGCGTTCCCGACCGTATTATCGAAATGAAAGATGGACACCCATCTTGTTTCGATAATATGGGTTTCCCCGCCTCTTTGCCGGGACGTCCTGCGAAGATGTCCTCAGGAAAACTTGGGTGCCCCGTTCGATTATGCCCCTCCACATCTCCTTGCATGCAGTGTTAGTCCATCAGGCAGGGAGCGTACGGCCTCAAAGCACAGCCCAATGCTCCCAGGCCAAATAAAGGGGCTGCAGTACTGTTCCATCACCCCCCTCCTGATCACATCCTTATACCCTCCCATGTAGCACTTACAACCTCCAATCAAAAACAGTCTTCCCAATCAAAGCCCCCCTCCTGCAAAGAGACTCTCTCCCTGACCAAAGCCCCCTCCCTCTCAATGAAACTGACACCCCACACCCCAAAGGAACCCCCTTCCAACCCTGGGGACCTACCAGCCCATACCTGGTGGTCCAGTGGATCCATGGACATAAGTGAGCCCCAGTTGCTCCTGTCCTTGCCAATGCCTCGCACAAAATGGCAGTAATCTTGCCCCTAGTGGTAGTACTTCTAGGGCCCTGATGGCGAACCTATGATACGCGTTTCAGCACTGACACGCGTAGCCATTTTGGATGACATGCGGGTTGAAAGCCGGCAGCAAATAGAACCCAGCCTACCTGCTCTTACTGTCAGGGCCGGTCTTAGGCAGGGGCAACAGGGGCATTGGTGGTCTTATCGCAGCTTCAGAACCCCCCTCCGAGTCGGAACCCCCCTGCTCCGCCCCACCTCGCAGCCTTGGTAACCAGCAGTCCTCTTCGTCAGAATCATCCAATTAGGAGTGCCCTTTTAGGCGCCAGACAGGCTCCCTACAACCAATCACAGCTCACTGCAGTTGTAGCTCAGCCAGGTGAAAAAACTGCCTGAGGCTCGAGGCAATTATGATTAAATGTTGAACCTGAGTGCTGAGTTGCGAGTAACCCAGGCAGCTGCTACTCTCTTCAGACAAATAAAGTCGGGTCAGCGGCCGCTTTCTTCCTCTCTGCCATCCTGTTGCAGCCTTAGCTCAGCTGTGCTTGGACACTGACTGCTACTCCTGCTCCACACTTGTTTGGGAAGTTCCTAAAAATACCGGTCCAGCTAAGAAATCACTTTTCATTGCTTTTATAATGCTCCTTTCACTACTTGTTTGTAGCAATTTGTTATGAGAGAGGGAAAACAAAAAGGGAGAATAAATCATGGGTGCCGTTTCCCGCCATTAGAAATAGCGGCAGGTAAGTTAAATAATTAGTTTTCGGTTTATTAAATACAGTTATATATTACAATTATACATTTTTGTTATTTAAACTATAAATATCGCGAAATTATGTTTTTTTTCTCGAAGTGACACACCACCCGAGTTATGCTCGGTTTTTTGGCGACTTTTGACACACCGAGCTCAAAAGGTTGCCCATCACTGTTCTAGGGATTAAATAATCACTACGGGGCGTCATTTTCTATAGGGGTCAAAATCGGGAGAGTTGCTATGCTGTAGGAGGCTATTATTGAGGGTTACCTTAAGTGTGTGTGTGGGGGGGGCGGGGGTGGGAATGATAAACGAGGAAGAAAGTTGCCATCAGGAAGCCTTCTGATTAGAAGATGGGGATGTGTGTGTGTGTCTTCACCATCTAAATTTGACTTCAACACTCCCTCTTTCCGTCTAAAGCCAAATTCCTGGCAATAACTGATGAAGCCCAGTGAGGAAGAAATTAAGCCAGTAAGAGAAAAATAATGACAAGAGTAGAGACAATAAAAATGGAGAAAACTCTGCACCATATACTCTATGACAGGGCACACCCATCCAATCGGGTTTTCAGGATATCCACAATGAATATGTATGAGATAGATTTGCATACAAAGGAAGCAGTGCGCATTCATTGTGGATATCCTGAAAACCTGACTGGCAGGGAGTGTTCCAAGAATTGGGTTGAGAAGCAATGCTCTACGGATAAAACTTCAGGACCTATATATTTACCCCAGAGGAGAGGATGGAGGAGGGGGTCAAAGAGGATGTAAGTAATGCCCAAGAAGTAAATCTTTTCCAGTTGAAAGGAAGGAATAAAAGATATGGCATGAGGCTCAAAGGAGCCTAGACTCGGAAGTAACATCAGAAAATACTTTTTCTCGGAATGAGTGATTGATAGAGGCATGGAATAATCTCCTAGGAAAGGAAATGGGTCAATTTCCTAATTTATCAGGATACCAGTGCTGAATATCACTAGTACCCAGATAACTTGTGACTCCACTCCCAAACCACCCCCAAAACCATCCAGATACTGCCAGGCAGTCAATGAAGATTTTCAGCGTCATTATTTGGATAACAATGCTGAAAATCAGTGGCTGGCACCAGTGAGTGGCACCTACCCAGGGAGCAGCTGTTCACACAGGGGTAAGTGCCACGAAATATTGACCTCTTAATATTCTCTTTTGTTCATTTAAATGTAAAGCATTCTCTCGATTACTCCTGCAGCTCTGGGTTTAAACTTAGGTTTAAGATTGACTTACTTATATTGAGCCTGGAGAGTCTGCTAAAATCCCTTAAATCCTTAATAATAAAGAGCATGATTGAAGGGTAAGCAATATATTATCTGCAAATCATAAGATTTTATAGTCACACACCCTTATTCCGTTCACATCATTATTCTGCCAAGGGTTCAAAGGTAAGTGGGAACAGGGCACAACCCTGCCTCATCCCCTTTGCAGGTGGAAAACTTTGGAGTACCCCCAATGGTTCTGACTCGCTCCTTAGGTTCTCAATACGAAGCCTGTAGCTACATTAGAAAATTGGGACAAAATCCAAATCTACTAAGGACCCTAAGCATATACCCCACTCCACCCTGTCGAATGTTTTCTCGGGATTGATAGATAGGAGCAGGGCTGGTGCCTGTTGATTTTTGGCCTTCCACATCAGATTTAATTCCCTGCTAACATTGACTGCTGCCTGCCTGCCTGTCTGCCAGATGGAAAAATGATGTCTTACCTCACAGTTTTCTTTTCTTTAATCAGATGGAAGACTTCCTGCGACAGCTCCCACTCCCCTGGGTCCAAGGAGCTCATGCTGAGGGAATTTGCTTAAACATTCAACGTGATGATTTGCACTGCCGTTGTCAAGTTTCAAACTTGTGCAAATTCATTTTTTAAAATCTTAGTATTTTTATTAAATGTTGTTGTACAAAACAATATTCTAAGCAACAACAGTACTGAACTTAAGCATATCTTCGAGAATACAAAATTATCAAAATGATAGGAAAGAAGGAGAGGACATGGAACATTATACGAGGCATTGCATATTACGCAGAGAAGAGTTAATTAGAAAGTTATTTAGTCTTTCTTTAGATATGAATCAACTACTGTCTAACTTCCTCTGGAACTTCAAAGCACCCAGAGTCTCCTTACGCAAATTGAAATTGTCTAAATTGCATGGAGGAGTGAACTTTCCTGATCTCCTGTTATATCATAAAGCTTTCATTATACGCCAGAGTCTAGAATGGGTTACTCCCCTCAATTCCACTTCTCCACCTAGATGGTTACTCTTCGAACAATCTACTATAAGTCCATTAATACACTCTCATTTAATGGGTATGCAGCTTCCTAAAGCTATTGCCTCTAATCCGATTTCGAGTTGTTTGGAAACATGTTATTCTGTTTTTTTTCCAGACACTGTGATCCTGCCTTCATTGATTTGTCCTGACTCTGCTGGCCTCACACACCTTGTGTGATTTGTAGTTAGAAGAACTCTGCTGTAATTAGCGTGTTTTATTACGAAACGCAAGCTGCAGACTTTAATTGCTTTGTCTTGCTGGGATGTGTTAATTGTGTATAAGGGTTAATAATGTTTGTATTTAGGTTTATGTTTATTAAACTTAATATACCAACTCTCATGACTGTGCAAGCAAAGTTGTTTGCAAATTAACATTTCAATGGGATGACCATAAGTGAAGAAAGAAGGATACCATGAGTAAACAAAATTAGGGGCCCTTATACTAAGCCGCGTAGGCACTTATGCGCGCCCAATGCTTGCCAATTTGGAACTACCACCCGGCTACCATGAGACCTGGGTGGTAATTTAATTTTTTATGCGCTTCCACTACACACGCCGGAAAATTTCTGGCACTAACCGTGCAGTAATCGGCAGTGTATGTGCGCTGAAGATTACCGCCCGGTTAACGCGTGAGACTTTACCGCTAAGTCAGGGGCGTAGCCAGCCTTCCGTGGGGGAGGGGTCCAGAGCCCGGGGGGAGGGGGCACATTTTAGCCCTCCCCCCGGCGCCGCCCCCCCACCGCCGACATTGCCGCCCCCCCTCCCGCCGCGAACCCGCCGCCGCTGCAGCCTACCTTTACTTTTGCTGGCGGGGGATCCCACTCCCCGCCAGCCGACGTCTTCTTCTCAGTCGCTTCCTGCTCTTCAGGACGTCAGCAAACAAATTGAAGAGCAGGAAGGACTGAGAAGACGTCGGCTGGCGGGGAGTGGGATCCCCCACCAGCAAAAGTAAAGGTAGGCGGCGGCGGGTTCGCCGGGAGGGGGGTCCTGGGGTGAATCTGCGGGGGCCCCGGCCCCCTCAGGCCCCATGTAGCTACGCCACTGCGCTAAGTCAATGGGTGGCAGGCCCAAAATGGACGCGCCAATTTTTATTTTGCTGCACGTTCATTTTTGGGCCCCCCCCCCCAAAAGGCCTTTTTTGCAGGTGCCCTGAAAATGGACCTGCACGCGTCCAATGCATGCGTCTACATCAGCAAAGGCCATTTTTGAGCGCACCTTAGTAAAAGGACCCCTTAGAGAAGAGAAACAACATTATAAGGTAATTAACAGACAGTGAACAGAGGCTGTATTCCAATGGACGTTTGTATAAATCATCACCCCCCCCCCCCCTCTCTCTGTCTTCCTCCTCTAGCCTTCCTTTTCCATTTTTCACCCCATCTCTCTTTCTCCTTACTTCTCTGTTTTTCTACTTCTGTACTTCTCTCTTCATCCCTTCCCTCTTCCCTTTTTCTCGCTCTCATAACAGTCTCCATTTCCTACTCCTCTTCCTTCCTTTCCATTTTCTCTTATTCTCACCTTCCTTCTTTCACTAATCGTATTCCTTATGCTTTCTCTTAACCTCCTCCCCCTTCCTTCCTTCTGTCTCTGCCATACTATCTCAAGGGGAGGAGAGAGCGAAAAAAAAAAAACATGCAACTAAAGGAGGGGTAAAAAATTATTCCAAAATGGAACCTCTCTCCACGAATGTAATTTTTTTTTTTTTTTTTTGTAATTAAAAAGAGAAGTGAAAGCTAAAGAGACAGTAAGCAGAGCACTATAAAATGAGAGAAGTGTTTTGTTTTTCTTACTTACAGGTTTCAGTTGCCACTGGAAGCTCATGCTAGGGTGCCCTTATAGACTGGGTCTGGGAACACTGGCAAAGTAAACCAGTCCTTTAGGGACCAGGCAAGATCCAGCCTGTATGACCTCAATCATTCTTTTTCTCCTGTCTGGTCCATTCCTCCTCCTGTCATGCTCCCTCTTCCTCTCCCCAGGGATCCAAGTGCTGTACATACACTGGCAGACTTACACAGCCATGGAACCAACTCTCGGAGAGAACAGCTGTGCCCCGTCTCCCAGGATGCCAGGGCACCGAGTGTAGACAACGCCCCTTTGTTTTGCAGTCCACAGCTCTGCTTTCTTCCCTCAGGCAGTAACCTCAACGCCACCCCCCCCCCCCCCCCCCATGACAGAAGCTGATGGCTGATGCTGGTCTGCTCATCCCCTGTGTCCACTCTGTCCAGGTCCCCTCCTCTCCTATTTAATGTGTAGTAGATCAGCCTCTCCTTCTCTGATGGGCCGATGATCAAAACCTGGCGCTATTCAAGATAGTGCTCTCAAAATACCGCTGTTCCACCGCCATAGTAGCACGGAATAGTGCGGTCATGATCAGAATTAATATAAGCAGAGCTGTAGTAGCACTAACCCCCTCTAAACAGCGTGATCAAATATGCTAAGCAGCCGGGGCACACACGCACTAATCTGATGCGCTAAAAAGAAGCCAGGAACAACGCTCATGTGCATAGGTGGGGAGCGCCATCGTGTGCGTCCTTGCGTAGGACAGCTCGTCGGTGTGTCTTAAAGTGCACCCTGCCGTAAAGTGTGACAAAACATGCTGTCTGAAAATACCGTAAAAAGATAGCGCTTGCCCTGTTGTTCTATAGGTCGCCCTAGTCTGTTTGCATTGTCTTTGTACCTCGTTTGACTGTGTTTGTAGCGCCTTTCCTTCTGGCTTTTTTGTCGCATCACAGACCAGTTTGAGGCCTCCACCACACATCTCTAAAGAAAAGTCGATAAAAGCACTCAAAACTGCCGAAAAACTCCGCAGAGCACGCCTGGAAGAAGAAGCGGACAATAAACTGTCTTCCGGGCTTGTCCTTCCGGCACTACTTCCGGCTCACATGGGAAGGACAGCAAGGAGGTAATTACACATACTGTATTTTTCGGACTATAAGACGCACCGGACCATAAGACGCACCTAGGTTTTAGAGGAGGAAAATAGGAAAAAAACATTTTGAAGCAAAAAGTGTGGCGGACATCTGCTGGAGGACCACAGGTTGTGCAACACTCTTGTATGGGGACAGCAGTTTTGCACAACCTGTGTGGCTCTGCAGTGGAATTTGTCCTCCCCTGCCATCCATGTCCAACAATTCTCGTCTCTCCCCTGCCCTCCCCTCCATGTCCAGCAACTCTCCTCCCCATGTCCAGCGATTCATTCAAACCCCCGCCCACCTGCCTGCCTGTCCGCCCTCAGCTCCCCGACTTTCCGTTCGTGCTCCTTGCCTTGAAATCTTTAATTTACATACCTGAAGTTGCGGCGAACCAGCAGTAAGTAAAAGCAGCAGGCAGGCAGGCTCGCCTCCTTGTTGCTTCCCTTCCCTCTCAGCGCGTCCCGCCCTCGCGGAAAGGAAGTTACATCAGAGGAAGGCGGGACGCGCTGAGAGGGAAGGGAAGCGACGAGAAGGCGAGCCTACCTGCTGCTTTTACTGCTGGTTCGGCGCATCTTCTGGTAAATTAAAGATTTCAAAACAGAGAGCACGGGTGCACAAATGGAAGGGAGCGGGCAGGTGAGCCGGACCTCACAAAAAAAGCACTGGGCGGAGTTGAGGCGCGCCGTGCAGAGCCCCTTTGAGTGCGAGGCCCTATGCGGTCGCAACCCTCACCTCGGCCTAAGACCGGCCCTGGCCGTCCCCCCCCCCCCCCCCCACAGCGAGCAGGTATGCTACATTCGGACTATAAGACGCACCCACATTTTCCTCCCAAATTGTGGGAGAAAAAAGTGCGTCTTATAGTCCGAAAAATACGATATATAACTTTTTTTTTTAAGCTCTGATGGGACCTGCTTGACAATAATGCCAGCCAGGACCTGGCGTTATTTTGTGGCGTTTGTCAGGTTCTGTCAGGTTCTGAGCCCGCGGGACCGGGCTCTGGAGCAAACGTGAGCCCTTGGGCTGCTGACGAGGAGCGACAGCAGCAGGCAAAACCCACCAACCCACACTGGGTAAGCACAACGGCAGGGACTGCAGGCACCGCCCAGCGAACCGGAACACCTGGACTGGAATCCCCCGGACTGGAGGACACAGGACTGGAACACTGGACTACAATCCCCCGGACTGGAACACACACCGGACCGGAACACACTGGACTGGAGCACACCAGACTGGAACACACACCGGCCCGGAACACTCTGGACTGGAACCCGGACTGGACCTAGGCTTCACCTACACTTGACTGCCTACCCCCTCGGGTTGAGCCTTCAGGTTCTGGCAGCCGGTAGGACTTACAGGAGCAGCAGGAATGAAGATCCAGGGGTGCCCCCTGGCACCTAAGCGATGGCAAGGCAGACTGGCAGGGAATGTCCGGGTTCTGGCAGTAGGTAGGTTCAAAGCAATGGTCACAGAAGGGCTGGAAGCCCACAGAGCGATAAACACAAAAGGGCAGGGAACCTACAGAGCAATAAACACAGAAGGGCTGGAAACCCACAAGCGATAAACACAGAAGGGCTGAAAACCCACAGAAGGGTAGGAGACCCACAGCGCAAATAACACAGAAGGGTAAGAAGCCCACAGAGCAAAACACAGAAGGGCTGGAAACCCACAAGCGATAAACACAGAAGGGCAGAAAACCCACAGCGCAATAAATACAGAAGGGCTGGCAACCCACAAAGCGATAAACACAGAAGGGCTGAAAACCCACAGAAGGGTAGGAGACCCACAGAGCAAATAACTACCGAAGGGCAGGGAACCTACAGAGCAAGAAACACAGAAGGGCAGGAAACCCACAAGCGATAAACACAGAAGGGCTGAAAACCCACAGCGCAATAAATACAGAAGGGCTGAAAACCCACAGAAGGGTAGGAGACCCACAGAGCAAATAACACAGAAGGGTAAGAAGCCCACAGAGCAAAAGACAAGGAAAGCAAAACGGTGCTAACAGCACACTAACCTCGGGACCTAAGGCACTGCGGAGGGAATGGCAATGCAAAGGCCCGGACTGTAGTTTCCAAGTCACTAATAAAGCCCTTCAACCCCAGAGCCACAGGTGCAGCAATCACCTTGCAACCAAACAGAGGCTTGACACACAAAGCAGTCATCCCATAGAAAGGAACAGCGGGAGCCATCTTGGAAACTGGCAAGGAGGAGGAAGCGGCAGCCATCTTGGAAGAGGCAAAGCCCACACAGGTGAGATTCAGTAGGGCAATCAGCACACAGAGCCAGAGAGAAACTAAGACAGAGACAGCCACAGAGACAAGCAGAAGCCAGCACAGCCACTGACTCCCAGAAACAGGGTAAGTATGAGGGTGGTCACGGCCACAGACGTGACAGTACCCCCTCCTCAAGACCCCCCTCTCGGTCTCCCTGAGGAGGTCAGGTGTCCAGGGGTAACTGTGGTGAAACCTTCTGATCGGTTTCAAAAGCCCGACATAGATCACTGGACTGGAAATCACAAAGAAGTTCAAAACTGGCAGACAGGAGCGGAACTTGTCAACAGGAGGCTCCTTCCAATCACCGTTGGGCCAACTCAGGAACTTGGATGCATCAAGAGGAACCACATTCAAAAGGCACCCTTCTCCGAGGGAACCCAGACTGAACTCAGGAAGCAAACCGGGACTGGGACCCGGACTAGAGTCAAAAAGCAAACCGGGCCTGGGACCCAGGCGGGCGTCAGAAGCTTGACTAGAACTGGAACTCAGAGCAGGCTCAGCATCTTGGCTGGAAGTGGAACTAGGAACGGACTCAGCATCTTGGCTGGAACTGGAGCTCGGAGCAGGGTCAGCATCTTGGCTGGAAGTGGAACTTGGAACGGACTCAGCATCTTGGCTGGAACTGGAGCTCGGAGCAGGGTCAGCATCTTGGCTGGAACTGGAACTTGGAACTGACTCAGCATCTTGGCTGGAACTGGAGCTCGGAGCAGGGTCAGTATCTTGGCTGGAAGTGGAACTAGGAACGGACTCAGCATCTTGGCTGGAACTGGAGCTCGGAGCAGGGTCAGCATCTTGGCTGGCACTGGAACTTGGAACGGACTCAGCATCTTGGCTGGAACTGGAGCTCGGAGCAGGGTCAGCATCTTGGCTGGAACTGGAACTTGGAACAGACTCAGCATCTTGGCTGGAACTGGAGCTCGGAGCAGGGTCAGCATCTTGGCTGGAACTGGAATTTGGAACGGACTCAGCATCTTGGCTGGAACTGGAGCTTTGAACAGGAGTAGAACCAGGACTGGAACCCGGACTGGAATCAGAAGCTTGACTGGCAGGGCCCCTCAAACTGGACTCAGGAGCTTGGCTGGGAGCGCCCCGCGAACTGGACTTTAACTGAGGCTTGGCAGAACACACCCTTTGGACAGGGATCGGAGGCTCGAGCGGAAGCGCCACTCGAACTGGCCTTCGGAGCTTGATTGGAGGTACCCTCCAGACTGGAAGCGGAGGTGCCACCTGAACCACCCTGTGGACTGGCATCGGAGGCTTGGTTAGAAGCCCCCCTCGAACTGGACTCAGTGGCTTGACTGGACGGGTCACTTGAACAAGAACCGGAGACTTGACCCGAAGCGCCACTTGCACAGGAATCTGAAGCTCCATCGAAGGCTTCCCTCGGACTGGACTCGGAGACTTCAAAGGGCGTGCCATTTGAAGGAGGACTGGAGGCTCGACCCGAAGCGCCGCTTGCATAGGAATCTGAGGCTCCGTCAGAAGCACCCCACGGACTGGACTCGGAGACTTCAAGGGGCGTGCCACTTGAACGAGGACTGGAGGCTCGACCTGGAGCGCCACTTGCATAGGAATCTGAGGCTCCGTCAGAAGCACCCCACGGACTGGACTCGGAGACTCGAATGGAAGCGTCACCTGAACTGGCATCGGAGGCTCGGTCAGAAGCGTCCCTCGGACTGGACTCTGAAGCTTGGCTGGACGTGCTGCTCGGACTGGATTCAGGGGCTTGTCTGGGCGCGCTGCTTGAATGGGACTGGACCCCTGCTGGGCCCAGAGCATGGAATTCCCCAGACGTCTCCTCTCAGCGACAGCTTCAGGAGTATCCCACAAAGCTGGATTCAAGACCAGGCTGCGGCGATATTCAGCGAGCGTGATAAAAGGGTCCAAATCTGAAACTGGGTTTTCAGTGATTCCAAGCCACCGGACACGTTTTCTCTCAGCTGCTGCTTCAGGGGTCTTCTTCAAAACAGGATGAGACAAAAGTTTCCCACGATACTGACGAAGAGTCATAGAAGGATCAAGAACAACGATAGAGCTGGACCCCAGCTGGGTCAGCTGGGTGGGGGTTCTTGCCGGGCTCATGGCCTTTGCATTCTGTCAGGTTCTGTCAGGTTCTGAGCCCGCGGGACCGGGCTCTGGAGCAAACGTGAGCCCTTGGGCTGCTGACGAGGAGCGACAGCAGCAGGCAAAACCCACCAACCCACACTGGGTAAGCACAACGGCAGGGACTGCAGGCACCGCCCAGCGAACCGGAACACCTGGACTGGAATCCCCCGGACTGGAGGACACAGGACTGGAACACTGGACTACAATCCCCCGGACTGGAACACACACCGGACCGGAACACACTGGACTGGAGCACACCAGACTGGAACACACACCGGCCCGGAACACTCTGGACTGGAACCCGGACTGGACCTAGGCTTCACCTACACTTGACTGCCTACCCCCTCGGGTTGAGCCTTCAGGTTCTGGCAGCCGGTAGGACTTACAGGAGCAGCAGGAATGAAGATCCAGGGGTGCCCCCTGGCACCTAAGCGATGGCAAGGCAGACTGGCAGGGAATGTCCGGGTTCTGGCAGTAGGTAGGTTCAAAGCAATGGTCACAGAAGGGCTGGAAGCCCACAGAGCGATAAACACAAAAGGGCAGGGAACCTACAGAGCAATAAACACAGAAGGGCTGGAAACCCACAAGCGATAAACACAGAAGGGCTGAAAACCCACAGAAGGGTAGGAGACCCACAGCGCAAATAACACAGAAGGGTAAGAAGCCCACAGAGCAAAACACAGAAGGGCTGGAAACCCACAAGCGATAAACACAGAAGGGCAGAAAACCCACAGCGCAATAAATACAGAAGGGCTGGCAACCCACAAAGCGATAAACACAAAAGGGCTGAAAACCCACAGAAGGGTAGGAGACCCACAGAGCAAATAACTACCGAAGGGCAGGGAACCTACAGAGCAAGAAACACAGAAGGGCAGGAAACCCACAAGCGATAAACACAGAAGGGCTGAAAACCCACAGCGCAATAAATACAGAAGGGCTGAAAACCCACAGAAGGGTAGGAGACCCACAGAGCAAATAACACAGAAGGGTAAGAAGCCCACAGAGCAAAAGACAAGGAAAGCAAAACGGTGCTAACAGCACACTAACCTCGGGACCTAAGGCACTGCGGAGGGAATGGCAATGCAAAGGCCCGGACTGTAGTTTCCAAGTCACTAATAAAGCCCTTCAACCCCAGAGCCACAGGTGCAGCAATCACCTTGCAACCAAACAGAGGCTTGACACACAAAGCAGTCATCCCATAGAAAGGAACAGCGGGAGCCATCTTGGAAACTGGCAAGGAGGAGGAAGCGGCAGCCATCTTGGAAGAGGCAAAGCCCACACAGGTGAGATTCAGTAGGGCAATCAGCACACAGAGCCAGAGAGAAACTAAGACAGAGACAGCCACAGAGACAAGCAGAAGCCAGCACAGCCACTGACTCCCAGAAACAGGGTAAGTATGAGGGTGGTCACGGCCACAGACGTGACAGCGTTGTTTTATAACGCCATTCAACACCTCTGTTCATTGCGGCGCTAGTTTTTGATCACCTCGGAGGAATAGGAAATGGCCTTATTTACATGTGATTGACTACATTTACATGCCATCAGCGTATATGCCTGGCGTTCTCGCTGTTTACGGCAGTAACCCCGCTGATCATCCCACGTTGGTGAGTGCGTGTGCGCAAAAACGGTGCTAATGGCCTTTATTGCTCGCATTGACTTTTGATCATCGGCCCACGAATCACAGGCCCACTGCACGGGGAGTTAATGAGGCTTTTAGCACAGAACATTGGCTTTTTAAATATCTTGTGTCTTCTGTACTCCTTTGACTATTTATTTCAGGTTTTATATGCCAGATCTTTAAAACAAAGCTCCCAAAGGGCTATGACAAATTAGAGATTCACAGTCGATCCACAGTTAAAACACGATTGTCAGGAACTTCGTTTCTCTTCTCGGACTGAGGCCTGGACTGAAGTACCACAGTGTCCTATCCTGGAGACAGAGAGCTCAGGTGTTCTTGAAGTCTGGTTCTAGGTTAATCAAAACGTAGAACAAACAAGCCTTTTGTTTTGGGAAGGAGGAAAATTTCTTCCTGTTACCATCAGACCTCTGAATGTACAGGACCAGAGTATGATGTCAGATGACGGGTAGAAAAGGGGAAGGATCACATAGACAGGACCACTGCTTTAGAGTGGGTGGCAGAAGTTGATTTGTTGAGAGCAGGTGCCCTCCAATGATGTGCTGGGGAGAAGGACCCCCTCACCCTAACTGATATGACCAGTCTTTCTTCCTCTCTTTTGAAAAGTTAAATTTGCAAACAACTTTGCTTGCACAGTCATGAAAGTTGGAATATTAAGTTTAATAAACATAAACCTAAATACAAACATTATTAACCCTTATACACAATTAACACATCTCAGCAAGACAAAGCAATTAAAGTCTGCAGCTTGTGTTCCCTAATAAAACATGCTAATTACAGCAGAGTTCTTCTAACTCTCACAAGGTGTGTGAGGCCAGCAGAGTCAGGACAAATCAATGAAGGCAGGATCACAGTGTCTGGAAAAAAACAGAATAGCATTTCACTGAAGGAACAGAAGATGGCTGAGGACGTAAGCCCCCTATGCAAAGGTGGTAGCAAGATACTCTGACTCTTCTCATCCTCTCCCCCTCCCCAGCCTGAGGGATACCCGTCTTGCCTGTTCCTGATGAGGGCTATGTTCTTGGGGGCTGGAAGTGGAAAAATAAAGCACCAAAGCTGGGTGGCAGGACAGAAAAAGACAGAAGAAATACTGTTTTGGGATCTTGCCAGGTATTTGTGACCTGGATTGGCCACACTTATGTTTTTATGTTATGTTCCTGCATATTGTGAAAAAAACAGCCAGGGGGATGGGGAAAGGGAAGGAAAAGTTGACTGTTTTCGCTTTTATAATTGTTAAAACTGATTGTAGGTAAACTTAAGATATTTGTATTCATAATGGGATTAAAATAAATGATGTCAAACCAGGTTTTATTTAAATTTAAAAAAATGTCAATAAAAAGTTACACAAAAGATGGGTATGGGCAATTTGACTTGATATACTGCCTTTCTGAGGTTTTTGCAACTATATTCAAAGCGGTTTACATATATTCAGGTACTTATTTTGTACCAGGGGCAATGGAGGGTTAAGTGACTTGCCCAGAGTCACAAGGAGCTGCAGTAGGAATTGAATCCAGTTCGCCAGGATCAAAGTCCGCTGCACTAACCACTAGGCTACTACTCCACTAGTGACAGTCCATGTAGAAGCCTGCCCTTGCAGATCAGCAACGTGGCCGCGCAGGCTTCTGTTTCTGTGAGTCTGACGTCCTGCACATATGTGCAGGACGTCAGACTCACAGAAACAGAAGCCTGTGCGGCTGCATTGCTGATCTGCAAGGGCAGGCTTCTACATGGAATGTTGCTATTGGAATAGCAACATTCCATGTAGAATCTCAAATAGTAGCAACAGAATCTCAATAGTAGCAACATTCCATGTAGAATCTCAAATAGGGAAAGGGAACTGGGACTTGATATACCGCCTTTCTGAGGTTTTTGCAACTACATTCAAAGCGGTTTACATATATTCAGGTACTTATTTTGTACCAGGAGCAATGGAGGGTTAAGTGACTTGCCCAGAGTCACAAGGAGCTGAAGTGGGAATCAAACTCAGTTCCCAGGATCAAAGGCCACTGCACTAACCACTAGGCTACTCCTCCTAGAGGTATGATGCAGCACGCTATAAACAGAATTAAAAGGCATATGCTTCAAGACGTATGAGGAGAGACTTGCTGACCTGAACATGTATACCCTGAAGGAAAGGAGAAACAGGGGTGATTTGATACAGACGTTCAAATATTTGAAAAGTATTAATCTGCAAACGAACCTTTTCCGGAGAGGGGAAGGCGGTAGAACTAGAGGACATGAAATGAGATTGAAGGGGGCAGACTCAAGAAAAATGTCAGGAAGTATTTTTTCACGGAGAGAGTGGTGGATGCTTGGAATGCCCTCCCGCGGGAGGTGGTGGAGAGGAAAACGGTAACGGAATTCAAACATGCGTGGGATAAACATAAAGGAATCCTGTTCAGAAGGAATGGATCCCCAGAAGCTTAGCCAGCGGTGGGAGGCAGGGCTGGTGGTTGGGAGGTGGGGATAGTGCTGGGCAGACTTATACGGTCTGTGCCCTGAAAAAGACAGGTACAAATCAAGGTAAGGTATACACAAAAAAATGACACATGTGAGTTTATCTTGTTGGGCAGACTGGGTGGACCGTGCAGGTCTTTTTCTGCCGTCATCTACTATGTTACTATGTTTATCTATATGCACATTCAAGAAGTCTAAATAAAAATATGAAAACATTGAGAATGTATGGCAATAAATGAAGACGTAGACATGGAGGGTAATTCTCTACAAAGGGTACATATTATTTTTAATGATTAAGAATGTGCCTATCTTTCTTTAAAGAATGCCTGCGTAATAAATCCAAAATGTACCTATATTTTAACTACAATCACTTACACCAGTAATGCTGATGAAAATGCTTGCACCAAGATTGTTAAAGAACATGCATGTAATATAGGTAGGGCTGAAAGTTCATCTCAGTTCTCTGCAATTAATGCATTAATTACAGTGTCCTCCAAAAACATCTCTTCTGCTCTGTTCCACTCCCAACCCCTGTCCTTGGTGCAATCCACCCTCATCCACAATTCAACAACAACCTGAAAGGTATTAATCCGCAAACGAACCTTTTCCGGAGATGGGAAGGCGGAAGAACTAGAGGACATGAAATTAGATTGAAGGGGGGCAGACTCAAGAAAAATGTCAGGAAGTATTTTTTTCACGGAGAGAGTGGTGGATGCTTGGAATGCCCTCCCACGGGAGGTGGTGGAGATGAAAACGGTAACGGAATTCAAACATGCGTGGGATAAACATAAAGGAATCCTGTTCAGAAGAAATGGATCCTCAGGAGCTTAACCGAGATTGGATAGCAGAGCTGGTGGTGGGAGGCGGGGCTGGTGGTTGGGAGGCGGGGATAGTGCTGGGCAGACTTATACCGAATGTGCCAGAGCCGGTGGTGGGAGGCGGGGATAGTGCTAGGCAGACTTATATGGTCTGTGCCCTGAAGAGCACAGGTACAAATCAAAGTAGGGTATACACAAAAAGTAGCACATATGAGTTTATCTTGTTGGGCAGACTGGATGGACCTTGCAGGTCTTTTTCTGCCGTCATCTACTATGTTACTATGTAACCCCCCCCCACCCCGTGCTGGTCTACCTTAAAGGTGGTCTTCTGTTGGTCCCTGGCAGTGGCAGTGTTGTACATACCCTGCCTGTGGCCTGGTTCAAAGTTAGCCCTCTGTCCGGCCCATGCAGAAACAGTGATGTCAGAGGAGGTGGGATGGGCCAGAGAGAAAGCTTTGGACCAGGCCACAGGCAGGGTATGTACAACACTGTCACTGCCGGGGACCAACAGAAGACCACCTTTAAGGTAGACCAACACACAGGGGGTGATGTTGAATTGTGGGTGGGGTGAAAGATGCTGGATGGGAAGATGGGGGAATCGAAGGGGGGGGAGCAGATGTGGAACCTTGAGTGGGGGGAGGGGGGAGGTGCAGGCCTGCAAGCAGCACTGGAGGGGCCAGCGATGGAAGCTATGGCCAAGGCAGTGAGCTCCAGCGGCCATGAGAAGAGCTTAGTGTTGCTCAGCACCAAGTTTCTGCTACTGCTCATAGAGGTGGAGGGGAGGGAGGGATAGATGCTGGACAGTGGGAGGGAAGGAGGGAAGAAGGAAATAGAGAGAGAGATAATGGGCCCCAGCAAAGGAAAGAGAGATAATGAACCTGGGGGAAGATGAGAGGGAGGAAACATAAGAACATAAGCATTGCCATAAGGGACAGACCGAAGGTCCATCAAGCCCAATATCCTGTTTCAAACAGTGGCCAATCCAGGTCACAATTACCTGGCAAGATCCCGGAACAGCAAAACAGAATGTGCAATGGATTTTCCCAAGTCCATCATAATAATGGCTTACGGACTTTTCTTTTAGGAAATTATCCAAACTTTTTTTTAAACCTGCTAAGCTAACTGCTTTTACCACATTCTCTGGCAGCAAATTCCAGAGTTTAACTACTTGTTGAGTGAAGAAATATTTTCTCACATTTTTAAAAAATGTATTACTTAGTAGCTTCTTTGCGTGTCCCCTGATCCCGATATTTTTAGAAAGAGTAAACTAGTGATTCACATCTACCTGTTCCACTCCACTCAGTATTTTATAAACCTGTATCATATTTCCCCTCAGCCGTCTCTTCTCCAAGCTGAAGATCCCTACCGGCTTTAGCCTTTCCTCATAGGGAAGTCGTCCCATCCACTTTATCATTTTTGTCACCCTTCTTTGTATCTTTTCTAATTCAACTATATCTTTTTTTGAGATGCGGTGACCAGAATTGCACACAATATTTGAGGTGCGGTCACACCATGGAGCAATACAAAGGCCTTATAACATTCTCAATTTTGTTTTCCATTCCTTTCCAAATAATTCCTAACATTCTATTTGCTTTCTTAGCCGCCGCTGCACATCGAGCAGAGGGTTTCAACGTAACATCAACGATGACACCTAGATCCTTTTCCTGGGTGGTGACTCCTAATGTGGAACCCTGCATTACGTAACTATGGTTTGGGTTCCTCTTTCCCACATGCGTCACTTTGCACTTGCTCACATTAACCGTCATCTGCCATTTAGACACCCAGTCTCCCAAGGTCCTCTTGCAATTTTTCACAATCCTCTTGTGATTTAACAACTTTGAATAACTTTGTGTCATCAGAAAATTTAATTACCTCATTAATTATTCCCATCTCTAGATCATTTATAAATATGTTAAAAAGCAGCTAGAACAGACCCACGGGGAACCCCACTATCTACCCTTCTCCATTGAGAATACTGAAGGAATAGAAAGGAAGAGATGTTGGATCTGGGGGTGGGAGGGAGGGAGAATATCAGTCCTTAAGGGATTTGATAGAAAGCCTTTCTGTAGTAACAGTCAAAGTGGTTTACATCTCTCTATATAAAAGGCAACACCAACGTTCTATGAAGCCTCCAGCCGGAAGTGTGAAGGGGGAGAGATATCCGGTTTCCCCATGAGTGTCTGCGCCCTCTCTGTAACACAAACAGTCAGTGAAGGAAAACACAGCAAAGCAGTGAAGGACTCAGAGGGGGGAGGGGAGAGAGGGCAGAGGGCAGGGACACACACACTCCCACATGCACACAGAAGAAAACCTTGCTAGCCCCCGTTTCATTTGCATCAGAAACGGGGCTTTTTTACTAGTATTATATACAAGTACTTATTTTGTACATGGGGCAATTGAGTCTTAAGTGACTTGCCCAAAATCACAAGAAGCTGCAGTGGGAATTAATTAATTTACTTAAAAATACATTTAATTTGGCAAGTACAAATTTTAATCAAAATGCAGCCCTAATTATAGTAATTTATAATGCATATGCACAAATGTGTGCAGCTGTGGGGTGTGTTCATGTATATATTTCTGTATGTGTGTGTGTGTGTGTGCTTCTGTCAGTGCTTTTGTGTATGTATGTGTATATCTGTCTGTATCTGTGCCAGTTCTTGTCTGTGTTTATCTCTGGGTGTATTTATCTGTGTTGGCTCTGTGGTCATGCCTAGGAGTGGATGGGAGAAAGGAGGGGCAGTTTGAAAGAAACATTTCTTCAACAATGTTTCCGTGTGTCTTTGGTTTCTATGCTGTGAGTGCTGGTACTCCGTCTCCCATAGAAATGCACCGCATCATTTTGGGGGAGACCATATGTTCTCTCGAATTGCCCATTTTCAAACTGTTTTTCTCATTTGTCTCCCACCCCAAATCTACTCCAATTATTGCCTGTTTAGCGCCTCGCGCCGGAAATTTTCCAGCACATGTAAAAAATGAAATTACCGCCTGGGCCACGCGGTAGCCGGGTGGTAGTTCCAAATTGGCGCACGAAGGCGTGTACGTGGCTTAGTAAAAGGGCCCTTTAGTATCGCTCCATGGTGCTGCTGAACTTTGAATACTGTGTACAATTCCGCTCACCACATCTCAAAAATGATATAACAGAATTTGATAAGGTACAGAGAAGGGCGACCAAAATGATAAAGGGTATGGAACGACTCCCCTATGAGGAGGATCTTCAGCTTGGAGAAGTGACAGCTGAGGGGAGATATGAAAGGCTGAGGCTCCCGAAAGAGACATCGGATCATCAAACTTTAAAAAAATTACTAAAACTTATTTGTTTAATAAGGCCTACCCCGAAGTCAACAATGCTGTTTAACCGCCTTTTCCCCCCCATTTTGTTAGTTTACCCGCTCATTACCCTTTGTCAGCTTCTCTTTTGTTGCTCCTGTATTCCCATCCGTATTCTCTCCTTTTAGCTACTCTGTACTTAATTTGTAAGAATTTTTACTGGAAGAAATTTAACCTGTTGTATTATGTAATTTTCTAGTAACATTGTTAGCCACATTGAGCCCGCATAAGCTGGGAAAATGTGGGATACAAGTGGACCAAATAAATAAATAAATAAAGAAGTCTATAAAATATTGAGTGGAGTGGAACAGGTAGATGTGAATCACTTGTTTACTGTTTCCAAAAGTACAAGGACTAGGAGGCAAGCAATGAAGCTACTAAGTAGTAAATTTAAAACAAATTGGGGAAAATAGTTCTTCACTCAACGTGTAATTAAACTCAGGAATTCGCTGCCAGAGAATGTGATAAAAGCTATTAGTGTAACAGGGTTTTAAAAAAGGTTTGAACAAGTTCCTATAAGACAGTCCATTTGCCATTATTAATGTGGACTTGGGAAAATCCACTACTTATCTATTTTACTCTTTTGGGATTGTCAGGTATTTGTGACCTGGCTTGGCCACTGTTGGAAACAAGATGCCGAGCTTGATCGACCTTTGGTCTCTCCCAGTATGGAGATGCAGTGGTGTACCAAGGGGGGGGCGGTGGGGGCGGTCCGCCCCAGGTGCACGCCGCTGGAGGGTGCTGCGGCGCACGCCTGTGGGCTCCGAGTTCGCTACGCTAACTTCGCTGGTTCGCTGCAGCTCCCTCCCTCTGCCCCGGAACAGGTTACTTCCTGTTCTGGGGCAGAGGGAGCTGCAGCGAACCAGCGAAGTTAGCGTAGCGAACTCGGAGCCCACAGTCGCATGCCGCGGCACCCCCCCCCCCAGCGGAGTGCACCCGAGGGGTGTGTCATTTCGCCAGGGGTGGAGGTGTCATTTCGCAGGGGGGGGGGGGGGCGCATCGGCGATCCGCCCCGGGTGTCATCGAGGGTAGGCACGCCACTGTGGAGATGCTTATGTACTTATGGATTTAGCAAGCTGGCTGGTATGGTGGACCTGGATTTTTCAGAATATGTTTGACTAAGTCCCTCACAAGAGAGTACTCAAAAATGAAAATGTCATGGGATAGGGGGCAATGTTCTATTGCGGCATGGTAACTGGTTAAAAGACAAAAGTAGTACTGAAAGGTCAGTTTTCCAAGTAGAGACTGGTAAATACTGGAGTGCTTCAGGGATATGTCCTGAAACTGATGCTGTTTTAACATTTATAAAAATGATTTGGAAAAGAGAGCAATGAGCGAAGCGATCGCATTTGCAGATGACAGAGAGTTTTATTCAAAGCTCTTCAAGCACGAGTGGACTGTGAGGAATTGCAGCAGGACCTTGCCAGATTGGGCAACAAGGCATTTAAATGGCAGATGAAATGTAACATGCACAAGTGCAATCCGATGCACATAGGAAAAAATAATCCTAAATATAGATACACAAAGCTAGGTTCCATTATTAGGAGTCATCACCCAGGAAAAGGATCTTGGAGTCAAGTGTGGACAATCCACTGAAATTCTCAGATCAGTGTGTTTCAGTGTCCCCCCCCCCCCAAAAAAAAAGCTAATAGAACGTTAAGAATTGTTCAGAAAGGAATGGAGAATAAAACAGAGAATAACATAATACCTCTGTATTGAGCCACTGTGCAACCGTGCCTCGAGTATTGCGATAAAGGGGATGGAACTCCTCTCGTATGAGGAAAGGCTAAAGAGGTTAGGGCTCTCCAGCTTGGAAAAGAGACGGATGAGGGGAGATATGATTGAGGTCTACAAAATCCTGAGTGGTGTAGAACGAGTAGAAGTGAATCGATTTTTTACTCGTTCCAAAAGTACAAAGACTAGGGGACACTCAAGGAAGTTACTTAGAAATACTTTAAAAACAAATAGGAGGAAATATTATTTTCACTCAACGAATAGTTAAGCTCTGGAACTCTTTGACGGAGGAGGTGGCAACAACGATTAGCATATCTGGGTTTAAAAAAGGTTAGGACAAATTCCTGGAGGAAAAGTCCATAGTCTGCTATTGAGATAGACATGGGAAGCAACTGCTTGCCCTGGGATTTATAGTATGGAGTGTTGCGACGATTTGGGTTTCTCCCAGCTACTTGTGACCTGGCTTGGCCACTGTTGGAAACAGGATACTGGGCTAGATGGACCATTGGTCTGACCCAGTATGGCTACTCTTATGTTCTAACTAGTAAAAAAGGCCCGTTTCTGCCGCTGATGAAATGGGCCCTAGCCGGCACCGGACTCCCTTCCCCTCCCCTTACGCTTGTCTCCCTGGTGGTCTAGAGGTACCTGTTCGGTCGGGACAGGAAAGAAAGAGCCCCCTCTTTCCTGGCCGTAGCAGTGCTGCTAGCTTCCTTGCTGCATTGTGTGGGAGTCCGGCTCTCTGCGTTTCAAAATGGCCGCCGAGAGTTGAGGTCTTGCGAGGCAGCTTCAACTCTCGGCGGCCATTTTGATTCGCCAAGAGCCGGACTCAGACACAATGCACCCGGGAAGCTAGCAGCAGCGCTCCGGGGAGGAAAGTGGGGGTTCCTTCGTTCCTGCCCGAGCGAACAGGTACCGCTAGACCACCAGGGATAGTGGCGTAAGGGGATGGGAGGTGACAGGGGAGAGGGAAGGTGATGAGGAGAAGAGTGTGGTACTGGGGGCGTGCTGGTACCTTGAAAGGGGCGGGGCAATGTGGTGAAAGGGGCCGGGGTGATGGGCACGTCGTCGTTTGCAGCTGGGATTTGTTGGAAGGGGAGGAGTAGGGAAATTTGATTTGCCTTGTTTTCGTGTTCCGCCCTCGACGTCATCACTTGTGACGCGAGGGCGGGGCATGCAGACATGGTGAGTGTTGTGGTTTCACCACCATGAACTTACGAACCGGTGTGTGAGTGCCTGCAGTGACGTCAGTGTCCTCAGAACGTTGAGGGTGCGTTTTATTATAGTAGATGTGCAGTTCTGGCTGCTCCTTTTCAAAACAGATACTGCAGAATTCTCAGAAAAAGTTCACAGGACAACCAGAATGAAAGGGGATGGACTCATCTGAAGAAAAGCTAAGAGATGTTACAGCAGAGGTGTGGAACTGCAATCCTGGAGGGCTGCAATCCAGTCAGTTTTACCTCTAGTAAATATACATAAATATACAAACAGGGCTGAATATTCAATATTTAGTCAAAAAATTATTAACCAAAAATACCTTATGACTAATACTGTTTCAGCTATGCAGCAAGTCTGACCAAGAAGGAGCTAAGTAGCTTGATATTTGTTTTGCACACTGTTGGTGACTGTGAAGAATTTTGCAGAAAGAAAAATGCTTTAAAAAGTATATTTGTGGAGGTTTTTTTTAGACCGATGATGATTAATGAACCTGGTAAGTGCTACAAAGACGGAAGCGGTATAATCTGCCTGAGCACCCGGGGAAATTGAGGTCTTTTTCCTCCATTTTATATTTTTACGATAGTTTCCTCAGCACCATTATTTATATCTATAGTTTGGTTTAATACAGTAATTTGACAATATGTAATAATGCATTCACAATTTAACTACCGCTGTTTAAAAACACAATCTTTATTACAATATAATCCCAAAACTGCACCCCTTCCCCACAGCAATTATACTCACACAAATTGTCCATCTATTGATGTGGTTATTCTTCAAAATGTTACTCACCGATACCGGAAAAGTTCTTAAAAGGCATTCAAAAGTTCAGATGGCTTCACATTTTCCAAAATCCAGCAGACCGTCAAAACAAGACAGCCAATCCATTCGAAGCTGAAACTGAAACTTGCAGTCCGGTATGCAGCCCAGAAGAACCTTACGCCGCATGGAGATCATCGAGTGCCACACCGGTATCGGTGAGTAACATTTTGAAGAAGAACCACATCAACAGATGGACAATTTCTATGAGTATTGTCAAATTACTGTATTAGTTATAAGGGATTTTGTATTTAGTAAATATACATGAGACAAATTTGCACACCTTGTCTCTACTGTATGCAAATATCTCAGGCCCATTTGCGGCCCTTCAGGGCAGCAGTTGGAAAACCCTGTGATAGAGGGGACATGACTGGTGTGGAATAGGTAAATAGGGAAGTTATTTACCCTTCCATACAGTATTAGGATTTACTAAAGCAGAGCTTCCCAAACTGTATATGATCCCAAATGGGGTTATGAAATCCATGTTTGGGGTTGCAATCTGGGCTGGCCCTTCATAAGACGTCATTGGCCTGCACCGCTGTGGGGAGGGGTGTTGCATGCTTTCTGTGGGGTCATGGCCCAGAAAGATGGAAAAGCACTGTAGTAAAGGTTTCCTCCATTTTGTGACTGTGAGAAAAATTCTTACAGTCTGATATTCAGAGTGATTTAAATGGGCTGGAGAGGCTCTGGCCCGCTTAAATCGCCTGTCCCCGCCCAACTGTTGATATTCAGCGGGATTAAACCAGGCAGTTCAGCTGAATATCACCTCTGACCAGCCCCCCAAAAAGTGGGCCGGTCCTGGGCGAGCCAGGAGGGACGTGTTGGGGAGGAGCCGGGGCTTATGAGTGTGCTGGCGATATTCAAGTGATGGTCTTGTAAGCAGACTGTCTTGCTGCCTCCCGTACCGGTGCCAATTCAAAATGGCTGCCGAGAGTGACCTTGCAAGACTTCTGTGGAAGTCTCGTGAGGCCACCGCTTGAACTCTTGGTGGCCATTTTGAACTGGCACCGGGATCGGAAGCAGCAAGAGACAGTCTGCAGCCGCTCTGGCCAGGAAAGAGGGGGCTCTTTCCAGCCCGAAGAGGTCACTAGACCACCAGGGCAGTACAGTAAGGTAAGGGGAGGAGAGGATAGCATCACCCTGTATTTGTTCACACTGGAGCCTGCAAAGGCCTCTCCGGTACTATGTAAGCCACATTGAGCCTACAAATAGGTGGGAAAATGTGGGATACAAATGTAACAAATACATAAAAATAAAATAGGACACCCCTAGGCCTGCCCGCCCGCAAATCCGGACAAATGGGCAGGCTGGCAAAACCCGCCCAGTTGCCCGGCCGTGTGTTCAAAAAGAGGGCATGTCCAGGTAAATCCGGACATGTGGTAACCCTATCTACATGATAATGTGTAGTGTTATTTCAGTATGTTTACTGCTGTAATTGTCTATTGCCTATGTTTGGATTATTCTTGCTGTATACCGCCTTGAGTGAATTTCTTCAAAAAGATAGCAAATAAATCCAAATGAATAAACAAAGAGTCCTCCACTTCACTCCCCCGTGATCACCAGGCAGCCAAGAAGATCAATGTGAAGGCTAGGAGCCAGGACTTGCACAATAAATAACCTACAGTCTGACATGGATAGGCTCCAAAACTTCCCTCAGCCTACAAATGATACTTTACTGAGGCAGGCACAGGCACACACTATCTCGACAGCATATCGGTTGAAGGGGAGTCACATTCTATGTGATTTGGGAAATTGTTGAGTATAGAAGGGCCCCCTCTGGTGGTTAAAACGCAGGCCCAAACACATTGTCATAGTGGGGCACTGTGATCTGATGGTGCCATATACACTAAAGAGAACCATCCCCCAGTTTCCCAACACACTTGCTAGGCAGTAAGTCAAAGTTATTAAAATTCAGACAAGGGAGTTCCAAGAGACTCCTGGGTTGCTTGTACCACCACCACCTCCAGAGGCTTAAGTGAAGGGAAATCTTGCCTCACCAATCTATTACATTTCTTTGAAGGGGTGAAGAAACTATCTCAGACTACACCTCCCAAATTGCAAAAAAGTGATCTACAAAACAGTCCAAATGGTGGAACTCCTTAACACCCAAAACCAACTAATTATTGCCCGAATTGGTTATTACTCTATTTACCATTAACTTTCTCTTTGCTTCATGTACAATTTCTCATTCATAATAGATTTTCTAAATTTTAAACATCCATAGCTATCCCAGTACGTTTATGATACTGTATTGTAAAATTGGATTCTTACAACAAATTAACTTTCTTATGCATTATTCTTTGTTATGTATCCTATACTGTTTATTGTAAGCCACATTGAACTCAAGCGTGTTTGGGATAATGTGGGATATAAATGTGACAAATAAACATGTGGATAAAGGTGAGCTGCTCGATATTGTGTATCTGGATTTTCAAAAGGTATTTGACAAAGTACCTACCTACCTCATGACAGACTCCAGAGGAAGAGTCATGGGATAGGAGGTAGTGTCCTATCCACTATTTTTCCTGGCAGTGACATCAGGCTTACCGGTCTGTAATTTCCCAGATCACCCCTGGAAACCTTTTTAAAAATCAGCGTTACACTGGCCGCCTTCCAATCTTCAGGTACTATGGACGATATTTTTGAAAAGGAGAGAAGAGATACAACAGAGATGTTTAAATACCCCCATGGCATAAATTCAAATGAGGTAAGAAGCTTAGCCGAGATTGGGAGGCGGGGCTGGGGTTTGGGTGGTGGGGCTAGTTCTGGGCAAGACTTCTACGGTCTGTGTCCTGAAAATGGGGCTAGTTCTGGGCAAGTCTTCTATGGTCTGTGTCCTGAAAATGGCAGATACAAATCAAGGTAAGGTATACACAAGAAGTAGCACATATGAGTATATCTTGTTGGTCAGACTAGATGGACCGTGCAGGTCTTTTTCTGCCGTCATCTACTATGTTACTATGTTACTATGTAAGTTTCTTTCACTTGAAAGAAAGCTCCAGAATGAGGGTGGACAGAATGAAGGTAGAACGGGACAGACTCAGGAGTAATCTAAGGAAATACTCCTTCATGGAAAGAGTGGTGAATGCATGGAACAGCCTCCCAGTGTAGGTGGTAGAAAGGAAGACTGATACCAATTCAAGAAAGGCTGAAACAAGTTCATAGGATTTCTAAGGGAGAGAAAGGGATAATAGATGGAATGGATGGGCAAACTGGATAGGCAATAGGGCCACATGGTCTTTACCTGCGTTCATTTTTCTGTTTCTATATACATATAAATGCCACAGTTTACAAAACTGGGACATCCAAGGGGAGTCAATTAAGGAGCAAATTACAGAACTCTGCTTTGCATTTCTGAGGTGGTTTTTAATGCCAGCGCAAAGTTTCTTCCTATCTCTTTTCCAATCCCTATTTCCAAACAAGTATCAGGCTGACACCTGTGCCTTCAAGGCATAAATGTTGGTATCTAGATTTTATGAAGCAGATGTGTATTTTTATATCCATCCAAACTGCACTTCAACCATATCACTTTGTAAACTGTGCACACCTCCGATATTGCTATTTACACATCTAAACTTCTCTTAACCAGGGATGTCACTCTAGGTGGATCTTCCACCTTTGGCTCAAGTCCCTCCAGATCTACCAGTAGGCCGCCAGACGCTGAAGGCTGCTTGAGATTAGAACTATAACAACCCTTGACCATTGCCAGCCCTGTTCTGCTGCATGCAGTTGTTATCCACACCACGCCAGAGGTGCAATCACATTAAACCCTTCCCTCCCCAAGACCTTTAATCCATCCCCCTTGCAGTAGGAGCACTTACCTGCAACGACCTGTTTGCTTCTCTATTGTGTTACTGAGCGCAGGTTTGGAAGATCCCCCAATATTACAGGGTCTACGTGGGATCATACTTGAGAAAGTCAGAAGAAGCAGGCTGCCACAGGCTTTGGGGGGGGGGGGGGGGGTGGCTAAGGTGTCCTGGAGTTGGGGAAAGTTTGAGAAGATCCTGAAAAGGGGAGGAGCTCAAAGCAATAATGGCAAGCATAGGGAGCAAAGAAGGGTGAAGAAAAATGATTGAGGGAACAGGGTGAGGGAAGTTGGAACAGTATGAGCAGTGGAGATGAGCAGGTGAGCTGGGGTAGAGCGGGTGTCGGGAGAAAAGGAGGCTGAATAAATTACCAAGGAGGAAAGGGATATTCCGTCTGTTTGGACTGGATATCACCCATAATGCATGACAGCTATAATGAGGTTCCAATACCCTTTAGCTTACAAAGAATTTAATTTTAAACCTACTAGATTTTTGGAGTTTTACCTTCCTGGTTGGAGTAAAACCAGAACTTGATTTAGAACTCAAGTACTGCCTGCAGGCAGCTATGGACAAACATGAGTGAATTCCTTTAAACTGGATCAGTGAAACTCACAGGAAGCTGCTTACTACTACTACTACTATTTAGCATTTCTATAGCGCTACAAGGCATACGCAGCGCTGCACAAACATAGAAGAAAGACAGTCCCTGCTCAAAGAGCTTACAATCTAATAGACAAAAAATAAATAAAGTAAGCAAATCAAATAATTAATGTGAACGGGAAGGAAGAGAGGAGGGTAGGTGGAGGCGAGTGGTTACAAGTGGTTACGAGTCAAAAGCAATGTTAAAGAGGTGGGCTTTCAGTCTAGATTTAAAGGTGGCCAAGGATGGGGCAAGACGTAGGGGCTCAGGAAGTTTATTCCAGGCGTAGGGTGCAGCGAGACAGAAGGCGCGAAGTCTGGAGTTGGCAGTAGTGGAGAAGGGAACAGATAAGAAGGATTTATCCATGGAGCGGAGTGCACGGGAAGGGGTGTAGGGAAGGACGAGTGTGGAGAGATACTGGGGAGCAGCAGAGTGAATACATTTATAGGTTAGTAGAAGAAGTTTGAACAGGATGTGAAAACGGATAGGGAGCCAGTGAAGGGTCTTGAGGAGAGGGGTAGTATGAGTAAAGCGACCCTGGCGGAAGATGAGACGGGCAGCAGAGTTTTGAACCGACTGGAGAGGGGAGAGGTGACTAAGTGGGAGGCCAGCAAGAAGCAGATTACAGTAGTCTAAACGAGAGGTGACAAGGGTGTGGATGAGGGTTTTGGTAGAGTGCTCGGAAAGAAAGGGGCGGATTTTACGGATGTTGTAAAGAAAGAAACGACAGGTCTTGGCGGTCTGCTGGATATGAGCAGAGAAGGAGAGAGAAGAGTCAAAGATGACCCCAAGGTTTCGAGCTGAGGAGACAGGGAGAATGAGAGAGCCATCAACAGAAATAGAAAATGGGGGGAGCGGGGAGGTGGGTTTGGGGGGGAAAATGAGAAGCTCGGTTTTGGTCATATTTAATTTCAGGTGGCGTTGAGACATCCAGGCAGCAATGTCAGACAAGCACGCTGAAACTTTGGTTTGGATGCAAGGTGAGATATCAGGGGTAGAAAGGTAGATTTGGGAGTCATCAGCATAGAGATGGTAGGAAAAGCCATGGGATGAGATTAATGAACCAAGGGAAGAAGTGTAGATAGAAAAGAGGAGGGGACCAAGAACAGAACCCTGAGGTACGCCGACAGGCAGAGGGATAGAAGTAGAAGAGGATCCACCACAGTGAACACTAAAGGTGCGGAGGGAGAGGTAGGAAGAGAACCAGGAAAGGACAGAGCCCTGGAATCCAAGTGAGGACAGGGTATCGAGAAGTATGCTGTGATCGACAGTGTCAAAAGCAGCGGGACAGTGTCAAAAGTGCTTAACTCACTCACCCTCCCAGCAGTGATACATCTAACTTCCATAGGATGTTTTGAACACTGCAGATTTCTGAACAGAAAGATTCAGTTGGTGGTGCAGAGGTAAAAAGGAAGAAAATATATCCAGGGGACAGAAATCCACCGGACTTGAGCCTCAGAGGTTATAGCAAGCAGAGTTGAACTACTCTACAGAGCTTCAACCACAGAAGAAAAAGATATTTGCCAATTGCCTGCTTTTCAGCAAAACGCTCTTCTGAGTGCAGAGTTGAGCCTCAACCCCCCCTCCCCAGGACTGAAACCAGAGCAGACATAGAGGGACTTCCACAGAAAAATCCCAACCGTTAAAAAAGGTAAACTGCACAAATTTCACCCAGAACTGGGAGTAGGAAGGAACTATATTTGGAGCAATTCAGCCCAGAAAGTCCAAACAGGGCTCTAAAAACATTTGTTCAGCATATATTGCGCAGCAACCACTAGCTGAGAAGTTCTTATGGTGATGAGAAGCGCAATTACCAAGAGGGAGATGAGATGGAAAGGGAAAAGAAACTTTAACTTTAGGTCAGCTGCCAGTTAAGCACAAGGCCCTGTGTGGCTGCCCCTGCTTAAAGCCTGGATATGGGAGGTGTCAGTGCAGGCAAAACCAGGAGAGACAGTGTTAGTGTAAGCAGCGTTTAAAAAAGGTTTGGATAATTTCCTAAAAGAGAAGTCTATAAGCTATTATTAAGATGGGCTTGGGAAAATCCATTACTTATTTCTAGGATAAGCAGCATAAAATATGTTTTACTGTTTTGGAATCTTGACAAGTACTTGTGACCTGGATTGGCCACAGATGGTCTTATCCCAGTATGGCAATGCTTATGCTCTTATATAGAGAGCAAATCAACAATAGGAACTGAAGGAGAGACTCTGGGGAGAAAGAAAAGTGAGAGGTGTTGAGAAGTAAGGAGGCAGTGTCGGAAGCAGGTGAGAATTGGGAGGGAAAATGGCATCTGAGAGAGAGACACACACAAGATATGGGTGACTGGATGTGGCACTGGGGCTGATGTGGAGAGATGGGGCATGGAGGAACAAGATGGGGAGAAAGATGGCTAAGAGAAAAAATATTACCCAGTGTGACAAGGCAAGCCCCAGAGACTCCCCAGTGAAGCAGTTGAGCCCAGAACTACAGGTCCCAGAGTCCTTGCAAGAATGAGTGAGGAGAGTAGTCCTAAAAAGATGGAATGGATTACCAGTCCCAGCAGGGGGAGCAATGGCTCGAGGCAGGGTGAGCCTGTTACTCCCTTCCCCACTAGAGGGAGAGGGAAGGATGAAGCTCAGTTTCCCTGGCTTCACCATCAGTATATAATTCCCCCCAGCTGTGAGAAGGGGAGAGCAGATTTCCTCGAGGCTCTCGGTCATCATGGAGGAGGAGAGATGAAGGGAGAGAGAGATTCCATGGAGTATGTGGAGGAAGGAAGTAGCCTGCCACTAGAGCTGCCCAAGGGAGAGGAGCCAGCTACCATGGAGTGGGAGAATTCAAAGGTTGCCCTGCCCAGCACATGAAGGCAGTGGAGGAGGCCACACCGGGTGTGGTGCTGAGAGGTGGGAGAAACCGCCAACCCTGCTCCTGACATGGCTCCCTCTGCTGTGTAAAAAAGAAGGTGATTTAGGGAATTGATTTGATGTGCAAAGACTGTCAATGAACAGTTTTTCTGAACTATGGTGCCCTATGGGAAGTGGGCCGGACTCTTACTGAACCCTTCTGAAGGGGGGGGGGGGGGGGGGGGAGGGAAAGTAAGGCCTAGTAGAGGGCCTGAACTCGTGAGGAGCTGAACATCTGCGGAGGGATTTGAGACATGGATTGTACCTTTTTCTTTTGAGGATTATCTCATGAGGACTGTACCTTTTGTTTTGAGGAATATATTATGATTGTTGGTATGAAATTGCCTTGATAATAAAATACTTTGGCCTGAGTCCCAGTATCAGCAGTATTCTATCCTGGAATCCTGGGAGCCCGCAGGCTTGCCGGCTCCACCCAAGAGGAGGAAGCAGACCCCCATTACACCCAGATACAAAAGGGTGAAGATGTGGTGATAGAAGGAAAAGGCAGAGCAAGATGACAGAAGTCAAATAGCAGCGTCAGATGGGGAGAGAGAGACAGAGAAAAGACCACTATAGAGAAGTAATATGGATGGAAACAAAAGGAAAAAAATGGGGGGGGGGGTCATGGATTTAATGTACTGCCTTTCTGTGGATACAACCAAATTGGTGCTTTCTCTGTCCCTAGTGGGCTCACAGTCTAAGTCGATTGAAGACGAGATGAAAGAAGAGAGCAAATGAGTGGCCTAGCTGGGACTGACGTTTTAGTAGGTCCCAAAATTAACATGAGTGGGAAATAGGCATACAGAGACTCCAGGCAGAAATATGGGTGGGGCCCTCAATTTTGGGTCCCCTGCCACTAGCTCCCCCATCTTCTCTCTTCACCTTCCATTCACAACTTTTCCTAGACTTTGGGAAAATCCACTGCTTATTTTTAAGATAAGCAGCATAAAATGTATTGGACTGTTTTTGGATCTTGCCAGGTACTTGTAACCTGGATTGGCCACTGTTGGAAACAGGATGCTGAGCTTGATAGACCTTTGGTCTGTCCCAATATGGCAATACTTATGTTCTTATGTTAATCTGCAGGGGTGTCTCATCACATTAAATCATGGGTTCTCAACCCAGTCCTCGGGGCACACCCAGCCGGTCAGGATACCCACAATGAATATCCATCAGATTTGCATAAAATGGAGGTAGTGCATGCAGGTTGTTCTCATGCATATTCATTCCGGGTGTCCTGAAAACCTGGGTGAGTTGAGAACCTCTGCATTAAATTGACGTATATCACTACAGCTCTGGCATAGATCATGCTTTATGATATGTTTGCAGTTAAAAGCAGACATAACTGGCAATGGACACTTGATGGACCTTCGGTCTGTCCCTGTATGGCAACACATGTACGTCGCACCATGGAGCGATACAGAGGCATTATAGTATTTTCAGTCTTATTCACCATCCCTTTCCTAATAATTCCTAGCTCTCCTGTTTGCTTTTTTGACCACCGCTGCACACCAGAAGATTTCAGCGTGTTATCTACAATGACATCCAGATCTTTTTCTTGGGTGCTGACCCTCAAGGTGGACCCTATCATCAGGAAACTATGATTCGGATTATTCTTTCCAATGTGCATCACCTTGCATTTGTCCACATTAAATTTCACTTGCCATTTGGATGCCCAGTCTTTCAATTTCCTAAGCCGCACTGGACCTGCTTTATGTGGGAAAGAGCGGGGTACAAATGTAATAAATAAAAATAAATAAGGTCGTCATGCAGTATTTCACAGTCCACACATGTTTTAACAACCTTGAATAGTTTTGTGTCATCTGCAAATTTAATCATCTCACTCGTTGTTCCGATTTCCATATCATTTATAAATATGTTAAACAGTACCAGTCCCAATACTGATCCCTGTGGCACTCCACTGTTCACCCTCCTCCGAGACTAATGACCACTTAACCCTACCTTCTGTTTTCTGTCCAATAACCAATTCCTAATCCACACCAGAGCCTTGCCTCCTATCCCATGACTCTATGAAAAAGCTTTCTGAAAATCTAGATACACTACATCAACCAGCTCACCTTTATTCACATGTTTATTCACGCCTTCAAAGAAATGAAGCAAACTGGTGAGGCAACACCTCCCTCGGCTGAACCCATGCTGACTCTGTCCCGTTAAACCATGTTTGTCTATATGTTCCGTAATGTTATTCTTTATAATAGTTTCCACTATTTTGCCCGGCACCAATGTCAGGCTTACCAGTCTGTAATTTCCTGGATCACCCCTGGAACCCCTTTTAAAAATCAGAATCACATTAGTTGCAGCAATTGGCTCTAAGTGTTATTCTACAAAGCATGCTCGTCTCAGAACGCTCTCTATAGAATAGGGCTTAGCACCGATTTTTTTTTCTATAGATGATTTTTGAGCGCATATATAATTCCCACCATGGGGTGTCTTTGTTATTTTATTTTCTCCAGAAGTTTTCTCTTCCCTCACCAGTTAGGTTTTTCTTCTGTAAAAAATATTTGGTTTACGTTTGTTTTTGAGTCTTCTTTTCCTTTTATCAGGGCTAGAGTATGGCATACACTTCCTCTTAAATTGAGGCTTTTATCTCCTTATCTTTCTTCTAAGAAATTGTTAAAGACAAACTTGTTTGAGCAATGATTTTGTTCTGTTTTGTGAACTCTGGATTTTAAAATTTGTTTTTGGATTATATTATGTGTTTATTAGCTTTTGCCAATGTGTAATTTTGAATGATTAATTCCTCCTTATTACCAGAGTTTCTTTTATCTACTGTAAACCGCTTTGAATCCTTTTTAACGCTAGTATTAACAATCCAAACTCAGGTTGTCTGTGATAAAGAGGGAAAGCAGACCACTGAAGTGAGCAGTTAAGAACTGAGAGCCAAACAGCTGCCTTCCATACATCAACTCAACCAACCTGACTCTAGAAAATGACACTTATTGCTGGTTTTAATGGCACACGTTGGCTGTATGGCTTGGAATCAGTTTTATTTATAACAGCCAACAAATGTTGGCACTTTAGTACTAAATATATCCTTGGCCTTCACTTGCAGTCCTTGAGGGCTGCCAAAAGGTAAGATTTTCAGGACATCCCTAATGACTATGCATGAAGGAGTACGTCTATTGTATGCAAATGGAGGGATTAAACAATGGGTGAAAGACAGGGGATAGGAGAGTGGGGAAGGAATGAGGTAGACACAAAAATGGGAAGACTAGAGAAGAAGAGTAGGGAATGGAAAGCTGGTAAATAGCTTAAAGGTGAAAAGAGGGAGACTGAAGACTGGAGGGAGGCGAGGGAAATGAAATCCAGCTATAAGTAGATAAATAGGCAAATGAGAGAAGTTGAGAAAGGAAGATAAAACAGAAGGACCACTGTCAAAGAGAGATCTAGGGGGGGAGGGATGAAGACAAGAAAGAATGAAGCAACAGAAAATGGAAATGAGATACTGGAAAAGACGTAGAAGAAAACTAACAAAGAAAGTGGTAAAAAGAAACCAAGACTAACCCATCTATGAGCCCTAACATCCGCATGGTTCATGCCACAAGACTGGCCCCAAGATGGGGACACAAAATCAAAAGTTGGCTAAGAACACCACAACCCCTTGAGCCATCCCAGACAATACCTCAAGCTGATATTAACCTGGAGTTAACCTGTATATGTCTAATGAACCAATATGTGTCGAGAAATACACTCTTAAGGGAATAACGAAACTAAGACATCCTATAAAGTGGATAGATTATACCTCTATACATCTTAAGAATGTTTAAAGATGCACATTTTCAGCACGCAGCAAGATTTTGAATTCTTAGTTGGACTGAGAATCAAGATACAGGTAGAGTAAGGGGAGGGAGGGGTGGGAGGATTGGCTGTAGTGGGGGGAGGGGGAATATAAAACTTCTATGCATATAAATAATGTTTGAATTTGTCAGTAGAGATAATATCTGTTTAAGAGATGCTGTCTAATCCTGTTGTTTGCTCAATAAACAAGATTTATAAAAAAAGATGCACATTTTCTAGCCTACTAAAGGTCCTTCCTTTGTTCACAGCTGAAATAGAAGACCAGACTAAGACGAGCCCATGGCTAGTCCCGGTACAGTTCATGATTCCCTTCATGGAATGCTGATCCCTGTTTACAAACAGTATGCTATACATGGATAGCTCTTATATTAATGAAAATGACACTGGGATTTGTGCCAGAACACTTGCAAAAGTCTAGAGTTGAGAAGGATGGTCAGGTCCACTAAGGAATGACTTCCCAATGACATCACTTGACAACTACCACTATGAACTTTCAGGTCAATATAGAGCCCGCGGGAGACGGCATTTCTTAAAAAACCAGCCATGCGGGCTTTTCTATATCTAGATTTTTAGCGCTGGGCCATACCTGGATACCAGCACTGAATATCCAAGTTTTAGGCAGCCGCCAGATATTACCCAGGTACCACTGATATCCAGCGGCAGTACCTGGATAGCTACCTTATTAACTTAGGACAGCTGAATATCAGTGGTGCCTGGATAACTCTCAGCTCTGCCTGCCTCTGCCCAGATTTTCAGCAGCACTATCCGGGTAAGTGGCACTAAAAATCCAAGTTAGACTCGGTCAGCATGATTTAACCAGGTAGGACCCATTCAACCTGGTTAAATCACACTGAATATCAATCCCTTTATTGTTAGAATACTTTTTGTTATATTACGAAGTATGGAGAATCATATTTTGAAATATAAGCTGCCTTGATGGGCTTTGTTTACCTGAAGGGTGGTCTAGCAAATCTTTGGAAATAAAACAAATGAATTACAGAATCACTTTTATTAAAGGAAGGTTTAGCTGCAGAAATGGAAAGCACACAGTATGCAAATCCTGAGCTGCACGTCATATACTTTAGGGATTCCAGAAGCTCTTTGCACCAAACGGCAGAAGTGAAAGGAAGTTTTTGCCTTTTACTCAACCAGAAGCAGCAGCACAGAGTAACCCAGGTCTCACCGACCAACTCCGCTCTCTCCACTGGACCCAGGTCACAGCAAACAGATTTCCAATGACCTCCAACTATATCTTTGGTTTTATCCCTCCATTCACACCAGTGGTTTAGCCACAGGTGGGCCTGGGTGGGCCGGGGCCCACCCAATTAGGGCTCAGGCCCATCCAACAGTAGCACATGGTAAAGAAAATGCTGCTCTCCACAATACTGGCACCTTTGCATGCTCAGTTTTCAGCGCATGCCTGCTGCAGACTACCAAGGTGGAGACTAGAGAGAAGCATTTTCCCACCAGCTGAGATATTTTTTTGATGTGGGTGTGGGGGAGAGAACATTTGGTGCCTACCCACTTCTTGCCTAGGCCCACCCAAAATCTGCTGTCTGGCTACGCCCCTGATTCACACTCATCTCACTCAGTTCAATGTCATTCCACAATCGGAGCTTGGGCACAGGCCCGGGCCAGATAAAGATCTGGAAGGCTGTAGAATGTTAAGCTGGGCTTTATGCTGAGTATCCTTAACAGTCCAGGAGCAGGCTCTTTACTTTCTCACGCTAGAGGAATACTCGCCACACCAAGCCCATGAGAGAGGAAGCGAAATGGGGGGGGGGGGGGGGGGGGGGTAAAAAAGATGCACTTAAGCAGAGGGGAAAGAAAAAAAGAATCTGACTGAGGAATAGAAAAAACCTGGGGGGGGGGGGGGGGGAGGGAGAAATGGAAGTGGGGTAAATCAAGAAACAATAGACGAAGAGAAAAAAAGAGTGGGCGAACGGAAAAAATAGATGAAAAAAAGGGCAGCAATACATACAGTGACAAAGGAAAAAAGAGACAAACACACAATTAAAGAATACACAGAAGAGGGAAAATGAGAGAAAAAATACCAAGAGAGATGGAGATGAAAACGAGAAATTTGGATGGATGGGGAGGAAGGCCAGGAAAAAAGAGGCAGACTGTATTGGATTTAGGAATTGTTTGGTTTAAGGTCGATAAGAATAAACGATTTCTCAGATAGTGGATCCTTTGCAGAACAGCATGTCAGGCACGGCACCATCTGTCCAACAAACAGCTTCAAAGTGTTTCTCAATTATTAATGGGCAACACGCATCCTGCCAGAGAAGGAATTAATGAGTAACCAGGCTGTGTTCAGAGCAGCTGAGGGCCTGGTGCCCGGCTGCACTCTCTTTCCCTGGACCGTGATGGGTATTCATTCAGTATTAATAGCCTGCTTTGCTATCACTCTTCGGAGGGGCATGGGCAGGTCAATGCAGACTCACAGAAGCTACTCCTAAGGACATAAAGCCCATTCAGTCCACTTTCCTAGCTGACTCTGCTGTTACTTTTAAGGAGAACAGAGCTGGCATCTCTCTCTGGCTTGCTGGGAAAAAAAAAAAAATCTTTTCTCCTACCACCAGTATATTCCACAGGGATTTTCTGAAATAAATGCTGCGTTCATGACTACACTAAAATGTCCATATGATAAACCACACTGATAACAGAAGATGCACTCACTGGGGCCCATATTCAGAACCTGGGAGGCAGGCCCGGCTGAGCCCAGATATTCAATGCTGGGCTGTTTAAAAAAAGGTTTGGACGGCTTCCTAAAGGAAAAGCCCATAAACCACTATTAAAATGACTTGTGGAAAATCCACTGCTTATTTCTGGGATAAGCAGCATAAAATGTATTGAACTTTTTGGGGATCTCGCCAGGTATTTGTGACCTGGATTGGCCACTGTTGGAAACAGGATGCTGGGCTTGATGGACCTTTGGTCTGTCCCAGTGTGGCAATACTTATGTACTCATAACAAGAGAGAGGAGAGAGAGGCTATAAAGACTACAAAATAAAAATCTCTAAGAGCCCTATATGCAACAAAGAAACCCCTGGCCAATTTAACCTCCCTTAAATGATAGCATTCAACCAGCTGCCTTGCATCTACAGAAACACACCCAACCAGGGTTGGCCCAAGAGTATCTGACGCCACACGGAGCCCAACAAACCATCAGAACATACCTGGGTTCAGAGGCCCCACATCACACATGCCACTTTCAAGTGCTTTAGGGCAGCAGTAAAGGAGGAGAGGGAGCAGGCCCTGTTCTTCCACACCACCACCCTTCAAATTCCACTACCTTAAGCTGACACCTAACATAGTAACATAGTAGATGACGGCAGAAAAAGACCTGCATGATCCATCTAGTCTGCCCAAGACAAACTCATATGTGTATACCTTACCTTGAATTGAATTTGTACCTGTCCTTTTCAGGGCACAGACCATATAAGTCTGCCCAGCAGTATTTCCCGCCTCCCATCAGCGGCTCTGGTACAGACCGTATAAGTCTGCCCTCCCCTATCCTCGCCTCCCAACCAGCACCCCCTCTCCCATCAGCGGCTCTGGTACAGACCGTATAAGTCTGCCCTCCCCTATCCTCGCCTCCCAACCACCACCCCCTCTTCCCCCCAACTGCTCCGCCACCCAATTTCAGCTAAGCTTCTGACCTGCCCCACCTAGACGTGGGGCAGGTCTTGCCCCCAATAATGACTGAAGAGCAGGACAAGATTTTCTTTTGTTACTCACCAGAACAAAAAGAATATTTAAATTCTGGTGTCATCTTGGAACCTCCGCCCACTACCAGGTGATCCAACACATCCCCTGTCAACTCCCCCCCACCCCCCCTCCATTTACTGCATATGCATTTGACCAGTATTAAACCCAGGACTCAAACAGCTACAGCCTGGCTTACAAAAAGATGGCACTGCACACAGGACCGGTCTTAGCAAGTGCGGGGCCCTGTGCAGACCAATTTGGTGGGGCCCCATCCTAGCCCCGCCCCCACCCTAGCTCCACCCCATTGATAAGATTATTTCATTTTTAGAAATTTTTTTTATTTATGAAATTTCAAATAAAGACAAATGAAGCTAAACTTGTACAAAAAAACTGATTGAAATAATAAGCACAATGCTATCATGAAACCTCCCCTCCCCAGAAGTGGAATGGCCGAGCCACGGGATCATCATGAATGATGCGGACGGTCGTCCGAGGTGAGCGGAGGTCGGAGCGGAGGCAGAGCGGGGCCCCCTTAGGCGCGGGGCCCTATGCGGCTGCCTTGGTCGCCTCTGCCTAAGACCGGCCCTGACTGCACATAGTGCATCGTGCCCTAGAACAGCAATACACCCCCTGCTGGGAGGCACAAATTAAAAACCAGAACTGGCTGGACTGCTACTACAGATCTACAGACTCGCAGAATACGTGACGTCTGTCAAAATACGTACAAATCTTCACAGAGATGTCGATGGTGGACCATCCCAAAAAGTAAGATTTACCACCCAAACAGTGAGACTTTTCAGCAGGAGCGTAGCCAGCCTTCCGATTCTGAGGGGGCCTAGAGGTGGACTGGAGGGCAGCGCATTCCTTCCCTCCCCCTGGCGCATTAAAAATAATACTTTTGCTGGAGGGGACGTCAAAGCCTCGCCAGCCAAAGAAATTTATTGCTGAGCTGCTTCCCTCCTCCTCGCACTGTTGTAGTACAGAAAGTACAGAAGAAGTCAGTGGCGTGACTCCAGCCACTGATGTCGGAACTCCTTGCACATGCTTAGTTCACGCATGAACTGAGCATACTCAGGGAGTCCCGGCGTCAGCAGCTGGAGGCACGCTGTCGAGTTCTGTACTGCAACAGCGCGAGGAAGAGGGGAGCAGCTCAGCAACGAATCTCTTTGGCTGGTGGGGCTTCGGCATCTCAGCAGGAGCTGAAGATTTGGAGAGGGCCTGAGCCCAAAGTGGGGGGAGCCCAGGCCAGGGCCGCCAAGAGGGAGGAGGGGAATTCCCTAGGTCCTGGAATCCAAGGGGGGCCCGCCCGGCGTTGCATTACTCTCCTGTTCCTGTGCACAGCAGCGCCGCAGAGCAGAGTACTTCCTTCCTGCCGCGTCCAAACAGCCTCTTTGGACGCAGCAGGAAGAAAGGAAGGACTCTGCTCTGTGGTGCTGCCGCGCACAGGAACAGGAGAGCAATGCTAGCGCCGGACCTTGGAGAAGTTTGCTGTGCACTGTGACAGCCTGGAGCAGGACTGCAGGGCGGTGGCGAGGCCCCCCCCGGAAAGGGGGGCGGGCCCAGGGGGGGATTGCCCCGGGCCCGGCTTTGTCCGTTGGCGGCTCTGGCCCAGGCCCCCTGTGGCTATGCTGCTGCTTTTCAGAAGCTGAGTCTGGGATACAAATCTTGAAAACGTCTCGAAATATGAGAATTTTTCAAAGCCCTTAACTGGATAAAATCTCAGCAGCTGGAAGTTTGAGCCTGGGTTTTGCAGCATGTGCTCCTGTACTGCAGGGGGAGATCTTACTGGCTTTTCTTCTCTTAGGCTCACCTCTCATGAAAGCAGTAATCAGGATCAGTGCACTGACAGTGAGGCTCTAATAAGTGAGAGAAGAAGCTCAAAGAATGTGAGAGGGAGAAAGCCTGGAAATGAGGGTGACGCACTTCCAGTAAGTGAGATAGACTTAGTATCTCTGCCCTCACCAAATACAGAATATGGAACTAAAGACTAGAAACAGAAAGATGCAGACAAAATCTGAACTGGAAACCCTAAGCAGCCAGACAATGTATGTAATGCAAATGCTGGAGAAACAGAACCAGAAATTCATTTCTTATTGCACTGTACAAAAGACAAAAACACACATTTACCAGAACCGACAGAGGAAATCAAACACCACAAAAGAATGAGCAGAAAAAACCCCCATATACAGACCCATTTTAGACATTTATGCTCAAAGTGCATGCAACATAATCATTTATTTTAGCAAAATAATTGTATATGATATTGATGGTTCAAAGCCGGCACACAACCGGTTATCTTTGTGACCTTAGAAACATAACCAGGTATTATCCTGATGCGGTCACAATGACCCATTTCCCCTGCCAGTATGGCATTGGGTGGGTGGGTGGGAGGGGGAACAAAACCACTGGGGTATTATGCTTCCCAAATCCTAAACATAACTCCTGATGTCTATCTTTTGGGACAGAGATGTTTAGTCGCCTTCTGAAATGTGCAGTAAATGTCTCTGAACTTGCCATGCTTTTGTCCCACCCAAAACACGCCCAGACCCCCTTGCCATTTGCTTGCACTTGGGTTTGTAAAATGAGGACTTAAGACATTCATGTAAGATAAATGTTTTGAGTGTCATTTTATGCACATATCGAATGCAAAGAGAGGGGCTGTAAACATCAGGGAAAGAGGAGAAACGGCAGCTACAGCAGAAACATAGGACCAGAGTCAATAAATGGTGCCCTAAAAATTCTGCACAGAGCGCAATTCTATAAACGGCGCTCCGCACCTTTTATAGAATGGCGCCTAGAGTCAATTTCTGCACCAAATTTTGGGCACCAGGGATCTACATTGGTGGAAATAAGTATTTGATCCCTTGCTGATTTTGTAAGTGTGCCCACTGACAAAGACATGAGCAGCCCATAATTGAAGGGTAGGTTATTGGTAACAGTGAGAGATAGCACATCACAAATTAAATCCGGAAAATCACATTGTGGAAAGTATATGAATTTATTTGCATTCTGCAGAGGGAAATAAGTATTTGATCCCCCACCAACCAGTAAGAGATCTGGCCCCTACAGACCAGGTAGATGCTCCAAATCAACTCGTTACCTGCATGACAGACAGCTGTCGGCAATGGTCACCTGTATGAAAGACACCTGTCCACAGACTCAGTGAATCAGTCAGACTCTAACCTCTACAAAATGGCCAAGAGCAAGGAGCTGTCTAAGGATGTCAGGGACAAGATCATACACCTGCACAAGGCTGGAATGGGCTACAAAACCATCAGTAAGACGCTGGGCGAGAAGGAGACAACTGTTGGTGCCATAGTAAGAAAATGGAAGAAGTACAAAATGACTGTCAATCGACAAAGATCTGGGGCTCCACGCAAAATCTCACCTCGTGGGGTATCCTTGATCATGAGGAAGGTTAGAAATCAGCCTACAACTACAAGGGGGGAACTTGTCAATGATCTCAAGGCAGCTGGGACCACTGTCACCACGAAAACCATTGGTAACACATTACGACATAACGGATTGCAATCCTGCAGTGCCCGCAAGGTCCCCCTGCTCCGGAAGGCACATGTGACGGCCCGTCTGAAGTTTGCCAGTGAACACCTGGATGATGCCGAGAGTGATTGGGAGAAGGTGCTGTGGTCAGATGAGACAAAAATTGAGCTCTTTGGCATGAACTCAACTCGCCGTGTTTGGAGGAAGAGAAATGCTGCCTATGACCCAAAGAACACCGTCCCCACTGTCAAGCATGGAGGTGGAAATGTTATGTTTTGGGGGTGTTTCTCTGCTAAGGGCACAGGACTACTTCACCGCATCAATGGGAGAATGGATGGGGCCATGTACCGTACAATTCTGAGTGACAACCTCCTTCCCTCCGTCAGAGCCTTAAAAATGGGTCGTGGCTGGGTCTTCCAGCACGACAATGACCCAAAACATACAGCCAAGGCAACAAAGGAGTGGCTCAGGAAGAAGCACATTAGGGTCATGGAGTGGCCTAGCCAGTCACCAGACCTTAATCCCATTGAAAACTTATGGAGGGAGCTGAAGCTGCGAGTTGCCAAGCGACAGCCCAGAACTCTTAATGATTTAGAGATGATCTGCAAAGAGGAGTGGACCAAAATTCCTCCTGACATGTGTGCAAACCTCATCATCAACTACAGAAGACGTCTGACCGCTGTGCTTGCCAACAAGGGTTTTGCCACCAAGTATTAGGTCTTGTTTGCCAGAGGGATTAAATACTTATTTCCCTCTGCAGAATGCAAATAAATTCATATACTTTCCACAATGTGATTTTCCGGATTTAATTTGTGATGTGCTATCTCTCACTGTTACCAATAACCTACCCTTCAATTATGGGCTGCTCATGTCTTTGTCAGTGGGCAAACTTACAAAATCAGCAAGGGATCAAATACTTATTTCCACCACTGTATATCAATTGAAGCCTGGTGTAAGTCCTGGAGCATAAGTTAGAATTCAAAACCCACCTCTTCAATGTCGCCTTCAGCACCTAACCATCATACCTCTATTCAGGAAACCTGGACTGCCCCTACTTGACATTTCGCCCTTTAGATTGTAAGCTCCTTGGAGCAGGGACTGTCCTTTATGTCTTTTTTTGTTAATCTGTACAGCGCTGCGTAACCCTAGTAGCGCTCTAGAAATGTTAAGTAGTAGTAGTAGTAGAATTCGGTATTCAGTAATACTGTGTGCACCTTTCGTGAACGCCTCTGCTCCGCCCATGCCCCCCCCCTTTTGAGCTGTACTCTCTGGGGTACTTTTACCAAGCTGCAGTAGTGGCAGGGGCTGTTTTTGCCATGTGCCAGGGCCCTTTTTACCACAGCGGGTAAAAAGCCCCTGAAAAAGACATGGCCATTTGGTAAGATGGTGGGGGGGAGGGAGAACTTACCACCATCTATTGAGGTGGTGGTAAGGGCTTCTGCAGTAACCGGGCAGCACACAACGCTGCCCGATTACCACTGGCTTAGCACCGCGCTAGAAATTATGGAATTATTTGCTATAGCACCAGAAATGGTGCACGGTCAAGGCAGAACTACGTCTGGTAGCTGCATTGGGTGACGGCAGAAGCGGAGCGAGAGCGGACTTCCGCCGGCGCACATTTTCTATGCAACACGATGAGAAAAAAATAGGCGCCAGCAGAACTTTGTTTGGGGGAGCGGCGCTCCCCTGGCACCCCACCTAGCTACGCCACTGGCCAACGGTAGTTCCGGGTTGGTAGTTCCAGACCCTTTAGTAAAAGGGCCCCTCTAAGATTTGTGTGTGGATCTTTATAAAATAGCACATAACAAGATGCGCACGCAATTCCAAATTGTTCCCAATTAATGCCAATGACTGATTGTTAGCACCAAATTAATGGCGCTAATTAACTACTAACATTTCTAAAGCGCTACTAGGGTTACGCAGCGCTGTACAATTTAAACATAGAAGGACAGTCCCTGCTCAAAGAGCTTACAATCTAAAAGACAAGAGAACAATCTAAAGACAAGTGTACAATCTAGAGGACAAGTGAACAGTTAATCTGATAGGGTGGATAGATTGGGGCATTCTATATTTCACAAGCGGTTAGGTGCCAAAGGCAGCATTGAAGAGGTGAGTTTTAAGCAGAGATTTGAAGATGGGTAGGGAGGGGGCATGGCGTATGGGTAAAGGAAGATTGTTCCAGGCATAGGGTGAGGCAAGGCAGAATGAGCGGAGCCTGGAGTTGGCAGTGGTGAAGAAGGGTACTGAAAGAAGGGCTTTGTCCTGTGAGCGGAGGTTACGGGCGGGAACATAGGGGGAGATGAGGGTGGAGAGGTAGTGAGGAGCCGCAGACTGAGTGCATTTGTAGGTAAGGAGGAGGAGCTTGAATTGTATGCGATATCTGATCGGAAGCCAATGAAGTGATTTGAGGAGAGGGGTGATATGAGTATATCGGTTCTGGCGGAATATAAGACGTGCGGCAGCGTTCTGAACGGATTGAAGGGGGGATAGATGGCTGAGTGGAAGGCTGGTGAGGCGTAAGTTGCAGTAATCAAGGCGAGAGGTAATGAGAGCGTGGACGAGAGTTCTGGTGGTGTGCTCAGAGAGGAAAGGGCGAATTTTGCTGATGTTGAAGAGGAAGAAGCTAATTTAGTTGCACGCGCATCTCAAGATAGCTTGCAATTTTGGGCGCTTAAGTTTGGACGCCATTTGTAGAATCCAGGGGATAATGGATCCTGCCTCCAGGTCAGAAAAATAAACCAACCATAGACAATATCGAACAATGCCACAGCAGATTCATGGTGAGATTCTCTTTTAATTAGTTCTAGTCTCTCTTTGTATTTCCTTATTTTGTTGCTTGCAGAGGAGGAGTAGCCTAGTGGTTAGTGTAGCGGACTTTGATCCTGGGGAACTGGATTCAATTCCCACTGCAGCTCCTTGTGACTCTGGGCAAGTCACTTAACCCTCCATTGCCCCAGGTACAAATAAGTACCTGTATATAATATGTAAACCGCTTTGAATGTAGTTGGAAAAACCACAGAAAGGTGGCATATTAAGTCCCATTCCCTTTCCCTAATCTACAAAGTTTGGCAACGCTGGTGAAAATTATTAAGCAAGTACATTTTGTTGACTTGAACTGACAGGAACAGCCATCAAGGTAGCCATACCATTCCTAACACATCGCTGGCCACTATCTGGCTAATTCTGCAGACCAGTCTTGTTCCACCCTCCCTCTGACCCTTTACTATATGGATGGTATCCAAGCCATTCAGACAAATGTTTTGCCCATAATCTATTCTTATAGTGCCTGAAAACCAATTGAAAATGAAGTTATCACATTATTTTATGTAATAAAATATTTTTGAGTATGCTAAATGATGTTCAGTGATTTTTGCATTTTTTTTAAAGTTTTTATAAGTGGATGACACTTTTTCATTGAAGGAAAGGGGTTTTATTGCCCCCCCCCCCCCCCGTTATAAGATTCAGAATATGAGTAACCCTCACAGGGGGGCACCAAAGAGTGAGTTCTTATTTTCTTAACTTTCTTAAGTAGAGAGGTGTGGTAGCCGTGTTAGTCCACTCTTAAAGGTTACCAATAGAAATCAAACAAAATAAAACATGGAAAAGAAAATAAGATGATACCTTTTTTATTGGACATAACTTAATACATTTCTTGATTAGCTTTCGAAGGTTGCCCTTCTTCCTCAGATCGGAAATAAGCAAATGTGCTAGCTGACAGTGTATATAAGTGAAAACATTCAAGCATTACTTTGACAGTCTGACAGAGTGGGAGGGTGGGGGTATGCATGGGGACATCAAAGCATTTCATTGATATTCTAACAGAATGGGTGTTGGTAGGTGAGAGGAGGGTGATAAACAGAGAAATAAACAGAGAAATACAACTTTATGGTTTATAATGGGCTAACTTTCTTGAAACTGGATTTCATCATCACTGACTAATATAGTATTTCCGTTTTTTTTTTTTTAAATCCAGGACCCTATGTGTGGAATCTGTCTTCTTATTAACAAGATCCAAAAAGAAAGTGATCTCCCATTATCTCCTCTGCATACCTCACATGAGAAAACAAAAAAGGTATATAAAAACTAGGAAGGAGATACCATGAACAGTCTAACTAGCATTGCTGATTTACACCCTCTTTTTTTCCCCTCCAAAAGGCTTTCTGCTCCCATTAACCTTCTCGGATACTAATTGTTGAGGATGACCTTGGACAGGGTGATAAGATTCCCATCCTAAGCTTCATTTTTATGGTTTCAAACAGTGTCGCCCAGAGAGTTATACACAGAAGTTGTAACTCAGTCTGAGGAGAGAGAGGAATGTGAAACACACTGAACTAGAAGCAGCTGATATAAAACACAAAAACGTATAAAATGACACAGAAAAAAAGCCATATGGCCTATCCAATCTGCCCAGCCATACTACTATCTCGTCCTCCCCCTACGAGATCCCGCATGCTTCTCCCATACTTTCTTGAATTCAGATACGGTCCTCATTAACATCACCTCCACTGGGAGGTTGTTCCATGTATTCAGCAATCTTTATGTAAATAGGTATTTCCTTAGATTACTTCTACCCCCTTTTAACTTCATCTTACGCCTTCTCATGCCAGTTTCCTTTCAGCGCACATTAAATTTAAAAAAAAAAAGATCTCAAAATGGAGTTGGGGGATGAGAACATGCAAGAAGGTAAGTAGAACTATTGCAGCAATTAAGATTAATGTAGTATGAGTTGGAAAGCGACAAAAATAAAGCTACAGCAGCAGCCCCAGTTTTCAGTGGCAGCTGGAAAGTAAAATACGCAGGCCAAGTGTACCACATTCTACAACCACACTGTATATCCAGAAAGCAGAACATGAGGAGGCAGTATTGGCTCAGCCCATGTGGGCCCAAGGTAGGAAGAAAGGATAGTGGTATGGTCCATAAGCAGGAGAAGAGAGTGGTCCTAACGGAAACAGAGAGTGAGTGGGCCCTATAGGGCTTAAGGACAAGGAAGAAGAGGAAATAGGTTAGGTTTGGATGATACTGGGGAGGGGAAGAATAAGTGGGTGAGTTGGGTTTGAGGGAATCTACAGAGTTGGGGGGGATGAAGCTTGGGGAATGAAGGGAGTATAAAGGATAGCCTGGGGCAGTGGAAGGGTTCAGTTCCTTCAGATGTATGTTACCATGCTCCTGGGGAAATTCTGTATCGTTGAGTAGCGCTCTTCTCTGAATTATATTTAAAATTAATATTACTCAAAGACAGACTATAGTGTATTATTTTGGAAAATAAAATATATAGAATTCTACAATATTAGGGGTCCTTTTACTAAGCCACGGTAAAACGTGGCCAGCAGTAGTTATAGCACATGGGTTTCCCACATGTTCCGCCATTTTTTAGTTCGGCTTAAAAATGGCCGAATTCCAGTTTGCTCTATTAATGGTTCATGGCCATTACCGCCTGAGCCCTTACCACCCCCTCTTTATTAGGCGGTAATACATAGTAACATAGTAGATGACGGTAGAAAAAGACCTGCACGGTCCATCCAGTCTGCCCAACAAGATAAACTCATATGTGCTACTTTTTGTGTATACCTTACCTTGATTTGTACCTGTGCTCTTCAGGGCACAGACCGTATAAGTCTGCCCAGCACTATCCCCGCCTCGAAAGCACCAGCCCCGCCTCCCACCACTGGCTCTGGCACAGACCGTATAAGTCTGCCCAGCACTATCCCCGCCTCCCAACCACCAGTCCCGCCTCCCACCACCAGCTCTGCCACCCAATGTCGGCTAAGATCCTGAGGATCCATTCCTTCTGAACAGGATTCCTTTATGTTTATCCCACGTATGTTTGAATTCCGTTACCGTTTTCATTTCCACCACCTCCCGCGGGAGGGCATTCCAAGCATAAAGCAAAGATTAATTTCAGCCTCCTGTGCACAAATTGACATCACAATGGAGGGGGTGGTTGGAGATTTAGATTGAGTGGTAATGGCTCACATACTACTCATGATGTAATCAGGCGGCGTGTGGCAACGTACCCATGTTGCCCGATTACCGCCAGGAATGCCTACTCCCCCGCACCCCGCGTTAGAAAATACAAATGATTTTCTAGTGTGGGAAAAGGCACACAGCAAAACCCAAACTATGACCCGGTGCCTGAGCACACCCTGCGGTGGTGCTGTTTTGCTGCGCACTATCCCTAAATGATTAATTTTGTTTCTTTTTCATAGCCAAATTCCCCAAGTAGTATCTATTACTCCTTCCTCAATTCTTTCTTCAGTGAACACTAAATAAAATTTGTTTACTATTTCTTTTTGCTTGTGGTTCTCCTCACATTCCTCTTTTTCTAATCTCAGTCTTCCACTCCACATCAGCTCATCATCTATCTATGAATAATCCAAAAAGTCATCACCTTTATTAGATATTTCGTTCTCTGTTTGTGTTTTTGGTGTCCTGACCACTTTCCCTGCTTACCTCAGCTTTTCTAGACATTGTTTCCTGCCCTTCTTAATCTTTTTGCTCATACCTATTCGGTCACCAGTTTTGAAAACCATACTGGTCTCGCTTTCTTTCTTTTGCTAATATAAAGATCTGTATCTCCTTTTAGTTTATCCCATGGTCCTTCCACTTCACAAAGATCTTCCAACCCTGCCAGCGCCTCCTTAAAAATGCTCCACAAATTTAACAAGATTAGAGCTTGAAATTCAGGACCCTGACTTTTGTGTGATTGTCACCTGCCTTTGTTCACATATTAAACAACGGCCTGATGATTTCTAGAGCTCAAGCGATCACCTACCTAGACATTAGAAGCAACTTCCCCATTCCGGAGTATCAGGTCCAGGTTTACCCTTTTCTTTGTGGGTTCTATTAAGATTTGCCCGAGGAGGCCAGGGTCTTTCTATTTCTTTTTCTGCAGATGGGCAGGTCCAATCAGCATCCCAGCTTTCATCAACTGGAGTCAATGGTATTGCACCAAGAAATAAATTGATCAGACTAAATGGGCCTCATGGCAGCAGGAACAGTTTGTGCATCCTCACGAGCTAAGCTAAGTTGAAAGGTTGTTTGGACTTTGTGATAAAATAAAAAAAATTTGGGGAGGTTTTTCAGCCTATTTTGACAGTGAGTACTTCTATGATCGATCGGCTCTGTTGCCAAGAAGGAGTCTGTTGAGGCTTTTCCTCCCTATTTTTAATATAATTGATAAAAACATTAATTCAGTAGTATTCAATGGAAGAGGATTATTTTTGAGATGTGAATGAAAGTACAGTAGTTATCCTCGGAGGCTTTCTAAAATTATTTAGCAGAATAGCCACTAGGCCCATGGCCTCAACTATAATTTTGCCCAACACAGCATCAGCAACTAGAGAGCTTGAGGGCAGGGTCAGAGATTAGTTTGTTTGGCCCTTCCAGCCAAAAAGCTGTCCCACTGGCCTTGCCCTTAACTACCGCCATATTCTGATCCACCTCCTGTTATTTTTACATGAAGTGCCAGTCCACTTCCTTTCTGCATACTTCTCCTATTCTTGAAGATGCTATACTCTGGTATGGTTAAGCAATTTGTGCAGGCCTAGAATCAACATGCATTGTCTTACATATGCCCAATCTTCTTCTCACTCCCGCAGGTGAAGATACACTACCTATAATTCTGCATTTTGATGGATGCCTATGGAAAAACCTGACTGACAGAAATGGAGAACTAGAGGGGGCATTCAGAGCTACATTTACTAAGGAGCCCTTTTACCAAAGTGTGCTAAACTCTGGGCTTAGTGCATTGTAACACAGGGTTTTACTGCACGTTAAGCCCAGATTTAACGTGGCATCTTTGGGGAGGGGGAGGTTCCCTCTATTTTGTTATATGTTTTATTATATTATGAGTGTAATTCTGTAATTATGGGTGCTGTTGGGGGGATAGGTTAAATGATGGAATAAATAAATAGATAGGTGAAGCAGGAGGAAACAAGAATAGCAACAGGAAAAGAATTTCTGACTAGCTCTGCACTTTAATCTGTCATAAAAACAAGCCTTCAATAGGGGGTACTACTATTTAAACTGGAGTTCACCAAGTATTACTATTATTAAGTTCTTCTCCAGAGAAACATTTTTATTTAAATAAATAAACTTTATGAACCTAATACATAATAAAAGTGTAAACCTTAAAAAAATCATACAAACCACAAACCTGCCATACTTCTATCAGTCACTTTAACCACTCACAACATTCATCCATCAGATTTCATACTGCATTTCATAGGGTTACAGGTAACTTCTATATAATACAGAAATGTATAAAGATGTACAGTCTTTTGAATTAATCTCATTCAAGACCTCAAGTGAAGATATTCTTTCTTGTTCATAAACAAATATTTATATAATTCATACTTCACATAATTCATAAAAATCTCCCAAATTCAAATACTTTGATGTTGTCCAGAACTATTTCACCCAGCGTCCTTATAATTCACTTGATCTTGATAATCGCTTTATTGCTAGTCCATAGAAACCACAAATTCATAGATCTCAGCTCCTGTTATCAATCAACCTCTGATGCCAAGGCTCCATTATCCAAATGAGCACAATTCAACATTCCTTTACTTGTTCCCCGATACAGAACTGTATTTCAATGTCTTCATCAGGAGGAACAAAATACTATTCTACAAATAAAGGCATACACTTAATCAATCTAATCCATATCTAATATAATAATTCGCACCTCCAAACGTTCTGAAGCTGACTCCGTGGCAGCGAAGCCGTGTAGTGTTCGTAGGGTTCGTAATTGCCCCGCCCTCGAGGGAACCATATAGTTGCCAGGAAAGAAACGCAACGTCAGAAGGAGAAGGGACCAACCACAGGCAATCACTCTCAGTTTCCACAAACAGGAAATGAGTGCGGGAACAGAGGAACAGCTGAAACCACAGCCTGTCTGAAGCGGCGTCTGTACTTGCTGCACTTCAGTGTTGGCGGCTGAGCAGGAGGTAAAACTTTTTAAACAGCACACGTCCTCCTTGCACTCGCAGACCACAGACACAGAGGGAGGGAGGCGCTGGGCGGCGAAAATCGGAGGAGAGGGGGGGCGCGGATAGAGAGGGGATCCTGAGACGAGAGAGAGGGGGGAGGGGGTGAGTGTCCTGAGACGAGAGAGAGGGGGGAGGGGGGTCCTGAGAAGAGAAAGGGTAGGGGTGCTGAGGAGAGAGGGTGGGGGTCCTGAGATGAGAGAAAGGGGAGAGGGGGAGGGGGGAGGAGGAAGGAAGGAGGGAGGTCGGGAGGGGGGGCGAGAGAAGAGGGAAGGGGGGAGGGGAGGAGGAGGTCCCTGGAACCTTGCTAGCGCCCGTTTCCTTTCTGTTCGAAATGGGCTTTTTTTTTACTAGTATCATATAAATAACTAAATCACATCAACAGTCATCCTAGTTTTCTGCTTACTGGAGGGATCATTTCCAAATGTTACACTCACGTAATCCGGGCCAAACCGGAATACCAAACTTGACTATTTCCGGGCTTATAAAGGATACACCCGCCCAACATGTGGATGTCACTGAATGCCCAAAGGTGTAAGTACCACTCCACTTCCAAATTTAACCTATTAGGAACTACTGTGTGCCACAAAAAAATAAATCTTTGCTCCCGAGTCATTAATGCCTCTCCTATATCCCCTCCTCGTGTCAAATTCAATTGTAGTAATGCCGTGAAGCGCAAATCATCAATTGAATGATTCGCTTCTGGCCAATGAGCTACTAATGGGGCTTCCGAGTTCCAGCCCCCCTACCTCCCTCCCTCTCCTCCCCTCCGAGTTACAGGCCCCCCTCCGAGTTGCAGGACGCCCCCTCCCCTTCGAGTTTCAGTACACCCCCCTCCCCTTCGAGTTGCAGCCCCCCTCCCTCCGAGTTCCATGCCCCCCCTCTCCTCCTCCGCCTGCCCCTCGCCTTCCTGCGTGCCGGTTGTAATTTAAAAATTCTTACCTCGGGGTCCGGCGTCAGCAGTGAAGGTGAGTGGCACTTCAGACTGCCTTCCCTTCTGTCTCAGCTCTGCCTCTGGTCCCGCCCTTCCGGAAACAGGAAACGAGGGCGGAACCAGAGGCAGAGCTGAGACAGAAGGGAAGGCAGTCTGAAGCGCCACTCGCCTTCACTGCTGACGCCGGACCCCGAGGTAAGAATTTTTAAATTACAGCCGGCACGCAGGAAGGCGAGGGGCAGGCGGAGGACAGGTTGTGCTTGCACTCAGAGGGGAGAAAGAGAAAGGGAGGGAGGTGCGGGGGCGTGGAACTCGGAGGAGAGGGGGGGGGCATGGAACTCGAAGGGGAGGGGGGTGTCCTGCAACTCGAAGGGGAGGGGGAGCGTCCTGCAACTCGAAGGGGAGGGGGCCTGTAACTTGGAGGGGAGGAGAGGGAGGGAGGTAGGGGGGCTGGAACTCGGAGGGGAGGGGGGCTGGAACTCGAAGGAGAGGGGGGAGGAGAGGGAGCGGGAGGAGAGGGGGGCCTGGAACTCAGAGGGAGGACGGGGGGAGGGAGGGGGCGATTCTCTACTCACCTCCAATGTTCTGTGGCTGGCTGGTGCTGGCTTCCCTTCCCTTTCACTGATCTGCCCTCTGACGTCATCGCCAGGGCGGACCAATGGGAAGTGTGTTACGAACCCAGGCATCCAGACGTAGAACGTTGGAGGTGCAAATTATTATATAGGATACTACCTGGTTGCGTATCACATGTTTAAAATAACAAATTTTTGTTGTACCCAGAATAGGCACATTATTTGGTAGTTAATGAAAATCTACAATATACGCATTTACCACAAGGAGAATGTTCTCCTTTGAGCTGATCAAACCGTGCTTTTTTTAAAAAGCTCTCCCATGTTAGCGTTGCATTTATACGCCACCTTTGGGTGTTCATGAAGTTCAGAATGTACTGCTAACACACTCCAATGGTGAAGGCGGTTAGCTTAGCAGAGTTTAAAAAGGGGTTGGACGGTTTCCTAAAGGACAAGTCCATAAACCGCTACTAAACGGACTTGGAAAAATCCAAAATTCCAGGAATAACATGTATAGAATGTTTGTACGTTTGGGAAGCTTGCCAGGTGCCCTTGGCCTGGATTGGCCGCTGTCGTGGACAGGATGCTGGGCTCGATGGACCCTTGGTCTTTTCCCAGTATGGCATTACTTATGTACTTATATTAATGCTTATGAATAATTTTCGCTATGGTGGTTGCATAATAAGAGAATGGGAGAATGCATACTGGGGGATTACTTTCTACATTTTGTTTAGGTAAAAAAAAGCCATGTTCTATGAGTATATAAAGCTTATTTATATGCTTTTTTCACTACACTCATAAGATATCCCCGTTGAATAAATCTATCCATTTTTGCCTGAAACTTATATTCATCTACTGTCGAGCCAAGACGCCTAAGTTGCATAAACTGACCCACAGGAACTCCCTTCTTGAGGGAGTTAGTATTAAAAACAAGCCTGTCAGATTCTATAACATTTTGTAAAAAAATAGAATAATTTCCAGTCATAAATATAAGTGAAAGGAGTTCCTTGGGGGTTTTTAGACCTTTTCCCAAAATAGCTCTCCAGCTTGTGCCAAAACTAGGAGCTGGAATTTCCATGGGAAGCCTCGGTGTCTGAACATCGTCTGGGAACAGCTGAACTGGTGAAATGGGGGAAGGGAGGAATGAAAGCCCAGAGAGTCCATGGCTCTATCTCTTTAAATATCTGCATATGAGCAGCATCTAAAGATAAGCACATATTTTCAGTCAGTGAAAATAATTCAGTCTCTGTAGCATTTCAATATTCGTTATTCATTAAATAGCTCTGGCCACCTTCAAATACAACCAAATAGAAACCTATATGTCCAAGGTTGCCTCAGGTCTTTTTCTTCCCTCTCCTGGGAGAACTACTTCCCTGTAGCAAGTGTTCTCTGTGGATAGCGGGACATAAGTCCTCACAGCATGGGTGACGTCAATGATGGAGCCCACAAGGGAAAGCTTGTCCAGTTTAGTAATTAATAGATGACAGTGGCATAGCCACGGGTGCGCCCAGGTGGACCCAGGCCCATCTGGGTTTAGGCCCACCCAGAACAGAACACCTGTGATATGGTTGGCAGGAATCCCCAAGCCCCGCCAACTGAAAACTCACAGCTTGGTTCCCTCCCCTCAACCCCCAGCAATCTCTAATGCTGCTCGTTGCCGGTGAAGTGCACTTAGATACAAAGGGGGTGGGAGTTTTAGAGTCTAAAACTCCCACCTCCTTTGTGCCTAAGTGCACACTGCTCACACTGGCCCCAGAGCCAGGATACCATGGTCAGGGCTGAGCACCACCATTTTGCAGGTGGCGTCGAAGGAAGAGGAGGGAGGCAGGCCACCTCCTTCCTCCAGCTCAAGGTAGGAGTAGGGTAGGGGATTGACAACAGCCCACTGGACCACCAGGGACTTACTTCTTGCTAATGCTGGGGGGTGGGGGGTTAGGGGAGCTGGAGACCCACCAGATCTCCAGCCCTCCCTGAGCCTGTGTCGGGGGGGGGGGGGGTGTTGGGGGACCGGAGGTCCATTGGACCTCTAGCCCCTGGGGGGATGGGGTTGCTTCATTGGTGGGAATGGGGGCCTGCTAGCATGCAAATGAATGCTGGACAGGGCTCACCCACAACGGTCTGCAAACCCTAATGCCAGCTCTGAGCTGGCATTAGGGTTTGCCACAGCCAGCCAGCCAATCTTTGGTGCGCTGGTCGCTGATCATTGGGGATGAATAGGTTTAGCATGCATTTGCATGCTATTTCAGCTAAGAGCCCTGTTTTGCATGTATTTGCATGCTAGTTGTGTTCAGAGCCTGCGCGTGCGTTGTTTCACGCGCTCGGGGGTTCTGATCACGGGGCGGTAGCAAACGCAGGCGCTAGTATGGCGTTAACAGCCTCTAGCGCCTGCGTTTGCTTCTGATCATCGGGCAGTGGGAGTGTGTCACACTCATTCAAAAGTTTTCTCACTCTCACATTCTTTGAGCCCCTTCTTGCTCAGTAGAGCACAGGAGGGCCACCTGTGGCTCGCAAGACTATGGGAAGCATACACAGAAAATAGCCCGCACAAATGTCATTAGCCAGAGTTTTGGTGATTTTAAAATACTGTATTTTGCAAATATTTTCAGAATAGCAGCAGAGATCTCATTACACTTTTAAAGTAATGACAGAAGTATACTGTCACAGACCATTCTGGTAATACTTTAAAGTCATGCAGTCATCACACTGAATTTTGTTAGCAGTGAATTATAAAGCTGCATTTTTTTAATTTTTTGTGTGCGGACCACTAGGGGTAGTCAGGACATTCGTGCGGCCCTCTGCGTATAAAGGTTGCCCTCCCCTGCATTAGAGCTTCATTCTCAGTTCACAGATACTAATTACTGCTTTCATAAGAGGCTAGCCCAACACCAACAGCAGAGAAGCCAAGTAGGGAAAAATCTGAGCATATCTTCCTGTGTACTTTTCCTCCCCCTGCCCCATTCTTTCCCCCTGTACCTATAAGTACATGTACTCTGAAACCAGAATGGAGGAAATATTTTATCCCTGATAATTTAACCAGGTAACTGCTTAAGTACCTGTGTAATTCATTTAAAAATAGTCTCATATTGCTTCTATGCCATCTATATCCTTTTAGAATGAATAAATATTTTCTTTTTTTTTCATACGACAGATTTTTCAAGATTTATACCATCTGATAATGCTCACTCTTTGGGCGGGTCCTGCCTTTGTATTCCACTTGAAAGACAGACCCAGACCGAAAAGTTGACTCCATCAGAAGGAGAATAATCTGTGCTCCCTCAGGAAAAACTACTTATAGTGAAACTACCTGCTCACCTCCAGCTTAAACCCTCCTATGTTAAGTTTAAAGCAGCCCTAAAAACACACCTTTTTAGCCTTGCATACCCTGCTAACCTCTGAACTCTCCCTATTCTCTGTTTGTGTTTTTTTTCTGGCAAGTAATCTTTATGTGAACTGCTTAAGAGGCCACTTTTGGCGTAAATGGTATATCAAGTCTATGTAAATAAATAAATCTCAAAAGTACCACCACACGTATCTAACACATTAACCTTGGCCACTTAAGTGCTGAATATCAGCACTTAAGTGGCCAAGTGCTGACTCTGCCCCAGAACGCCCTCAAGATAGCCGGCTTTGTGTGTAGACCTAATTTCAATATTCAGCAGCACATAGTTCGTTTGGGGGTCTTTTTACTAAGGTGCGCTGAAAAATGACCCGTGCTAGTGTAGGCGCGTGTTTTGGACATGCACAGAATAATTTTTCTACGCACCCGTAAAAAATACCTTTTTTTGGGGGGGGGGGGGGGAATGGACGTGCGGCAAAATGAAAATTGGTGCGCATCCATTTTGGGTCTCAGACCTTACCGCCACCCATTGACTTAACGGTAAGGTCTCACGCGTTAACCGGGCAGTAATGGTCTATGTGTGTCCGAATGCCAATTACCGCCTGTACACCAGAAAATATTCTGATGAGCGTATTGGACATGCGTGAAATTATCACTCGGGCCATGTGGTAGCCGGGCGGTAACCCTGAATTTGCTTGCATTAGGCACACATAGCTGCTTACGTGGCTTAGTAAAAGGGCCACTAAGTGCCACTGAATATTAGCAGCTAGCCCCGACCAAGTGATTTAACCAGTCAACCGCTGACTAAATCCTTTTGAATCAGGGGTGTAGACAGACATCATGGTGGGAGGGGGCCAGAGCATGAGGTTGGGGACAACATTTTGAGTGCTGCCCTCCCCCCCACTGCCACGCCTCCTCGCCTCGCCTCCTTGCCGTTTCCCCTCACAAACAAATACCTTTGCTGATGGGGGTCCCCAACCCCCACCAGCCAAACCAGGGTCCCAGATGAAATTTGCGGGGGCCCATGCCCCCGTGGACCCCCATAGCTATGCCCGTTTTGAATACTGGGCAGTAAGGTTTTAGTGACACTGATCTATGTTTTGACATATTTTGTCTTGTTTTTTGATTGGAATTTGCATTGAACATCAGACATAGCAAGCTACATGTTTTTTTTTTTTTAACATAAATACAATAAATAAACTGTAATAGGTTGACAGTGCCTTAATGAGGCCATTCCTCTGAAGTCAGTGGCCATCATTTAAGGAAACTGCTGAGGAAGGTTACTGTGAGGCCTAAGATTACTTTAATAGAACTAGAGTATAATCCACCCCGCAGCTTCATTGTGCCTTGAAGGAGATAAGCCTCTTATACCTTCAGCCTTCTGGAGTTTGGCGGCAGAGCACGTTGCCAGGCCTTGGAGCGGTAGCCCGCAAATTGGATCACATTCATCTGATGTCTAAATTGACAGTTAAACGAACTGGTCATATTATAGCGTATCAGAAAATATGGGACACTTATGTGACATGGTCCTCCTGTCCGGATTCTTCTCTTGGACTTCTATAAAGAGGGGGTGAAGGGGGGTTTTGGGTTAGAAGTTGAGGTTAGTTGCATACGTTTATTTGGCTTAGAGATCTGTGTTATCAATATCAGATGCTTAATTGCTGTGTGTGAAACAATTTTTGATGTAATGGCATGGATTTCTAATAAAAGTTATTAAAATTAAAAAAAAAAAAAGAGGAAGGAAGGCCAAATGACAGCTGGCATGGTTAAAAAGTGAGGTGAACGAAGCTATTAGAACTAAAAGAAAATCCTTCAGAAAATCGAAGGAGGATTCGACTTACTAAGAAACAGCTAAGGAATGGCAAGTCAAATGCAAAGCGCTGATAAGGGACTTTGAAAAAAAGATTGCGTTGGAGGCAAAAACAGATAGTAAAAACTTTTTTAGGTATATCAGAAGCAAGAAGCAAGCAAAAGAATCAATTGGACTGCTAGACTGAGGGGTAAAAGGGGCACTCAGGGAAGACAAAATCATAGCGGAGAGATTAAATGAATTCTTTGCTTTGGTCTTCACCAAGGAAGATTTTGGAGAGATACCGGTGCCAGAAATGGTATTCAAAGCTGACAAGTCAGAGAAACTGAATGAAATCTCTATAAACCTGGAAGATATAAAGACGCAATTTGACAAACTGAAGAGTAGCAAATCACCTGGACCAGATGGTATTCATCCCAGAGCATTGATAGAATTGAAAAATGAATTTGCAGAATTATTGTTAGTAATATGTAATTTATCTTTAAAATTAAGCATGGTACCGGAAGAGTGGAGGGTGGCCAATGTAACACCAATTTTTAAAAAAAGGTTCCAGAGTTGATCTGGGAAATTATAGACCAGTGAGCCTGACGTAGGTGCCAGGCAATATGGTACACACTATTATAAAGAACAAAATTACAGAGCATATTCAAAAGCATGGATTAATGAGACAAAGCCAACATGAATTTAGTGAAGGGAAACCTTGCCTTACCAATCTATTACATTTCTTTGAAGGGGTGAACAAACATGTGGATAAAGGTGAGCCGGTTGATATTGTGTATCTGGATTTTCAAAAGGGCTTTGAAAATGTACCTCATGAAAAGACTCCAGAAGAAATTGGAGAGTCATGGGATTGGAGGTAGTGTTCTATTGTGGATTAAAAACTGGTTAAAAGAAAACAGAGAGTAGGGTTAAATGATCAGTATTCTCAATAGAGAAGGGTAGATAGTGGGGTTCCCCAGGGGTCTGCACTGGGACTACAGCTTTTTAATGTATTTATAAATGATTTAGAGATGGAAGTAACTAGTGAGGTAAATTTGCTGACGACACAAAGTTGCTAAATCACAAGAGAATTGTGAAAAATTATAAGAGGACCTTATTGGACTGGGCATCCAAATGGTAGATGATGTTTAATGTTAGCAAGTGCAAAGTGATGCATGTGGGAAAGAGGAACCTGAACTATAGATACGTGATGTAAGGTTCCACATTAGGAGTCACTGACTTGGAAAGGGATCTAGGAATCATCGTTGATGATATACTGAAACCCTCTGCTCAGTGTGTGGCAGCGGCTAAGAAAGCAAATAGAATGTTAGGTATTATTAGGAAAGGAATGGAAAACAAAAATGAGGACATTATAGTGCCTTTGAACACACTTCAAATATTTGTAATTTATGGTTTAAATGAATCCAATCCAATCTAGTCCAAACGTGGAATGAAATCTCCAGAAACTAATAAGGTTAATACTCAGTTCTGTATAAGCTCAAGAAGACTGGAACCTCTGTTTAGTCAGCCCTCACAGAGGTCTCTGGCTGACAGTGGAGAAAATGTTCAAGAGTTTCAAGATTACTTCACTAACGTGGCCTGTGTGGGAGGATGGCAAAAAGGAAGCCAGCACTGAAGAAACCCAGATTGATGTGCCATATGGTGTTGGTAAAGAAAAGCGTAGCGGATGCTACACACAAAAGGTTTTGTGGCCTGATAAGAACAAACTGGACTTTTTCATCTCAATGCTAAGTGATTTGTGTGGCGTAAGACAAATATAGCACATCACCCTGCTAATACCTTCCTTATAGTAAAGCATGGTGGTGGCATCATTAAGGGGTCCTTTTACAATGGCCCGCTGAAGAATGGCTTGCAGTAGTGTAGGTGCGGGTTTGGGGCGTGCGCCGATCCATTTTTTACCGCGCCTGTAAAAAGGCCTTTTTAAAAGTGTTGCCGAAAATGGACTTGCGGCAAAATGAAAATTGCCACGCGTCCATTTTGGGTCTGAGACCTTACTGCCAGCCATTGACCTAGCGGTAAAGACTCACGCAGTAACCGATCGGTAATGACCTACGCGTGCCAAATGCCACTTGGCGCTAGTCTGTTACACACACCCGAAGATAACAAATATTTTTCAGATGCGCGCCAAAAATGAAATTACCGCAACAGCCACGCGGTAGTTGGGCGATAACTCCATTTTGGGGTGCGTAGATGCTTATGCGGCTTAGTAAAAGGACCCCTAAGTTTTGGGGATGCTTTGCAGCAGCAAGGACATGAAGGATTGTGAAGGCTGGAAGAAGGACGGATGGTGCGAAATATATGCAGATCCTGGAAGAAAACCTGTTCTAGTCTGCCATAGACCTCAGACTGGGGAGCAGTGTTGCCAGGTGGGCGGTTTTACCGCCCAATTGGGCGGTTTTCCGCGGCCTGCGGCGGGTCGCGGTTTTTTGGGCTTCTTTTTTTTTTCTTTTCCGCGGTTTTTCGGGCGGTTTTTTCGGCCGCGGGGGGCGGGGTTAGTGACGTTTTGGGCGGGGCCGATGACAGGGGAGGCGGGGCCGATGATGGGGGAGGCAGGGCCGGTGACGGCGGGGGCGGGGTTGATGGGGGCGGGGGTGATGACGCAGGGGTGGGGGTGTCAGGGGCGGGGTTTGAGTTTGGGCGGGTTTTGGGCTGTTTTTACGTTGGATTGGGTGGGAAAAAAATTTTCCACCTGGCAACACTGCTGGGGAGAAGAGTCACTTCTCAGAAAGACAAAGCGAATGCTACATACCTGTAGAAGGTATTCTCCGAGGACAGCAGGCTGATTGTTCTCACTGATGGGTTGACGTCCTCGGCAGCCCCCTCCATCGGAAAGTTTACTAGCAAAGGCCTTTGCTAGTCCTCGCGCGCCCATGCGCACTGCGCATGCGCAGCCGTCTTCCCGCCCGAAACCGGCTCGAGCCGGCCAGTCCAGTATGTAGCAAGACAATACACTTCAAGGGAAGACTCAACTCCAAAGGGGAGGCGGCCGGGTTTGTGAGAACAATCAGCCTGCTGTCCTCGGAGAATACCTTCTACAGGTATGTAGCATTCGCTTTCTCCGAGGACAAGCAGGCTGCTTGTTCTCACTGATGGGGTATCCCTAGCCCCCAGGCTCACTCAAAACAACAACCATGGTCAATTGGGCCTCGCAACGGCGAGGACATAACTGAGATTGACCTAAAAAATTTACCAACTAACTGAGAGTGCAGCCTGGAACAGAACAAACAGGGCCCTCGGGGGGTGGAGTTGGATCCTAAAGCCCAAACAGGTTCTGAAGAACTGACTGCCCGAACCGACTGTCGCGTCGGGTATCCTGCTGCAGGCAGTAATGAGATGTGAATGTGTGGACAGATGACCACGTCGCAGCTTTGCAAATTTCTTCAATGGAGGCTGACTTCAAGTGGGCTACCGACGCAGCCATGGCTCTAACATTATGAGCCGTGACATGACCCTCAAGAGCCAGCCCCGCCTGGGCGTAAGTGAAGGAAATGCAATCTGCTAGCCAATTGGATATGGTGCGTTTCCCTACAGCCACTCCCCTCCTATTGGGATCGAAAGAAACAAACAATTGGGCGGACTGTCTGTGGGGCTGTGTCCGCTCCAAATAGAAGGCCAATGCTCTCTTGCAGTCCAATGTGTGCAGCTGACGTTCAGCAGGGCAGGAATGAGGACGGGGAAAGAATGTTGGCAAGACAATTGACTGGTTCAGATGGAACTCCGACACAACCTTTGGCAGGAACTTAGGGTGAGTGCGGAGGACTACTCTGTTATGATGAAATTTGGTGTAAGGAGCCTGGGCTACCAGGGCCTGAAGCTCACTGACTCTACGAGCCGAAGTAACTGCCACCAAGAAAATGACCTTCCAGGTCAAGTACTTCGGATGGCAGGAATTCAGTGGCTCAAAAGGAGGTTTCATCAGCTGGGTGAGAACGACATTGAGATCCCATGACACTGTAGGAGGCTTGACAGGGGGCTTTGACAAAAGCAAACCTCTCATGAAGCGAACAACTAAAGGCTGTCCTGAGATCGGCTTACCTTCCACTTGGTAATGGTATGCACTGATTGCACTAAGGTGAACCCTAACGGAGTTGGTCTTAAGACCAGACTCAGACAAGTGCAGAAGGTATTCAAGCAGGGTCTGTGTAGGACAAGAGCGAGGATCTAGGGCCTTGCTGTCACACCAGACGGCAAACCTCCTCCAATGAAAGAAGTAACTTCTCTTAGTGGAGTCTTTCCTGGAAGCAAGCAAGATGCGGAAGACACCCTCTGACAGACCCAAAGAGGCAAAGTCTACGCCCTCAACATCCAGGCCGTGAGAGCCAGAGACTGGAGGTTGGGATGCAGAAGAGCCCCTTCGTCCTGCGTGATGAGGGTCGGAAAACACTCCAATCTCCACGGTTCTTCGGAGGATAACTCCAGAAGAAGAGGGAACCAGATCTGACGCGGCCAAAAAGGAGCAATCAGAATCATGGTGCCTCGGTCTTGCTTGAGTTTCAACAAAGTCTTCCCCACCAGAGGGATGGGAGGATAAGCATACAGCAGGCCCTCCCCCCAATCCAGGAGGAAGGCATCCGATGCCAGTCTGCCGTGGGCCTGAAGCCTGGAACAGAACTGAGGGACTTTGTGGTTCACTCGAGATGCGAAGAGATCTACCAAGGGGGTGCCCCACACCTGGAAGATCTGTCGTACCACACGGGAATTGAGCGACCACTCGTGAGGTTGCATAATCCTGCTCAACCTGTCGGCCAGACTGTTGTTTACGCCTGCCAGATATGTGGCTTGGAGCACCATGCCGTGACGGCGAGCCCAGAGCCACATGCTGACGGCTTCCTGACACAGGGGGCGAGATCCGGTGCCCCCCTGCTTGTTGACATAATACATGGCAACCTGGTTGTCTGTCTGAATTTGGATAATTTGGTGGGACAGCCGATCTCTGAAAGCCTTCAGAGCGTTCCAGATCGCTCGTAACTCCAGAAGATTGATCTGCAGATCGCGTTCCTGGAGGGACCAGCTTCCTTGGGTGTGAAGCCCATCGACATGAGCTCCCCATCCCAGGAGGGACGCATCCGTGGTCAGCACTTTTTGTGGCTGAGGAATTTGGAAGGGACGTCCCAGAGTCAAATTGGAGCAAATCGTCCACCAATACAGGGATTTGAGAAAACTCGTGGACAGGTGGATCACGTCCTCTAGACCCCCAGCGGCCTGATACCACTGGGAGGCTAGGGTCCATTGAGCAGATCTCATGTGAAGGCGGGCCATGGGAGTCACATGGACTGTGGAGGCCATGTGGCCCAGCAATCTCAACATCTGCCGAGCTGTGATCTGCTGGGACGCTCGCACCCGCGAGACGAGGGACAACAAGTTGTTGGCCCTCGTCTCTGGGAGATAGGCGCGAGCCGTCCGAGAATCCAGCAGAGCTCCTATGAATTCGAGTCTCTGCATTGGAAGAAGATGGGACTTTGGATAATTTATCACAAACCCCAGTAGCTCCAGTAGGCGAATAGTCATCTGCATGGACTGCAGGGCTCCTGCCTCGGATGTGTTCTTCACCAGCCAGTCGTCGAGATATGGGAACACGTGCACCCCCAGCCTGCGAAGTGCCGCTGCTACCACAGCTAGGCACTTTGTGAACACCCTGGGCGCAGAGGCGAGCCCAAAGGGTAGCACACAGTACTGGAAGTGGCGTGTGCCCAACTGAAATCGCAGATACTGTCTGTGAGCTGGCAGTATCGGGATGTGAGTGTAGGCATCCTTCAAGTCCAGAGAGCATAGCCAATCGTTTTGCTGAATCATGGGGAGAAGGGTGCCCAGGGAAAGCATCCTGAACTTTTCTTTTACGAGATATTTGTTCAGGGCCCTTAGGTCTAGGATGGGACGCATCCCCCCTGTTTTCTTTTCCACAAGGAAGTACCTGGAATAGAATCCCAGCCCTTCTTGCCCGGATGGCACGGGCTCGACCGCATTGGCGCTGAGAAGGGCGGAGAGTTCCTCTGCAAGTACCTGCTTGTGCTGGAAGCTGTAAGACTGAGCTCCCGGTGGACAATTTGGAGGTTTTGAGGCCAAATTGAGGGTGTATCCTTGCCGGACTATTTGCAGAACCCACTGATCGGAGGTTATGAGAGGCCACCTTTGGTGAAAAGCTTTCAACCTCCCCCCGACCGGCAGGTCGCCCGGCACTGACACTTGGATGTCGGCTATGCTCTGCTGGAGCCAGTCAAAAGCTCGCCCCTTGCTTTTGCTGGGGAGCCGCGGGGCCTTGCTGAGGCGCACGCTGCTGACGAGAGCGAGCGCGCTGGGGCTTAGCCTGGGCCGCAGGCTGTCGGGAAGGAGGATTGTACCTACGCTTACCAGAAGCATAGGGACCAGTCTTCCTTCCCCCGAAAAATCTTCTACCTGTAGAGGTAGAGGCTGAAGGCTGCCGGCGGGAGAACTTGTCGAATGCGGTGTCCCGCTGGTGGAGAGACTCTACCACCTGCTCGACTTTTTCTCCAAAAATGTTGTCCGCAAGGCAAGGCGAGTCCGCAATCCACTGCTGGAGTCTATTCTCCAGGTCGGCGGCACGCAGCCATGAGAGCCTGCGCATCACCACACCTTGAGCAGCGGCCCTGGACGCAACATCAAAAGTGTCATAAACTCCTCTGGCCAGGAATTTTCTGCACGCCTTCAGCTGCCTGACCACCTCCTGAAAAGGCTTGGCTTGCTCAGGGGGAAGAGCATCAACCAAGCCCGCCAACTGCCGCACATTGTTCCGCATGTGTATGCTCGTGTAGAGCTGGTAAGACTGGATCTTGGCCACGAGCGTAGAAGAATGGTAGGCCTTCCTCCCAAAGGAGTCTAAGGTTCTAGGGTCTTTGCCCGGGGGCGCCGAAGCATGCTCCCTAGAACTCTTAGCCTTCTTTAGGGCCAAATCCACAACTCCAGAGTCATGAGGCAACTGAGTGCGCATCAGCTCTGGGTCCCCATGGATCCGGTACTGGGACTCGATCTTCTTGGGAATGTGGGGATTACTTAATGGCTTGGTCCAGTTCGCAAGCAATGTCTTTTTTAGGACATGGTGCAAGGGAACAGTGGACGCTTCCTTAGGTGGAGAAGGATAGTCCAGGAGCTCAAACATTTCAGCCCTGGGCTCGTCCTCCACAACCACCGGGAAGGGGATGGCCGTAGACATCTCCCGGACAAAGGAAGCAAAAGACAGACTCTCGGGAGGAGAAAGCTGTCTCTCAGGAGAGGGAGTGGGATCAGAAGGAAGACCCTCAGACTCCTCGTCAGAGAAATATCTGGGATCTTCCTCTTCCTCCCACGAGGCCTCACCCTCGGTGTCAGACACAAGTTCACGAACCTGTGTCTGCAACCTCGCCCTGCTCGACTCGGTGGAACCCCGTCCACGGTGGGGGCGTCGAGAGGTAGACTCCCTCGCCCGCATCGGCGAAGCTCCCTCCGCCGACGTAGTCGGGGAGCCTTCCTGGGAGGTGGCCGCGGTCGGTACCGCACGCGGTACCGACGTCGGGGACCTCAACCTGGGCGATGGGCCAGCCGGCGCCACGCTCGACGGTACCGGAGGCGCAAGCACCGCCGGTACCGGAGGGGTAGGGCGCAACAGCTCTCCCAGAATCTCTGGGAGAACGGCCCGGAGGCTCTCGTTTAGAGTGGCTGCAGAAAAAGGCTGAGAGGTCGATGCAGGCGTCGACGTCAGAACCTGTTCCGGGCGAGGAGGCTGTTCCGGGCTGTCCAGAGTGGAGCGCATCGACACCTCCTGAACAGAGGGTGAGCGGTCCTCTCGGTGCCGATGCCTGCTGGGTGCCGAATCCCTCGGCGACCCAGAGCTCTCGGTGCCGACACGGGGAGGAGACCGGTGTCGATGCTTCTTCGATTTCTTCCGAAGCATGTCACCGGAGCTCCCCGGCACCGACGAGGAGGACGTAGAATCCATCCGTCGCTTCCTCGGGGCCGAGACCGAAGAGGGTCGATCCCGGGGGGGGGGGGGGGGCTGTACCGCAGGAGCCCTCAGGGTAGGAGGAGACCCACCCGAAGGCTCACCGCCACCAGCAGGGGAATGGACAGCCCTCACCTACACTCCTGACGATGCACCTCCGTCCGACGACATCAGCAGACGAAGTCTCGGTACCACCGACGTCGATGCAGTCGCCCGATGCCTCGGCGCCGATGCAGAGGTCCGATGCCTCGATGCAGTCGATGGAGCGGCAGCCAAGGAAGATGGTCCGGACGCTGACGACGTCGATGCACTCGATGCCTCCGGTGCCGATGTCGACGAAGAGCCCGAGAACAAAACGTTCCACTGGGCTAATCTCGCTACCTGAGTCCGCCTTTGTAACAGGGAACACAGACTGCAGTTCTGAGGGCGGTGCTGGGCCCCTAGACACTGGAGACACGCAGAGTGCCTATCAGTGAGCGAGATTACCCGGGCGCACTGGGTGCACTTCTTGAAGCCGCTGGAAGGCTTCGATGTCATGGGCGGAAAAATCACGCCGGCGAAATCAAAAGCCGAAATGGCGAAAATTGAAGCACCAAAATTTAGAGGGAGAAAAATCTCGACCGAGGCCAAACTAGGCCTACCCCGACAACGAAAGAAAACTTACGGGGCAAAAGCTGAGAAAAATACGGGAAGGGCAGAAAACCCGAAAGGGTCTTCCGGAACACTTCCGGAGCGCTTCCCGAACTTTTTGAAGGAAAACAAGGAGAAAACACGTCGAAAAGGACGCGCGAGGTTGACTCTCTGGGGCACGAACGGCGTAACACGACCGTACCGAGCGCGGACGAAAGAAGACTGGCCGGCTCGAGCCGGTTTCGTGCGGGAAGACGGCTGCGCATGCGCAGTGCGCATGGGCGCGCGAGGACTAGCAAAGGCCTTTGCTAGTAAACTTTCCGATGGAGGGGGCTGCCGAGGACGTCAACCCATCAGTGAGAACAAGCAGCCTGCTTGTCCTCGGAGAATAACCCTATATGCAAAGCAAATGCAACAGAGGAGCGAGTGGTTCAGCATGAAAAAAATGAATGGCCTCAAGTGGCCCAGTTAAAGCCCAGACTTGAATCAAATAGAAAATCTGTGGCTTAGGTCACATTACAATGGATATAAATAATAATCTAAACTAAAACTGCAGTCCACAAATGATCTTCAGTCGACTTGAGTCTGAGATATTCTGTTAAGAAGAATGAGAAAAAAAATGGTAAAGTTGGTAGTCACTCAACCTAAATGTCTAAGACCATGTATGTGTCAAACATTTAATCTATGTATATGAAACCTGTTACCCACCTCGGATAAAAGCGGGATGCAAACGTAGTACATAATAAATGGCTGATGGCAGCATTTGCTGCAAAAGGAGCTTTCACCAAGTACTGAGTCCAGGAATCTGAAGATTTCTGCAGTAAACGTAATTATCTCATTTTGTAGGGTAAGCCTGCTATCCTAGCCATCACTGATGTTGGTCATCTGAGGCTCATAGTTATATCTTTAGACAGCTAACTTCTCTCATCATAGTAGTGTATCATGCTCTCAAGAAGGCAAGAAAGGGCAGGGGGTCTGCTGATTTTTTCTTTACATCTTTGTGATCAAGTGGAATAAAGTGAATTACCAGGGAATTAGGAACGGATGTAGGGAGAGATATTGATCTCTTCATTTTATAAAATGTTTCTCTGATCCCCTACATTGGATGCCAGTTTGCTGTGTTGAGCCACTCTTTTCTCTACCTTTGTTCTCCTACATAAGTACTGCCATACTGGGAAAGACCAAAGGTCCATCAAGCCCAGCATCCTGTTTCCAACAGTGGCCAATCCAGATCACAAATACCTGGCAAGATCCCAAAAAAGTACAAAACATTTTATACTGCTTATCCCAGAAATAGTGGATTTTCCCCAAGTCCATTTAATAACGGTCTATGGACTTTTTCTTTAGGAAGCCGTCCAAATCTTTTTTAAACTCCGCTAAGCTAACCGCCTTTACCACATTCTCTGGCAATGAATTCCAGAGTTTAATTATACGTTGAGTGAAGAAAAATTTTCTCCGATTTGTTTTAAATTTACTACATTGTAGCTTCATTGCATGCCCCCTAGTCCTAGTATTTTTGGAACCCGTGAACAGACACTTCACATCCACCTGTTCAACTCCACTCATCATTCACACACACTTATCCCATCTTTTGGTCTTGTTCGCATATATTTTTATATGCGGCTCATTCCCCCTGACCTGGAAACTGCCTTGATAGTACTTTATATTTTGAAATGGCGCTATAACAAATAGCAGTTGAAAATATAGATGAATACCCAGAGTAGATAAATGTAGTCACCATTGTTATCTCTTGAGGAAGAACTCATGGATTTCTATTTCCAGAAAGCTCATCTCATTATTTCAGGTGACTTTAATTCACATGTATATTGTGCCTCTGACCCATCTGTGGCTGTTCTTTGGGATGTGATATCAATGATGGGATTTTCCCAGTGGGTCTCATTACAGACTTATGAGAAAGGGCATTCAATGAATTTGATTGTTCTTCCTGACAAATATGCATTTTCAGAAAATGACCTTAAAGGAACTCCTGCGGCTCGGACCAATCACATTCTTTTCCCATTATTAAGACAGTTGATGAATCAGTCTTGTAGGTCAGATGATTTAGTTGCTTGGCATCCTCCTAATTTAGAGGCTCATTGATTTATAGCTCATTGGGAGATGACTTATAAAAAAGAGTTGAATATTAATGTTAATATTGCAGTGGAATCACTTCTACACCCCTTTGCTGTTATACTAAAGGCTATGCCCCATTATAAAGACATTTTTCCGTTGGTTTTTCTGCTAAGCTTGAATGCCTAATGTTAAGCAGAAAGAACATGTATCAAGCATGCTTCAGATTTACAAGAAGGTTATCAAAGGTTACTTAGGCCTATTGTCAGAGTTGATAAAACTAATAACAGCTTATAAAATATTAAGGTATGAATTACTCTAAATTGATAAAGAGAACTATTTGCTCTGGTTTGTGAGCTGGTCTCAAAAATCATGACTTTTATTTTTGTTGGTTGTTAATAGTAACATGGAAACATGGCGGCAGGTAAGAGCCAAATGACCCATCCAGTCTGCCCGTCCTCAGTAACCATTATCCTTTCCCTAAGAGATCCCATGTGCCTGTCCCACACTTTCTTAAATTCAGACACAGTCCTCATCTCCACCCAGTGGCGTAGCAAGGAGGGCTGCCACCCGGGGCGGTTCGCCGTTGCACCCCCCCCCCGGGTGCAGCACGATGACACCCCCCCTCCAGCGCATCAACCCCCCGACCCAGTGCCTACCCTCCTCAGTTCCCTCCAACCAGCTCCCGCACCCTACCTTTAAAGAAATTTCGGAAGCCTCGCACCTGCATGTAAAACAAGCGTGGATCATCATCGGGCCTTCCCTCACGCTGTCTGTCCCGCCCTTAGCTGACGCAACTTCCTATTTCCGCAAGGGCGGGACAGACAGCGTGAGGGAAGGCCGGATGACGATCCACGCTTCTTTTACATGCAGGTGCGAGGCTTCCGAAATTTCTTTAAAGGTAGGGTGCGGGAGCTGGTTGAAGCCAGAGGGAATCAGCAACGATTCTGGAATCCTAAAGAGTGACAAGATTCCATGCAGAATCTCAAAGAGTAGCAACATTCCATGTAGAACCCTAAAGAATAACAAGTGGAGGAGTGGCCTAGTGGTTAGAGCACCAGTCTTGCAATCCAGAGGTGGCCAGGTCAAATCCCACTGCTGCTCCTTGTGATCTTAGGCAAGTCACTTAACCCTCCATTGCCTCAGGTACAAACTTAGATTGTGAGCCCTCCTAAGACAGAGAAATATCCAGAGTACCTGAATGTAACTCACCTTGAGCTACTACTGAAAAAGGTGTGAGCAAAATCTAAACAAAATGGTGGAGCTTCCTTCATAAATCTTGACAGGCAGTTATCTATTATGTACTTTCCATTACGCAGCCTTTCCTAGAAAGCATGCTTGCTTTACTTGTTTTATGAATGTACAGTATATCTTTCCATTCTTGCATTTTTATCATGAATGGTAGGGCAAAGCAAGGTCTGAAAGTTGGTTGTTCTCTCAGTTTGACTGAAAGTCCCAGAGTAAGATCAGCTTTCACAGCAGAAAAATAAACCTCACCATCTGCAAGGTTTTAGTCAATGACACAATACAGAAGGTAAAGAGACAGTGATAAGGAATCCATGCAGGGCTGGCCCATCCGTTAGGCAAGATTAGGTGGTTGCCTAGGAAGGCAGCTTCTTGGGGACAGCAAAGAGTAGCTGCAGTCAAAGCAAAGCAATAGGCCCTGACAGTTACACAAACTCAAAGAACCATCAGAACAAGCTTTAACCTGCTTTTTTTATAGGATTTCTGTGTGATGATTATGATTGTCGAGTTTAATTATCAAAATCTTGGAGGGAGGCCACAGACTAGGGTTCGGAAACTTCAAGGGGGGGGGGTTAAGGCTAAAGACACTTATTACTCTTGCACTGGTTCTAAATCCATAGGTACTGCTGTGGCAATTTTAAATAGAAACAGATTTCTGGCATTATTTAAAGTCCTAGACTTCAATAGCACTGCTCATTATTAAAAAGTTACAAAGAGACCTTTTCTAGTAATGGCAGGGCCGCCGAGAGACTGAGCCGGGCCCGGGGCATCGCCGTGCCCACCCCCTCAGGATCGCTGCACCCCCCTCAACCATTACTGCTATCGCCTCCCTCTCCTGCTCCCAGGCCGCCGGCGCCACAGTTCCCAGTCTCCACCTACCTACCCCTCTGCTCCCTTCTGCCTGCCATCCGACACCCTTCACTTAAATTTAAAAAAAAATCTCTAAAGCAGCAGGCGCAGCGCCTTCTCTGCGAAAGTGGCAGATCGCCTCTGGCAGACCTTCCCTCACTATGTCCTGCCCTCGCGGAAATAGGAAATTACATCAGAGGAGGGCGGGACACAGTGAGGGAAGGCCCGCCCGAGGTGATCTGCCGCTTTTGCAGAGAAGGCGCTGCGCTGCTGCTTTAGAGATTTTTTTTTTTAATGCAAGAGGTCGGACGACAGACAGAAGGGAGCTGAGGGTAGGCAGGTGGAGACGGGACTGCGGTGCCAGCGGCCTGGGAGCAGGAGAGAGCGAGAGACTCCAGACCCTCCTTGGTGGCCCGGGGAATTTTGCCCCCCCCCCCCCCGCCCCCTTCTCAGCGGCCCCGAGTAACGGTGAACTGTAAAATGGCTTATAGTTAACATGGCAGTGCTAAACAAGCTAGGGCCCAGCCCAGGGCAGAATTTTGCAGGGAGTCCCTCAGCCCACCAGCAGGCAGTATCTTCTTCAGCTCCAGGTAAGTTCGGGACTCCTTGCAGCCTGGGAGCCCAGGGCAATTGCCCTGTTTGCATTCCCCTAACACTGGCTCTGACAGTCAATGCCTTAGTGACTTTCACAGCTGTCAGTTTTTTCCTGCAGGTTACCAGTATCAGAGTGATCTCTCTTTATGGGCTGGAAACCTAGGGATTTGTTTGTTATAAAAACAGCTTGTTAATGTAGAGTTTAACTGTACTATCAAATCTTGTACCAAAATCACTCTGTGTGAGGTGAGGGGAGGGAATCTCCTCTTTCCTACATCCATTCTTTGTTATACTAGGGTTTGTTGTAAAAAATAACAGCAGTGACTGGTGAGTAAAATACTGAGGAAAGTTATCACTGACAATTAGAGATGAAGGAAGACCTACCATCTTGAGACAAGAGGGTTGCTATTTCTAATTACTGATTAGCTCACATTGGGTACCCCTGAAAGAATGACCAAAAGACTCCCACGCACTCAGATCTGACTGATTCAGAGAGCAGAAGCTCTGCAGGCCAGTAAATTGGAGGTGTCATGTGACTGAAGCACGCTCTCCAGAACTGTGTGTAGCACACTGATAATAAATTACTGCAGCTATTTTTTTGTGGGCCTCACGTGCAGAATGGGAGCCCGAGCTGTGAACTGGAAGCGATGAAGGAGCAGATCTAAGCTATGTGGAGCATGGGTACCGTAGCTCCTCCATGGAAAAATGGGCAACAAAGGGATGATGCACTGAGAATAAAGGCATCGTCAAGGAAGAGAGGAGTCATCACTGTACATAAGTATTGCCATACTGGGACAGACCAAAGGTCCATCAAGCCCAGTATCCTGTTTCCAACACTGGCCAATCCAGGTCACAAGTACCTGGCAAGATCCCCAAAAAGTACAACACATTTTATGTTGCTTATCCTAGAAATAAGGAGTGGATTTTCCCCAAGTCATTTTAATAATGGTTTATGGACTTTTTTTGTAGGAAGCCATCCAAACCTTGTTTAAACCTCACTAAGCTAACTGCTTTTATTACATTCTCTGGCAACGAATTCCAGAGTTTAATTACACATTGAGTGAAGAGAAATTTTCTCCGATCTGTTTTAAGCTTACTACTTTGTAGCTTCATTGTATGCCCCCTAGTCCTATTATTTTTGGAAAGAGTAAACAAGTGATTTACATCTACCCGTTACACTCCACTCATTATTTTATAGACCACTATCATATCTCCCCTCAGCCTTCTTTTCTCTGAGCTGAAGAGCCCTAGCTGCTTTAGCCTTTCCTCATAGGGAAGTTGTCCCCTCCCCTTTATCATTTTTGTTGCACTTCTCTGTACCTTTTCTAATTCCACTGTATCTTCTTTAAGATGCGGTGACCAGAACTGAACACAATATTCGAGGTGCGGTCACACCATGGAGCGATACAAAGGCATTATAACATCCTCATTTTTGTTTTCCGTTCCTTTCCTAATAATACCTAACATTTTATTATCTTTCTTAGCCGCCGCACAACGAACAGAGGGTTTCAACGTATCATCAACAAGACGCCTATATCCCTTTCCTGGTCAGTGACTCCTAATGTGGAATCTTGCCCCATCCTGGCCTTTTCTTTTCTTCTTGAATACTGATACAGCTAGGAATAAACACAGAAGAACAGAGAGGGAAGAAAACATAATATTAGGCATTCTGGTAACATCATAAAACGAAGTCCTGAAATATCGAGATGTTCCCGTATTTATCTGTAAGTTCTTTTACAGACTAGCAAGCCAATTAGACAAATTCTCCAGGCTGGTTACTCGGTATAAGATTGTCTGGAACAAAACTCTCCCTATAGAACTAATATGTGATGCAGAAGGAAAATGCTCCCTTAAGCAGAAGGCTCTTAGAACAGGAATTATGTCTCTTGAAAGGGGCACACTGGGAATTCTAGTAACGAAGTGTTCCCACAAGCAAAATATTTAATTAGTGTGGTAGAGTACACTCTGCACTCTGATTTACTAAATCCAGGTCAGGTTTTGTTTCTGCTGAGGGTGAACAAACAAAAGCCCAGGCCTGGTTTTCAGTGTCTTTGGGCTGTACGTGGTCACAGAACCAGATGCAGTCAATGCATAAAAGCATGTACTGGAAGCACAGAAACCCACTCATCCAGAAAGACACCTGATTATAAATCAACAGAGACAGATGCTTGGGCTGTCCTACACATCATCACCATGGCAGGGCTTTTTTGGAGGGGGTACTGAGTACCGGCACCTTTTCCACTGTCTGCTAAAATTGACCCATGGACCCCAAGTTTTAATGACAGAGCCCAGGCTCTACACACCAGTTCTGCCTTGTCATAGATTCTTTGACTGGTTGCAGGGGGCCTGGCTATTGTGGGGTGGGTTCCTCAGTGATTACCCCACCTCTGAAAGGTGGCCTGGCATTTGAGTACCTTTTTTTGCTACAAAAAACACACTGTCACCATGTCACCCAAATGAACGTGAAGAGTCTGACCCAACCACTGTATGTATGGGGTTGTAGTTCCAGTTCTCCTAGGAACCACATCTCCAGGCATGGATTGAGCTGAGTAAGGTGGAAACCCTAGTTACTACCTCTATCTGGAGAATTCATCTAAGATAGGGGTGGAAAACACTAGTCCTGGCTTTCAAGATCTCTGCAAGGTATATTCAGCAGACAAACATGCACATATTTATCACAAGAACTGTGTTGTTTGCATAGTTTGGTCACTTCGAAAACAGGATCAGTTTGTAGGCCTTGCCTACAAACTGATTTTTAACATTTTTAACAGATTTCACTGTGGGGATAATACACGTTAACTAATACTTTAATTTAACATGGATACTATTACCTGACTTTAAAAGGTAAAATTATGTATAATCATACCTGATAATTTTCTTTCCATTAATCATAGCTGATCAATCCATAGACTGGTGGGTTGTGTCCATCTACCAGCAGGTGGAGATAGAGAGCAAACTTTTGCCTCCCTATATGTGGTCATGTGCTGCCGGAAACTCCTCAGTATGTCGATATCAAAGCTCCATCCGCAGGACTCAGCACTTAGAGAATTACACCCACGAAGGGACACTCTGCCCAGCTCACCACCGCCGAAACGGGGGAGGGGAATTAACCCAGCTCATCCCCACACAAGTGGGGGAGGGGAATCCGTCCAGCTCATCCCCGCGGAGCGGGGGAGGGACACCACACCCGCCGATGCGGGGGGATCTGGCTTATCCTACAACCGCAACCGCGGGAGGAGCTGACTGACCCTAACACCGCCGAAGCGGGAGGGGTACAAAACTGCCCTACAGCCGCACGAAGCGGGAGGGAGTGCCGGCAGAATTTAAGTCTCAATCCAGCCCCGTAAAACGGAGGGGAGAGGAATGCAGCAGCTCACTGTAACACAAACTCGTCTTAACTCTTGAAGAATCCAAGTGAAAAAACTTGAACACGAAGTCTTTCTGAAGTAACTGAAGACTAAACTTGAACCTGAAATGCAACCAGAATAAAAACAATTCAGATATCTGGGAGGGGCTATGGATTGATCAGCTATGATTAATGGAAAGAAAATTATCAGGTATGATTATACATAATTTTACCTTCCATATCATCAAGCTGATCAATCCATAGACTGGTGGGATGTACCGAAGCAGTACTCACCCAGGGCGGGACATAGAAATCCCTGACCGCAACACTGAAGCTCCAAACCGGGCCTCCGCCCGAGCAGCCACAGTCAAGCGGTAATGCTTGGAGAATGTATGGGCCGAAGCCCAAGTTGCCGCCTTGCATATCTCTTCCAAGGAGACGGAACCGGCCTCTGCCATCGAGGCCGCCTGAGCTCTTGTGGAGTGAGCCTTCAGCTGGATAGGCGGCACCTTCCCCGCGGCCACATAAGCCGCTGCAATGGCTTCCTTGACCCATCTTGCCACTGTAGGCTTAGCAGCCTGCAGACCCCTACGAGGACCTGCAAACAGGACAAACAGATGATCCGATTTCCGGAAATCATTGGTCACTTCCAAGTATCTGATGATGACTCGTCTCACATCCAGATATTTAAGAGCAGAGTACTCCTCTGGGTAGTCCTCCCTACGAAAGGAAGGGAGACAGAGCTGCTGATTCACATGGAAGCGAGAAACAATCTTGGGCAGAAAGGAAGGCACTGTGCGAATAGTCACTCCTGCCTCAGTGAACTGCAGAAAAGGCTCTCGACATGAGAGCGCCTGGAGCTCGGAAACTCTTCTGGCTGAAGTGATAGCCACCAAAAAGACTGCTTTCAACGTCAGGTCTTTCAGAGATGCCCTCGACAAGGGTTCAAACGGCGGCTTCTGCAATGCTCTTAGCACCAGGTTGAGATTCCACGCAGGCACCACTGAGTGCAGAGGAGGGCGCAGGTGATTAACTCCCTTGAGAAAGCGCACCACATCTGGCTGCGAAGCCAGGGAAGCACCCTTCAGGCGGCCCCTGAAGCAAGCCAGAGCCGCTACCTGGACTTTAAGGGAACTGAGCGACAGGCCTTTCTCCAGACCTTCTTGCAGGAACGCCAACACTGAAGAAATTGGAGCAGTGAAGGGAGAAAGTGAGCCTGCTTCACACCACGCTGCAAAGATACGCCAAACCCTGGCGTAAGCAGTAGAAGTAGAGCGTTTCCTCGCTCTCAGCATAGTGGCGATGACCTTGTCTGAGAAACCCTTCTTCCTCAGACGCTGCCGCTCAATAGCCAGGCCGTAAGACCAAAGGGAGAGGGATCCTCCATCACCACGGGACCCTGATGTAACAGGCCCTGCTCCACTGGCAGCCGCAGAGGATCGTCGACTGAGAGCCTGATCAAGTCCGCATACCAGGGACGTCTGGGCCAATCCGGACCCACCAGGATTATCCTGCCGGGATGCTTTGCCACCCGGTCTAGCACCCTGCCCAACATGGGCCAGGGCGGGAACACATAGAGAAGCTCTTGTGTCGGCCATTGTTGGAGAAGAGCATCTACTCCCAGGGATCGAGGGTCCCGTCCTCTGCTGAAGAAGCGCGGCACTTGGCAATTGGCCGATGACGCCATCAGATCTAGGCTCGGCTGGCCCCAGCGCTTCGTGATGTCCAAGAACGCCTGAGCAGATAGCTGCCACTCTCCGGGCTCCAAGGTATGGCGACTGAGAAAGTCCGCCTTGACATTCATGACTCCGGCAATGTGGGCCGCTGACAGCTGTTCCAGGTTCGCTTCCGCCCACTGGCATAGACTCATAGCCTCCTTGGCTAGAGGGGCGCTCTTGGTACCTCCCTGGCGGTTGCCATAGGCCACAGCCGTGGCATTGCCCGACAGAACCCGTACAGGCTTCAACACCAGTACCGGGATGAACTCCAAAAGCGCCAACCGAATGGCTCTGAGTTCCAGGAGGTTGATAGACCACTTTGCCTCTGCAGGAGACCAGAGCCCCTGCGCTGTCCTTCCCATGCAGTGGGCTCCCCAGCCCGACAACGAGGCGTCCGTCGTGACGACAATCCACTCTGGGGTCACCAGAGGCATTCCCGCAGACAACTTGTCTGTCTGCATCCACCAGCTCAGCGCCTTGCGCACTGCTGGATCCAAGGGAAGGCGCACAGCATAATCCTCCGACATCGGAGTCCAGCGCAGCAGCAGAGATAGCTGTAGTGGTCTCATATGAGCCCTGGCCCAGGGCACTACTTCCATCGTGGCCGTCATAGAGCCCAACAGCTGCACGTAGTCCCAAGCCCGAATAGGAGAGGCTACTAGGAACTAGTCCACCTGAGCCTGAAGCTTGACAACCCGATTGTCTGGCAGGAACACTCTGCCCACTTGGGTGTCGAATCGAACTCCCAGATACTCCAGGGACTGAGTCGGGCGCAGCTGGCTCTTCTTCCAGTTAATGATCCATCCCAGGGAGCTCAAAAGAGCAACTACCCGGTCCATAGCTTTGCCGCACTCTGCATAAGAGGGGGCTCGGATCAACCAGTCGTCCAGATAAGGATGGACTTGTACTCCTTCCTTTAGCAGGAAGGCCGCTATGACCCCCATTACTTTGGAAAAGGTCCGCGGAGCAGTAGCCAACCCGAAAGGGAGGGCTCTGAACTGGAAGTGTCGTCTCAGGACTGTAAAACGCAGAAAGCGTTGGAGAGGAGGCCAGATGGGAATATGCAGGTACGCTTCCTTGATGTCCAAGGAAGCCAAGAACTCTCCTGCCTTCACTGCCGCTATAACAGAGCGGAGAGTCTCCATGCGAAAGTGCCTCACTTTCCAGGCCCGAATGACCCCTTTAAGGTCGAGGATAGGCCGGACAGAACCTCCTTTCTTTGGAACCACAAAGTAAATGGAGTAACGTCCCTTGCCAAACTGATTTTTTTGGCACCGGAACGACCGCACCCAGGCGGATCAGGTTGTCCAAGGTCTGCTGCACTACCACAGCTTGACCGGAGACTTGCAGGGAGAGAGTACAAACCCGTCTCTTAAGGGTTGGCAGAACTCTAGCTTGTAGCCGTCTCTGATGACTTCCAGCACCCACGCGTCTGAAGTTATAGTGGTCCACTCGCCCAGAAACGAGGACAGCCGTCCTCCAATCTGCACTGGGGCGTGTACCAAGGCCCCGTCATTGGGTACGAGACCCTGGGGGAGGACCGGAGGGAGCACCTCCGGGACGGCGGTCTCTGCGAAAGGAATGCTGCTTGGGGGAGAAATTCCTCTTGAAGGAAGAGGGGGCAGAGGAACCCGACTTGCCCGGGCGGTACCGACGGGCTTCCTGCAACCGTCCTCTGGAGGTACCGGGACGAGTACTAACCCGAGCCCTGACCTCTGGTAATTTCTTGCCCTTAGACGTGCCGAGATCGGTCACGATTTTGTCCAGCTCGACCCCAAAGAGCAGCTTGCCTTTAAAAGGCAATCTAGGCAGGCGGGATTTAGAAGTGTGGTCAGCAGACCAATATTTCCGCCAAAGCCACCGCCGCGCAGAGACTGACTGAGCCATGCCTTTAGCTGAGGCTCTCCAGACATCATACAGCAAGTCTGCCAAATAGGCTAAGCCCGATTCCAGGGCCGGCCAATCAGCCCTCAAGGAAGGATCCGAGGGGGAAGCCCGCTGCACCATAGTCCGGCACGCTCTGGCCACATAGGAGCCGCAAACTGAGGCCTGCAAACTTAAAGCAGCCGCCTCAAAGGACGACCTTAAGGCCGCCTCCAATCTTCTGTCTTGGGCGTCCTTTAGGGCCGTGCCACCTTCCACCGGCAACGCCGTTTTCTTAGTCACCGCAGTGATTAAAGAATCCACGGTAGGCCACAGATAGGCCTCACGTTCACTCACAGCCAAAGGATAGAGGCGGGACATAGCCCTAGCCACTTTAAGGCTCGTTTCCGGGACATCCCATTGAGCCGCAATTAAGGTGTGCATGGCATCATGCACGTGGAAGGTTCTAGGCGGGCGCTTCGTCCCCAGCATAATGGCAGAGCCAACAGGGGCTGAGGGAGAGACGTCCTCCGGAGAGGAAATCTTCAAAGTGCCCATGGCCTGTAACAACAGGTTGGGCAAATCCTCTGGGCTAAAAAGCCGCGCTGCAGAGGGGTCATCCGCTCCATCCGAGCGGGGATCTATCTCCTCCAAGGAATCCGCAAAGGATCGTTGGGAGACCTCAGACACGCTGCCCTCATCTACATCGGAGGAGACAAAAGTCCTCCAAGGCCTGGAAATCAACCCGAGGGCGTTTACCTCTGGGAACCTCAACCTCTTTATCAGAAGAGGGAGCAGGGGCAGCGTTTTGCATGAGGAAAGCCTGATGCAGCAGCAAAACAAACTCGGGGGAAAAACCCCCCAGACTGTGCACTTCCGCAGCCTGGGCAACAGCCCTAGACGCACTCTCAACCGGCGCTCGCACTAGCGGGGGAGAGACATGCTGCGCATCCAAAATGGCGTCCGGCGCGAAACTCCGTGAAGGAGCCGTGCGGGAAGAACGGCGCTTAACTTTAGCCGCTTTTGTGCCGTCGCCCAAATTAAGGGCGTTCATGGCATTAATGTCTCCAACCTCAAGGGCGGCCCACGAAGAAGCCGCCCGAGCCGCGTGGCCGGCGAAGATGGCGGAGGCGAGGAGCGGGGGATGGGCGGTTATGGCGGGAAAAAACCGCCACGCCGGAGGAACGACCGGGACATTCATCGGTCACTAAACTATCACCCATCAAGGGCGAATCAGGTTGAAAAACCCCCGCATCCCCTCTAGAAGCGCTCCAGCGATCCGGGGAGCGACCCTTTGCGCCCTCACCCTCCGACGCCATTGCCACGAGGAGAAGAATCGGGGAACCCCCTGCCCGCTATAAAAAGGTAAAATTACCTGCTTGCCGCTCCGAGCTGTAACGAACTGGTGTCCCAGTGAGTAGCTGCAATGAACGTTTAAAGAAACGTCGAATTAAACGCCTTTAAAGACGTTTAAAAATTTTTTTTTTTTTTTTTTTTTAAACGGAGCCAGCGGGAGGGGGGAGAAAAGGAGGGACCTGGCACCACCAGGTTTGCACTTGCTCAAAAGAGCCCTCAACCCCAGGCCTCAACAAAACCTAAGGATTAGGCTTGGAGGCCTAGCCAGAGCTGCTGCTGTGTGTGACCACCACCTGCTGAGATAGAGAACATACTGAGGAGTTTCCGGCAGCACATGACCACATATAGGGAGGCAAAAGTTTGCTCTCTATCTCCACCTGCTGGTAGATGGACACAACCCACCAGTCTATGGATTGATCAGCTTGATGATATGGAACAATAATTATTTAGGGGTAATGTTTAGTCCGCTTTCCAGCCATGGGCTGAACTAACTCCAGATGTTCAATGCAGGGGCACGTGGGTCTCTCAGCACCGAATATCTGCATACGTGCTCTGACTCGGAAGTTAACCAGGCACTGGATATTCAGACTGGTGCCCGGTTAACTCAGCGTATAGTTAGGACAGCCTTTTTGGTGCTCTAACTTTGTGTGCCTACTTAGCCAGATGGCGGACTGAATACAAAAAGAACCCTTAAAGACACAAATCACCTCCTAAACTATCCTCTAACACCATCTTCTCTAATTCCTCATCCATCTTCTGCTTACTTTTGATTGTATCCAATATCCTGTCATGACTTTGTCATAACAACACTCTGTAAGCCACATTGAGCCTGCAAATAGGTGGGAAAATGTGGGGTACAAATGCAATAAATAATAATAATAATATTGCCACTAACTGCCTGGTTAAACCTTTTTTGAAATCGACCCCTTAGTTATTATATATGTGGCGTATAATCTATCTTTCCAGTATCCTGGCCGGTCTTAAGAATTTCGGGGCCCTGTGCAGACCAGTTCAGTTGGTCCCGCCCGCGCCTGCCACCATAAGCCATAATGTATCAGTTTAAAAGGAGGTTTAGAGCTCTCGGAACCCCACCTCACCCCATTCCTTGATATGCATCCACCACGTTTCAGTAGAGAGCAGCAGACAGCGGCAGCAATTTTCACATCCCGTCAGCTGCCCAGCCCAGAGCCTCCTCGCTGCTGCATCCCGCCCTTGCGAAGCAGGAAATGACTTCAACAGGGGGTGGGACGCAGCAGCAAGAAGGCTCTGGGCTTGGCAGCTGCCAGGGTATGAAAATCACTGCTGCTGCCTGATGCTCTCTACTGAAATGTGGATGCACATTAAGGTACGGAGCAGGGAGGTGTTCCGAGACAGGAGGACAGACATGCCAGAGATGCGGGGCCCCTACTACTACTACTACTACTATTTAGCATTTCTATAGCGCTACAAGGCATACGCAGCGCTGCACAAACATAGAAGAAAGACAGTCCCTGCTCAAAGAGCTTACAATCTAATAGACAAAAAATAAATAAAGTAAGCAAATCAAATCAATTAATGTGAACGGGAAGGAAGAGAGGAGGGTAGGTGGAGGCGAGTGGTTACAAGTGGTTACGAGTCAAAAGCAATGTTAAAGAGGTGGGCTTTCAGTCTAGATTTAAAGGTGGCCAAGGATGGGGCAAGGCGTAGGGGCTCAGGAAGTTTATTCCAGGCGTAGGGTGCAGCGAGACAGAAGGCGCGAAGTCTGGAGTTGGCAGTAGTGGAGAAGGGAACAGATAAGAAGGATTTATCCATGGAGCGGAGTGCACGGGAAGGGGTGTAGGGAAGGACGAGTGTGGAGAGATACTGGGGAGCAGCAGAGTGAGTACATTTATAGGTTAGTAGAAGAAGTTTGAACATGATGCGAAAACGGATAGGGAGCCAGTGAAGGGTCTTGAGGAGAGGGGTAGTATGAGTAAAGCGACCCTGGCGGAAGATGAGACGGGCAGCAGAGTTTTGAACCGACTGGAGAGGTGACTAAGTGGGAGGCCAGCAAGAAGCAGATTGCAGTAGTCTAAACGAGAGGTGACAAGGGTGTGGATGAGGGCTTTGGTAGAGTGCTCGGAAAGAAAGGGGCGGATTTTACGGATGTTGTAAAGAAAGAAACGACAGGTCTTGGCAATCTGCTGGATATGAGCAGAGAAGGAGAGAGAAGAGTCAAAGATGACCCCAAGGTTTCGAGCTGAGGAGACAGGGAGAATGAGAGAGCCATCAACAGAAATAGAAAACGGGGGGAGCGGGGAGGTGGGTTTGGGGGGGGGAAAATGAGAAGCTCGGTTTTGGTCATATTTAATTTCAGGTGGCGTTGAGACATCCAGGCAGCAATGTCAGACAAGCACGCTGAAACTTTGGTTTGGATGCAAGGTGAGATATCAGGGGTAGAAAGGTAGATTTGGGAGTCATCAGCATAGAGATGGTAGGAAAAGCCATGGGATGAGATTAATGAACCAAGGGAAGAAGTGTAGATAGAAAAGAGGAGGGGACCAAGAACAGAACCCTGAAGTACGCCGACAGGCAGAGGGATAGAAGTAGAAGAGGATCCACCAGAGTGAACACTAAAGGTGCGGAGGGAGAGGTAGGAAGAGAACCAGGAAAGGACAGAGCCCTGGAATCCAAGTGAGGACAGGGTATCGAGAAGTATGCTGTGATCGACAGTGTCAAAAGCAGCGGAAAGATCAAGAAGAATGAGGATGGAATATTGACCTCTGGATTTAGCCAGTAATAGGTCATTGGAGACTTTAGTAAGCGCAGTTTCGGTTGAGTGGAGAGGGCGAAAACCTAGGAGCGTGAGGCCCTGTGCGACTGCCCCTGTCGCCCCTGTCTAAGACCGGCCCTGCCCAGGATGAAGAAGGGGATTAGTGAGCTGGCATTTTGGCTCTCTAAAGGGTCACCCTCCCCCTACCACCCTGTACTGCGGCAGCCTGGAATAGGACTCTGATGACTCCGTCTTAAATTCTACATCATCAGCTGCATCTGCCAAAAGACCCCTTAAGGCAGCACAGTACCCACGACGCTTAGGAAGAAAATATAGAGGGGGCTGCTAAAATGCTCCCAGCCCACCATCTCCTCTCAGTGGAGGTAGCGAGGAGGGTGGGGGGGAAGGGCAATGAGCAAGTTGCACAGGACACAACTATATCTCAGCGGAGTCCTGCCTTAAGAGCCACAAAAGGAGGACCACATGGGTCCAGTCCAAGGCAATACAGCGAGTGATCTAGCATCCCAGCCCTCTCAAGGGCTGTACCTAGTCTGCACTACCTCAGTGGCAAATGAGGCTCCCTTGACTCTTCTCATTTCTCATAATGACATCAGCACTTGCCAAGATCTGTTAAGGGTAACCGTGAAAGTGGCTCCCCTCCCCCTTTGGGGGTCTGATGTTGCAGTTTAGGAGCTAACATTTCAAAACTAGGAAAAAATGCCCGTTTCTGAGCAGAATGAAACGGGCGCTAGCAAGGGGCCCCCTCCCTCCGTCCCTCGAAGCTACTTGCTTTGTTCGCTGTGGGCCGTTTCGGCCCTCGAGTGTCAATAGCTCCGCCCTCGACGTCATGACGTTTTGACGCATCATGACGTTTTGACGCGAGGGCGGTGCAGACACTCCAGGGCACACCGGATATCTCGGGCGCCTCAACTTCCGTGGAGGCTTCAGAACGTTGGGGTTGCCTTTTATATATATATAGAAGATGACTAGAGGTGCCAAATGCAGTACATATTATTCGAGTCCCTGTACACAAAGACGGAATTTGCTCCTACATTATGAACTCAGGACCCAGACAGAAACATTCCCTCCTGAAGGCATTACAAAGGCCAAACAGCACTGCATTGTCAAACAAGCTTCAAATTCAATCAAGACACTATTTAAAATAAGGCTCTACTACACCCCTCCCCCACACACGCACACCAAAATCTGTTCACACAAAACTGACTTGCGATGCCTTCTCTTAACAAAATCAAGCCACTCAGTGATGAGGACTGTACATCAAACACCTCACAGACTAACCAGGAAATTGCTAAATTGGGTCCCCCACTCAGTCCGGATACTTGAGATTCCTTCAATCCAATAATAAGAAAAAAGAACAGGGAAAGATCATAGGTGGCTTATGGCTAACACGTGCCCCTAATCCTTCCCCTTCATATCAAGAGTTTTGCCAAAATAATGAATTATTTCCTCCCACTAAAATAGGATTGCATTAAAAATGGCCATGGCACAGCAATTAAACAAGGGGGGAAAGCATGCAGAGGATAGTTCCTGGAATTCTTTCAAACCCCCTGGGTGTAAGAAGTTTAATATCTCTAGACGAGGGAATGTACAGACCTCAGAGACCATGTAGGAAAATTACAGAAAAGCCTGAGTGTTGACATTTCAAATTCGGCTAGAAAATAGACTTCTCTCTGAGCCTACACCTTGCTACCAGATAAGCCATTGAATTTTGACCAGTAATCCCATAGACAGGGCATCACATCAGTCTAAATGAGAAAATCATGAATTGTTGCTTTAATATCTGGTCTAAAATGCTCCACTGAGGGACGAAGCAGAGTCTGGCATATGCTCTTAAGGAAACAGCATAAATCCTTAACCCCATATTCAAGGCAGAATAAAGGACAACCTCAAGATATCAAAGGCAGATGGCATGAAACTCATGGAACCTACATGGCGTCATATTCTGTGTTGTGGTTCCCCAGGAGGCAAAGGTGAGTCTAACTATATCCAGGTATAAATATCCTGTAACTCCCAGTCAGAGGCAATATCTCCTCACTCCCAGTCACAGATATCAGTAACCCTGGAACAGTACCCAGGTATTAATATCCCCTCACTGCCTCACACCCACTCAGAGGTACCAGTTACCCTGTGACTGTACCTAGGTACAAATATCCCCTCCCTCCCAGTAAGAGGCTCAAGTGAGCCTATATATGTATCCAGGTATAAATATCTCCTGATTCCCAGCAGAGCTACCAGTGATTGATTTATTTATTAGGATTTATTCTCCCAGCTTTTTGAAGGAATTCACTCAAGGCGGTACAGCAAGAATAATTCAAACATAAGCAACAGACAATTACAAGAGTAAAAATATTCAAACAACAATCCTGTTACTGTTCCCAGGTATAAATACCCTCTTATCCCCAGTCAGAGTATCATCGATCCTGTAACTATACCCAGGTATAAATATCCCCTCACTCCCAATCGGAGGTATCAGTGATGCTTAAACTGTCCCAAAGGTTTTTTTTTATCCCCTTACTTCCCGCTCTTAGAGGCATTATTGACAGTAACTATACTCAGGTACAAATATCCCCTCTCCCAGTCTTCGTAGAAGCATCAGGGGTCTGCTCCTGCGCAGGTTCACAGCCTGGTGCTTGAGGGTGGAACACAGATGGCGTTTCCTGGCCAGGCTGCACTGATTCCTCTCTTTGGCATTTTGCCTTTCCACAGCTCTATTATACAGCAAGAAACCTTCATCCAATCTGCTAGGAAAACAATGACCCAGGGAGACAGACCCACTTGTCCAGGTTCACACAGGGAGATTGGGGAAGAGCAGGGATTAGAACTGAGGCACAGGGATCTGCTCAGAGACACGGGTATTCCCGAGTCAGGATTTAAAGTTAGGATCTTTTTTGATTCCTTTCTCAGACACTTACCCTTGGCACATCCCTCCCTCTTTCCTCCCTCCTGTAGCCCCTGAAGTTGAGAGCTGTAAAACTTCAGTAAAGTAAAGCTACTGAAATCTTTTAAGACTCTACCTTTTTGTCCTTGGTCTGGCTGCTTGACTGGGCAGCGCTGCCAGAGGCAGCTGGCATGGGTTCTGCTCTCTCCAGGGCGCTGATGAGGAGCTCCTGAAGCAGATGGAAGACAAACGTCAGCATTCTTACCGCCCAGCTCAGCAACCGGCTCAGCACATGTCCGGAGACCTTCGAGGCAGCGTGCCCAAGCAGCGCCACCTGAGGTACCCCAAATCCCTGTTCCTTAGCAAAAACACAGGTAGAGTCCTGCCGTGATCCTGCGGTCTCCTCTTCATTGGCAAACGCTGAACCGAAGGCACCCTCAGTTCTGGCAGAGAAAGTGAGATGAGCCAAAGAAGCAACAGAAAAGAGAAACATCCCCCCACCCACCCCGGAAAAGAAAGAGGGCCATGAGAAGAGAGAGAGGAGCTCAAGGTACCAGTCCCTCTGAGGCGAGGAAATCACCCAGCATTCCCCGCTCCCGGCCCACTCTTCTGCCTCTCATAGCAACAAAATGCAAGCCCAGTAGGAAACAACATGGAGCATAAAAACAATAAAACAAAATAAAACGCCTGAGCTGGGAGCGGAGGAGGAGGCTGGTGGCATGGGACCGTGAGAAAGAGCAGGCACTGAATTCCTGTGCCAGCACAGAAAAAAAAAAAAAACCCCAGATGCCAAGAGAAAGCCATTTCAGTTTGAGAGATGGCAAGGAGGGGAGAATGGCTTGGCTCAGAGAGAAAAAGAGGCTGCCAACTCTGAAGGGAAGATCATTTTATAACAGAATGCCTAGATAAGAGGTTTAAGTTTAATATATATTTACATTCCACCAATCCAATGTCCTCTGTGGTTGCAATCAAAGCGGTTTACATATTACATACAGGTACTTATTTTGTACTTGAGGGCTAAGTTATAAGTTGATGCAGTGGGAATCAAACCTGGCTGCTGCACTAACCACAAACTACTCCTCCACATATGCTGGATTACCTCATACATGTACATTTGCTCTGCAGCAGTGTTATACTGGTAAGAACAGGCGCATGCACTACAGGAGGGAATTCAGGTCACTCCTAGCTGGGCACGTAAGTTTGGGTGCGGATCCCAGATCTACGTGTATAGAGTTACCATATTTTGCCCCCCAAAAAGGAGGACACATGCCCCGCCCCCACCACACACCCAACCACACACCCACCCCGTCCCCTTTCACACCCTCGCTCCGCCCCTGTCACACCCTTGCTCCGCCCCTGTCACGGTTTCCCCTCCCCCCGGTCACATACCCCATTGCCCCCCCTTCCCCCCTCCCCTTACCTTACTACTGCCCTGGTGGTCTAGTGACCTCTTCGGGGCAGGAAAGATCCCCCTCTTTCCTGCCTGGAGCGCTGCCCTGCATGCATTCTTCCTGTTGGTGATCTCGGCGCCGATTCAAAATGGCCGTCGAGAGTTGAAGTCTCGCGAGGTTACTTCAACTCTCGGCGGCCATTTTGAATCGGCACCAAGGATCACCAACAGGAAGGATGCATGCAGGGCAGCGCTCCGGGCAGGAAAGAGGGGGCTCTTTCCTGCCCCGAAGGCGGAAGAGGTCACTAGACCACCAGGGCACTAGTAAGTAAGGGGAGGGGAGGCTAGCAATCTGCCCGTTTGTCTGGATTTCTGGACAAACGGGTAGGCAGGCGGGCGGGTCGTCCTATAGGACGGCCCACCCACCAGCCTACCTGTTTGTCCAGAAATCCGGACAAACGGGCAGATTGGCAAAACCCGCCCAATTGCCCGGACAAGCCCTCAAAAAGAGGACATGTCTGGGTAAATCCAGACATATGGTAACCCTACACTTGTAAGCTAATTGGCCAATTAGGTGCTAAAAATCAATTACTGGTGTTAACAAGCTCTTAATTGGCAGTGATTAGGATGTACATGCAGATCTGCCCTACGCCCTATTCTATAACATGTGCCCCTAAATTTTATAGCGAGCAACTCCAAAGGGGGCTTGGTCATGGGAGGGGTATGGGTGAGTCAGGGGCATTATCAGAAAAGTTATAGAATAATGTCGTTTACGCACCTACCTAACCTTAGTTGGGCACCAGTTTTGGCAGATGTAAATGCTCGTACCCAAAGTTAGATACAAGATCTGCACTAAGCTAGTATTCTGTACAGATCGCTCCATGCAGAATGCCCTTTCTTTAGCGTAGATCTTCCTAGCGCCATTTACTGAATTCATTCCTATGAGAGTAATTCTAGAACAGGTCGCCTAGGGGTTGAAGCCAAGGAGGTGACAGTTTCATTTGGGGGGGAAAAGGTGGGGCGTGTCTCTCTCCCCCTGCCTCCACCCCCCCTCCCAGAGTCTTCCAGTGGAGCCCGGTATCACCCTCCTCTGTCTTCCAATCCCTCAAGTTACCGGCAGCCTCAGCGAAAGAAGCACGCACCCTGCTTTAGACCTGTCTCAGAGGTCCTTCTCTCTCCTACACCTTCCCGCCTGCACGGGAACAGGAAGTTGAAGGAGAAAGAAAGGCTTCCGGGGGCAGGTCTAAAGCAGCGTACGTGCTGCTTTCTCGCAGAGGCTGCCGGCGGCTCGGGGATTGGAGGACGGGGTGGCAGCTCATTTGAGGGGACACTGCCTCCCCCTCCCCCCAAACTACGCCCATGAGTGGTAGATTATCTGTTTGACTGTGAATGCATGGAGCCCTAAAATGTTTAGAAATGGTCTTGTAACCTTGTCTGGCTCCTCAATTTCTTTTGATTGTGGAACCTGAAGGAAACTATTCAAATGTTTCTGGCCTTCAAATGTCGCAGAGTTGAAACGCTTCTGAATGGAAGAATGGGCCAAACATTTTCAAGGGCAATGTGAGAGACTGATTAACTGCTACAGGAAATGTTTACTTGAGCTATTGCTGCTCAGGGAGGCACTTTGTCTCACTGTTGAATTGGGTTATCTTTCTTTCTTATAAAGGTTAAGATTATTATTAGAATCTATTCATGTTTGAGTACAAATTGGGCTAAGACACAGACCATCTTAGAGGGCTCACAGACGTTCTTAACACTGTACTTTCACTTTGAAAATTAGGGAAAAGGTCTTTGGACACTGCACCAAAGCAGACCATTTGAAAATTGCTCCCAAAATGCAGAGAAGTATTTGTAGCTAATAACCACTGTTCCCTCTAAGCTGAGTGGGAGTCCTCCAACTGCATTGCTGCCGGGGGGGGGGGGGGGGGGGGGGGGGGGGGGTCTTCAATATTGTGTTTTCAATTACTATAGCATCTCTGGCTTGGAAAGTACAAACATTAGAATTACGAACTTTTCCCTTGCCCAACTTGGCTGCAAGTCTCCAACCCGTCTCCAGGAAGCCCAGCTCTCCACAGGTTACTGCTCTTGACTACAGTCTAGAATCCCCTGTTGTCCACTCATGCCATGGTTTAAGGAGGAACAATCAGCTCCATCTCCCTCCTCTTTCCTTCTCTGAAGGTTTCTAAATACCTTACCTGTGTCACAAATTAGGTTGGAGCTCCTGCCCACCCAAATCTCAAGCACTCCTTCTCCAGAAACCCATTTGTCAGTTCTCTCCCTTAGCCTCCTGGGAAATGCAGTTTTTCCTATGCTTGTCATTATTCCTGCTTTGGTGGGTTATGATTTGGGAAAGCTTGTCGTCTGAGTCTCACTCCTCCCTACTAAGACATCATCACATTATGAGTATTTTACATAGTGTGTCCTGCAACTGGATTAACAGATATTATATAACTGCATCAAGAGATACTATGATTGAATAAATGAACTCTGATTGTAGTTAGTATACAGAACAAATAGATAGATGGTGGGTAGGTAGGTCCAGGATGGAAGGATGATGGACAGATGATGTAGGTAAACAGATTCAATGATGGAAAGATGGCATACAGATGGACAGATGATATAGGCAGGTAAATAAATTGATGAAAGCACAGGATGATAACCAAGTAAATATAAATGAATGGATGTATAAAGTGATTGATGAGAGTTTTAATGCTTGACAGATACTATATATGAATGGAAAGATAAGTGATGGATGATGCTATTAATAATAGATTGATACTGCATGTGGATGAATAGATGCAGGGGTAACATAGTTGATTTTTCTGTATTAATGGCAATGTGCTAATTTTTCCATTAGCATGTGAGTTCCCTTCTGCCACCTATTTTGTAGACGGAAAGGGTTCATATGTTAACCACGTGCTAACTGGTTAACATGCAGCAATGTAGCTGCGCTATCGAATTAGCGCAGAGCACACCCACTTTCTGCCCCCAGCACTAAACACTCCAGGTTCGGGGACTTCAGCCAAATTGAGATGCAAGGCTCTTGATCAGGGGAGTTAATTGTCCAAATTGCCCCCCCCCCCCACCCCTAACAGGAACTGCCAGTCTACAGGCAGCATTCAAAAGCAAAACACACCTTAGGTACCATCTCTTGGTTAAACTCACTCGACAAGTCAGCATAGACTATTATTTGCAGAAAAATAAAATAGCAGGTTACATATTAGACAGCAATTAGTTACATAAACAATTAAAGTTATTTCTTAAGCAACGGAAACCTGGCCAGGCTATTAGGTTATATAATATGAGGTACCTTACAGAAAAAAAACAAAGGGAAAACCAGCAGCACCTTGCAGCAGTTTAAAAAACAAACCCCTCCACTGCAGCATTACTCCAATCTGTTGGTAGCCACTGGACCCTTCACTGTACACTTTGGGTGATACAGAAGAAAACATTTCCGCTTTGGGTAAGAGAGTTTTTCTCAACGCTCAGTCTATCGGCACTCATTTCTACAAACTCTCAGAGCACTGTTCAGTCTGGGGGGGTTTAGAGCAATCTTTGGCTAACAACAGAGCTCTGCTCCAGTGCTGGGCAGACTTCTACGGTCTGTGCCCTGAAAATGGCAAGGACAAACTCGGGTATACACAGAAAGCAGGGCCACTGTGAGGGGGGGCAAAAGTCCCCGGGCCCGGGCCTTCAAGGGGGGCCCGGCGCTGGGGTCTCTCTCTGTCTCCTGACGGGACTCATGTGATCGCATCCCAACAGGAGCAGGAGAGAGAAAACTCCGGCGCCAGGTCCCCCCTTGCATTGCCTGCCTAGCAGCTGCTGGGCTCTCAGGCCACACATGCTCAGTTTTGAGACCGAGCATATGCAACCTGAGGAAAGTAGCCCGTAGGGGCAGGTAATGCTGAATAGAAGAAGGAGCCGTGCTGCCTGCAGCTGGCGGGGCCAGCCAAGGTACTTCGGGCGGACGGGGGCAATGACGATTCTGTGTGTGTGTGGGGGGGGGGGGGGGGCAGTGGCAGTTATCCCTGGGGGGGGGGGGGCGGTGGCTCTGCTCCTGGTCTGGCTCACTCTCTCGGTGACTCTGATACAAATGAGTTTATCTTCTTGGGCAGACTGGATGGACCGTACAGGTCTTTATCTGCCATCATTTACTATGTTACTATGTCATTTACTATGATGTGGCACTCTGCACAAGGTCCACTTCTTCATGGGACTCAACCTGGTCAATACAGAGATTTATGTTTCTATCCTTAACCTTACATCCCTGGGTACTGAAAGAACTCAAAATATGTAATTGCAGATCTGTAACCTATCATTCAAATCACCTGCAGCACCTGAAGACTGGAGGGTGGCCTATGTAAAGCCTATTCTTAAAAAGGGATCCAGGGGTGATCCGCAAAATTACAGACCGGTAAGCCTGACGTCGGTGCCGGGCAAAATAGTGGAAACTATTATAAAGAATAAAGTTACTGAACACATAGACAAACATGGTTTAATGGGATAGAGTCAATATAGATTCAGTCAAGGGAAGTCTTGCCTCACCAATTTATTTATTTCATTTATATCACACTTTATCCCAACAGATCAGGTTCAATGTAGCTAACAACTTACTGTAATTAACAGTACAAAAACTGATGCGGGATACTAAACATTACATAGTAATAACCAAGTAAATGATTATTATTCTATATAATAATTTGCACCTCCAACATTCCATGTCTGGCTGCATGGGTTTGTAACATCTCAGCCAGCCTCCAGCGTTCCATTCCCCCTCACTGTCCCGCCCTCGCGTCAAGACGTAATGACATCAGAGGGTGGAACAGTGAGAGGGAAGGGAACGCTGGAGGCGAGCTGACGTCAGGAGGGATGTTACGAACGGAACGGAAGCCAGCGCCAGCCAGCCAGAGAAAGTTCAGGTTCAAATCGAGGGAGGAGAGAATTGCGGGACATCGAGGCGAGGGAGGAAGGGAAGGGGAGGGCAGGGCAGAGGAGAATGGATGGGATGGGAGGACAGTAGAGGAGAGAATTGCGGGACACGGATGGGAGGGCAGGGAAGAGGAGAATCGCTGGACATGGAGGGGAGGGAAGAATCGCTGGACATGGAGGGGACGGCAGGGGAGAGAGAAAAAAAAAGCTTACATGACAGCCTTCCTAGGGCCCGTTTCATTGTTGAGGAAACGGGCATGGTTCCACTAGTTAACATATAATATGAAAAAGAATGCTAGACACAAAAAGGGAACAATTTATAGTCATCCCTATATAATAACAATTAGAATGGAACTGAGAAATTGAATAATTGTATAATTAGGGGTTTAAACTAATTATGATCATCCGTGAGAAATTGTTTAAACAGAGAGGATTTAAGATATTTCCATTTTTGCAACTGGGATAGTGGAGAGTTAGATAATCTTTTGGACAAGGGAGAGCATTGCGAAGGGGGAGATCATCAAAGGTTGCATATAATCAGGGGTTAAGCCATATCTAATTTTGAAAACAAATGTACATAGTTTGAATGTTATTCTGGCTTTGATTCTGGCTGCTGTTTTTGCTTCATTTCTTTGAATGCGTGAATAAACATGTGGATAAAGGTGAGCTGGTGGATGTAGTGAAACTAGATTTCCAGAAAGCGCTTGACAAAGTCCCTCATGAGAGGCTCCTGAGAAAATTAAGAATCCATGGGATAGGAGGCAATCTTGTGAAGTGGATTGGGAATTGGTTGATGGATAGAAAACAGAGGATAGTGTTAAATGGCCAGTTCTCTCAGATGAGGAGGGTGAATAGTGGAGTACCACAGGGATCTGTACTGTGATCTGGAAATGGGAATGACAAGTGAGGTGATTAAATTTGAAGACAACGCAAAACTATTCAAAGTTGATAAAATGTATGTGGATTGTGAAAAAATGCAGGAAGACTTTAGGAAGTTGGAAGACTGGGCATCCAAATGGCAGATGAGATTCAATGTGGACAAATACAAAGTGATGCACATTCGGAAGTACAATCCAAATCATAGCTATCATGGACAATATGCTGAAATCTTCTGCCCATTGTGCGGTGGCAGCCAAAAAAGCAAACAGAATGCTAAGAATTATTAGTAGAGGAGTGTGGTAGCCGTGTTAGTCCACTCTTAAGGTTATCAATAGAAATCAAACAAAATAAAACATGGAAAAGAAATTTCCTAGCCCATTATAAACCATAAAGCTGTATGTCTCTGTTGATCACCCCACCCCTCACCTATCCACACCCATCCTGTTAGAATATCAATGATATGCTTTGATGTCCCCATGCATACTTCCTACCCACCCCCCTCCTCCCACCCTGTCAGACTGTCATAGTAATGCTTGAATGTTTTCACTTATATACACTGTCAGCTAGCACATTTGCTTATTTCCGATCTGAGGAAGAAGGGCAACCTTCGAAAACTAATCAAGAAATGTATTAAGTTATGTCCAATAAAAAAGGTATCATCTTATTTTCTTTTCCATGTTTTAAAGAATTATTAGGAAATGGATAGAAAATAAGACAAAGAATATTATAATGTCTCTGTATCACTCCTTGGTGCAACCATACCTTGAGTACTGTGTGCAATTCTGGTCGCAGTATCTTAAAAAAGATATAGCAGAATTAGAAAAGGTTCAAAGAAGGGCAACCAAAATGATTAAAGGGATGGAACTCCTCTCATATGAGGAAAGGCTTAAGAGTTTAGGACTCATAAGAACATAAGCATTGCCATACTGGAACAAACCAAAGGTCAATCAAGCCCAGTATCCTGTTTCCAACAGTAGCCAATTCAGGTTACAAGTACCTGGCAAGATCCCAAAACACTGCAATACATTTTATGCTGCTTATCCTAGAAATAAGCAGTGGATTTTCCCAAGTCCATCTTAATAATAATGGCTTATTGACTTTTCTTTTAGGAAGATATCCAAACCTTTTTTAAACCCAGCTAAGATAACTGCTTTTACCACATTCTCTGAAAACAAGTTCCAGAGTTTAATTACATATTGAGTGAAGAAATGCTTTCACCAATTTGTTTTAAATTTACTACTTTATAACTTCATTGTGTGACCCCTAGTCCTAGTATTTTTGGAAAGAGTAAACAAGTGATTCACATAGAAAAAAGATTTAGTTTAGAAAAGAGATGGCTGAGGGGGGATATGATAGAGGTCTACAAAATACTGAGTGGTATAGAATGGGTAAAATTAAATAGATTTTTTACTCTTTCAAAATGTACAAAGACTAGGGGACACTCAAGGAAATTACATGGTACTACTTAAAAAAAAAAGAGGAGGAAATATTTTTTTCACTCAATAGTTAAGCTCTGGTACTCATTGCCAAAGGATGTGGTAACAGCGGTTAGCATATCTGGGTTTAAAAAAGGTTTGGACAAGTTCCTGAAGGAAAAGTCTATAGTCTGCTATTGAAATAGATATGGGGGGAGCCACTGCTTGTCACTGGGATCAGTAGTATGAATCTTGCTACTATTTGGGTTTCTGCCAGGTACTTTTGTTTTGGATTGGCCACTGTTGGAAGCAGGATACTGGGCTAGATGGACCATTGGTCTGACCCAGTATGGCTATTCTTATGTACCTTATAAGCGCCGAAAGAACAGAGCCTTGCTTTCTAAGATTCTAAGGGTCTGATTTAGAGAGTTCAAAGGAAACATTTGACATATAGGGGGAATTCAATAAATGGCACTGCTAAAAAGCATGTAGAAGTATTCTATAAACCAGGCCTAAATTTAGGCCTGGTTTATAGAATAGCACTTAAGCTCAGGGATCGAGCCTATATTTAGGTGCGGAGTCCCATTATTCTATAATTACATATATAAGTTAGTCATGCCCCTGATCTGTCCATGGTCCTCCCATTTTTGCACCTTTTACTACTACTTATCATTTCTATAGTGCTACTAGACGTACTCAGTGCTGTACACTTGAACATGTAAGAGACAGTCCCTGCTCGACAGAGCTTACAATCTAAGCAAGACAGACAAACAAACAGTACAAATAAGGGATAAGGGAATTCCTAAGGTGGGAATAATAAAACAGACATGGGTACTGATCAAGTGAATAGGAGTTAGGAGATTCAGATGTGTATTTCATTTTCTTTGTTGTAAATTTGTCTGTGAAACCTGTGGTTGCTAAACATGGTGTGTGAACAGCAAAAAACCCTGGCACCAGAGAGATGGCAACCCCAAGGCAGGCTGACCTTGGGCTAACTTCAGCCCTCAGTCCCTAAGAATAGAGGAGATCTTTCCCCAAAGAGGAAGGAATAGGAGCCAAGCTCTAAAAACAGGGACCGTTATAAACTCTGAGAAAGGGAATTGGGAGGGGGGGGGGGGGGGGAAGAGGAAGTCCCTAGGGGCCAGGGTTATGGGGATCCATAGAATGGAAACAGGAGATGGTCCCTAAAGAGAAAGCAGCTTGCAGATACCTGGGCAGGCCTACTGGTTCAATGGTTCCTCAGACAACTAATAGAGAGGGTCTGGCCAGTGAATACCCTTTCAAATATAATCAGTAGGAGCTCAAGCCCAGGGGGAGGAACTATTTGACAGTAAGATTTCCTGTTCCCCAGACTGACCAGCCCAGAGCTTTAATAGAAGACATGAAAGTAGATTACAACGGAGAAATGCCATGTAATTCCACGGAAGACTACAGTATGAATGATCAGGAAGCAGGCCACTAAAGAGCTGTGCGGTTTTGTTTCTTTTCCAGTTCAGAACAAGACTAACTTGCTGAAGGAAGACTCAGCCCCACAGAGGGCTGGCTTTGGAACCCTTAAGCCCGTTTGGACCTTAAGGGACTGTGACCTACATTCAACAGGAACAGTAGGTTCCCTCCCCCCTTTATTTCCTACATGATTTGAATACTGCAGGGCTAAGGTTTGTATCTCAAAGTGCTCTGTTGTTTTGTAAAGTGCCTAGATTGTGAGCCCACTAGGGACAGAGAAAGTACCTCCATATAATCTATGGAAACCGCTTTGGCTGTACCACAGCAAGGCAGTATATCAAATCTTGACCCATTACCCTTTATTGTTTGCAGGGCTTTTTTTTGAGGGGGTACTGAGTACGGGCACCTTTTCCACTGTCTGCTAAAACTGACCCATGGTTCTCATATTTTAATGAAAGAGCTCAGGTTCTACATACAAATTCTGCCTTGGCATAGATTCTGTGTCTGCTTGCAGGGGGCCTGGCTATTGTGGGGTGGATCCCTCAATGATCACTCCATCCCTGAAGGGTGGCCTGGCATTTGAGTACCGGCACCTTTTTTGCTAAACAAAATGCACTGATTGTTTGCCTTTCCTGAACTTAAAAGTGAACTTCTGCCTGATTTTATTCTACACCGAGTGTAAGTTAATGTTCTCGATCTTGTGAGGAGACTGATCACTACAGTACTTGAAGATGCTCCCCTGGCTACACGCAGAGCTCTGCACATGACAGGTGAGATCTAACGATACTGCCCAATAGTGGAGAAATAAGCATGGCAATAGCTGTTGCCATGGGACGGTGGTGCCTGGCCTGAACTGTACAATCCATTTCTTGAAATATGTTGACAGCGACATCTAATGGTTTGATAAATCATCACACTTTCTGTGAGTTTATTTATCTTTCCAAAATGATAAAATGTTTGAATGTTCATTAATTTTTTTTTTTTTTTGTGAATGCTTTATCTTTTGTCTTTTTCTATCAGCATGATCTTTTAAGGGGATTGATTTGCTTTAAAAATTTGAGGGCATCTGACGTCAGAATCCTCATAGGGAAGCGCCATCTTAGAGAACTGAGGAGCTGCGACGAGTTTAGCTGGAAACAAGGAGAGCGTAAGAAGTGTAGCTCTGCAGTGGCTACAGTTTTTCATTGCGAAATCAGTCTCATTGTTTGTTGCTTTTTATGCCTAGCTAGGCAGTGGTTCCCAAACCTGATCATGGAGTCACCCCAGCCGGTCAGATTTTTGGGATATCCACAATGAATATTCATGAGAGAGATATGGATGCAGTGGAGGCACTGCATGCAAATATCTCTCATGAATATTCATTGTGGATATCCCAAAAAAACAGACTGGCTGAGGTGCCTCCAGGATTAGGTTTGGGAACCATTGGCCTAGAGATCCCCGATGCAGTTGACAAAAGGATGGCCAATGTTGTTGTTTTTTCTACAGGGGAGATATCCTTGAAACAGCCTGAATTGCGAAACATGAAATCTTGTCGGACCGCAGATCCCCTAAAGATCTTAACATTGAAGTTAAGTGCTTGCATAGCATTAAGTTCTAGAAAAAATTAAGAGTGCTAACCAAATGCATGGAGAATTTCCATAGATTGAAAGAAAAGAAAAAAGGAAAAACAAAACTTAAACTGAAAATTAACAAAATATAAGATCAAGGAGACCAATGAGGATTGGAGGAATGGCGGCTAAGACTATATAGTGCCCCATGACTCTGATGACTGAGGTCTTCTAAGATTTAGTTTGAAATTAATCATCACAAGGCTATATACTGTGAATGCTCAACGTTGGTTCCTGGCATTTGAAGATGGCTCTGTAAATGTTGACTCTAATCCTTGAGCAACGTTGCATGCTGATCATTAGTTTCTAAAGCTAAGTGGAAGTTAATGCTGCATACTGTGTGAATGCGTTGTTTTTGTATATAACTTTGAAAACTCTGTTTCTTCAAAACGACTGGATACTGTATGAGGCATAATAGATTTGGGCAGGAAGGGTTTTTTTTTAATGCCAATGATGAATGTTTAGCCATATTTTGGCGTTCTAGCTTCCAACTGATTTTATCCCCAGTAGCTCTTTGAGGCTTTTTCCTTCCTGATCCCGGGTGTTTGTGGTTTTGCTTCTACTATTTTTGGAGAACTGTATTTAGGTTTTTTGGAGCTGTAAATTACATCTGTGAATTGTGCGCATGTACATTTCCATCTGCTCTTAAGTAGGTGTACTGTTTGCATCTTCACTTTCTGCAGGATTTGTGACAGTGTTTTATGAAGACACATGGAGGTGTATTTTCAAAGCACTTAGACTTACAGAGTTCCGTAGGTTCCTCTCCACCTTATAATTGAAAGAGAAAAACGCCTAGATTTCGACCCAAATCGGGAGATAGACGTTTATCTCACAAAAACGAATAAATCGGTATAATGGAAAGCTGATTTTGGACGTTTTCAACTGCACTCCATCGCGGAAGCGTACAAAGTTGATGGGGGCGTGTCGGAGGCGTGGCGAAGGTGGAACTGGGGCGTGGTTATCGGCCGAGGAGAGATGGGCGCCTTTTGCCGATAATGGAAAAAAAGTATGCGTTTGTAGCTAGAATTTAGGACACTTTTCCTGGACCCTGTTTTTTCACGAATAAGGCCCCAAAAAGTGCCCTAAATGACCAGATTACCACCAGAAGGAATCGGGGATGACCTCCCCTGACTCCCCCAGTGGTAACTAACCCCCTCCCACCACAAAAAATGACGTTTCACAACTTTTTATTTTCACCCTCAAATGTCATACCCACCTCCCTGGTAGCAGTATGCAGGTCCCTGGAGCAGTTGTTAGGGGGTGCAGTGGACTTCAGGCAGGTGGACCCAGGCCCATCCCCCCTACCTGTTACAACTGTGCAGCTTAATGCTTAGTCGTCCAACCCCCCCAAACCCACTGTACCCACATGTAGGTGCCCCCCTTCACCCCTTAGGGCTATAGTAATGGTGTAGACTTGTGGGCAGTGGGTTTTGAGGGGGATTTGGGGGGCTCAACACACAAGGGAAGGGTGCTATGCACCTGGGAGCTCTTTTACCTTTTTTTTGTTTTTTGTAAAAGTGCCCCCTAGGGTGCTCGGTTGGTATCCTGGCATGTGAGGGGGACCAGTGCACTACGAATCCTGGCCCCTCCCACGAACAAATGCCTTGGATTTATTCGTTTTTGAGCTGGGCGCTTTCATTTTCCATTATCACTGAAAAACAAAAACGCCCAGCTCACAAATTGTCTAATAAAACATGGACGTCTATTTTTTTCAAAAATACGGTTCGGTTCGCCCCTTCACGGACCCGTTCTCGGAGATAAACGCCCATGGAGATAGACGTTTTCGTTCAATTATGCCCCTCCACATAGCTTTGTAAGTCTAAGTGCTTTGAAAGTGAGCCCCGTGGAGGGGCATAATCGAACGGGGCCGGCCATCTATAAGGGCGGCCATCTCTAATGACGGCCCTGTAAAGCGGCGTACCCGACCGTATTATCGAAATAAGATGGCCGGCCATCTTTCCTTTCGATAATACGGTCGGGGCCGGCCAAATCTCAACATTTGGGCCGCCCTTAGAGATGGCCGGCGTTAGAAATGGCCGCCATTGGTTTTTGCCGATAATGGAAACTAATGGTGGACATCTCAAACCCGGCCAAATCCAAGCCATTTGGTCATGGGAGGAGCAAGCATTTGTAGTGCACTGGTCTCCCTCACATGCCAGGACACCAACCGGGCACTCTAGGGGGAACTGCAGTGGACTTCACAAATTGATCCCAGGTGCATAGCTCCCTTACCATGAGTGCTGAGACCACCTCCCAAAACCCACTACCCACAACTGTAGAACACTACCATAGCCCTTAAAGGGTAAGAGGGGGGGGGCACCTAGATATGGGTAAAGTGGGTTTCGGGTGGGTTTTGGAGGGCTCCCATTTACCACCACAAATGTAACAGGTAGTGGGGGGGATGGGGCTGGGTCCGCCTGCCTGAAGTGCACTGCAGTACCCACTAAATACTGCTCCAGGGACCTGCATACTGCTGTCATGGAGCTGGGTATGACATTTGAGGCTGGCATAGAGGCTGGCAAAAAAATGTTTTTTTTTGGGTGGGAGGGGGTTCGTGACCACTGGGGGAGTAAGGGGAGGTGATCCCTGATTCCCTCCGGTGTTCATCTGGTCAGTTCAGGCACCTTTTCACGGCTTGGTCGTAAACAAAATGGGACCAAGTAAAGTCGGCCAAATGCTCGTCAGGGCCGGCCTTTTTTTTTCCATTATCGACCGAGACTGGCCATCTCTTAACCACACCCCGTCCCACCTTCGGTACACTGTCAACACACCCCTTGAACTTTGGCCGGCCCTGCGACGGAAAGCAGTTGAAGCCGGCCAAAATCGGCTTTCGATTATACCGATTTGGCCGGCCTTAGGAGAAGGCCGGTCATCTCCCGATTTGTGCCGGAAGATGGCCGCCCTTCTCCTTCGAAAATAATCAGGATAGGCACCTAAAGACACCAAGAAAAAAACAAATGAAATCACTAACTACCATCCTGTAGCATCCATCCCGTTGTCAGTCAAACTGATGGAAAGCATGGTAGCCAAACAACTTACAGAATATTTAAACAAATTCTCAATATTACACGAATCACAGTGAGGTTTTCATCCCCTCCACAGCAAAGAAACAGTACTACTCAGTCTCCTAGCCAAATTCAAGCAGGAAATAGCAATAGGCAAAAATATCCTCCTCCTCCAATTTGACATGTCTAGTGCATTCGACATGGTAAACCACAATATATTAATAAGAGTTCTAGATAAATTCGGGATTGGTGGAAACATACTTAGCTGGACCAAGGGTTTCCTAACCACAAGAACATATCAAGTTAAATCAAACTGAAACATATCATCACCATGGAAAGCAGATTGCGGAGTTCCACAAGGATCACCATTATCACCGATCCTCTTCAACCTAATGATGACCCCACTAGCCAAGTCCTTATCCAACCAAGGCCTTAACCCCTTCATCTATGCAGACAATGTCACAATATACAGTGGGGGAAATAAGTATTTGATCCCTTGCTGATTTTGTAAGTTTGCCCACTGACAAAGACATGAGCAGCCCATAATTGAAGGGTAGGTTATTGGTAACAGTGAGAGATAGCACATCACAAATTAAATCCGGAAAATCACATTGTGGAAAGTATATGAATTTATTTGCATTCTGCAGAGGGAAATAAGTATTTGATCCCTCTGGCAAACAAGACCTAATACTTGGTGGCAAAACCCTTGTTGGCAAGCACAGCGGTCAGACGTCTTCTGTAGTTGATGATGAGGTTTGCACACATGTCAGGAGGAATTTTGGTCCACTCCTCTTTGCAGATCATCTCTAAATCATTAAGAGTTCTGGGCTGTCACTTGGCAACTCGCAGCTTCAGCTCCCTCCATAAGTTTTCAATGGGATTAAGGTCTGGTGACTGGCTAGGCCACTCCATGACCCTAATGTGCTTCTTCCTGAGCCACTCCTTTGTTGCCTTGGCTGTATGTTTTGGGTCATTGTCGTGCTGGAAGACCCAGCCACGACCCATTTTTAAGGCCCTGGCGGAGGGAAGGAGGTTGTCACTCAGAATTGTACGGTACATGGCCCCATCCATTCTCCCATTGATGCGGTGAAGTAGTCCTGTGCCCTTAGCAGAGAAACACCCCCAAAACATAACATTTCCACCTCCATGCTTGACAGTGGGGACGGTGTTCTTTGGGTCATAGGCAGCATTTCTCTTCCTCCAAACACGGCGAGTTGAGTTCATGCCAAAGAGCTCAATTTTTGTCTCATCTGACCACAGCACCTTCTCCCAATCACTCTCGGCATCATTCAGGTGTTCACTGGCAAACTTCAGACGGGCCGTCACATGTGCCTTCCGGAGCAGGGGGACCTTGCGGGCACTGCAGGATTGCAATCCGTTATGTCGTAATGTGTTACCAATGGTTTTCGTGGTGACAGTGGTCCCAGCTGCCTTGAGATCATTGACAAGTTCCCCCCTTGTAGTTGTAGGCTGATTTCTAACCTTCCTCATGATCAAGGATACCCCACGAGGTGAGATTTTGCGTGGAGCCCCAGATCTTTGTCGATTGACAGTCATTTTGTACTTCTTCCATTTTCTTACTATGGCACCAACAGTTGTCTCCTTCTCGCCCAGCGTCTTACTGATGGTTTTGTAGCCCATTCCAGCCTTGTGCAGGTGTATGATCTTGTCCCTGACATCCTTAGACAGCTCCTTGCTCTTGGCCCTTTTGTAGAGGTTAGAGTCTGACTGATTCACTGAGTCTGTGGACAGGTGTCTTTCATACAGGTGACCATTGCCGACAGCTGTCTGTCATGCAGGTAACGAGTTGATTTGGAGCATCTACCTGGTCTGTAGGGGCCAGATCTCTTACTGGTTGGTGGGGGATCAAATACTTATTTCCCTCTGCAGAATGCAAATAAATTCATATACTTTCCACAATGTGATTTTCCGGATTTAATTTGTGATGTGCTATCTCTCACTGTTACCAATAACCTACCCTTCAATTATGGGCTGCTCATGTCTTTGTCAGTGGGCAAACTTACAAAATCAGCAAGGGATCAAATACTTATTTCCCCCACTGTACATTCCTTACAAATCTAAACTGTCAGAAATCACTAACGAAATCAAGATCAGCTTGATCATCATGGACTCTTGGGCAAATGCATTTCAACTAAAACTCAACAAAGAAAAAGCACACTGTCTTATCCTCTCATCCCAACACAATGCAGACAACCCCACAATTATCAACACCCCAGATTACACCCGCCCTATCTCAGACAGCCTCAAAATCCTCAGCATTACATTGGACTGCAACCTAACGCTAGAGAGCCAAGTGACATCCACAACAAAGAAAATGTTCCACTCAATGTGGAAACTCAAACGCGTGAAACAATTCTTCCCGAGGGAAACATTTTGCAAGCTGGTACTAAGCCATTTAGACTACTGCAATGGAATATATGCGGGATGCAAAGAACAAACTAAAGAAACTTCAGACAGCTCAAAACACGGCAGCCAGACTTATCTTTGGAAAAACGCGATTTGAAAGCCCAAAACCCCTCCACGAAAAACTACACTGGCTCCCAATCAAAGAATGCATTGCTTTCAAAATCTGCACCCTGGTTCACAAAATTATCTACGGTGAAGCCCCGGGATACATGACAGACCTACCAACTAGAAACACATCCGAATCAACACGAACGTACCTAAATCTACACTACCCAAGCTGCAAAGGACTCAAATACAAATCAACTTACGCATCTAGTTTCTCCTACATAAGCACACAACTGTGGAACACATTACCAAAAGCCTTGAAAACTACGTACGACCACCTAAACTTCTGGAAAAAACTAAAAACTAACCTGTTCAAAAAGGCATACCCTACCAATCCAACATAAATGCCTGATCTCTGCAACAAAACTAAAGTACGTAATGGACATAACACAACTCTTCCGTTGTACGATTCCCTAGTGTGGCTGTGCCACATGAACTTTATCTTACCACAGTATCACTTTATATTTGTTTACACCGGAGTCTGCAAGTGCCTCTCCGGTACTATGTAAGCCACATTGAGCCTACAAATAGGTGGGAAAATGTGGGATACAAATGTAACAAATAAATAAATAAATAAAGGGCCTGTTTAATAAAGTGCGGTAAAGTTTTACAATTACCATGCCTTAACTACAGCTGTTACCAGTTTATCTGACTCAATGGGACCTTAGGCTGCTTAATAAGAAGTTAAAAGAACAATTCTCTGGGTGGAGGGAGGTCCAACATTGCTTCTACAGGTGATGATATTGGGGTGGGGGAGAGAGAGTTTGCACTGTCTGATCTACAGCTCTATAATCTAACCTGTCATTTTCATTATATTAAAGACTGGGTCAGTAGAGCTCTGCATTATAGTATAATCTCTAGGGACGGTTCCTTTTTTAGCCCATGGCTCTTCTGCATGCTGGACCCAGGAAGTTGCTGCCTTCACAGCATGATCTCATGTTTTTGTGGTTCTGTTGTGGAAAGGTGGCTTTGTGGTAGATTGGTGTACTGTTCAACAGTGTTACATCAGGAAGTGTTTATTTATTTAATACATTTGTAACAGGGGTGTAGCCAGAATTCGGTGGGAGGGGGGTCCAGAGCCCGAGGTGAGGGGGCACATTTTAGCCCACCCCTGCGCCGCCGACCCCCTCATTGCCAACCTGCCGCCACTTTTCACAACCTCCCGCCCTCTCGACCCCCCCCCCCCCCGCGAAGCCTCCCCCGCCGTCGCCTACCTTCGGTTTTGCTGGCGGGGGACCTCAATCCCCGCCAGCCGACGTCCTCTTCGTCCTGCAGTCAAAAAGTCTTTGTTCTGTTGCATGCTGACGTCCTGCCCGTTGTACTTTTTGACTGCAGGATGAAGAGGACGTCGGCTGGCGGGGATTGGGGTCCCCCGCCAGCAAAACCGAAGGTAGGCGACGGCGGGGGAGGGTTCGCAGGGGGGGGTTGAGAGGGTCGACAGGAGGGGGGTCCAGGAGGATATCTACGGGGGCCCAGGCCCCACGTAGCTACGCCACTGATTTGTATCCTGCGCTTTCCCACACAGGGCAGGTTCAATGCGGCTTACAAAGTAAATATAATTACAAAGTCATGTAAGGAGAATATTACTAACTGTAGTAAACATAGCTATAAAAAGGCCTTAAGAATAAGTGAGATGAACATGGAAAGGTGCAAAAAGATAGGAATAAGGAAAAGGAAAAGGAATGGGAGGGGTGTGGTGTGGTGTAGGGAAGGTGGTGAAGAAGAGACTAGGGGATAAGTATGAAGGAGAATTGGGAGTCAAGGACAAGATATAGTGATCATCAGAACAGGAGTCATAAGCCAGGGGTGAGCAACCTTGGTCCTCGAGGGCTGCAACCCAGTCAGGTTTTCAGGATTTCCCTAATGAATATGCAGGAGATATATCTGCATGCACTGCCTCCATTGTACGCAAACAGATCTCATGCATATTGGGGAAATCCTGAAAACCCGACTGGGTTGTGGTCCTCAAGGGCAGAGATTGCCCACCCCTGGTTTAGAGGGCGAGAAGGGCTAGGGATATTTTAGCTGAGGAAGGTCATATCAGACTATTTCAGAATCTGCAACAGCAATCTAACTCCCCTCCTAGGTGGCTTTTTTCTTATTTTCAACTTCATGATTATGTTCGGACCCTGAGGGAGGAGAATTTTTCTCTGTGGCTTCGATGCCCTGACAGAGAATCTGCTTGAGGGCCCTGCTTGATCATCACTTTCATCTTACTCTTCAACCTTAGGGCACTGAGGACTCATTATGACTTTTTGGTACTAGCAAATAAATGTGTGGTGGTGGGGGGGGGGGGGGGGGGGGGGGGGGGGAGTAAGAAGCCTCCAGAGTATTCTGGGCAGAGAGACAATCTATTTCATTGAAAGTTTTGGTGCAAGAGCTGCAGTATAAGGTTTTATTTCACCTACATGTTTCTCAAAGGCAGGCTATTAAAACCAAACCTCAGGTGGACACGTTAGGACATGCTTTCTGGTCATGCCTGCTGATACACCGGTTTTAGGCAGCTGTCACTTGTTTTATGGGTTAATGGCCTGCCTGTTGGGACGAGGAAGCGGGCCCGTTTGTTTCCTTGGGGGCATATTCCATATTTGAGAATATGTTTAATAGGAAGACCCTTTTCCCTGTGAAAGGGAAGTACCTCTGTCACCAGTGCAATTGTGCATCTCCTTGCATAAACTGAATAGTGATGGAGAAGAGATCTGCAGGGCGTAAATTACAGCCAGGAGGCTCCTTTAGAAAAATCTGGGGTCCTTATTTGGATTTTTTTTGCTGCACAGTGTAACTGTCAATGCCTATTTAGGTAAGAGGTTTGATTTAGCTAATTGTTTAATATTATGAATGATCTTATGGTGGGTGGGAAAGGATTGGCATGACTCACTGCCCTCGGAGGGAGAGGAGAGGGGATAGGTGGTGGTGGTGGGGGGGGGGGGGAGGGTTGTATACATATTTCTGTGTTTGAGCTGGCACAGCACGTACAAGAAAACCCTATAGGGGCAATTCTATAACATAGGTGCTAACACTGATGTGTATGTTTGATGCAAAAATGTATAGAATATTAGTATATACAATTGCTGGGGGCATGGTCAGCATCACCCCATCAGCAGCATCATCACCCCCTACTGATCAGCCTCAGCATCACCCCACCCGACCTCCCTTATCTTCCAGGTCCCTCTACCACTACCAGAGGTTTCCCCAGTGGATCAGTGACAGGGCAGGTATGATTCCATTACTGACCCAGGTTCAAAACTGCAGTCTTGCAGTACTACCACTAGGGGTCAGGCTGCCATTCAAGGGCTTTCACAAGCCTGCTCCACCACTAATCCACCAAGGGAAACTCCAATGAGCGCCAGAGGACCCGAGGGCGGGCAGTTAGGTGCATCTTTGAAGGTGGGGGAAGGCTTGCTGGGTGCCATGCTGATCAGGGGGTAGGAGAGAGGTTGGGTGTTGTTGGGGGGGGGGGGGCGGGGAGATTTGGGGCCCCAGTACTTGCCTATCAGACATGCAAGTACACTTAACGCCGCCCCTTGGCAGCCACTGGACTTAGTTCATGGTAAGAAACCATGCAGTAATTCTCTGGGCAGACCACATCCTTTCTCCACCCACCCCATATCAGGGCATTCAGTCAGCACACGAATTAATATGCGCTATTATGCATTCATGGTAACAGTTACTGTGTTAATTTCTGCGCTTAGCACATGATAGTAAACGGACCCCTATGTGTCTTTTTAAAGCTAGCAAAAATATGCACCTTCCTGCCTGTTATGAAATTTCCTTGACAGTGTCTAGAACTTTACCTCCCTTACCTGTCCTGATGACGCATTTACCCGAGATAATAAAAGTCTGTCATTACAACTGTGTCACCAGTTTTATTTGTTCTAATCTCGGTTAGCATTTCACGGTCTATTTGTTCACCCTGGCCAGCCAGGTACTGTATACATCACTGCCAAGCTCTTTCCCCGTCACTATGGAATTTCTATTCACTGAGATTCCAAAATGCAGTTTTTCATCTGGCACTTATCTCCCCTGATTCTTCACATTAGGAACCCCCTTCACCAATTCTGTCTGCCTTGTACCTGAAGTACAATTTGTATCTCAGCGTTTAATCTCTTCTTACCAGATCTCTGAGGTTATTAGTACATTGATGTTTTGTATACCGCCTAACTCAATAAAGACCCTAGCCAAAGCCATTACGTTTACAATCTTCATTTACCGCCATATTATTTATTTATTAGGATTTATTTACCACCTTTTTGAAGGAATTCACTCAAGGCGGTGCACAGGAAGAATAATCAAACTCTCTCCAATTCTGTTTTTCTAGAATTCTAATATTTGCATAATGACACTTAAACATTTGCAGGTCAATATTCAAAAAGGATGATGAACATTTGAGTGCTTTTTTTTCTTATTAATTCAAGGGCATTATATCTACAGACACATTTTAGAAAGAAGGCAGGAATCAGAATTGGAGTGGAGGAGTGGCCTAGTGGTTAGGGTGGTGGACTTTGGTCCTGAGGAACTGAGTTCAATTCCTGGCACAGGCAGCTCCTTGTGACTCTGGGCAAGTCACTTAACCCTCCATAGCCACATTGAGCCTGCCATGAGTGGGAAAGCGCAGGGTACAAATGTAACAAAAATAAAATAGATACTATTGGAGATTCTACATGCACTAGCAACATTCCATGTAGAAGGCTGCGCAGGCTTCAGCTTCTGTGAGTCTGATGTCCTGCACAGACTCACAGAAACAGAAGCCTGCGCGGCCACATTGGTGATCTGCAAGGGCCGACTTCAAATAGTAGCAACAGTGGAGGAGTGGCCTAGTGGTTAGGCTGGTGGACTTTGGTCCTGAGGAACTGAGTTCGATTCCTGGCACAGGCAGCTCCTTGTGACTCTGGGCAAGTCACTTAACCCTCCATTGCCTCCCGCATTGAGCCTGCATGAGTGGGAAAGCACGGGGTACAAATGTAACAAAAAAAAAAAAAAAAATTGACACATCCGTCAGTGTGTATATACAGTTCTGGTTGTATTTTAAAACAGGATCTTCCCAATGTAGACCTTGTTCTAAAATATGTAATGGAATAAACATTTAAGTCCCAGCAGGGATAAATGTGATAGATGTTTTGGGGAAGGACACACTTTAAAAATAAAATATGCAAAAAACACAGGTAGAAGATAGGGGTACCTAGAAGAGGGTGTAGCTTCACCTATGCATGAAGGTTATAAAATGGCTGGAAAAGAGCCCCCTCCCCCAACAAATCCAAGATGTAGCAATGCTTGTTCATTTCTGGCCACTGCCAGATGTCCTTCTTCTAATCCCACAGTATCATTTTCGTGACTTGCACCATTGATACAGTTCCTGCATCTCACAGTTCTTGTGACCCCTGATGCAGATGGCTTCATCAACCGAAACATGGTCCTGTGTCAGGTCCTGTCTTGGTGCTTATTTAAAAAAGCTTGTGGCTGCGTCAATCTGCCCACTGAGTCATTTGGTTAAAAACGGCAACAATTAGGTATAAGTGGTGGCTCATACACACATAGGGGAGCCATTTTGCAAACCTACACTTGCCTAGCATTGGAATCACACAGGAGAGTAGCCATTAAGGAGTAGCAAGAGCTGCCTTCTTACAGCACCTTACTAGCTTACCCCTGAATCACATCTCTCCCCCCTCTTTTGAGGTCACTTTCAAGATCACACATATACCCCTCTCTGATCACAGTCCCCCCACCAATGAATACCCCCTGCTCAAATAAGAACCACTCTGAAGATATTGTCAGCCTTCCGATCAGAAGTACTCCACCCCCCAACCCAGAGGTGGACCCTGGTGGGCCACATTCCACAGACAGGAACAGACCCACTTTGCTCCTGTCCAGCAATGACCTCTCGCAGTAGTACCATGTGATTACCACTAGGGGTCGTCACTGGCATTTGGAAGCTTGTGCAAGACGGAACAAGAGAGGAGCGGGTTCTCTCCTGTCCATGGACACTAGATCATCTGGGATCACCTTTCGGTAGGTTCCAGGGATGGGTAGGGGGTCTGGAGGGGGAGGAATTCAGGAGTGCAGAGGAGGGTGGGTTTTGCTCAGGGAAGCCTCCCTCCAGGCCCACACACCACTATACCCCATATCTTCTTATATAATAATACTCACTATGAACCTGGCTGCCTGTGTCCGTAACTTTGGGCTCCGAAGCCCCAGCTGACGTCACTGGACGTGATCAAGTTGGGATCTGTTTGTGTGTGTGCATCAAACTTCAGACGCACGAACACAAACTGATTCCAACTTTATCATTCCTCCACGACTCCATGCTGCGCGGCCGAGAACAGGACTTCGGCTGGCGGGGTTGGGGTCCCCCACCAGCACAGGTACGCGACGGCGGCGGGGGAGGTTTTGCGGCGGGAAGGGGGGCTCGAGAGGGTCGCAACAGGGGGGTCCAGGGGCCAGGAACTCCGAGGGGGTCTGGAAATCGGAGGGAGGGGGGTCTGCTAATCGGAGGAAGGGAGGCAGGGAGGTGGGGTTTGGAACTCGGACAGCAGGAGGGAGGGGTCTGGAACTCGGAGGGGGGTCTGGAATTCGGATGGAGGGAGGGAGGGGTCTGGAACTGGGAGGGAGGGGGGTCTGGAACTCGGAGGGGGGGTCTGGAACGGTGAGGGATGGGGGTCTGGACTTCAGAGGAGGGGACGAGAGGGGAGGAAGGGAGAATGCACCACCTGTTCAAAAACTAAAAAAAAAAAAGAGGGGAAGACCCTGGAACTTAGAGGGAGGGAGGGACGGACGACGACGACCCTGGAACATGGAGGAAGGGGTGGACGACCCTGGAACATGGAGGAAGGTGACGATGACCCTGGAACACAGAAGAAGGGGGACACTGGAACTGGGTGGGAGGGAGGGACCCCAGGCAAACACACTCTCTCTCACAGACACACACTCGCACACAGTCTCACTCACTCTGTCACACACACACACTCGCAAATTCACTCTCTCTCTCTCACACAGTCACTCTCACACACACTCTCTCAAACATACACACTCCGAGGAAAACCTTGCTAGCGCCCGTTTCATTTGTGCCTGAAATGGGCATTTTCTACTAGTTCTTTTCTACTAGTTGTAGATTTAGGTGCCGAAATTGGCGCGGATTCTATCATCTTTCGAAACCTAATACAATCAATGGTCCTAAGCCATGCAGATTACTTCAATGCAATCTATGCGGGATGTAAAGAACAACTCGCAAAAAAAACTCCAGACCGGCCGAAACACAGCTGCCAGGCTGATATTTGGTAAATCACGCTTCGAAAGTGCTAAACCCCTCAGAGAAAAGCTGCACTGGCTCCCAATCAAAGAACGGATCATCTTCAAAATCTGCACCTTTGTCCACAAAATTATCTACGGCGTAGTCCCAGGATACATGACAGACCTCATAGATCTACCATCCAGAAACAGAATCGGATCATGACGATCATACCTAAACTTACATTACCCAAATTGCAAACAACCTACGCATCCAACTTCTCCTACGTAAGCGCACAACTATGGAATGGACTCCCAAAAGCTGTAAAAGTAATCCATGACCATCTAAACTTCAGAAAATCACTAAAAACCAACCTCTTCAAAAAGGCTTACCCCACCGATCCAACGTAAACCCCCACACCCAGCAACATAGCACAACCAATGATCGTACTGGACAATATACAATCTTCATTCCCTTCGACCTTCACGGTACCTGACACACACCTACCTCATCCGACCACAACACAACCTTGTATTTGTTATCAACCGACTGGCGAACGCCTTTACGGTATTATGTAAGCCACATTGAGCCTGCAAATAGGTGGGAAAATGTGGGGTACAAATGTAACAAATAAATAAATAAATAACACCGTGCATAACTTAATTGGCTTAACAAGCTAATCAGCTGGTTACTGTTTGTTAATTGGCTTAACAACAGCGCTGGATCCATAGGCTGCAATCATTGGAACCAAGGGGTTAAAATGAAAGTGTACAGTGGACCACATTTTTCTCAACTGTTGTTTATATATTGAAGCATTTTTTTTTATTTCACCACAGCTGCATGAAAGGATAGTCATAAGCAATTCGATCTGGTAGGGATCAATAAACTACGATCAATAAACTCGACGCCATCACTGACGTAGCTGTTGGCGTTTGAAAGAAAGACCAGCGCCATTTTTTGAGGATAGCACTCTGCCGGTCAGCATGTCGGGTGAACGACTGTGTGTTACAGTGAGTGCAAATCGCAGTGAGTTGGCTAAATTATGATTGCATCTGAATTTATCTGTCTTTAATACTATATTTTTTTTCACCCAGTGTCAAACAAACAGTATCCCGAGTCAGCCTGTTTAGGTGAAACGGGACCCCGTTGGGAGTTTGATGAATGGAAGCTGAAGCTAAAGGTTAAGTGCTTCTCTTACACATACTGTGTGATGTTACATGGCAGGCAAAAGAAAACTTGGACTTGGAACAGTGACTGGATTCACTGTGCAAATCACGATGTGATAGAAGATAATTGTCTAAGTGAAAGAAATGAAACTGAATAAGTAAAATTGAAATGATCATTTTTGGAGGTTTTTAGCCAATGATTGGTCTTAGTCAGAAGGAGCCTTGGTTTTTGAAAAACATGTGGGTTCTGCCCATCCGATGACAATTACCTTTGACTGCTGAGATTCTTTCTTCCTTTTAAAATGAAAAATTGTATATTTAAAAAATCTTTTAAAAATTGCTTTTTCTGTTTGAGGAACAGTACTAATTGTCACTGGATTCAGTAATTCTTCGAGTGTGTATGGTTTCCACTATTTTTGATTTTTAGCTTCACTAAGGGCCTCTTTTACCAAGCTGCGACAAAAGGGGGCCGGGCACTGGAGTCGGCGCATGCGTTACATGCGCGCTGAGGCCCCCTTTTACTGCAGCTGGTAAAAGGGAAGTCTTGCTTTCCTACAGGAAATGGCCGGGTGGCAAGTAAAACACTTGACACATGGCCATTTCGGGGGGGGGGGGGGGGGGGCCCTTACTGCCACCCAATGAGGTGGCAGCTAGGGCTCTCGCATTAACCTGGCAGTAACCGGGCAGCATGCGGCACTGCCTGATTACCGCCGGGTACAATCCAATGCTATAAAAATAAATTTTTGTAGCACCGGAAATGACGGCGTGCCAGGGGTGCGAAGTACCGCCGGGATGCTGAAGTAGCCCGGTGGTACTTCCTGTATAGCGAGCGGTAAGCCCGCATTAGGCTTACCACTGCTTAGTAAAAGGAGCCCTAAATTTTGTGGAATAGTTACATAAGTACATAAGTACTGCCATACTGGGACAGACCAAAGGTCCATCAAGCCCAGCATCCTGTTTCCAACAGTGGCCAATCCAGGTCACAAATACCTGGCAACAGTGGCATTCCTAGGGTGGCTGCCACCCCCCCGCCGGTGAAAGGACCCCCCGGGGTGTATTTTTACCTGCTGGGGCGGTGCTGTGCGCCTGTCGGCTCCGCTCGTTCCATGCTCCCTCTGCCCCGGAACAGGAGGGAGCAAGGAACGAGCGGAGCCAACAGGCGTGCAGCACCCCCCCCCCCAGCGGCGTGCACCCAGGGCGGAGCACACCCACCGCCCCCCCTTGGTACGCCACTGCCTGGCAAGATCCCAAAAAAGTACAAAACATTTTATACTGCTTATCCCAGAAATAGTGGATTTTCCTCAAGTCCATTTAATAACGGTCTATGGACTTTTCCTTTAGGAAACCGTTCAAACCTTTTTTAAACTCCGCTAAGCTAACCGCCTTTACCACATTTACTGGCAACGAACTCCAGAGTTTAATTACATGTTGAGTGAAGAAACATTTTCTCCGATTCGTTTTAAATTTACTACTTTGTAGCTTCATCGCATGCCCTCTAGTCCTAGTATTTTTGGAAAGCTTAAACAGACGCTTCACATTCACCCGTTCAACTCCACTCATTATTTTATAGACCTCTATCATATCTCCCCCCTCAGCTGCCTTTTCTCCAAGCTCATTATTGTTTGTGCAACTTTAGTTTTGTCACCCATCTATTTATCCCAACTGACTCTGTACCACTCATCTTGTCCCCATCTATATATCTGTATTGTAGAACAGCGTAGCATCATAACTGTTATCTGAATGCCCTAATGGGTGCTTATTAGATGTTTCATTAGTATTATGCTGACATCATATTATATATCTCTGCTATTTGAATTTCAGTGCTGATAAATGTGTATATTTTTAATGCGGTTTCACGGTAGTCCTATTATTAGCTTTTAATTTGCTTTTCTCAAGTGTATCTCATTTATTGTATTCATGTTTATATTTGGTCATTTTTACTATTGTTATGCTGTTAACGAAATTGTAAGTTAAACTGTACCTGCTGTACACTGCCTTAGATGAATCTCTTCAAAAAGGCAGTTAATAAATCCCAATAAATAAATAGAAAGTCATTTGTATACATGAAACAGTGTGAATAGGCTCTTATAGAACTGCCTTCCTGATCTGTGTATAAAATCTATGTGTAGACAGCTTGTATCGCAGAGGCCAGTTTTCCTCAAAAGGAGGCGTGGCTGTGGGAGGAGCATGGGTAGGTCATGGGCGTTCCTTGAACTTACACGTAGTAACACGCGCGTAACTTAGGCATCGGCATTTACACCAGGTGTTCACTGGCTTAAATGGCCATGACTAAATATCCTATATAATAAAACGCATCCTATATAATAAAACGCTGACTGCATGGCTGAGGCATTCCTGCTCTCTGTATCCATCTCCTGAATTGACATCACGTACTTCCGGGTTCATCACAAGCAGAAGTGACCAACCACACGAGGTTTCTCGGCTTCAGAATGTTGGAGGTGCATTCTATTAAATAGGATTGGTCAGTTCCTTGAAGCACAGCCAGAGCTCAGCGTCCTGCACAGTAATGCTCAGACACCAGAGAGGGGGGGGGGGGGGGGGGACCTGACACCAGAGAGAGAGGGAGGGGGGCCTGACACCAGAGAAGGGGGGAGGTATCTCTGAGGGGGGAGGTATCTCTGTCACACACACACTCTCTCTCTCTCTCTCTCTCTCACAGTCAATGTCTTTCTCTCTCACTCTCACACACTGTCTCTCACACACTCTATGGCTCACACTGTATCACATTCACTCTCTATGTGTCACACAGTCACTCAAACACTTCTCTTGGTCTCATACACTCAGTCTCACAGAGAGTCTGTTTCTCACACACACACTCTCTCTTGCATATACTGTATCTGTGTGAAACACACTTTCTCTCTCTCACACTGTGTCGCACATACTCTCATTCTTACAAACACACTCTCTCTCTCACAGACACACTCGCACCCAGACTCACTCTCTCTCTCTCTCACACACACACACACTCGCACATTCACTCTCTCTCTCTCACACAGTAACTCTCACATACACTCTCTCAAACATACACACTCCGAGAAAAACCTTGCTAGCGCCCGTTACATTTGTGTCAGAAACGGGCCTTTTTTACTAGTAGTCCCATTAACGACACCTAGATTTAGGCTTGTTCTATAAACCGGTTCTAACTTTAAACATAGTTTATAGAATATGCCTAAGTGTATTCTTTTTTCGGTGCCAATATTTTAGGTGTGAATCTAGCCCAAAGTGTGCACATACAATACAGAAAGGGTTCAGTGCAGGAGTTAAATTGCGTGGTGCATAAGTGCATGGTATATTAAAATGCATGGTAATGAAGTCATTAAGTATTCTGCCGCAATGTACAGAAGTAAATGGCATTTTCACACACACACACACGCAATACAAGAAATTCACTGCCAGGTCTGAGGCAGCGTATAAGGGTTAGTCAAGAGGATTTTATGCCAGTTTTGGGATTTACTGCCAGTTTGTTTGTTTTTCTGCATATAACAAGTATCTGCAACTTTAAAAGGCAGAATGAAGTAACAGCTGTGCACAGAGGTAACAGTGGCTTCACTGTGTGCATGTCCAAAAAAAAAAATGAAAGCATCAGCACACATCAGTGTGTGTTATCATAAGTACATAAGTATTGCCACACTGGGACAGTAAAAAGGTCCATCAAGCCCAACATTCTGTTTCCAACAGTGGCCAATCCAGGTCACATATACCTGGAAAGATCCCCAAAAAGTTCAATACATTTTATGCTGCTTACCCAAGAAATAAGCAGTGGATTTTCCCCAAGTCAATTTAATAATAGTCTATGGACTTTTCCTTTAGGAATCTGTCCAGACTTTTTTTTTAAAACCCTGCTAAGCTAACCACCTTTACCACATTCTCTGGCAACAAATTCCAGAGTTTAATTACACGTTGAGTGAAGAAAAAGTTTCTCCGATTCATATTAAATTTACTATTTGTATCTTCATTACATGCCCCCTAGTCCTAGTATTTTTTGAAACAGTAAACAAACGATTGACGTCTACCCATTCCATTCCACTCATTTTTTTATAGACCTCTGTCATATCTCCCCTCAGCCGTCTCTTCTCCAAGCTGAAGAGCCCTAGCCGCTTCAGTCTTTCCTCATAGGGAAGTCTTCCCTTCATCATTTTCATTGCCCTTCTCTGTACCTTTTCTAATTCCACTATATCTTTGGAATCCTGCACATAAATATTAGCCTTCCAAAAATGTTACGTACAAGAAATTTTTGTGAGGCTAATATTTATGCACAGAACATTAGCAGATGTGTGTTGACATTTTCATTGGTCACAATGCAGCAGACTTCCTCCAATTAGCATGCAAGTTCTGTGTGCTTTTTTTTTTTATTATTATTACATTTGTACCCCATGCTTTCCCACTCATGGCAGGCTCAATGTGGCTTACATGGGACAACGGAGGGTTAAGTGACTTGCCCAGAGTCACAAGGAGCTGCCTCACTTTGCATTTGTCCACATTAAATTTCATCTTCCATTTGGATGCCCAGTCTTCCAAATTCCTAAGGTCTTCCTGCAATTTTTCACAATCTGCATGTGTTTTGACAACTTTGAATAATTTTGTTTCATCTGTAAATGTATTCACCTCACTTGTCATTCTGATTTCCAGACCATTTATAAATATGTTAAATAGCACTGGTCCTAGTACAGATCCCTGTGGCACTCCACTGTTCACCCTCCTGGGAATGCCTACATGCAGATCATGTAAAAACAGGCACATGTTTTATGTGTGCCTAATATGTGGTTGTGCAATTTTATAAAAGCCCTCCTCTGCATGTAAAATGGGTTTTATACACTGAAAACCCTTTATAAAACAAATCTCCACACATGAAGCCCCCTCAGTATAGTACCTGTCAGCTTATTGTTACTCTGTGAAGCCCCTCTCTATAACACATTCTAGCTCGTAACGTCATTAGACATATAAAGTCATGATAAATGGATGTTATAACTGCTGTGACTTATGATCTCCATTGATATAACATCTTTATACACATATGCCTGGATTCTATACATGGTGCTCAAACATTGGGCGATGGAAAAGATCAACACTAAGAGTAATTCTATAAAGTAATTCTATAAAAATGTATTCTATAAATTACTGAAAACCAACTTGTTTAAGCAGGCCTACCCCCCTGACCCAAGTTAACTTTCTACTTCCTGCAACACAGCAAAACTATGGACTGTATTGGACTTCTATCTTTCTTTGTTGCCTTATACTTATGTTTCTTACATGCTTACTACTATATTGTGTATTTGTATTTTACTGAACTGGATCCTGGCTCTTCGGTATTGTGTAAGCCACATTGAGCCTGCAACTGAGTGGGACAATGTGGGATATAAATGTGTTAAATAAATAAATAAAGGATGCGAATTGTGCTTAGCACCTAGGATTTTTCCTTCTAACATGCATAAGTGAAGAGCAAAACAAGGGGCTTATGTTGTGGCTCCTGTTGTTCCTTTAGTGGGACCCATGGATCGATTCGTGGTTTCAGGCACAATTCCAAGGCTGGCATCTTCATTGCAGGAAGGAGCAGTGGCAAGTGAAATGCTCCCCCCGGTTGAAGCAGACATCTCTATTAGCCCTGAAGTACGGAGTCCTCCAACGATGCCGACAGCCCTATGCGAGGACACTCCCGCTTCTGCAAGTGCCGAAGAGGGTCTGCTAGTTCTAGGTGCAGGGGCAGACCAGGGCAAATGACTGGGGCAGGAGCAGGGCAGCGAGTGTGCCCAGGATGGATCCATGGCTCAGTTGAGTACATCCCTGCTGCCTGCAAAGCCCATTGTTTTAACTTTGGAGTCGATATGGGACACCCTGGTGAGTGTGGAGAGTTCCTTTTCCAAACACATTTCAACTTTAGTGACCCAAACTCAATCTCTTTCTGGTAGAGTTGCTGATATTGTATCTAAAGTACAACGTTTGGAATTATTTGAATATTCATCTAAGTCTGAGACCGTGAAATTTTAAGGAGGGGCAATCTGTTCTAATCAAAGAAAATTTGATGCTACAGAGAAAAATTGAAAACTTGGAAAATCATCAGAGATTGAAAACACTGCGTTTTATTAATTCTCCTAAATTAACCAGCGATAGCTCCCCTTATTACTTTTAAAAGGTATCTTGCTGAGATTTTGAAAATACCAGAGCAATCTTACCCCCTGTCTCTTGAATATATTACTTGTTACCCTTTCTAAAGAAATCCTCTGAAAAGCCAATAGCAGAGGGGTCTGAGGTACCTTTTCATAATTTGAACTTAACACAGACGATAGAAGATGAAACTATGGGAATGCAGACTTTTGTTCTACAACCAGATAAAGACTGGATTTTGAGGTTCTTCTTTCGTCGCAGGCAAGAAGTATTTCTGAACTGCAAGGTTAGTTTTTCCTGTTATCTCCAGCCAAACCCAACAGAGGCATCAATCTTTCTTGAAAATGCGGCCTTATTTTTTTTGCAGCTACGAGGTATATTTTGGCTTAATTTTCCCTGTAAACGTGTGGTAAAGCTGCAGTCAGTAAAATGTTTTTTGAAACCTCTCATCTATTAACTTTTTTGGACTCGAAGCTGGTTTCTACTCCCCCTCCATCGTTGCCGGTGCTAACAACATCTACCCCGTAGAAAGTATATTTAGGGGTCCTTTTACTAAGGTGTGCTGAAAAATGGCCTGCGCTGGTGTAGACGTGTGTATTGGACGCACGCCGGTCCATTTTTCAGCGCACCTGCAAAAAAGCCCTTTTTGGGGGGGCCGAAAATGGACATGCGGCAAAATAAAAATTGGTGTGCATCCATTTTGGGCCTGAGACCTTACCGCCACCCATTGACTTAGCAGTAAAGTCTCACATGTTAACTGGGTGGTAATCATCAGCGAGCGTACATTGCCGATTACCGGCCGGTTAGCACCGCACGCCAGAAATTTTTGAGCAGGCGTAGTGGACGTGTGTAAAAAATGAAATTACCGCCCTGGCCACGCGGTAGTTCCAAATTGGCACGCGTAGGCGCCTATGCGGCATAGTAAAAGGGCCCCTTAGCTTGGTATTGTCTTTCTGCTTTTTTCTTCTTTGGCTTCATTTCTGTGAATTCTGCCTTGCCTGTCCTTTCTCCTTGTGGACTTGAGATAGGATTATCACTGTATTAATTTCCTTATTTTAACTATGTTAAATAAGGAGAGGTATTGAGATGCTATTATGATCCTTTTGATGTAATGGAAATTCTTCTTTATGTGATATTACTTCTTTTGAGATCAAGAGTTTTCTTTTAATATTGTTAAACTGCTTAAAAATACAATTAAAAAAAAATTCTCTTAGCACCAGTTCCCACAACCTAACTTTGGGCACTAGACCCTACACCTGCTGAAGCCTGGTGTAAATGCTGGCGCCCAAGTTAGGCTTATAACTTTTTGGAACACCCCTGACATGCCCAAGCCCCTCCTATGGCCACACCCCTTTTGAGATCCGCTCTATGGGATGTAGGTGCCCAGTGTTATAGAATAGCGCACAGCCAGATGCGCCACTAATCCTAATCAGTGCCAACTAATGTCAATAATTGGTTGTTAGCACCTAATTATTGATGGTTAAGAGCTCGTTAGACAAATTAAGTTGTGCGTGCATCTCGGGAACGCGCCCAAATTTGGGCACCATATATAGAATCTGGGGAATAATGACACCTCATTACAGCATGGCAGGGGCGTATCTGACCTTCAGCGGTAGGGGGGTCCAGAGCTGAGGTGAGGGGCACATTTTAGCCCCCCCCCCGCCACCGCCGACCCTCTCGACCCCCCCCACCCGCCCACTCGCTGTCGCCTACCTGTGCTGGCGGGGACCCCATCCCCCGCCAGCCGAAGTCTTATTCCTTCCTTTCAGGTTTCTGAGTCTGACGTCCTGCACGTTGTACAACGTGCAGGACGTCAGACTCAGAAACCTTAATGGAAGGAAGAAGACTTCGGCTGGCGGGGGATGGGGTCCCCGTCAGCACAGGTAGGCGACGGCGAGCAAGCGGGCAGGCGAGCGAGCAAGCGGACGGGCGGGGGGGGGGGGGGGGTCTAGAGGGTCGTTGGTAGGGGGGTCCAGGGCCAAATCTACGGGGCCCTGGCCCCCGTGGCCCTGTAGCAGCGACGCCCCTGCAGCCCGGTGACTTATGATGTTATAAGCCACTCTTGGTCTTTGCTGGAGAAGGGTATAATCTAAATTTAAATAAAGGTAATGTCATGATGGATATGAAATCACTATAAACATCTCACAATAACCGAACAGAACATCTCCAACATATAGAAATAATGTCAAATTGTTTAGCCATCCTGATGTTAAGTTCAGTGTGATGCGAGTACACATGATTGCTATAATATGTATGTATTTAGTCCTCTGAGCATGTCCCAGTTATTGGCTTTTGAGGGGGGCACCTCGTACTCTCCACATTTAGCACTGAGAGTGCCTGTGGTTAGCCTTTACCCACCTTAATCTGTGAATAAGGGCTTCACCCACCTGTCATGCTGACCCCGGTGTGGACTCCTGTCCAGGAATTAATGGGCCAGCTCCCTTTTTGCTGCCAGCATTACGTGTCCAGCTGAAATCAGAGGACAGGACAGCCCCCTCGCATTGATGCAGGACACTAGACAGCAAAAGATTTCACTGCATGCACGCATTAAAGCAACATAGTACAGACAGCAGGTGCCACATACCTCTTGCGCCACAATGCTGGAAATACGAACAGCGCGTTTCACTTTGGTGTTCCTGCGCTCAGTCGAATACAAGCTCCCTTCCTGCAGCAGACTGCCCTTCCGGCTCCCGGGCATGACTGTACCACCTTACCCTGACTCTTTCTTGCTTTATGGTCCTTTGCTCCACGGATCACCCCGGCTCTCTGTTTGCACTTCTGAAGGCTGATAGTCTGGGTATCCAATGGGACTTCAGAGGTTGCTCCCCTGTGAGGCTCCGTGTGTAGCTTGTGAATCTGCTCCTGGTGCTCCCTTCTTCTGCCCCCTTTGGGGGGGAAATGACAAGTATCATAAGGAACCATGAACCTCTCACGGCTGCCGCTGCTCTCATGTGAAGTCTTTTTCTAAGCCTGCTTGCAAGAGACTAGAGCAGGATGTCCCGCTGTCTCTCAGCATCACCTTCGTCTTCAGAGATACTACGCTCCCCATTTCCTGAAAATAAACCAACTTACTGGCTGGGGTCCTGTAGTGCTGGCTGTCATCGGGTCCTATCCGAAAGAAGTGTGGTGGGGGGTCAGTCCCGGCTTCTGGGGTCCATCTGTACACATCTGGCCATGTGGAAGCATGCTCCAGGGAGTCAGTGCCTGCCTGCTCAGCTGGAGTTCAATCCCCCTGCTAGCATGAGGATGCAGAGCTCAGAGGAGAAGAGAGAACAGCACATCATGCAGGGAGGTCCGACATCCTGCCAGGGCTCAGTTCTCATCCCTCTCCTGGAATCTGGCAGGATAAACCATAGCTGCTCCTCTCGGGTCCCCTCCCCAATCTCCTTTCCTCTCTTCCTCCTTCACTATTTTTCCCACTCTCTCTCTGTCAAACCTCCTGCCTTTCAAGTGGCAAATCGCTTAAAATTCTCCTCTCCCCCTCCACTCTTGCATCAAATGATTTCTCGGCTCAGCTGTTAATTGCTCCTGGCTTTTTGATGCTGCTTTCAGCCCAGATGTGGTCCAAGTTGATTAATTTCTCTCTCAGCACAACCCTACAGTGCACACCTACAGACAAACACAGACATGCTGCTTTTCTATGAAAGCCTAGAGCTCCCTTGCCCTGGGATCCATGAAGCCTGAGCCCCTCCTGCAGCTAAGTGTTAGCTCTCCCAGCTGCTGTGCTCACTTCAGCAAAGAAAGAGGGCACGGGTGGGGAGGAGGGATGGAGAGAGCAGCAGGGAAACCCCTGCTCCCTGTGTCAGGATGCCAGGGCCAATTAAGTAGAGGACATGAAATTAAGGGCAGTGGAGAGCCTTGTCTCTGTATTCTCCCTCCATTCACTCTGCAGCTCCTCAGTACCTCTCCTATCTCTCCCTACATTCCTCCCAGGGAACTCCATTCACTGGGTAAATCTCTCTTATCTGCACCCTTCTCCTCCACTGCTAGCTCCAGACTCTGTTCCTTTTATCTTGCTGCACCATATGCCTGGAATAGACTTCCTGAGCCAGCCGGTAGGTCAAGCTCCATCTCTGGCCGTCTTCAAATCTAAGCTAAAAGCCCACCTTTTTGATGCTTCTTTTAACTCCTAACCCTTATTCAATTGTTCAGAACCCTTATTTTATCATCCTCACTTTAATATTCCTTTATCTCTTGTTTGTCCTGTTTGTCTGTCCAAATTAGATTGTAAGCTCTGTCGAGCAGGGACTGTCTCTTCACGTTCAAGTGTACAGCACTGCGTACGTCTAGTAGCGCTTTAGAAATGATAAGTAGGGGCTTTACCAGTGGTGTGCTGGTAAATGTTTAACAACAGGCTCTCGCCCCGGTCCACCTCTGCGCCCCCCCCCCCCCCCCCCCCCCAGAATTGCAGAGCTGGCTATAGCCGGGAAGAGAGCCTGGGGGGGGGGGGGGGGCAATGCATTATTCTCTCCAGGAAAAAAAAATTAAATGATCCCAGGTTCCAATCTAATTCATGTTTAATGTGCGATAAAATGCCATAAATAAGTAAATAAATAAATAAATATAAACTTTTAACGTTGAGCACCTGATTCTCAAAGTAGACATATTCCAAACACTATAATGAAAATAAAATGATTTTTTTCTACCTTTGTTGTCCGGTGACTTTGTTTTTCTGATCATGCTGGCCCAGTATCCAATTCTGCTGCTATCTGTCCTCTTAACTCCGTTTCCAGGGCTTCCTTTCCATTTATTTCTTTACTTTCTGCCTTTCTTCTTCATTTCTTGCCCTACATCCGTAAGTAAAAGTTGGGTCCTCCACAGACTTGACTGTCCAGTGGATCCAGCTTCTGCCTATTTTCTCCATCCATGTGCAGTTTTTCTCCTCTCTTCCTTTTCCCTCATCTCATCTCCTTCCTCTCTCTCTTCCCTCTTCTCCATCCGTGCCCAGCATTTCTTCTCTCTCCCTTCTCTCTCCTCCATCCATGTCCAGCATTTCTCCTCTCTCCCCTCCATTCATGTTCATTTCACTTCCTCTCTTCCCTCCCCTCCATCCATGTCCAGCATTTCGTCTCTCTCCCTTCCCCTCCATCCATGTGCAACTCCTTCCTCTGTTTTCCCTCCCCTCCATCCATGACCAGAATTTCTTCTCTCTCCCCTCCATCCATGTGCAACTCCTTCCTGTCTTCCCTTCCCTCCCCTCCATCCATGACCAACAATTCTCTCTTCCTGCCCTCTCCTCCATCCATCCACCCATGTCCAGCAACTCTCCTCTCCCCTGCCCTCCATCCATACCCAGCAATTCTCTTCTCTCCCCTGCACCCCTCCATCCATACCCAGCGATTCTCTCTCTTCCCTCCCCTCCCCCCTCCATGTCCAGCGATTCTCCTTCGCCCCCACCCTCCCCTCCCATTCATGTCCACCTGCCCGCCCTCTTCTCCCCCCTAACATCCCCCTTTTTCTTCCTGCCATAGTGCCACCCTACGGGGTTTTAAATCTTTTTTATTACCTCCATCGAAGTGGCCGCATCATTGAAAGCCCTGCCCGTCTCTAGCCTTCCCTTCGCCAGATCGTTCCCTCAGAGGCCTGCCCTCGCGGAAAGAGGAAATGACAGAAGGTGGGACTCTGAGGGAACGAACTGGTGAAAGGAAGGCTAGAGATGGGCAGGGCTTTCAATGATGCAGTCGCTTCGACGGAGATAATAAAAAAGATTTAACCCCCCCCCCCCCCCAGGGCGGCGCAGGCTAACGAGGGCAGTGGTGGGAGGTGAGGTAATGGGGTAAGCATGGCTTGTGGTGCCCTCCTGCCATGCTTACCTTGTTTACCGGAGCCAGCTCACCGTGCAGAACAACCGGCTCTTGCGAGCCGGTTCCAGCACACCACCGGGCTTTACCACCAATAATTGGATCTTAATGAATCAGGGGCATTTTATCAGACCTGCTTGTGCTTGTCCTGGCTCCTGTATTTGTTTATATAAAAGCTGCTGAAGGTGGCGGTGACAGAAAAGGGTGCAGCGTTCAAGCCAGGTCATTACTTTTGCAAGAATGATTTACCATTCAGGGAAGTTTCCTGGAAGGAGCGCTAAAGAAGAAAGAAACAGGGACAGGAGAAAGGAATCTGAACTAACAGAAGCAGAGAAACAAAGGTCAACAAACAAATTTTAGGTGACATCTTTTATTAGTTTTTTTTTTTTAAAGCTTTTAAAAATGTATTTGCTTTGTCTTTGTCCACATTATCTTCAGAACTACTCACCTAGAGCAACTGCATTTTCAGAATAAGTGTTTCTTTATAAAAGCTAGATAATGAAATAACGTTTTCCTATAAAACTTATAGGTGTAGCCCACAATAAAAATTTAAAATAAGTGGGAAAAGCATGCACAGCATGCCTTATGGAATTTTTTCCAACTTGTGTGTATACCTATGTGTATGTGTGTGCATGCATAAATCTGTGTACTTACTGTATGTGTGTATCTGTGTTATCTTTGTGTCTTTCTTTCTTCTGCAAAACAAAGGAGAGAGGTATGAATGGAATGATTCTCAAACATTCCATTGGTTTAGAAAGAACAATAATGTAAAACCTAATGAGATAATAAATCTAAATATTAGCCCCATAATTCTATACACCCCAACCTCCCTCTCCCTACCTAAGTTCCCCAATGTATCTACCATACATGAACCTTATCCTATCACAATAACAACTTGTATTTGTTCATACCGTAACTGGCAAATGCCATTACGGTACTATGTAAGCCACATTGAGCCTGCAAATAGGTGGGAAAATGTGGGCTACAAATGTAACAAATAAATAAATAAATAAATAAATAAATATACAAGCCGCCAAAAATTGCGCACACAATATAATTGAAAGCCAATTAAAGCCAATAAGTGGCTTTTTAACAAGTAATTATTGGAACTAATTAAATGTAATTGGACTTTACGTACATAAATTACGCACAATCTGAAAAAGGGGGCACGGAAATGGGAGGGGGAGGGGCATGGGCGGAACAGGGGTGTTCTTAGCATTTGCATGCATTGCTATAAAATAAGGGAGGATACGCGCCTAACATTTGCACCACGTTTCAGCTGGTGCAAATGGCCTCGCCTAAAGTTAGGCACGACTCCCTGGCATAAGTGCTATTCTATAAACCGCGCCTAACTTTAAGCCCGGTTTATAGAATGGCGCTTTTTTCAGCACCAGTTTTTTAGGTGCCATATATGGAATGTAACCCTAGATGTCACTGTCAAGAAATTTCAAAGGGTTATTCCACAGTTTAACTATAGGGTGACCGTGGTTCACTCGCTAGTTGTCACACATATATGACCATCTCTGGGAAAAAGTGACTAAAGTCTCCAGAGATTTAATGAGTTCTGCTATAGCAAACAATTTGTAACATACCAGTCTAAGCCCCATCCATTTATGTGAAAAAAATAAACAAGTTCAAACATGGAATTTTTGCAGACTGCTCATGGACCCAAGACATAAAACATCAGCCATTCTTAACATTTTGGATCCTCTACTTTATTCGCCTTTCCCAGAGCCAGTCACATCCAGTACAATCCAGTCATTTGCCTCCAGCTTCTACATTTGGCGCCCGGATTTGAGCGTGTTCCCAAGATGCACAAGCAACTTAACTGGCTAACGAGCTGTTAAAAACCATGGATGCTAACAAACATTTGTTGATGTTAAACGTATGTATGTGCATCTTGCTGTGCGCTATTCTATAGCGCTGAGCGCCTAAACCAACAAGGGGGCGTGTCATAGGAGGGGCATGGGTGGATCGGGGGCATTCCGAACCTTTACGTAGCATGTTATAGAATAATGGATCTCTGTGTCCAACTTGGGATTTAACCAGGTTTCAGCATGTGTAAGTCTGGCGCCCAGAGTTGGGCGCAAGAATCAGCACTAAGCACTATTCTATAAAGTCCATGCACCCTTTATAGAATAGCTCATAGAGCCAATCTTTTCAGGGGCCCATTTGTAAGTACCAATCAAAGAACACATTGCTTTCAAAATCTGAACCCTGGTCCATAAAATCATCTACGGCATCATGACAGACCTCATAGTCCTACCAACAAGAAACACAATCGGATCAACACGAACATACCTAAATCTCCATTACCCAAGCTGCAAAGGACTCAAATACAAATCAATATATGCATCTAGCTTCTCCTACATAAGCACACAACTGTGGAACGCACTACCAAAAGCCGTGAAAACAATGCACGACCACCTAAACTTCCGGAAATCACTATAAACCATCCTGTTCAAAAGGCATACCCTATTGACCCAACCTAAGTGCCTAAACCTTGCAACACAACGAAACCAAAACTTGTAACAGACTCTGCATAACTCTTCCTCTTCCCGATTCCCCGTTATTTATTTGCTGCATTTGTATCCCACATTTTTCCACCTATTTGCAGGCTCAATGTGGCTTACATTATGTTGCAATAGCAATCACATTAACAGAATAAGAAGTTCAGATTATATTACAAATAAGGTGCATAAGAAAATTAGGTAAAACTAGATGTAGATAAATATAACACATGAACCTTATTGTATTTGTTTCTCTACCGGAGTTGGCGAATGCCTCTACAGTACAATGTAAACCACATTGTGCCTACAAATAGGTGGGAAAATGTGGGATACAAATATAACAAATAAATAAATAAATTCCACCCTAGGTTTCACTGTAGAATTTACAAGAAATATATACGAGGGAAGCATACACATCATGACTCAGGGAATTCTTTCAACTTCTCGATGTGTATGTGTGTGCATGCACGTGTGTGTGTGTGTGTATATATATATATATATATATATATATATATATATATTTGTATGTATGTTCATAAGAATAGCCATACTAGGTCAGACCAATGGTCCATGTAGCCCAGTATCCTCCTTCCAGCAGTGGCCAATCCAGGTCACAAGTACCTGGCAGAAACCAATTAGAAGCACCATTCCATGCTACCAATCCCAGGGCAAGCAGTGGCTTCCCCACGTCTGTCTCAATAGCAGACTATGAACTTTTCCTCCAGGAACTTGTCCAAACCTTTTTAAAACCCAGATACACTAACCAGAAAGAGTTCCAAAGCTTAACTATTCTCTGAGTGAAAAAATATTTCCTTCCATTTGTTTTAAAAGTATTTCCATTTAACTTCCTTGAGTGTCCCCTAGTCTTTGTACTTTTTCAGAGTAAAAAATTGATTTACCTGTTCTACATCGCTAAGTATTTTGTAGACCTCTATCCTATCCCCCCTCAGCTCTCTTTTCCAAACTGAAGAATCCTAACCTCTTAAATCTTTCCTCATTTGAGAGGAGTTCCATCCCCATAATAATCTGGGCACCCTTCTTTGAACCTTTTCTAATTTTCTTATACATTTTTAAAGATACAACGACCAGAAGTGCACACAATAATCAAGGTGTGGTCACACCCTGGAGTGATACAGAGGCATTATAATACTTTTGGCCTTATTTACCATCCCTTTCCTAATAATTCCTAGCATCCTGTTTGCTTTTTTGGCTGCCACTGGGCAGAAGATTTCAGCATATTGTCTATGATGACACTTAGATCTTTTTCTTGGGTGCTGACTCCTAAAGTGGATCTTAGCATCAAGCAACTATGATTTCGATTATTCTTCCCAAGTTCATCACTTTGTATTTGACCACATTAAATCTCATCTGTCATTTGGATGCCCAGTCTTCCAACTTCCTAAGGTGTTCCTGCAAGTTTTCACAATCCCCATGCTTTCTAACAACTCTGCATAGTTTTGTGTCATCTGCAAATTTAATCACCTCACTTGTTGTTTCCATTTCCAGATCATTAGTAAATACTGTATGTTAAATAGCACCAGTCCCAGTACAGATCCTTATGGCACTCCATTATTTACCCTCCTCCATTGAGAGAAATGGCCATTTAACCCTACCCTCTGTTTTCTATCCATCAACCAATTCCTAATCCACAGTATTGCCTACTATCCCATGACTCTTTAATTTTCTCAGAGTTTCTCACGAGGGACTTTGTCAAACACTTTCTGAAAATCTGGATATACTACACCAATCGGTTCACCTTTATGCCCGTTTATTCATACATTCAAGGAAATGAAGCAAATTGGTGAGGCAAGACTTCCCTTGGCTGAATCCATGTTGACTCTCTCCCATTAAACTATGTCTGTCTATATGTTCAGTGATTTTATTGTTGATAACAATTTCCACTATTTTGCCCGGCACTGATGACAGGCTTACCAGCCTGTAATTTCCCAGATAACCCTGGATCCCTTTTTAAAAATCGGCGTAACATTGGCCATCATCCAATCAGCAGAATACTGGGCTAGATGGACCATTGGTCTGACCCAGTATGGCTAGTCTTATGTTCTTATGACCACTCCTACCTCTTACTGGACTCAAGTCTTTTGAGGTGAGTTGGGTATCTTACGGAAGGGGGGGGGGTGCAAAGAGATAGCCTTGGCCAACATTTTTAGCAATTTAGAGGTGGTGGATCTAGACACATGGGGGCTCACCTGGGGGGGCCTTACATTTCCCAGCATGTCATCCCAGATTGCGACCATTATTCCACCAGGGATTTGAAGCCTCCACAGAAAGAGAGGACCTTTCACTTGAGGCTTACAACATTTATGTTGCAACAGGGTGTCAGTGGGGGAGGAGGGTCATTTTTTTCAACTGTATGCTAAGTATTCTCTATAAAGAAATAAAGCAAATGATGACAGAGGAAGTCCAAATGGCCTATCCAGTCTGCCCATCCAAATCAACAGTTAAATCTCCACAAATCTTCCTCCCTCAGAGATTCTTGGTGTATGTCCAATGTTTCCATGAATTCTAATACCATCCTTGTCTCCAACACTTCTACTCAAAGACTGTTCCACGTGTCCACGACCCTTTCTATAAAGAAATATTTCCTTATCTTATTCCTCAGTATGTCCCCTTTCACCATCATCTCATGACCCCTCATTTCAGAGTCTCCCTTCCATTGAAATATGCTTGAATCTCTGCATTTATAATTGGTAGGTATTTAAATGTTACTACCTACCTTCCCTTTCCTGCTTCTCCTCCAGGATATACATATTTTATTTATTTATTTATTTGTTACATTTGTATCCTACATTTTCCCACCTATTTACAGGCTCAATGTGGCTTACATAGTACCGGAAAGGCGTTTACAGATTCCGGTGTGAACAAATACAATGTGATGTTGTGGTAAGATGAAGTTCATATGGCAGAGCCACAATAAGACTCGTAGAGCGGATGAGTAGTGTTATGTTCATTACGTGCTTTAGTTTTCTTGTGTAGCCGAGGTCAGGCATTTAAATTGGATCAGGAGGGTATGCCTTTTTAAACAGGGTGGTTTTTAGTATTTTCCAGAAGTTTAGGTGGTCGTACGTCGTTTTCAAGGCTTTTTGTAGCGCGTTCCACAGTTGTGTGCTTATGTAGGAAAAGCTGGACGCATAGGTAGATTGTATTTAAGTCCTTTACAGCTTGGGTAGTGTAGATTTAGATATGTTCGTGTTAAATCGGATGCATTTCTGGTTGGTAAGTCAATTAAGTCTGTCATGTATCCAGGCACTTCGCCGTAGATAATTTTGTGAACCATGGTGCAGATTTTGAAGGCAATGCGTTCTTTGATTGGGAGCCAGTGTAATTTTTCGCGGAGGGATTTTGCACTTTCAAATCGCATTTTTCCAAATATAAGCCTAGCTGCCGTGTTTTGAGTGGTCTGAAGTTTCTTTAAGGTTTGTTCTTTGCAGCCTGCATAGACTCCATTGCAGTAATCTAGGTGGCTTATTACCGTTGATTGTATCAGGTTGCGAAATGTTTCCCTCGGGAAGAATTGTTTCATGCGTTTGAGTTTCCACATTGAGTGGAACATTTTCTTTGTAGTGGATTTTACTTGGTTCTCCAGTGTTAGGTTATGGTCCATTATAACGCCGAGGATTTTCAGGCTGTCTGAGATAGGAAGGGTGTAGTCTAGGGTGTCGATACTTGTGGGGCTGTCCGTGCTGTGTTGGGATGAGAGGATGAGACAATGTGTTTTTTCTTTATTGAGTTTTAGTTTATCAATAGAAATCAAACAAAATAAAACATGGAAAAGAAAATAAGATGATACCTTTTTTATTGGACATAACTTAATACATTTCTTGATTAGCTTTCGAAGGTTACCCTTCTTCGTCAGAAGGGCAACCTTCGAAAGCTAATCAAGAAATGTATTAAGTTATGTCCATTAAAAAAGGTATCATCTTATTTTCTGTTCCATGTTTTATTTTGTTTGATTTCTACTTATAACCTTTAAGAGTGGACTAACACGGCTACCACACCTCTCTACTTGAGTTTTAGTTGAAATGCGTTTGCCCATGAGTCCATGATGTTCAAGCTTAGCTTGATTTCGTTGGTGATTTCTGTCAGTTTGGTTTTGTAAGGAATGTGTATTATGACATCGTCTGCGTAGATGAAAGGGTTAAGACCTTGGTTTGATAAGGACTTGGCTAGTGGGGTCATCATTAAGTTGAAGAGGGTCGGTGATAGTGGTGATCCTTGTGGTACTCCACAGTCTGCTCTCCACGGTGATGATATGTTGATTTTGATTTTACTTGATATGCTCTTGTGGTTAGGAAACCCTTGATCCAGCTGAGTATGTTTCCACCAATCCCGAACTTGTCAAGTAGTCTTATTAATATATTGTGGTTTACCATGTTGAAAGCGCTCGACATGTCGAATTGGAGGAGGAGGAGGATGTTTTTGATCTTTAAGTTAAGAAACAGAAGCATGATGGCAGATAAAGGCCAAATGGCCCAACCAGTCTGCCCATCCATTGTTCCTTCCTCTCTCTAAGAGATCCCATGTGCTTGTCCCACTCTTTCTATGTCCCCACATGATTTATGATGCAGATCCCTGACCATTTTAGGATCTACCCTCTGGAACAACTCCATCCTATTTATATCCTTTTGAAGTTGCAGTCTCTAGAATTGTACACAGTTCTCCACATGAGGTCTCACTAGAGACTTACATAAGCAGCAATATCACCTCCTTTATTCTGCTACCTATTTTTCATTTCATGCACCTACAGCTTTTCCTATCACCTTATCTACCAATTTGTCATACAATCAGATACAATCACCTCCAGATTCCCACTGTTCTTTTGTGCACAAATGTACTTCACCCCCATATTATACTGCTCACTTGTGTTTTTACAACCCCGTTTACAACCCTACATATTTTTTTAGCATTTGTTGACAAATTAAAGACCATTCTTTAAGTTTTGCTCAATCCATTCTCCCTCCCTCCCTCTCACCCTCCATGCAGCATCTCTCACCCTTATGTCCAACATTTCTCCCTCTCAACACCCATGTAGTCTCCCTCCCCTCCAACCCTATGTCCAACGTTTCTCCCTATCTTACCCCTCACACCCTCCATGGCCAAGCAACATTTCTCCCTCTCACCCTCCATGCAACATCTTATCCTCCCCTCCACCCTTATCCCCAACTAATCCCCCCCACTGATTCTCCCTCCACTGCCCGCCCCATCTCTCATCCCCCACCCACATCACACCTTTTATGTTCGGGTTCCTGGCAGCGGCAGTGTGGAGGGAAGCAGGTTTGGCTCCTGTGGTACTGTACAAAGCGTGCTCATATACTGATCCCCCCCCCCCAAGTCAGTGGTAAACTAGAAAAAGTGCCCACAGGTCCAAAGTTCATTTATCCACCCCCCACCCCAGAATACAGTTCATACTGAGGTTAAAGTTCATATATTTATATACAACAGTTCCAGTGCTTTCAGCTCAACATTCTTTGCTTCTTCACCCTCTTGTACTCACAGAGGCTGAAGAGAGCCCCCCCTCCCTTTCTTATACCAGCTTCAAACACCTGATATCCTCCCGCATGGGTGAGGCTTGAGCAATTCTTCTGGTATCCCATTTCGCGCCTTCTGTCTCGCTGCACCCTACGCCTGGAATAAACTTCCTGAGCCCCTACGTCCTGCCCCATCCTTGGCCACCTTTAAATCTAGACTGAAAGCCCACCTCTTTAACATTGCTTTTGACTCGTAACCACTCGCCTCCACCTACCCTCCTCTCCTTCTTCCTGTACACATTAATTGATTTGCTTTATTTTTTGTCTATTAGATTGTAAGCTCTTTGAGCAGGGACTGTCTTTCTTCTATGTTTGTGCAGCGCTGCATACGCCTTGTAGCGCTATAGAAATGCTAAATAGTAGTAGTAGTATGTTATCCATGCCTTACAGGATGACAACTCTGTTGATTTTCATATAATCTGTAAAAAGGCAAGCCCTTCTTCAATATAAGTTACAAAATTATTGCAAAGAGCCAGATCAAGGCCCAGTCCCTGCGGTACACCACTGATAATGCCATTTTCCTCATAGCAAATTTTATTTGCTTCGACGCCTCCCACTCACCCAGTTTCTAACCCAATCACTTTTGGGCCTAAACTGAGAGTGCTCACTTTAACTATTAATTGCCTATATGGAACCACGTCAAAAGTATTGCTGAAATCTACACAAATCACATCTAGTGCTTCCCTCTGATCCAGGTCCCCCAATCAAAGAAATTGATCATGTTTGTCTGACAAGACCTACCTTTGGCAAAATCATGCAGCTTCACATCCTGTAATCCTTTGGATTCCAGAAACTTCACCATCCTCTGTTTTAGTAGTAACTCTACTAATTCACTCACCATCAAGGTGTAGTTGCCAGCCCATCCTTACCTCCATTTTTGTGGAAAAGAACCACGTCTGCCTGTCTGCAGTCTTCCAGAACTACTCTCAATTCTAACAGGGCAAAGAAAAGGTCATAGAGTGAGGCTGCCAGATCTTTCCTTAGTTCCTAAAATACCCTCAGATATATACTATTTCTTTGTCTCTGAGAAGGTCATTTTATCTTTCTGTGCCCAAAATTTAATCATACTAGATTCACTAAGGGAACCTTTTACTAAAGGGTGTCAAGTCCTTGATGTACATGCAAAACTCAAAGCATTTTGCATTATTTTGCCTGTTATCATATGGTAACCCATGCATTACCTATTTCATAAACATATTTTTAAGAGAGGGCATACCAAAGGTGGAGAGTGGGCATTCCCATGTTATCCAGTTAGCATGTCAGGATTAGCGCACGCTAACTGGATAATATAAGGTTAATGCGAGAGCATATAGCTCCTCCTGTGGAGGCAGTATGTACTCCCACATTAATTTTTTGCAGGTACTGTGTGCTAATGGGGATATTAGCACACAACCTGTGAAGAAAAAAAAAAGCTTTACAAAATGCTGCGCTAAATCTGGGCCTAATGTGCAGGAAAATGTGTTAGAACGTGCCAAACCTAGATTTTACTTCACTTTAGTAAAAGAGGCCCTGAAAAGCTACTATATTACCATGCTACTTACTGTGCATTATTTACCACAAGTTCCATTTTATACAGTAGGACCTAAGTAGTGCATCTCACCTTCATTTGTCAAACTAATTGACTTTGACAGGTGGCCATGTCCACTTCTGCATTCGCAGCCAATCAGAAGTCAGGACATGCCCAAGCCCTGCCCACCCCTTTGATGTCACTGTCCAGGCCCTGTCCTCTTGATGATACCACCGGATATAACATCATAGCCCCACCCAAGTCATACCTTTTTGCATAACTCCACCCCTACCCCTTTTTTCTAACCCTACCCCTTTTAGTGATGTCGCAGGAAGTGACATCATAGCCACAATCCTTTTTCCAAGATGGTGGCTACCACCGGACGCACTACATCATTTCCTGTTTTCACTACTGGCTGCTACCTTGGATGGAGTCATGTGATGGGAAGTGATGTCAAATCCCCCCCCACACACCACCCTTTACAGCCTCAAAGGAATGTGCACAAACACAGCTTAACATTCCCCCCCCCCCCCCCCCCCCCCACCGGAAAGAAAAATAGGCATTTTTAACCCTGGACTTACAGTTTTCTTTTTTCTTTCAAAAGGAAACTTGTATTTATTTAAGCTGGAACGAGTTAGGGCTGTCTGTTTTTAAGAACGACAGGAAGAACTAGCGTGCTGTACAAAGCTTGCCTGTTTTTTTCAAGAGATCGAAATGGCTCTATGTAAGCTGATTGCTTTGTGGATAATTACTAATAAATAACACATTTTAATGTCATTAGTGAACTTCAGTAAATTTAGACCTCTCTGCGTTACCCTGGGCAAGTCACTGTATTTCCTTGTGCTTCCTGTAATTCAATAATAATTTAAATAGCTTTTTTCCCTCTCCCTCCTCTGAAAGATGTTATACGGTCCACGTATAAGAAATATGCAGCTCGGCCATTCACCCCAGGTATGGCCGTCATAAGCTTCTGAAGTCTGCAGCTATAAAATAGGTTTTGCTACCATTACTCTTATTAGCCCTCACGGTAGACTGCAGTCATTAGGATGTTGATAGGTTCTAATATCTGCAATCACAGCCAAGACTTCCATTATGCAAACTAAAAAAAAAGGGGGGAGAGGGGAAGAATCTCTTTATTTTATACAGCTCTCTGCATTTAATTTGGAGAACTAAAGTCCTTAATTACAAGCAAAAGCAGCAGGGAAACTTTTTCCCTGGTATCTGCATTGAGCTGGTGAGGTTTGCCTTGGTTGCACTCTACCACCTCTTTTCTCTTGCTCTGCCATCTCTCCCTACTCTATTATTTGCCCTCTATCAATATCATTCTTTGTTTATTCGGCATCTGTCAAACTCTTCATTTTCTGTTTTCTGACGCATCTACTGTATCTCATTACTTTCTCTCCTCTCCCCTTTTCCCTCTCCCTGACATATTCCCTCCTTTCTCTATTCTCTATCTCTTTCCACTCTGTCATTTCTTCTTTCTCCATCTTTCTACTCTGTCTTATATCCCTCTTATTCTTTTCTGTATTCTTTCCAACCCAACGGGAGATGGAAAGAATTATATAAAAGGGGTTGAGAATGCCCAAACTCTCCAAAACTTTAACAGAATGGGACGAAATTCGGCATGAAGGAAAAACCAGTAAAAAGACATATTAGGTTCAAAAATGGGCTATATTGGAGTGGCGGTTCCAGAGAAATAAGCCCTCCCCCCTCCCACAAAAAAAGGCACAATGCTTTTCTAAAGAAGGCGTCCCAACTTCTATAGCATTGAAGTTGAGTGAAATATATCAGTTAGAAAACAGGGCAAGGCATAAAAGATGGAATTCAATAATCTTCCAAATCCCCAAACTGCAATGGAATCTACGTGGGATACAAAGAACACTAAAGAAACTTCAGACCGCTGAAAACACGGCAGTTAGGCTTATCTTGCATAAAACGTGATTTGAAAGCGCAAAACCATTCCGTGAAAAACTACACTGGCTCCCAATCAAAGAACGCATTGCCTTCAAAATCTACACTATTTATTTATTTATTACATTTGTACCCCCCACTTTCCCGCTCATCGCAGGCTCAATGCGGCTTACATAGTAACAAGAGAATACAATCTGTAGTATCAAAATCAACAAAGGAGGTATGTGATAGGACAAATAAACAAGGAGTAGATGGGATAGAAGAGGTGTGAGAGAAAGGATAGGGATAGATAAGGAGGTGGGGTGATAAAGGAGAAGTTGGGAAGAGCATGGAGGGTAAGAAGGTTGGTAGGATAGATTGTAAGCTCTCTTGAGCAGGGACTGTCCTTCCCCATGTTTAAACTTGTACAGCGCTGCGTAACCCTGGCAGCGCTATAGAAATGCTAAGTAGTAGTAGTAATATTTTCTGAGTCATTGTTGTTAATGATTAGTTGAACCGGTAAATAGATGGATTGCTTATGTTTGCTTATGGTATGTCAAGTCATCCGGGTAAACCTGTTTGAATAGACGGGTTTTCAATAGTTTCCTAAAGGGAAGATATTCACTAATTGACCGAATGTATCTGGGTAGAGCATTCCAGAGTTGGGATCCAAGGTAGGGGAAGTTAGATGCGTGGTAGGTTTTGTACTTTAGTCCTTTGCAATTGGGAAGGTGCAGGTTAAGGTATGATCGTGAAGATACTGACATGTTTCTGGTCGGAAGGTATAATAGATTGACCATGTAACTTGGTGATACTCCATGGATGATCTTGTGGATTAGTGTGATGGTCTTAAAGTTGACTCGTTTTCTAATAGGGAGCCAATCTACGGCGAAGCCCCAGGATACATGACAGACCTGATCGACCTACCAACTAGAAACACATCCGGATCAACACGAATGTACCTAAATCTGCACTACCCAAGCTGCAAAGGACTCAAATACAAATCTACCTACACATCCAATTTCTCCTACATAAGCACACAACTGTGGAACGCATTACCAAAAGCCTTGAAAACTACGTACGACCACCTAAACTTCAGGAAATCACTAAAAACTAACCTGTTTAAAAAGGCATACCCTACCAACCCAACATAAATGCCGATTTCTACAACACACTAATACTAAAATACTTAAAGGACATAACACAACACTTCCGTTGTATGCTTCCCTAATGTGGCTGTGCCACAAACGTTATCTTACCACAATCATCACTTTGTATTTGTTTACACCGGAGTCTGCAAACGCCGCTGTAAGCCACATTGAGCCTACAAATAGGTGGGAAAATGTTGGAAACAAATAAATAAATTGCCCCATCCCAAAACCTTCCCCCCCAACCCCAACTGCCCACCCTCAAACAACCCTCACAGCACATAAAACCTCCCCTATAACTGCCACACCATCCCACAAGCTGCCCCATCCCAAAAGCCTACCCCAACTGCCACACATTCCCACAAACTGCCACATACCCAATAGCTACTCCCTGAAACTGCCTCACCACCCTGGAAACTGACCTACTTGTTTAGCCTTCCCCTCTGTGGTTTGGACACTTTGTTAGGTTCAGCACTGCAAGCCAGGATGCTGATTTCTACTTATTTATTTATTTATTGCACTTGTATCCCACATTTTCCCACCTATTTGCAGGCTCAATGTGGCTTACAAAGACCTGTTATCGCTATACCAGGGTAATGAATACAGTTGGTGTTACAAAGAAGTCAAGGAAGGGAAGAGGATCTGGTCAGACAGTTAAAGAAAGATATATACTGAATAAAGGTGGTTATGGGTTCTCGTGGTAGGCCTTGTTAAAGGGATATGTTTTCAGAGATTTGCAGAAGTTTGTTAATTCATTGATCGTTTTCAGGTGAGTTGGAAGTGCATTCCATAACTGTGTACTTATGTAGGAAAAGCTGGTCGCGTGTGTTAGTTTGTATTTTAATCCTTTACAACTGGGGAAGTGTAAGTTAAGAAAGATGCGAGAAGATCTTTTAGCATTTCTGGGTGGTAGGTCCACGAGGTCAAGCATGTAGGTCTACTACTACTACTACTTATCATTTCTATAGCGCTACCGGACGTACTCAGCGCTTCACACTTGAACATGGAGAGACAGTCCCTGCTCAATAGTGCTTATAATCTAATTATGACAGACAGGACAAGTAAGGGATAAGGGTTAGGACAGACAGGACATATCAGCGGTAGGGGACAGTTGAAGGTTTAGGTTTAGGAGTTAAAAGCAGCATCGAAGAGGTGGGTTTTTAGCCTAGATTTGAAGATGGCCAGAGATGACGCTTGGCGTACCGGCTCAGGAAATTTATTCCTGGCATACGGTGCAGCAAGATAGAAGGAACGGAGTCTGGAGTTAATGTAAATCCAGTATTTCTCACTTTAAACCAATATTGGTTATAAGTATTTCTTTTACTTCTTGTTGTAATTTCTGATATTACCTATATTTATGTCATTAGATGTAAATGCAAACATAAATAAAGAATTAAAAAAAAAGAAAACAAAAGGAGCAAGTTTCCACATACCATCTTTTTCTTTTGATATAGGCACAGGAAAAAAGAAGATGTTAAATGCTCTCAGGTTTCAACCTAATTCATGTTTGACATGGGATATAAATGTCATAAATAAGTAAATAAATAAATAGATAGAAACTCTGAATGTGGAGCACCTGATTCTCATAACATTATGTTTGTTTTAGTGGCCATTTACCAGGAGAAAAAAATCTCTGCATAAATATAACACGTGCTAGAGTGTCCCTATAACCAATCCCTGCAAATGACACATTGATTACGATTTATAACAAGTTACTATTCTACGGAAAGTTATTCCGTTATTATACTTATTAAACGCATTAAACAGCTCCTGCCTAAGGATATTTTTCGAACCCTGATTCACTCTTTGGTCTTAAGTCACATCGACTACTGCAGTGGCATTTTTGCTGGTTGTACACACTATATTCTGAAGAAGCTCCAGACAGTTCAAAACACCGCAGCCAGACTGTTTTTTGGTAAGTCTTGCTTTGACAGTGCGCAGCCTCTTCGTGTGAAACTTTACTGGCTTCCCATTAAGGACCGTATTGATTTCAAGATCTGTGCCTTAACTCACAAGATTATTTATGGTGAAGCACCTGTGTACATGTGTGATTTGATTGATTTGCCGTTGAGAAATTCCTTGGCGACATCTCAAACTTATCTTAATCTGCACTATCCTTCATGCAGGCATCTCAAATATAAAACAATCTATGCCTCTTTCTTTTCATTCATCAGTTCGCGAACCTGGAGTGCTTTGCCGAGACTTTTGAAAGAGTCAACGGATCATCAAACTTTAAAAAAAACTACTAAAAACTTATTTGTTTAACAAAGCCTACCCCGAAGTCAACAATGCTGTTTAACACCCTTATTCTTTTCCCATTTTGTTAGTTTATCCACTCTTTTCCCTTCTGTCAGCTTCTCTTCTCTTGCCAATTTTTGCTACTGTATAATGTAATTTTATTGTAACTTTGTTAGCCACATTGAGCCCGCATAAGCTGGGAAAATGTGGGATACAAGTGGACCAATAAATAAATAAATACTTCCTCTGTGTACATTTGTATGCTGCACAAGCTGGTATGTTTGAAAATATGTGAGATTAAATAAAAATGCTACCAACAATATAGAACAACGTGGATGCAGCAGCTCATAGGTTTGTTTGCTTTGTTTTGAGTGTACTGGAATTACAGCTGTGCGGGGAAAGTAGAAACAGAGGATAACCTAATTGGCTTCAACTTTTTGATGATATCCCATCTCCTGTTTTCATCCACCCTTCTTGGTAACTAGCAACAGTGACTGTGGGTAGGATCCAGGCATCCAGCCAATGGGAAGGCTGTGGGGGTGGAGCACAGGAAGGCAGCTCTAGTCACAGACTGTGGGTAGGATCCAGCCGATGGGGAGGTTGTGGGGGTGGACAGTGTTGCCAGGTGGGCGGTTTTACCGCCCAATTGGGCGGTTTTCCGCGACCCTCCGCGGGAAATTTTTGCCCGCGGCGGGTCGCGGTTTTTTGGGCTTCTTTTTTCTTTTCCGCGGTTTTTCGGGCGGTTTTTTCGGCCGCGGGGGGCGGGGTTAGTGACGTTTTGGGCGGGGTTTGATGATGTTTTGGGCGGGGTTAGTGACATTTTGGGCAGGGTTAGTGACGTTTTGGGCGGGGCCGATGACGGGGGAGGCGGGGCCGGTGACGGGGGAGGCGGGGCCGGTGATGGCGGGGGCGGGGTTGATGACGGCGGGGGCGGGGTGATGACGGCGGGGGCGTCAGGGGCGGGGTTTGAGTTTGGGCGGGTTTTGGGCTGTTTTTACGCTGGATTGGGTGGGAAAAAATTTTTCCACCTGGCAACACTGGGGGTGGAGCATTAGAATTCAGCTGTAGTCACAGGAAGGGAGGAGGTGATCTGGAAGAAGTTTCTGTGCTGTACAGTGAAGTTTCTGTATGTGGTGAGGTGCGGAACTGAAATGGACCCCCTCCAAAAAAATGTCCCAATACATTTCTATGGGGGAAGCAATTCCAACAGCTGCAGTACACATTCACTAATTGACTGTAATATAGTGATTAAGGAACTGCACCTTTCAAACTGCCTTCTTCCATCTCCTTTCCTAATTGCAACCACATGAAAAGCACAAACACATATGCAAGCATGCACAGACACACATTCCAACATACTAAAAATACAAATGTAGACACACACAATCACAGGGCTTTTTTTTCAGCCAGTATGCACCACTGGCACTTTTTTCCTGCCTTGCAAAAATGTCCCACCTATCTAATTAGATAGCTCACTCAAAGTCTTTACAAATTATTTTTGTCCAGTCATGCAGAAAAGTTAGCCTTGAACCTGTGGTCTTCAGGTTGAAAGGCAGCCACCTTCCAGGTAGAGAATGACATGGGAACAAAGTTTGTCCCCATCCCCGCTCCGTTCCCGCTGGTTCTGTCTCCGTCCCTGCCCCATCCCCGCCCCGTGGGCTCTGTCTTCATCTACAGAAGCTTTGAACACTTATGATTTTATATTTAAATCTTTTTATTAAAGTATAAAAAAGACCGCCAGTCAACTGGCAACACTCACAAACACACTTTATGGACTTCATCTCGAATACTTGTGTCTCTACCTCAAACCTCATCATAATAGGCGATATCAATCTGCACCTTGAAGATCTCACCCTAACAAGCACCAAAGAATGCAAAGAATTCCTACAACTATGGGATCTACATGCACCAAATACACAACCAACACACATAAAAGGACACACTCTAGACATTATCACACACAAATTTGATACAGACTCAAACCTTCTACTAACAGATACAAGATGGACACTCACACCATGGTCAGATCACTATAAAGCGTACATTTCTCTCCAATGGCGAATGAAAGACACAATTAAACAACAAGAACGAAAAACTTATACCACGAGAGGAAAAATAGATCCAGCAACATTCTGGCAACAGATCTATCACAACAGATGCACAACAAAAGCAGACACAATCCAATTCCTCCTAAATTGGGACGACAGATGCAGATCAATACTAGACAATATTGCCCCAACTCAAACCAGAACTTCACATAGGAAAAATTCAACACCATGGTTCACGGAAGAATTGAAAAAACTTAAAACACAAGTAAGAAGGCTAGAATGTGCGTGGAAAAAAAAGAAAGATGACCCAACACTTGATGCCTGGAAACAACTCCAAAGAAAATACAAATATACCATAAGGCAAACTAAAAGATTATTTTATAAAAATGAAATAGAACCGAACTACAAAGACACACACAAACTCTTCCAACTCGTGAATAAATTACTAGATACCACACCAATCACAACCAACAATGAAGATACTCCTGGAGCAGAAAATCTCGCAAAATACTTCAATGAGAAAATCATACAACTGCGACTTAAAATACCAGTCAGCACCACCGATTACGCTGCACTCCTTGACTGTCTAGATCCAGACCCGGGTATATACCCAGCAGACAGAACCTGGACCAATTTCGAGACAATATCGGAGGATCTTATCTCCCAAACGCTTAAAAGATTTGCCAAATCACACTGCAAATTGGATATATGCCCAAACAACCTTATGAAATATTCCCCTCACCAATTCATAATAGACCTCACGAAACACGTAAACTATATGCTAAAAATTGGACTTTTTCCGAAGGAAAAAGGAAACATCCTATTCACTCCCATACCCAAAGACGCAAAGAAAAGTGCCAGCGAACTAACCAATTACAGACCAGTAGCATCCATACCCTTAATAACCAAGCTAACAGAAGGGATGGTAACAAAACAACTCACAAATTATTTAAACAAATTCTCAATACTACACGACTCCCAATCAGGATTTCGGTCTAACCACAGCACGGAAACAGTACTAGTCACCCCCATGAATAAATTTAAACAAATGATTGCAACTGGCACGAACGTACTACTGCTACAATTCGACCTGTCTAGCGCCTTCGATATGGTTGATCATGGAATACTACTACATATCCTTGACTATTTTGGAATCGGAGGAACTGTTCTCAGCTGGTTCAAGGGGTTCCTAACCACACGATCATACCAAGTGACATCTAACTCGACCACATCAGCTACATGGATACCCGAATGTGGATTTCCACAGGGATCTCCCCTGTCACCGACTTTATTCAACTTAATGATGATACCCTTGGCGAAACTATTATCAAACTAAAACCTTAACCCATACATCTACGCAGACGACGGAACGATCTATATTCCATTTAAACAAGATCTAAAGGAAATCTCTAACGACATTAACCAAAGCCTACACATCATGCACACATGGGCGGACGCATTCAAGTTGAAACTCAACGCGGAAAAAACCCAATGCCTAGTACTCACCTCGCAATACAACACGAACAAATTCACCACCATTGATACACCAAAACTGAATCTTCCAATTTCGGACACCCTAAAAATTCTTGGAGTAACCATTGATCGACACAACCAAGAAGATGTTCCATTCAATGTGGAAACTATAAAGAATAAGACCTTTCTTCCCAAGAACCGTCTTCCGCAACCTGGTATAATCAACAGTACTCAGTCATCTAGATTACTGCAATGCACTATACGCCGGATGCTAAGAGCAAATAATCAAGAAACCTCAGACAGCTCAGAATACTGAAGCTAGACTCATATTCGGTAAAACAAAATACGAAAGCGGTAAACCCCTACGAGAAAAAGTGCACTGGCTCCCACTTAAAGAACGCATCACGTTCAAAATATGCACCCTAGTCCACAGAATTATTCACGGAGACGCACCAGCCTACATGTCAGACCTGATAGACTTACCACTCAGGAATGCAAAAAAATCATCCCGTACATTCCTCAATCTTCACTTCCCAAATTGCAAAGGTCTTAAATACAAACTAACGCATGCGTCAACCTTTTCCTACCTGAGCACACAATTCTGGAATGCGCTGCAGAGAAACCTAAAAATGACCTATGAACAAGCCAACTTCCGAAGTCTACTGAAGACCCATCTCTTCAACAAAGCATACAACAACTATCAACAAATATGAACCCCTGTACACATATCCAGAACTGCCCCTACAATATTGGCTTGCAAAACCACTATCATATTTTTTCGCTATCACTAAATGAATACTCCTATATAATTCTTATATAATTCTTAAATATTTCTTACTATGATTGTTTGTTAATATACCATCATGTTTTATCCAGTGGCGTAGCCAGACCTGAGATTTTGGGTGGGCCCAGAGCTAATATGGGTGGGCACACACTGTCTATATAAGTATGAGTAGTGTCTCTTGGGATCCTACAAAATAATGCCTTAGAATTCACTTGATGATGGATTTCTAAGTAGTCTGCCCAACAGCTGCCCTGCATCAGTATAACCACATACATACTTAATGGAAAAATTGATATTTTTAAATATAATTACATTATCCCACAATCTCTCCACTGCAAAACACTATACACAAACTTGTGCAAAAACACACTCATATCCTTACTAAACTATAACAGCACTAATTCCAAGGACAGGATGAGCTACAACCTTATGCTTGAAAAGGCAGAACTGTAATTACACTAGGCTCTAAAACACCAATACACTACCTCATGAAAAAAAAAGCAAAACAAAAAGGGCTGCAAATACTACATGCTAGCAGAATACTGCACCTTGATCACACATGAAAAACACATGACACAACAGACATGACACAAGGAACTAGAAATCAAAAAATATGAAGGCAAAATACTGAACTGGAAAGTTAACTCAAGAAGTCAGACTCAGCATGCAGCAATACCAGAAAAATTGAAACTTACATGCAAAATATCACAGATGCACATTTCCAAAAGCTGACATATTCCAATTAATAAATTCTGAACAAAATACTTTTTTCTACCTTTGTTGTCTGATCTATTCGCTTTGGTCCCAGTGTCTTCTGTTTTATGCAGTGTCTTCTTTCCATTTGATATTTTTTCTCTCACCATGTCCACCATCCTCCTGTGTTCTTATGTATCCTGTCTACCATCTGTAGCCCTGTCCCTATCCTTCCTCGAGTTTCAGTATCTGCTCTCAACGTGTTCCAAACCAGCTCTTAAATTCAGCAGTTTTCCCTCCATCCATATCCAGCATTTCTCCTCACTCCCCTCCATCCATGTGCATCTACTTCCTCTGTCTTCCCTCCCCTCCATCCATGTCCAGCATTTCTCATCTCTCCCTTCCCCTCCATCCATGTGCATCTCCTTCCTTTGTCTTTCCTTCCCTCCATCCTTTTCCAACATTTTTCCTCTCTTCCCTGCCCTCCACTCCATCCATGTCCAGCATTTCTCCTCTCTTCCCTCCCCTCCATCCATGCGCATCTCCTCCCTGACTTCTCTCCCCTCCCTCCATCCATCTGTCCAGCAACTCTCCATTCTCCCCTGCCCTCTCCTCCATCCACCCATATCTTGCAAATGTCCTCTGTCCCCTACATTCATCCATCCATGTTCAGCAATTCTCCATTCTCCCCTGCCTTCTCCTCCATCCATCTCCAGCAAATTTCCTCTCTCTCCTGTCCTCCCCATTAATCCCTGTTGTCCAGCAATTCTCCTCTCTTCCCTGCCCATCCTGTTTCTTTCCATCCCCTTCCCCATTCTATCCGGCGTCTCCCCCGCCCCCCTCCCCCTTCGCAGCATCTCCCCTCTCTCAATAAAGAACAACAACGTGTATGCAGCAGCTCACAGGTTTGCTTGCTGTGTTTTGAGTGAACGGCGACGGCTGCGCAGGGGAGTGGAAACACATTTACCAAATGGCTTCCTTCCCTACAGCCACTACTACTACTATTTATCATTTCTATAGCGCTACAAGGCATACACAGCGCTGTACACCATATACAAAAAAGACAGTCCCTGCTCAAATAGCTTACAATCTAGATAAGACAGGTAAAACAGACAGAACAATTAAGGGTAAGGGGATAAATAGGTGAGGATAAAGGACAGGGCAAGTGAGTAGTGGTTAGGAGTCAAAAGAGAGGAGTCAACAACAGAGCCTGCAAGAAGGCAGCAGGAGATACATGTTGGAGGAGCTATTTTGCACTTTCTCTGCACCTTACCTGAGGTGGGCTTTAAGTTTGGACTTGTGCACATTTCACTGGACAAAAAAAATATAAAGTCAAAAGCGTGAGCCTTGTGTATGACGGTGCTGACCCCTCAGCCTCACTCACTATCATTGTTATGGGTGTACTATTAGACTCTACTCCCCCTCCCCCCCAATTTAATTTAATGGGGTTATTTTGCACTGGACTCAGCAACCCCTCCTCCAAAAGGAGAAAAAAAACAGAACAAAAAACAAAATCAGAAAGATGGCTGGCGGCAAAGAGAAGGGCGTGCAGAGCAGGGTCAAAATGAGAAGAGAGAATAAGACACAGAGAGGGAAGTTTGGAAGGCAATAGAACATGAGAGACTAGGGCAACAGAGGAGAACAGGAGTGAGAAAAGAGGTGATGGAGTGAGTCTGAGAAGAGAATGGACTTGGGAAGAGCGAGAGAGATGTTGGTGAGGAGACTGAAGGGGGATAGACAGATAAATAAGAAAGCACAAGAGGAGGGATGGCTGGGGGAGGGTAAGCATGTCAGGAGCAGGGCATCATCAAGAATGTAATGTGGGACCTAAGTGACGATGATGACTTCGTCTTCTTGCCCGCAGCAGCGAGCGGGCGGGCGTAAAGGCAGAAGGCAGCCAGGCTCGACTCCCTCCTTCGCTTCCTGCCCTCTCTCCGCGCCATCCCGCCTTCCTCTGACGTCATTTCCTTTCGGGCGGGCGCGACGCTGAGAGGGCAGGAAGCGAAGGAGGGAGTCGAGCCTGGCTACTTGCTACTTTTACGCCTGCCCGCTCGCCACTGCAGGCAAGAAGACGAAGTCATCATCGTCGTGGAAAGTTGCAAACGACTGGGTGGGCCTGGGCCCACCCAGGCCCACCCGTAGCTACGCCCCTGGTTTTATCATTATCATGTACCCAAGATCCTCTGTCAGTACTAAATGTACAATTTCTAATATACTTTCACTATTCATGATGTATTGTAAGCCACATTGAGCCTGCAAAGAGGTGGGAAGATGTGGGATACAAATACAATAAATAAGTACATAAGTACATAAGTACATAAGTAGTGCCATACTGGGAAAGACCAAAGGTCCATCTAGCCCAGCATCCTGTCACCGACAGTGGCCAATCCAGGTCAAGGGCACCTGGCACGCTCCCCAAACGTAAAAACATTCCAGACAAGTTATACCTAAAAATGCGGAATTTTTCCAAGTCCATTTAATAGCGGTCTATGGACTTGTCCTTTAGGAATCTATCTAACCCCTTTTTAAACTCCGTCAAGCTAACCGCCCGTACCACGTTCTCCGGCAACGAATTCCAGAGTCTAATTACACGTTGGGTGAAGAAAAATTTTCTCCGATTCGTTTTAAATTTACCACACTGTAGCTTCAACTCATGCCCTCTAGTCCTAGTATTTTTGGATAGCGTGAACAGTCGCTTCACATCCACCCGATCCATTCCACTCATTATTTTATACACTTCTATCATATCTCCCCTCAGCCGTCTCTTCTCCAAGCTGAAAAGCCCTAGCTGTGCAACTGCTGCGTATAAATTACAAATAGAAAACAATAATAACAGTGAGCAAGTGAGCAGCCATAATAACCCTCCTTCCCACCACCACCACCCTCTACCCTTCCAACTAGAAAATGACACAGGGACAAAGTTTGTCCCCATCCCTGAGGGCTGTTTCCACCCTCCGCCCCCATGAGATCTGTCCCCGTCCCTACCCTGTCCCTGTGGGATCTGTCCCCGCCCCCTCCCCATCCCCGCAGTTAATGCGGTTCCCTGTCCCTGTGTCATTCTCTACTTCCATGTAAAGCTATTCTACCTTTTAATGACTAGCCTTGTAGTCAGCAGGATCCTCTACATAATCAATGTGTACTGCTGTTTTGAAAGGACATGAAAGTTCTGCAAACACTGTCCTCCTGCCAGTAAAAGTGCTCAAACTTCCACTCTGGAGATACTGCAGAGGTGGCACCATGGATAGTCACCTCTCCCCCTAAGGTTGGCCCTATATGAGTATTGGCACCTTGTCTTCCTACATAAAAAGCACTGCACACACCCACCAACCACCCTCTAATACACACATATACACAGAGGGGTTGGGAAGAATAAAATGAGCCATGCTTTGCATGCTTGCCCCGCTTATTTCAACTTATTTTTTATGCCTCAGAAGATGGAGCTCCTTCTCCCGTAGTGTTCTGCCTCTATATTCTTGGAGGCAGGGTGTATTATTGTGAATATTTAATAAGAATTTTATTTGTATTTAATTGCATTGCTTGTGTAATAGATAGCACTGTGTATTAGGACTGCTTTTCCTAGAGTTTGTAGTTCCTGTGAGATTTCCCTATTGGCTGTCAGTTTTGAGCTAGGACTAGTCCTCCCTGTCTGCCCCTGCAGGCTGTGTGAGAGAGCCCAGTCTTCCTAGCTTGCCTTTGTGTTGAGCAGCTGTTGTAGGGGCTGATCCCTCCTTAATCTACTGTAATTCCATCAAGATTTTTCACCATGGTTCCAAGTCCTTTCCCCAAGTCATCGCCCCAAGGCATTCCCCAGGACATTCCTTAAGGCATCTTCCTAAGTCATCAAGATTTACTCCAAGTCATTCTCCATTTATTTTCCTTGAGTGTTACAGCTTCTCCTCTCAGCTGGGCTGTGGTGGCTAGAAACAGACTCTATGGGCAGAAGGCTACAATTCTTTTACAAGCAAATGAACTGTAAATTGGATTTTATTTATTTATTTATTCTGACTACTACAATAAAGAAGATTTGATTAAGAATTGAGAGTCTATTGCTGAAGCTTCTGCTTGGGAATAGTTTATGCTGGCTGTTTAAGCTACACTATACTTTGCTAGAACAGTACACGTAGAAATGCACTGGGTCAATTTTTGCGGAGCTTATTTCTCTGGACTCTCCAATCTGATTAGGCCCATTAATTTTTCAGCTCAGTTTGTCTTTTCACTAGTTTCTTTCATGTGCCAAACTTCATCCCATTCCGTTAAACAATCTGAGAATTATTTTGCCCCACAGACAGATGGACAAACAGAAAGGCACCATGGGGAACCATCAATTAGACTGGAAAGAATAATAAAAAAATCAAATCAAATCCTAAACAGAAATGATAAAAGATTAGAAAAAATAACTACAACATATAAACATAAGAAATGAGGAGAATGGCAGAACAAAGGGAAATATCTGAGTTAGATTCAGACTGTAGCAATCAGTGGCTTTAAAACCGCTGACCTGAAACGGGCTAATAATTGACATGCACTGTCTGGTTAACTCGAATTATTTGGCAATTAATTTGGGGATAGGTGTAACCTTTGCTCTCAGTACCACCCAAAATCCCCCAGAAGTGAACAGCTCAAAGTTGGGCTGTATGGGCTTACAGCCCACAGACAGTGGGGGCGTAGCCAGACAACAGATTTTGGGTGGGCCTAAGGAAGAACTGGGTAGGCACCAATTGTTCTCCCCCCCCCCCCCCAACCACCACCCAAAAAATATCTGAGCTGGTGGGAAAACGCTTCTTTCCACCTTGGCAGTCTGCAGCAGGCATACGCTGATAAATGAGCATGCGCAGGTGCCGGTATCATGGAGAGTAGCATTTTCGTTACCATCAGGAGGAAGACTTCAGTGGGCCAAGCTTGGGATCCCACAGCTACCACTAAACGTGTGCTACTGTTGGGTGGGCCTGAGCCCTAAGTGGGTGGGCCCCGGCCTACCCAGGCCCACCTGTAGCCACGCCATTGCACTGATGATAATGAGCACAAGAAAAGCAATGTTTGGAACAGGTAGAATGTTCTTAATGAATCTAGCAGAGGTTGCACTAAAAGGGAGGTTTTGGCCATGGGAGGGTGTGGCTTAAGGGGAGGTGTCAGGTACAAAAAAAGAGGAAGGTTGAGGGGAGAAATGGCATTGGGTGCAGACTAGAAGGGAATGAGGAAATGCCTCAGGCATGGGATAGATGATGTGTAGAGGTTTTAGGTACAGGATAGAAGGAGATAAAGAGAGGATTGGGCACAGGATTGGCAGAAATTTAGAGGAAATCTCAAATGTGGGACAGAGGGGAGGTGTGGAGGTGTGGAGGTGTCAGCTATTGGATACAGGGATGTTAAGAGGATATGAAACATTGAGCAGAGCTAGGTGGGATGCCAGGGAAGCGGATGCCCCCCCAAATGGATTTGGCGCCTATGCGAATTGGGACTGCAGCCTTGCACCGGCACCCATTTTACAAAACGTCTGCTCCCCGTGATGTCAAAACCTGGCTACGCTTCCAACATTGAGTACAAGCTAGAGGAAGATTGTAGGGAGGTGTCAGGAACAGGACAGAGGTGAGCTGAAAGGAGGTTTTGGGTATGGGATAAGGGGCTTGAATTTCTACTGTGCCACTTTTTAATATGTGGGCCGTTGGTAAAGGCCTTAACCAAAACAGAATAGCTCATTTGCTCCTTTGCCTAACAAGATTGACCACCTCTGCTCCAGACTCAGGTTCCATCTCCACCCTGCAATATGACAGCTCTTACATTTGTTTTCTTATAATTTGTGGAAGGTTAATCTCATCTTCTCTTTTCACATGCCCCCACCTATTTCTCATTGCTCCCTGACACCCCACCACACACACATACATACATATATATACAGGCAACGACACACACATTCTCTGGCTAGCCGCAAAGGTTACAGAAGAAATTAAGAAGCGTGCTCCTTTCTCACCTCTGCCAGCACTGCAGGAAAATGAAATCACGCAATACATGTTTTGGAAATCAAGGAGATGGAAATGAAATGAGAGAGACAGAGGGCACACCAAAGACAGCAACAGAAAGAAAAAGTCAAGGAAGCAGTTTATGAAGAGAGAGAGAATGAGAGGTTGATAAAAAGAATACTACATGAAAACAGGATTAAAGAAAAATCAAGTGAATATTGAAAAGAAAACGATTATGAGAAAAAGAAGTGTTGAAGATTTCTTTCTGCAGCTTCGTTACAACAGATAAATCTTTAATTTTCTTCTGCTCTCTCTCACCTTTTTGTTCCCTGCTCCATTATCAACCTTACCACTATTTTTTGATTTTCTGTCTGATAAAGAGACTGAGAAAAAGACTGAAAGAAGGAAAAAGAGGAGAGGCTGACAAAGTGCTTTGATGGGACATTTGTCTCTGGCTGGGTAGGATTACATTAATACATGTCCTTACAAAAGCTCAATCAGAATCGCCAGAAGAGAGACACTGCCAGAGGAAGCATGATATGCAGAAAAAAAGTGGTGAATCAGATTAAGGAAAATCCAGTAAAACAGAAGAGGAGAGACAGAGAGGAACACAAAAAGAAAGAGCCAAGGGGCCATTGCCAACTGCATATCATACTAAGGGGCCCTTTTACTAAAGCCGCGAGGTGCCTACGTGCGCCCAACGCGTGCCAAATTGGGGTTACTGCCCGGTTACTGCATGGCCCTTGTGGTAATTTCAATTTTGGCGCTCATCTGCTACACGTGTCTGAAAAATATTTTTTATTTTCTGGCGCACAACAGCTACGCGCGTAGACCATTACTGCCCGGTTACCGTGTGAGACCTTACCATTAGGTCATTGGCTTGTGGTAAGGTCTCAGACCCAAAATGGACACACAGCAATTTTCATTTTGCCACACGTCCATTTTCATTTAAAAAAAAAAGGCATTTTTTTGTAGGTGCGCTAAAAAATAATTTTGTGTGTGCCCAAAACACGCATCTACACTACCCTTGTAGCCTGACATATCCCCATTTCTTTACCCCAGCATCTCCCTGTCCCATCTCTCTTCCATCCTATGCCCCCACATGGTCTAGCATCTCTTCTTTTTTTCTTGCCTCCCTCTCTTTCTCTCCACCCCTAGGCCCAATATCTCTCCCTCTCTCCCATTGTCTAGCATCTCTCCCTCCCTGCCCTCCACCCTCCAAATCCAACATCTCTCCCTCTCTCTTCCCTCCCTGTCTCCTGTTGTCCAGCATGTCTCCCTTCCTCCCCTCCGCCCCCAGGTCTAACATCTCCCCCCCTCCTTTCCATTATCCAGCATCATTCCCCTTCCTTTCCACCTCAAGCCAACATCTCTTCCTTTTCTCCCCTCCATTCCCATGGCCAACATCTCTCTTCATTTCCTCCCCTCCTTCCTCAGGTCAATTTCTCCCTCTCTTCCTTCCCTCATTAACAAGGTTTGGTATCTCTCCCTGCACTCCTTCCCCCTCCCACAGTCTAGTATCTCCACTTGACCCCCTCCCCCAAATCTACTTTAAAACTTGTCTTTTCACATGCAAGATTCAGATAGGTTGCAGTTTGCCCAGGAGTCTTCCCTCTGCCACATCTTGCCAACAGACAGGAAGGAGACATAGGTGCTGAGGCCAGCTGAAGGCAGTGTTTGTGAATCACTGTATTGCCAGCAAAAAGACAAGTTTTAAAGTAGACCAGAGAGGCTTGAGAAATAGAGGGAGATGCTGGATGCAGGGGAAGGAAGAGCAAGAAGAGATGCCATACTGAGGACGGTGGGGGGGGGGGGGGGGGGGGGGGGAGAGGAGAGATTGGGAGAGATCCAAGAACCCGGACTGCAGGGTGTATGCTCTGAATGCGTATGAAGAGGAGTGCTCACTGTGAGCATGTGGGGGCTGCCAAATGCATGTCACGCACCTAATACTAATATTGACGGCATTAGCTTGCATTAGCTGTTGGTAAATTACTCTGCAAAAGAGCTACATCCAGTCACAGGCTAAAGAGAGGATAGAAGAGAAATGGAGAAAACCAGAAAGAAAAACAGAGCTAGTGAGACAAGGAAAAGACAGAGAAAGGGAAAGAAAGCAGAAATATGAGAGGGACAGAGAGGAGAAGAAAGAAAGATACAGAAAGAACGGTCCTTGGCTTCTTGTGGCAGATTTCTCAAGATTCTGCAGCAGGTTTACAATTTCTATATCACATGCTTCAAAATTGTGGAAATTATGTGACACGTTTAATATTTTATTTTTAACTTGTAACTTATTTTACAAAAATAAAGCTGTTTGCTGATATTTCTTGTGTGCCTGGTTGATTCAATTCTTTGTTTTGGGTAAGAGCGATATCAGTGCTAGGAAGAGAAAACCAGAATACGGTGAGGGTAGGGGAGTGATCCTTGAAGGGAGTTGGATAAGGAGGAGGATGGGGATTGAGGCACAGAAAGAAGGGGAGCAGAGGGAGGAAAATCCACTATTTCTGGGATAAGCAGTATAAAATGTATTGTACTTTATTGGGATCTTGCCAGGTACTTGTGACCTGGATTGGCCACTGTTGGAAACAGGATGCTGGGCTTGATGGACCTTTGGTCTGCCCCAGTATGGCAATACTTATGTACTTATGTAGAAATGATCACAAGTAGAAGGAACGGGAACGAGGGGAATAGAAATAGAGGGTATCATGGAATGGGAGGGGCAATCTAGGATTAGGAGGGGAAGGAGTGTAGATTCACTGTTGTAAACCTGAGGCTGATTCCTTTCCTCTTTCCCTCACTTAAGCTCCTAAGACCCTTCATTCACCTTGCATCATAAAGTCACCTTGCATTATAGACACAGCTTGGGGTGGGTATGGCGGGGGGAGGGCACCACCCCCCTCAAATGTTGAAGGTGATAACACTGATTAGGTCCCACTAGCAATATTACATTCTTATCCTTTGCCTCCCCCCATATAAGCCAGAACACTACACCTATGCCTTGTACTTTCTCCTATCTCTTCTATCTCTGTATATAGATGGATGGATGGATCTATCCTCAACAACAATGCTCTCACTAGTGTGAAACATGCTTAGAAAGGGAACTAGAGATACACAAGTCATCAGTGGTGTAAAGAGACTTTGTGCCAGCAGTTATCAACCATTGGTCCCCTTCTAGAGATGTCCACAGAGTCTTGTAACAGTGACGTAGCCATGGGTGGGCCCGGGTGGGCATGGGCCCATCCAGTTTGGGCTCAGGCCCACCCAAAATTCTGGCAACTTTGTTATGGCTGGCAGGATCCACAAGCCCTGCTGGTTGGAAGAGGTCCTTCAGAGGAAAGAACAGGTCATTCCCCTACTAACTGCACCTAGTGCCACTATCCCTGCATTGCAGCCGCACCACCCCCCGTCCGCACATGCTCGGTTCAGTTTTTGTATATGCATGAAAACTGAGCATGTGCAGGAGGGAAGAGGCCAGTGCAGCAGCATCAGCAGCACATGGATAGTGACACTGACTGCAGCAACTAGGGGATTGACATGTTCTGGCCGCTGGAGGAACTCTTCCAGCTGGTGGGGCTTGGGGATCCCCGCCAGCTCAGGTATTTTATTTGTTGGGGGTCGCTGGTGCAGAGTCAGGGGTGGTGGCTGAAAGTGCAGGGGGAGGGGAAATTGTGTGCCCACCCACTTTGGGCACATGTCCACCCAAAATACCATGTCTGGCTACGCCTCTGTCTTGTAAATGCAGCATACATACACTTCCTTTTCAGGGCACAGACCACATAAGTCTGCCCAGCAGTATTTCCCGCCTCCCAACCACCAGTCCCGCCTCCCATCACTGGCTCTGGTACAGACCGTATAAGTCTGCCCTCCCCTATTCTCGCGTCCCAACCACCACCCCCTCTTCCCCCCAATTGGGTGGCGGAGCAGTTGGGGGGAAGAGGGGGTGGTGGTTGGGAGGCGAGGATAGGAGAGGGCAGACTTATACGGTCTGTACCAGAGCCGCTGATGGGAGTGGGGGTGGTGGTTGGGAGGCGAGGATAGGGGAGGGCAGACTTATACGGTCTGTACCAGAGCCGGTGATGGGAGGCGGGACTGGTGGTTGGGAGGCGGGAAATACTGCTGGGCAGACTTATATGGTCTGTGCCCTGAAAAGGACAGGTACAAATTCAAGGTAAGGTATACACATATGAGTTTGTCTTGGGCAGACTGGATGGACCATGCAGGTCTTTTTCTGCCGTCATCTACTATGTTACTATGTTCCAAAGGAGAAAATGAAAAACAGTGTCTCTTCTTATAGCTAGTCCTCCCCTGACAACAGTTTTCATGGGATTCAAGTGTACTGGGACTTGTATTCCTGATGTGAAATGCACCAGAAACTGGCCAACACGATCAAAAGGAAACAATCCCAACAACGGCCAGTGTTTCAGCACTGCTACAGGGGAGAAGGCAACAAAACAAGTAAGTATACTTGGAGTGGAAGAGTAGCCTAATGGTTAGTGCAGTGGGCTGAGGAAAGAGGCAAACAGGGTTCATTTCCCACTGCGGCTCCTTGTGACCCTGGGCAAGTCACTTAACCCTCCATTGCCCCAGGTACAAAAACTTAGATTGTCAGTCCACTAACACAGTAACATAGTAAATGACGGCAGATAAAGACCTGAACGGTCCATCCAGTCTGCCCAACAAGATAAACTCATTTTACATGGTATGTGATTTGTCCCTGCCTTTCTCAGGGCACAGACCGTAGAAGTCCGCCCTGCGCCGGTTTTATTCTCCAAATACCGGCGTCGCCACCCAATGTCCGCTAAGCTTCTGAGGATCCATTCCTTCTAAACAGGATTCCTTTGTGTTTATCCCACGCATGTTTGAATTCCATTACCGTTTTCATCTCCACCACCTCCCGCGGGAGGGCATTCCAAGTATCCACCACTCTCTCTGTGAAAAAATACTTCCTGACATTACTCCTGAGTCTGCCCCCTCTTCAACTAAGGACAGAGAAAGCACTTGTAAACCACTTTGGATGTACCACAGAAAGGTGGGCACATGACCAGTATACTTACATGTGTCCTAGCTTGATCACTGTTAGAAGCAAGACACTGGGCTAGATGGACCCAGTATGGTAAGTCTTATGTACCCAGTGTACATGAATGTAACTCACCTTGAGCTGCTACAGAAAAAGATGTGAGCAAAAATCCAAAAAAATTATGTATATTTACATAAGAAAGGATTTCATTTAGAGAAATCTTGTCCTCGTGGGCTCTGTCTCTGTCCCCACCCTGTCCCCACCACGTGACTCTGTCCTTATCTGCAGAAGCCTCGAACACTTATGATTTTATATTTAAATCTTTTTATTAAAGTATAAAATAGAACAACATTCTATGCAACTGTTGTTTATAAATCACAAATAAAAAACAATAACGAGTAACTATAATAACCCTCCGTCACTCTCTACCCTTCCAACCCCAACAACAGCTGACTTCTACTACCCCAAGGAACCCTAATCCACCCTGTTAAAATGTCCAGTGGTACAAAATACAAGAGAAGGGAAGAAATATGCCCTATGAAGGACATGATTTTTTAATCTGTAGATGAATAATAATTCATGAACAATCTCAGGATTCTGTCTAGCTCCCCTGTCTTCCAGTCTTTCCTGTAATAGAAAATGTCTTCTGAGATGTGCTGGTAGCAGGAATGCACAGGATCCCCCGTGCAAACTTTGCCAGTTGTGGCCAGCACTTTTGCTTGCTTTTCAAAAAAATGAAAACATTGTCTGTGTCACTTGAACATAAGTAACTGTCCAATTCATTAACAGCCTTCAAAGTAGAGAATGACAAGGGGACAAAGCTTGTCCCTGTCCCATCCCCGCGGGCTCTGTCCCCTTCCCCGTCATTAGCATGGGTCCCTGTGTCATTCTGTAGTTTCACTGTATGCAGACCTATCCCATGCATATTCATTGTGGCTGTTCTAAATCCCAGACTGGTTAGTTGTGTCCCCAGAAACAATGAATACACATGAGATAACTATGCAAGTACTCCCTCCACTGTATGCAAATCTATCTCCTGCAAAATCATTGAGAACATCCTGAAAATCAGACTGGTTAGGAGATAGTGAAGGTCTTGAGGAATACAGTCCTTCCTGCACAGTGTTGGAGCCCAGGGAAATGCTAGAGAGAGCACATGGATCCCCAGGGACACTTTCTAAGGGTGCCCAACCTGTCACCTAATATAATTTGAGAAAGGGCATTTTCTCCTTCTATTGTTCCATCACTGTACACTAGCAACATCTGCTAAATAATGAACCACATTTTCTCCTCAGATGATGTATAAATTCTCTTCTCTCACTTGGCTTCTGAGGTCGTGAACTGGATCCCATTTCTTTGCAGACTTCAGATACTGTGATACAAGTTAAGTTTATTTTTTTCTCTTGTGAGAGGTGGTATCTATTGGTATTATTTTGGTCTTTCTGTATAAAGTATTTACTTGACTTTGTATTATAAATACAATAAAGAATTAAAAAAAAACAATGGACCACAAACATAAACCGTTTATAGGAACTAAATCTGATACCAATCAATGCAACTCTCAGAGCGCTGGGAGACAGAGAAGGCCTGAATAATGCCTCTAGCAGCATAATTAGGGTGCTGGAAGGTGAGGCCTGTCTCGTCAGTTAAGCGCAGCACCCCAGAAACACCCCCCCCCCCCCCCGATATTTAAAACCATTTAACCGGCCATATAATTTATTTTGGGGTAGAAAGTGATCTTGCATTTTGCTTCCTATAGTAGATAGTGCATTTTTATTTCTCCTGTGTGCTGCTTATAGAGAGAATGTTATATCTTAGTGTTTCCTTTTCTAAATTTTGGTCCTTTATTCTTTAATTGGTGAGATTGGTCTGTGTTCTGGGAGTAACTGAAGGAAGAGATTTAAAAATGTCAATGTTTCCAAAGTTTCCATAAGTGTTAATGTGGTTTATATCGACACAGAACAGATTGTTTGCTTAGAAATCCATCATAAAATTCACTCTAAGGCATTATTTGGTATTCTCCTAAACACTAGTCACACCTATATGCCTAATGCCCCCCCATGTCAACTCTGGGCCCCCCAAAATGTCAAGTCTGATTACACCTCTGTCTCTCGGTACTATAATTTTTCCAAAATCCAGTCTGTGATGAGAGTACAAAATATTATGTTTATTTAAATAATTATCTAACATCTTGGCAATATAACCTTCCATTATTTGTTTCCCATATCACGGACATTGGTATACAAGGCTCTCCAGATGTTACTCTTTTTTCTCTTTTTTATAAGGGTATTTGATGTTTTACTTTTCTGAGGGTTATTAATGACTTTGGGACTTTTCTCACTCATCCCCAGCAAATTTAGGCTTTAAACTAACCCTGTTTACTAAGCTGCACTAGCAGCTGCTGTGCGCTAATGCCGACACAGCCCACTCGCTTTGAATGGGTTGTGTCGGCATTGCCGTGCAGCTTAGTAAACAGTGGGGTAAATTTGCCGGGGATGGGTGAGAAAAGCCCCAAAGTCATTAATAACCCTCAGAAAGGTAAGACATCAAATACCTTTATTGAAAAGGGAAAATGAGTAACATCTAGAAAGCCTTGTATACCAATGCCCATAGTATGGGAAATAAATTTCTAGATCTACAGACTACAATGGTAGAAGCCAACTTGGATTTAGTGGCGGTCACAGAGACGTGGTTCACGGAGAGCCATGAATGGGATATAGTTATACCTGGCTATAACCTATTCAAGAAGAACAGGTAGGAAAAAAAGGGTGGAGGAGCGGCATCATACGTTAAGAATAATATTAAAGTGACAGAATGGCAGGACATATGGGTTAAGGAAAAAGAACTGTGGATTAAACTGGTAAGAGGGAAAGGAAATGTATTTACACTGGTGTAATATACAGGTCACCTTCACAGTCAGAAGACATGGACAGAGACTTAATCGAAGACATCCACAAGATAGCTAGGAAAGAGGAAGTACCACTGATAGGTGATTTTAATATGACAGATGTCGACCCGTGCTGCGGGGTTGTCTAGAAACAAAGGGATCTTGGATTCTCCACAAGAAGAACTGTTTCAACAGTGGGTAATGGAACCAACGCCGGATGGAGCTATTCTAGACCTGGTGTTTACAAACGAGGAGACTGTTTCTGATGTTACAGTGGGAGATCATTTGGCATCTACTGATCACCGAATGGTGTGGTTCAATATTAAGACACAGGAGGAGAGAGATTATTCAAGATTGAAGGTCCTAGATTTCAAAAACTCTGGCTTTGTCAAGATGGGGGAATTTCTCAAGGAAGAGTTAGTTGGATGGGAACAGCTGAAGGAAGTAGAACATCAGTGGGCATAACTGAAAGGAGCTATTTTAAAGGCGACACACCTTTATGTTAGAAAATTATATAAAAGTAAGAGGAAAAGAAGGCTGCTCTGGTTTTGAAACGTAGTAGCTGAAAAGGTAAGGGAAAGAAGGTAAGGGTTAGTCTGCATACATTACAAGACAACTCAGAAAGAGTAAGGCAGGCAAAAATACCTAGTAAAAAATAATTCACGTCTACCTGTTTCACTCCACTCAGTATTTTATAAACCTCTATCATATTTCCCCTCAGCTGTCCCTTCTCCAAGCTGAAGAGCCCTGGCCGCTTTACCCTTTCCTCATAGGGAAGTTGTCTCATCCTTTTTGTCATTTTCATCACTCTTCACTGTACCTTTTCTAATTCCACTATATATATTTTTTTTTTGAGATGCGGTGACCAGAATTGCACACAGTATTTGAGGTGCAGTCGCACCATGGAGTGATAAAAAAGCCTTAACACGTCAACATTTTTGTTTTCCATTCCTTTCCTAATAATACCTATCATTCTATTTGCTTTCTTCGCTGCTGCCGCACACTGAACAGATGGTTTCAACGTATCATCGATGATTACACCTAGATCCCTTTCCTAGTCGGTGACTCCTAACGTGGAACCTTGCATCAAGTAACTATAGTTTGGGTTCCTCTTTCCCAATGCATCACTTTGCAGTTTGCACTTGCTCACATTAAATGTCATATGCCATTTGGATGGCCTGTCTCCTAGTCTCATAAGGTCTTCTTGTAATTTTTCACAATCCTTTTGCGATTTAACAACTTTGAATAACTCAGTGTCGTCAGCAAATTTAATTACATCGGTAGTTACTCCCATCTTTATATCATTTATAAATATGTTATGAAGCAGCAGTCCCAAAAACAGACCCCCGGGAACTCCTATCTATCTGTCTCCATTGAGAATACTGACCATTTAACCTACTCTCTGTTTTCTCTCTTTTACTACTACTACTTATCATTTCTATAGCTCTACTAGACGTACGCAGTGCTGTACACTTGAACATGAAGAGACAGTCCCTGCTCGACAGAGCTTACAATCTAATTTAACCAGTTTTTAATCCACCATAGGACATTACCTCCTATCCCATGACTTTCTAATTTCCTCAGGAGTCTTTCATGAGGTACTTTATCAAATACTGTTTCAAAATCCAGATACACAATACCGACTGGCTCACCTTTATCCACATGTTTATTCACCGCTTCAAAGAAACAGTAGATTGGTGTTACATGTACAAGATAGTCTCTTATCCATACAGCTTCCAGTCTACTGATGCCAGTCAGTAAACACAGAGACGACAATTACAAGTCTTCAGACATTTATTTATTATAGAAAATAGGGTTAAAATTAACAAGGCCATGATCATGGAGAACCAGAGTTTAAGATTGCAAAGCAGTCTCAAAATGTGAGAGTTTGATATACCCAGTGAGGGAGAATGTCTGGAAATCTATTCCAGGGAAACAATGCAGGAAGCTGGAAAGCACAGAGGCGAGAGCTGACTATGGATGAGAAAGGCACAGATGAAAGTATTTTGATAAAGCTGTAATAATACAATTAAACTAGCAGCTGGCTCAGTCTGACAAGCTACATGTTCTGTAATAATCAGAAGCACAGAACTGCCTCCAGACCCACCCACCTCTAGTTATGCAGCCAGATTTTATGTGTCTATAATTTTGCCGATGTGAGAAATTCAAAACCCAGAGCTTGTCCAGTTAACTTCAAATGTTACCCACACACAGGGCTTTTTTGGAGGGGGTACTTGGGGGTACTGAGTACCGGCACCTTTTCCACTGTCTGCTAAACTTTACCCATGGTTCTCGTATTTTAATGAAAGAGCTCAGGTTCTACATACAAATTCTGCCTTGTCATAGATTCTATGACTGGTTTCAGGGGTCCTGGCTATTGTGGGGTAAGTCCCTCAATGATCACTCCACCCCTGAAGGGTGGCCTGGTATTTGAGTACCGCACCTTTTTTGCTAGACAAAATGCACTGCCCACACAAACCCTTTGAATATCTATCCCTCTGTGGCTGGCAGCTGGACTGTGTCCTTAGCCCTGTGGACAGAATCACTGGGTAGACAGGATGAGTTGGTTGGTCTTTTTCTGCTCAAGACAAACAGAAAATAGGGATTCCAAAGCACAGGAAACGAAGGCAAGCGAAAAAAGCACAGTGGGCCTCCAAGAGTGGGTTGGCATCCAAACTTTAATGACGGACCCGACACAGGCTGTGTTTTGGCATAACGCCTGCTTCAGGGATTGTCAGTGATACAATCTGAGTGATGTCCTCAATTCTTTCAAATATCAACGGGCAATGTCAACATATATAAAGGTAAAAACAACATAGCCAATTCTCACAAAAAAAAGAAAAAAATGCTGCCAAGGTTCTAGAGCATCTGCTGTCATGTTAGGTGAGATAATGAGGGTGAATGCACTTGTAGGTGCACAAGCCACTGACTCTCCACTCTTGAGAGTTTACTTGTACCCAAGAAAAAAGCAACAGAAAATACAAAGTGTGTGGAAGGGCTATTGGCAAGCTTCCATCAGCATCTTCTCTCGCCCTTTCATTCATAACTTTCGCCATCCCCCTCCCCTCTGGAATACATCCCCCTGCTTTCCTCTAGAGCCCTTATCTCATACCTGATGTCTTCTGGACTTGCTTCCTGCAGCTCTCATTTGGTGAACTTGGTTTCAGAATGTACACCCACTTTTCCTGTTCTGTAGCTGAGTAGTGTATGTGTGTGGATATGAAAATGCAAGGGAGGGGTGTGGAAGCTTGTCTTTCTGTTGCCTGTGACGTTCCTGTCCTGAACAGGAATGTAACCATCGGTGGGCCTGGGCTGTCCAATTTCAGCGCAGGCTCACCCAGCAGTGGCACACCCTTGAAATAGCTGGTGAGGATCCCAAACCTCACAGGCGAAGGCCACCAGAGCTTCTCTTCAACCAGCTTTGGCAGTCAGCAGTACTCCATGTACACTCAGTTTTTGCACGTGCTCAGAAATGTATCATGCTCACCCATTGGCACACTCAAAATATTCTGACTGGCTATGCCACTGATCCTGAGGTGTGTCAATGTACTATAAGATTTTGCAGCTCTTATCACGAGACTGGCCCGGTGACAGCAGGGGATAACATCTTACTAATGTATCTCCTGCTGTCGATGGAGGGAAAGGCTACTGAGCAGGAGTTCTTGGCTCCTCAGTGGGAGTGCAAGAGATAACCTGGTAAAGTGGGAGTCTCCCGTTGAATGCTGGAGATTTGGCAGGTATGCCTGTACTGCCTGGGGTACCATTTAGCTCCACAACACTGCTGACTGCTCCTGCCTTTGCTTTCTCTCTTCTGTGGTAGGGTTGGAAGCTTGCACCAAATGCTCTTTGACCTATGTCTATCCCTCATCTGTCACCCAGGGGAAAAGACTCAGCACCCTAACAAGGACTTTCTAATGACGTTTCCAAAACTCATTTACCTTTTGGGACAGGTCGTGAACAGACATTCACAGCATTAAGTGATGGCTATGCCAACAAGCAGGCTAATGCCCTGTACACCTGGCTCTCAGGGTCTTGGGGGTGATTTTCAAAGAGTCTGTGTAGATGTGTACTACAACGATGCTTTACATGTGTGAACTACATGCAAATGGTCAAGGAGAATCCACCCACATTGTTTCTCTTTGTCTATACCAGACCATACCAAACCAGAATGAATGGGATGTAGCAAAGCAGTGTCCTTATGAGGCAGGGAACAGAAACGAGGAAGAATGCAGGTGCAAAACCTTGTCCAAAAGGCAACTCGAAGACAGAAATCCAACCTCTGAGTCAAAGGCCTGCATGTAGGCGTAACCAAGGAAAACGCCGAAGCAAATAAATGCAAAGTCTCAAAAGAAACATAAGAAGGAACTGAGGCCAGCCCTCAACCAAAAGCCCTATACTACACAACTAGAAGACGCCGGACTCCTAACTGAAGATGAGCCGGGAAGCACAGGCAAATAGGGAGCCACAGATCACAGAGAAAAGAATAAGGCATCACAACCCCATGATGGGTCCAGGCACACCAGTAGAGACACATCCTGCCTGAGATAAAAACAAGGAACCAAGGGCCTCTAAAGAGCCTGATATCACCATACAGAGAAAATCAGGGTTTAAAACCCCATCTCCCGCCCCACCTCCGGAGAAGGAGCTGGATCCCCAACCAGATATAGCGTGGTGCTCCTTAGGCAGAAATGGAGTGGAGCCCCTCAGTCCTTGAGGAAGTGGGGCTGTACAACCAGAGAAGTAGCAGGCATCCCAGCCTGATATGGAGCCTAATCCCACCTCCGGAGATGGAACTGTGCTCTACAACCAGAGTCGATGGTGTAGTTCACAGCCAGAAAAGTAGCTGAGCTCCACGGCCAGAGGCCGAGCAAAGCCCTACAGCCAGAGATGGAACAAGCTCTAATGCCAGAGAAGGAGCTGACTCCAGCTTCAAAACAGGGACTGGCCAAGTAAGCTGTTCCCTACCGTTATCGGGAAGCCACTGAGGAACAGAGGGTCAGGAACCCCAGAGCCCCAAGAATTGTAAAACCCTACTTAATATGGCGGACAAGAGGGCTGTCAGCACACAGTAGGAGAAGTGGTATTGGCTGAGGCCCATGCAAAGAGGAAAAGTGAAAGCCTCCATGACACCATGGAGAAATGCATCTGTACTGTACCTCAATCTCAAACAGCGCCCTGAAACAAAATTCAGGCAGCTAGTGCAAGCCATGAGACAAGCACTGCCAGCAAAGAAGAACTGGAAGACAACGTAACAAAAACCCAGACAGACCCAGTTGCTTGAAGAAGGTTGCAGTCAGAGTTAGTACATAAGTACATAAGTATTGCCATACTGGGAAGACCAAAGGTCCATCGAGCCCAGCATCCTGTTTCCAACAGTGGTCAATCCAGGCCACAAATACCCGGCAAGATCCCAAAATGTACAAACATTTATACTGCTTATCCCAGAAATCGTGGATTTTCCCCAAGTCCATTTAATAACGGTCCATGGACTTTCCCTTTAGGAAGCTGTCCAAACCTTTTTAAAACTCCGCTAAGCTAACTGCCTTTACCACATTCTCTGGCAATGAATTCCAGAGTTTAATTACACGTTGAGTGAATAAAGATTTTCTCCGATTTGTTTTAAATTTACTACATTGTAGCTTCATCGCATGCCCCCTAGTCATAGTATTTTTGGAAAGCGTGAACAAACACTTCACATCTACCAATTCAACTCCACTCATTATTTTATAGACCTCTATCATATCTCCCCTCAGCCGCCTTTTCTCCAAGCTGAAGAGCCCTAGCCGCTTTAGCCTTTCTTCATAGGGAAGTCGTTCCATCCCCTTTATCATTTTCGTCGCCCTTCTCTGCACCTTTTCTAATTCCACTATATCTTTTTTGAGATGCAGCGACCAGAATTGAACACAATATTCAAGGTGCGGTCGCACCATGGAGTGATACAAGGGCATTTTTTCCATTCCTTTCCTAATAATACCTAACATTCTATTTGCTTTCTTAGCCGCAGCAGCACACTGAGCAGAAGGTTTCAACGTATCATCAACAACGACATCTACATCCCTTTCTTGGTCCGTGACTCCTAACGTGGAATCTTGCATGACATTGCTATAATTAGGGTTCCTCTTTCCCACATGCATCACTTTGCACTTGCTCACATTAAACGTCATCTGCCATTTAGACGCCCAGTCTCATAAGGTCCGCTTGTAATTTTTCACAATCCTCCCTCGATTTAACAACTTTGAATAACTTTGTGTCATCAGCAAATTTAATTACCTCACTAGTTACTCCCATCTCTAGGTCATTTATAAATTTGTTAAAAAGCAGCGGTCCCAGCACAGAGCCCTGGGGAACCCCACTAACTACCCTTCTCCACTGAGAATACTGACCAATTAACCCTACTCTCTGTTTTCTATCTTTTAACCCTCCTATCCCATGACTCTCCAATTTCCTCTGGAGTCTTTCATGAGGTACTTTGTCAAACGCCTTCTGAAAATCCAGATACACAATATCAACCGGCTCCCCTTTATCCACATGTTTGTTCAGACCTTTAAAGAAATGTAGTAGATTGGTGAGGCAATTTCCCTTCACTAAATCCATGTTGGCTTTCAGGCTTATTTTCGAAAGTGATCATCGACCATCTTCTGACATAAATCGGGAGATGGCCGGCGATCTTTCAAAAGCAGCCAAATTGGTATAATCGAAATACCCTTTTTTGACACCATCGCCGCTTTCCTGTCGCCTCGCCGGTGAAACTTCAAGGGGGCGTGTCGGCGGCGTAGCGAAGGCAGGGCATGGGCGTTTCTACCAGATGGCCGGCTTTCATGGATAATGGAAAAAAAAAGCGGCGTTAAGCAGTATTTTGCCGGGTTTACTTGGTCCTTTTATTTTCACAACCAAGCCTCAAAAAGGTGCCCCAACTGACCAGATGACCACCGGAAGGAATCGGGGTGACCTCCCCATACTCCCCCAGTGGTCACCAACCCCCTCCCACACTAAAAAACACAATTATAAACATATTTTGCCAGCCTCTATGCCAGCCTCAAATGCTGTACCCACCTCCATGACAGCAGAATGTGTTCTATCCTCTGACAGCCTTTCCCTGGTTGTGATGTGGCTCTCGGGTGAGTGTGACACCTTTTCTGTTAGGTGTACTGCAGAGTCACATCAGCAATGCATTGTGGTGGGTGTAGGGTAGTGGGCTCTACTCCCATGGTGCTTTTCCCCCTGCTAACTGGGTCAGAGTGTGCCCTGTTTTGTTTCCAGTAGTCCATGAGGTAGTGGCCATTTTTTAAAGCCAGTTTTAGATCCCTTTCATGTGTTACCCACGTTAGAGAACTTAGTTATTACCTTGAATGTTGCTGAAAGAGGGCATTGTACACCATTCTGCCAGCTCTGACCTACTGCTAATCTCAGTACCAGGGAGACTCTTTGCCAGTGGGGCACAACCTCTGATCTGCAGTTAACTGTGAGTAAACGTGCTTATTCAAATAAAGGACTTTTTCAAAGAGATTAGTCTTCAGGTGTCAACTGGTGTGCCAAGGATATATAGAGGCCTGTGTGTATGCAGGTCCCTGGAGCACTTTTAGTGGGTACGTATCTATCTGCCCTATCAGATTGACTCTACACTTGTCTCTTAGATTGTACACCTGTCTTTTAGATTGTAAGCTCTTTGAGCAGGGACTGTCCTTCCATGTTAAATTGTACAGCGCTGCGTAACCCTAGTAGCACTTTAGAAATGTTAAGTAGTAGTAGTAGTACCGCAGTGCACTTAAGGCAGGCGGACCCAGGCCCATCCCCCCCTACCTGTAACACTTGTGCTGGTAATGGGAGCCCTCCAAAACCCACTGTACCCACATATAGTTGCCCCCTTCACCCCAAGAGCTACGGTAGTGTTGTACATTTGTGGGTAGTGGGTTTTGGGGGGGGGGGTTAGGGGGCTCAGCACCCAAAGTAAGGGAGCTATGCATGTGGGAGCGTTTTCTGAAGTCCACCGCACTGACCCCTAGGGTGCCCAGTTGGTGTCCTGGCATGTGAGGGGGACCAGTGCACTACAAATGCTGGCTCCTCCCACGACCAAATGCCTTGGATGTCGCCGGGTTGGAGATCGCCGGCATATTTTTCCATTATCGCTGAAAAACAAAACCGGCCATCTCAACCCCGGCAAACGCTGGCATTTGGCTGGGCTAAACCATATTACCGAAAACAAGATGGTCGGCCATCTTTTTCGATAATACGGTTCCGGCCCGCTGTAGCGGTGCCGCCAAAATAGATTGCCGGCAATCTATTTCGCCGGCAACATTCAATTATGCTCCTCAATATGGCCCCAAAATTCAGACAGCGGGAGATAGCCGGGCTGTCTTCCGCGGTCTGTGCTGAACCTAGATATTCAATGCCAGGCCATTTCCTGTGACCGGCATTGATTATCCAGGTTTTTTTCAGCCGGTATGAAGATAACCAGCTATGTCAATATTTAGACATAGCTGGTTATCTTTATGTTGAAATCTTTTTTATTGATGGCAACCAAATTCCAAATGCAATATAAACAAATAGTAACGTTTATGATCGTACAATTTCTATCCATCCCCTCACCAACATCCTATCTAACTCCTCCTGCCCTCCCCTACCTTCTACCTCCCTCCCTCCCCACCCTCCTTGCCGGTTATCTTTAAACTGGCTAAAGATATACCAGGGTTTGATGTGGCCAAATACGACCACCAAACCTGGATTAAAAATCAGCAGATAGCCGGCTATATCGTGTGATATAACCCGTTATCCGCCAGCCGCAGATATTCAGCGGAGGATAGCCTGTTATCCTCTGCTGAATATTGGGGAGAAAGCCGGTTAAGCGCTATTTAACTGGTGAGCATCTGTTCTGATCGGTTAAATAGCGCTAAATATCGGGCGGTAAATGTTTGTCAGTCGTTTTAGAAACATATATGCAGTGGCGTACCTAGGGTAGTTGACACCCGGGGCCGGTCATTTTTTAACACCCCCCCCCCCCCCCAAATCCAGTACTAGGCATACCGAGAATACAAAACATCCGGACCTATAGAGCGATTCTACCATACCATAAGCAGTCATTTCTACGAGTCACACAAGGAAAAGGAAAGCATCTTAAACACTACAGTGAGCACTAGAACATCAATTCACCTATTGTAAAATAAAACCAGACAGAATAGTACAGATCGTCGATCCTGCACAGTCAATGCCAACTGAAAGCCATGTCATTTTCACAAACACAGATACACCCTAATCCACTATAGAATAAGTAGTAATATTTAAACTTTCTATTTAGACAAAAATTAAACTGAACCCCCAAGATGCCAGACTCTGCATACAATTCAACACCACAGAAACAGAAAATGACCCCTAGTACTGTGCAAAATATAAAGACAGCAGATGTAAATTTGAAAAAACTAACAAATATCAATCACCACTTTACAAATTAACAAATAGAAATAAAACAAATAATATCATTTTATTGGACTAATACATTTAGCTTTCAGAGACCAAAATCTCCTTCCTCAGGTCAATATAGTATAGTGCTGTTACATTATCCTATCCTGACCTGAGGAAGGGGGTTTTGTTCTCTGAAAGTTAAGTCAAAATGTATTAAAATTAGTCCAATAAAAAGATGACCTTATTTACATGTTCTACTTATAAACATTTATTAACACAGCTACAATACTATATTCTAAAGCAAAATAATTAAAATATATATTTACAGTTTGTTGTCTCTGGTTTCTGCTTTCCTCATCTTCTTTTCACTTTCTTCCTTCCATCCAGCATGTCTTCGCTCACTCTCTGCCATCCAGTGTCTGCCCTCTCTAATGTCCCTTCCATCCAGTGTCTGCCCTCTCTCTCTGCCCCTTCCATCCACTGTCTGCCCCAGTCTGCCATCTCTCTCTCTTCCTTCCATCCACATCTGCCCTCTATCTCTGCCCCTTCCATCCACCATTTACCCCAGTCTGCCCTCTTTCTCTCTCCTCCTTCCACTCACCATCTGCCCTTTCTCTCTGCCCCTTCAATCCGTCTGCCCTCCCTCTCCCATCCATCCAAGGTCTGCCCTCCCTCACGCTCCCCACTTCCATCCAGGGTCTGTCCCCTCTCTCTCTGCCCCCTCTTTTCAGCCCCCTTATTCCACCTGCCCCTAGTTCCAGCCCCAGCCCACATCTCCCACCTGCCCCCCTTTTCAGCCCCACTATCCCACCAGTCCCGAGCTTCAGCCCCAGCCAGTTCTCCCTGTCCCCTTTAAAGCCCCAAGTTTCAGCCCCTGCCCCGTTTCAGCCCCCAGTTCCAGTACTAGCCCCCTTATCCCAAATACCCTCCTTTTCAGCCCCCAGTTCCAGCCCCCTTCATCCACCACATGCCTTGCACCCCCCCTTTTCAGCCCCAGACCCATTCTCCCACTTGCCCCAGGCATGGACCCATTTTCCCTCCTGCCCCCTTGTCAGACCCCCAGACCCCTTCTCCCATCTGAGCACTCCCCTCCCCAATCCCCTTCTCCCCTATGACCACCCCCACCCTCCCCAATCCCCTTCTTCCCTCTGAGCACCCTCACCCTCCCCAATCCCCTTCTCCCCTCTGAGCTCCCCAATCCCCTTCTCCCCTCTAAGCACCCTCCCCAATCCCCTTCTCCCCTATGAGCACCCCCACCCTCCCCAATCCCCTTCTCCCCTCTGAGCACCCTCCCAAATCCCCTTCTCCCCTATGAGCACCCCCACCCTCCCCAATCCCCTTCTCCCCTATGACCACCCTCCCCAATCCCCTTCTTCCCTCTGAGCACCCTCACCAATCCCCTTCTCCCCTCTGAGCCCCCCCTCCGTCGAGAGGCCTGAGCCCTCTTCACCCTAAAGCCACCACCCTGCTTTTTTTTTTTAAATCCATGCAGCGATCGCCAATGCAGGCAGCGCCTCGCGTCTGCCTTGCATGAACTGAAAAGAGGAAATCGCTTTGCTGACGTCGGGCCTTCCCTCGCTTGTTGTCCCGCCCTCTTTTGAGGTAACTTCCTATTTCCTCGAGGGCGGGACAACAAGCGAGGGAAGGCCCAACGTCAGCAAAGCGATTTCCTCTTTTCAGTTCATGCAGGGCAGACGCGAGGCGCTGCCTGCATCGGCGATCGCTGCATGGATTAAAAAAAAACTGTCGGCTCTCGCGGAGCACCCCCCACCCGCTGACACCCGGGGCGGACCGCCCCCACCGCCCCCCCCCTTGGTACGCCACTGCATAAATGTCTATGCTTCCCGAAGCTGTCACAGACACTGGTATCCCTTGTCAGTTTCGCTTTTAGAGGAACACCCATAGGCTGCTGTCCTCCTTTGACAACTCTTTAGATACCCCGTGGTCAGTAACTTCACTTACGACCATTTGGAACAATCCCAGGTTTAAAATCGATAATAAGCAAGTCTCTTGGGCCCAATGGCAACGCATAGGAACATGGGCCCTTAAAGATTTTATTGATGTTAAAAGCCAAGTGTGGAAATCCTTTTCAGACATGAGTACAGAGTTTCCATTAAGAGGCTCTCAGTTCTATCGATGGCTGCAGCTTAGCTCTATGCTTAAAAAGAGTAAACGTCACATTCAGCAAATGCCACAAGTACCCGAAATTGTCACCATTAGTCATCGGGTTCAGCACACAGGGCATGTCGCCTCTCATATATACAAATTGATGTTAGGAAGCGCCCCCTCTAGATGCGCAGGCCTGCGTAAATGCTGGAAAGAAGATATTCAGGAGTCTATTTCAGATAGTCTATGGGGGCGGACTTGGAGATCCTTGTTTAAATGTTCCAAATCCTCGTCGACGTTACAATCTATGTACATTTTCATGCATAGGGCATTGTGGACACCTCTTAGACTCCATATAATTGACCCCTCAAAGTCTAACCTTTGTTGGTCTTGTCAGTCTCAGCAAGGCAATCTTAAACACCTCATATTTGATTGTGCATGCATTCAAAACTACTGGAAAGATATTTGGTCCCTGTTGGCAGATGTATTCCACTTTTCAGGTTCAATATCTTATAAATATGTGATACTTAAAGACCGCTGCTTCCAGAACATTTTAAAACATAATGAATGTGCAATTGTTAATACCATGCTTTCATTGGCTGTGAAGGTGATTTTTTTACACTGGAAATCCCTGACCCAGGTCACATATCAGGAATGGTGGAATTTATTGTTCCAAACCTATAAATACGAAACATATCTCGCAAAAAAAAATCAATTAAGTTTGCCTTGCATGAGGAGAAATGGTCTCCACTTGTATCTTACTTTCAATATGTACCACGCTGTGCTTAATATCATTAGCCGCTGTTCTTTAGATGTATATGGCAGTTGCATGTGATGTGGGTTTTTTTTCCCTTTTCTCTTTCCTTCTTATTAGCCTTATACAACCGTTTATGGTTCCTGTTGCATAGTTGTTGCTTATCGCTTGTACTGTATTGAAATCCAATAAAAATATTGAAACAGAGAGAGGAACACCAGCTACTGGGGGATTAAAAAGGTGATTTCCTTTAATCCTTCTAGTAAACCTTCCTGAACCCTTACGCCAAGCCCCCTCCCTGCCCGTCTTCAAGTCTTTGCTTAAAGCCCACCTCTTCAATGCTGCGTTCGGCACCTAACCCTTACCGTTCAGTGAATCCAGACTGCCCCAATTTGACTGCCCCTATCGGACCGACCGTTCACTTGTCTATTAGATTGTAAGCTCTTTGAGCAGGGACTGTCTCTCTTTGTTAAATTGTACAGCGTTGCGTAACCCTAGTAGCGCTCTAGAAATGTTAAGTAGTAGTAGTAGTAAAGTGCTGCTCAACAGGAGTACTTTTCTGGCATCTAGATGTGCTGGGAACAAGACCTAAATCCCGAGATCCATCTTTTTGGGCAGAGACATTCTTTCTTCTTCTGAAATGGCGTTTAAAAAATCTGTGTCTTGACTTGGACCAACTGGAAAGGAGAAATCCAAGTGCTTGAAAGCGCCTTAGTGATATTTTGTGATGTGTGGCATGAAGGAATCGTCATCAAGGATACTACTGAAGTTGAACAGAGCCATATTCCCCAGAAAGCATGGCCAAGAGAAAAGAAGAAATAAGGTGTTAAAATGTGCAGGACTTTATAGACTTAAGGGGAGAGAAATTGGAAAATAATGAATCTTGCTAACCGTGCATGCTAATATCTGATTGTGAAGTGCATAAAAGAGCAATATTTTACAATGTTTCTTGGTCAGAGGCTCTGTGCTCTTCCCAGCAGCTGTTGTAATAAACCCACAAATGTCCTGCTCTCACTTAATCAGTCTTGTTTCTTTGACAGTGGTGTGTATGGGTAGCAAGGGAGAGGGTACCGAGGGTGAGGGAATATGGCCAATTGTTCCTGAATGATAATGCAGCACTAAAATTCTACCAGGCCTAGACTGTTTCCTGCCCTCAGATTCTCTCCCTGGGCATTTATTGCTGCCAGGAATGATTACAGGACGTTTTCTAATCCCATCAGACACTCTTGGCATCAAACCAAATTGCTTCCATTAGGAGCAGAATGGAATTAAAGGTTGTTTCAGCAAAGTATTGTGACTGCTTGAATATGCTGAAATAAGGGTCAACAAACACATTTGGAAATTAGTCGTCACCTGGCCCACTATGAACCACTGACCACCACAAGGGAGGGCCCGATGCAGGGAAACTGAACAGAAGCAGAAGGAAGAGGCAGACCCAGCAGGGACTGCAATGAAGAATGCAAGAGAGGGGGATAGGTGACAGCTGATGCCAGGGGCACCAGTCCTGGGTTTAACCCATTATCTCTCAACTACCCACACCCATCCTGTTAGACTATCAATGAAATGAAATGCTTTGATGTACCCAACCCCCACCTTGCTAGACTGTCATTGAAATGCTTTGATGCTTCACTTATACATACTATCAGCTAACACATTTGCTTAGTTCCGATCTGATGAAGAAGAGCAACCTTCGAAAGCTAATCAAGAAATGTATTAAGTTATGTCCAATAAAAAAGGTATCATCTTATTTTCTTTTCCATGTTTTATTTTGTTTGATTTCTATTGATAACCTTAAGAGTGGACTAACACGGTTACCACACTCCTCTACTGTCATTGAAATGCTTTGAAGCTTCACTTATATATACTATCTGCTACCACATTTGCTTATTTCCGATCTGACGAAGAAGAGCAACCTTCAAAAGCTAATCAAGAAATGTATTAAGTTATGTCCAATAAAACAGGTATCATCTTATTTTGTTTTCCATGTTTTATTTTGTTTGATTTCTATTGATAATCCCATTATCTCTAAAGATCTGTCACTGTTGTTTTTTATTTTCTTTGATTTTTTTTTAAGAAACCATGTCTGGTTCTGTCTATCCCTAAAGAGCTGGAGTCAGCTGATGACACTCTGCTCAATGACTAATTTAAGGAACTTGGAGTGCTGGTCGCACAAGTGAAATTACAGTCAGTTATGTGCAATGTTTCCATCAGGGGCCTAGCCACAGGTGGGCCTGTCCACGTTCCCTCAGGCCCACCGAGCAATGGGGCACCATTAGTGCAGCTGTAGGGCATCCTCAAGTACCACCAGCTGAAGATATCTGCAGCTGACTGACATACTAAGCACCCTTCGGGAAAACAGCGGTAGCGCTCTAAGCTGCCGACGCTGGCATTCCGCACATCCTCAGTTGTTGCATAAGCTTGGGTCATGCACAACGAGGTGCCAGTATCAGCGGCTCAGAGTGCCACCAGTAAATGCTGTGCTTTTTTTTCATGGGGGTTCTGCACTTTGGAGAACTGAGGATGTATTCAGTTGGCACAGCTTGGGGGATCTCTGACAGCTAAGGTATTTCAATTTTAAGTGTGAGGGGAGGAGATGGTGTAGAGAGCAGGAAATGCATGCTCACCCATCCTACCTGTTGACCCATCCAAAAATTTCTGCCCAGCTATGCTACTGGCAACCACCCAGATTCTTACTATATAGCATGTTGTAGTACTCTCACAGTTTCAATCACAATGGGGCTAGGGTTGCCAACTAGATCCAGATTTGCCCTACTGCAGTGTGCCCTGCCCTCGGTACGCCGCTGGATCCAGATTTGCCCGAGTTGACCCAGTCCTGGGCTTACCCCATTGGATTCCCTACAAAGAATGCACCTACTACTACTATTTGACATTTCTAGAGCGCTACAAAGTGTACGCAGCGCTGTACAAACACAGAAGAAAGACAGTCCCTGCTCAAAGAGCTTACAATCTAATAGACACCCCCACCCCTGCGTAATCACCCCCGCCCCTGCCGTCATCAACCCCGCCCCCGCCGTTATCAACCCCGCCCCCCGCCATCATCGGCCCCGCCTCCCCCGTCATCGGCCCCGCCTCCCCCGTCATCGGCCCCGCCTCTCCCGTCATCAGCCCCGCCTCCCCTGTCATCGGCCCCGCCCAAAACGTCACTAACCCCGCCCAAAACGTCACTAACCCCGCCCCCCACGGCCGAAAAAAATGCCCAAAAAACCGCCCAGAAGACCAAAAAGCAGCCCAAAAAACCGCAACCCGCCGCAGGCAAAAATTTCGCGCGGCGGGTCGCGGAAAACGCCCAATTGGGCGGTAAAACCGCCCACCTGGCAACACTGGCTGCTGCTATAAGTTGTTAGTTTTCTCTCCCTGAAAGAGATCCAAGCCATACCCACAAAGTTCAAACTGTCAGTGGGGAGGGGGAGGGAAGGAAATGGCAGTGCTTGATGAAAAAGAGAGCTCAGTTTGATAGGAGTCCAGTGATCGTCAGATGATGATCAGAGTGTTTGAGGTTTAATCAGGGAAGGGGAGTTTGATATTTAAGCTTTTTATTTTTTAATGTTTGGGTAGCTAGCAACTATGATGACAACATATCTAAACTAAGACTTTTTCAAATGGAACAAATGAAAACAGAAAAAGCCGCAATGAAACAGAAAACTGAATGAAATGAAAATGTTTTTCCTGCACATCCCTAGTGTGTGGAAGGTTCACTTAGCCCCTAATAACAAAATAAGCAAAAGAGACAGAGTTTTATTGGACAGAGAGAGAGAGAGAGAGAGATGCCCAGAGAGAAGAAAAGGCCTGTTAGAAAGACTTGAAGGGACAGTCAGAACTACAAAAATAAAGACTGAAGGCGAGGGAGAACCAGAGAAAAAAAGTATGCGGGACAGACAGGGAGAGACCAACAGAAAAATACAAACAAGTACAGAGAGTCAGTGCCAAAGGGAGATCAAAAGAAGATACAGACAGATCACTAAACAAACATACAGAGAAAGTCACAGGCAGAAAGACAGCTGAGAATGTGAAAAAGAGACAGTGCAAGAGAGAAGCTGAGGCAAAGAAGAAAGAGATCTGAGGAGGGAGATACAGAAAGAGAGGAAATCACTGGCAAGGGGTAAAGCAACAGAGCCAGAGTGTAAGAGTTCTCTTATGGGAATAGAGACACAGCACAAACAGTAACACAGCAGTGCAATAAATGATGGCAGATAAACATCTGTACGGTCCATGTAGTCTGCCAAATAAGGCTGTATCTGCTGCTTTGTGCAGGTTGCACCACTCTACACCATTAGTTTAGGGTTGTGCTTGTTAGTCCATGCAGGTAATATCCCTCTATATCTTGTTTATAGTGTGATGGTCATTTAGGTTTATTTTGATTCCATCCTATATCTGTATAGTGATCATTCATGTTGATCCCACATGTTGTTAAATTCCATCACTGTTTTTGTCTCCATCACCTCCATGGGGTGGGGGGCATTCCAAGAATCTACCACCCTCTTCATGAAAAAGTACTTCCTGAAATTACTCCTATGTCTATCTCTCTGCAACTTCACTTCATGCTGTAGTTCAACCACTTCCACTTGCTCGTCTCTGAAAAAAAACGAGTCCCCTTACATACTTTCAAAATACTTTCCAATTGTCTAACATTTAGTATGACCTTTGGAAATACATTAGTATAAAGTTCTTTGTCCTTAGTTAATCCATAATTTGTGTTCAAAGTGTCCTCCTTCAACTTTGACACATTCACAAAGCCTTTGATGCCAAAGTCTTTGATGGCATCCAGTCATAATAGCCCTGACAAAATAGCCCCGACAAAACAGCCTTGCAACAAAATAACCCTTGACATTTCACACCTTAACAAAACAACCCTTGACAAAATGGCCCCGCCCACAAAACAACCCTTGACAAAGTAGCCCCCTTAACAAAACAGCCCCCTAAGAAAAAATAACACATCACAAAAAAATATAATAAACTACAACTGAAATCTTCACTGATAAAGACTCCTATCAGCATTCAATTGCATAAAGCATCAAACATATAAATTGCGAGTGACCGTACTCACCCGCAAATGCGCAGTAGAGACCGAACATTCAAGGAGCAACACTCCAAACCCCGCCTCCACCAGCAGCTCCTGTACCGAACGTAATGCAGCCAATAGGGAGGGAAGGAGGGGGCGTGGAAATTGGAGGAGGACGTAATGCAGCCAATAGGGAGGGGAGGGGCGTGGAAAACGGAAGAGGACGTAATGCAGCCAATAGGGAGGGAAGGAGGGGGCGTGGAAATCGGAGGAGGACATAATGCAGCCAATAGGGAGGGGAGGGGGCGTGGAAAATGAAGGAGGATGTAATGCAGCCAATAGGGAGGGAAGGAGGGGGGCGTGGAAATTGGAGGAGGATGTAATGCAGCCAATAGGGAGGGAAGGAGGGGGCGTGGAAATTGGAGGAGGACGTAATGCAGCCAATAGGGAGGGAAGGAGGGGGCGTGGAAATTGGAGGAGGACGTAATGCAGCCAATAGGGAGGGGGCGTGGAAAACGGAGGAAGATGTAATGCAGCCAATAGGGAGGGGGCGTGGAAATCGGAGGAGGACGTAATGCAGCCAATAAGGAGGGGAGGGGGCGTGGAAATCGGAGGAGGACGTAATGCAGCCAATATGGAGGGGAGGGGGCGTGGAAATTGAAGGAGGACGTAATGCAGCCAATAGGGAGGGAAGGAGGGGGCGTGGACATCAATGGGGGAGGGAGGGAGGGAGGGAGGATGGAGAAGAGAACCACCATGTACAAGGGCACAGCAGGAACGACGAAGTGGCCGAGGCAACTAAAAAAAACCCACAGCAGAAACCAAGCAGGGATCAAAAAACGTTCTGGGGCCAACAGAAAAAGGTAAACAGGTGTATTCACTCACAGCACACACACACACACACACACACACACACACACACAAGTCCTTCTTTGCAGCATGAAGCAAAGACATAGCTGTCCCGCCCCTTTGGTTCACTGAACAGCAGGAGTCAGCAGAAGGGGCGGAACAACAACATGTATGCGGGGAGGGGGGAAGGGGGGAGGGAGACCGGCACACGACTGAAAAATGAGCCTGCGTTTCAAACTGCTCTAACAACTGCCTAAAAGGAGACACTGAACCTCCACTGCCACACAGCTCCAACAACTGACTACAAGGAGACACTGAACCTCCACTGCCACACAGCTCCAACAACTGACTACAAGGAGACACTGAACCTCCACTGCCACACAGCTCCAACAACTGACTACAAGGAGACACTGAACCTCCACTGCCACACAGCTCTAACAACTGACTACAAGGAGATACTGAACCTCCACTGCCACACAGCTCCAACAACTGACTACAAGGAGACACTGAACCTCCACTGCCACACAGCTCCAACAACTGACTACAAGGAGACACTGAACCTCCACTGACACACAGCTCCAACAGCTGACTACAAGGAGACACTGAACCTCCACTGAGACAGGGAGTACTAACAGCTCACAAGCACTCTCTCTCACTCACTCACACACTCTCTCTCATTCACTCACTCACACACACACACAGAGACACCCAAGCACACACACACTAGCTGCTCACTCTCACACTCACTGTCTCTTTGGGAGGGCAGGGAACAGAGGACTGTGGCTTGACATGGGGTGAGGGAAGAGGACAGAGGAGGGTTGCTGGACATGGGGGGAGGACAGGGGACAGAGCAGACTTGCTACACATGGAGGTGAAATAAAAAAAACTCGCCCGTTTTAACGGGCTTAACGGCTAGTATATAAATAAACAAAATTCTATAGCTACAAACTACTATTCATGATCTGTTCTGCTATTTAAAGAAACTATTCTTCCATCAACAAGCTAATTAAAAAATTAAAACAATATTGTCATCATTTTCATAGTCTTACCAACCTTATCCTGTTTGGCAAGGTAAGATTATTAGGAAAAAAATGCAATGCCATATTCTGGGCAGCCTCATCGGGCCCTTTTCTCGGGTGGCTAACTTGTGAAGGGTTATATTGTGGGCAGGCCGTTTTGACAGTGGCTGTTATGTCAAGGACTATTATGTCGGGAGCTTTTTTTGTTTGGAGTTTTTTTGTCGGGGCTATTTTGTCGGGGCCGTTTTGACCAGGTACCGTGTTTGATGCCACTGAGTGCTATTGAGGCAGACATGGGAAGCAACTGCTTGCCCTGGGATTTGTGGTATGGAGTATTGCCACGATTTGGGTTTCTGCCAGGTACTTGTGACCTGGCTTGGTCACTGTTTGGAAAACAAGATACTGGGCTAGATGGACCATTGGTCTGACCCAGTATGGCCACTCTTATGTTCTTATGATAGCTTCTTCAATTATTCACAGATCAAGTTTGTCCCAGGCATCCAATATTCGTTGACATAGCTATGAGCCATCTGTTACTTTTATTGTGTACATTTTCTCTTCCATTGCGCACCAGATTTGTAATCAACAGGATTTAGACCTGGACTGTTTGGAGGCCCAGCTGTTGATTCAATGAATTCTGGGGTTTCATTAATTAAGAAGTCAACTGTTTTGTGAGCTTGATGGGCTGGAGTGCCGTCCTGTTGAAAAATAAAGTACTAAAAAATGTCTTGAATTTCAAGCAGAAGTTTCTGCTGCAGTAGGACATCTCTGTTATAATTACCATTGATTTTAACACCTGGTTCCACAAAATGAATGCTTGTCCATTCTAGAGCAGATCTACCAACAGAAACCGTTAAATTCCCTGCAGAATGTTGATTGAGGGTGCAACAAATGTCCTTCCTTTTGTGCCAGTTGCAAGCATAGATACGATTGTTTTGACTGTTCACTGCTGAAGCTACAGTAAAGATCTTTTCATCAGTGAACCAAATGAAAATTCACCAGACTTGATGGATAATGCTTCAATAACAGTTTGCAGAATTGATACCAGGTATGCTTGTTAGCCTCTGTCAGTTCAACAGCCCTTTGTCTTTTAAAGCACTGTTGTAACTGAAAAGCTTGCTTGATGATTTTGAAATTCCAGCGTCACGTGGTATTTGGCATATTGTTCTATGAGTCTGCAGTTTAACCTCCTGGCTTAACACAAGCTCTTAGACTCTAACAATGTTTTCTTCAGTTTGTGGAGGTTATGGGCGCCCCCTTCCAGCTCAGTGCTTGGTTGATCTTGTTGTATCTATTCTTCGAAGTGGCTTCTTTAGTCCCCAAATGTCCCACCTTTATTAGGAACCTCAATTAGCAAATGCTATGCGCCATATGCCCTATTTTGTCACACAAATTTAATTGCAACTTCATCTGTACACATAAGAATATAAGAACAGCCAAACTGGGACAGACCAATATTTTTTTTTTGTTACATTTGTACCCTGCGCTTTCCCACTCATGGCAGGCTCAATGCGGCTTACATGGGGCAATGGAGGGTTAAGTGACTTGGAAGCAAAGAAAACAGTGGAAAACAAAAAAGTCCTCTCTCAAGTGGTGTCTTCTAAAACAAGGTCTTTATTGCAAACCAATTAAAACAACGACCCGACACGAATCGTGTTTCGGCCGTATAGGCCTGCGTCAGGGGTCTATAAATAAACATAAATACAAATCAATAAACGAACATTTAAATTACATGTGAAACATGCTAAAATAAAAACATATATATATATATATAACGAAAGGCTTTTGAAATGAGGTTTAAATATACATGCATAGAGGAACATACCTATTCACTTCCAATCAAGGAAGAGAATATGTAGATAAAAGTACTGGTCAAATTTCTGCAAATTGAAATGCTCTGTGATAAAGAGATAACGAAAAACAATTTTCATATAATGTTATCAAATAAATATAAATATAATTATAAATAAAACTCAGAAACTTATATCCATATTTTTTGAACATACAAAACATATTATTGAAACATTAAACAAGAGGGGATTGTGAATCATAAGTGTTAATAAAACAGAAAATATTGGTATATATATATCTCTACATTTTTAGCACCAAACTACAAAGAAACAAATAAATAATCAGATGCGGACTGCAAATGAATAAAACCATTATATAGTGAGTATGAGAAAGACAAGTAACAGATCTATATATAAAACCAAAATATCAATAAAATGTGTGTTAATATTTTTGCATAACAAATGTAAATTTGTAAATAAAAACACATGGAATGTGTTAAAATCATATAAAAAGATTATGTAATTATATATATATAAAAAAGGGAAAAAAGGAAGAAAAAGAGAGAAAGGGGCATGGTGAAACCGGGCATGTAACTTCAAAGCAATTTACCATAAACGTAGCCCAGCCTGCAGACCTGCATTAATATAACAGGACAAGGCAGAGCACATGCTGGTGCAATGATAAATCACCAGACTATAAAGATATGAAAGTGAACAGTGCAAGCTCTGAAAAAATAAAATTAAAAAATCAGAAATAAAAAATGAGGTATAAATAAACTTCGCCGAGAGTGCTTATGGAGGCATAATTGAAAAAATTACACCCATCCGATATAGCCATAAAATAAAGTGTATGAAATCGCCACTTGAAACTTAGGACTCAACTATGTTGAAGGCGCTGGGTGCTTCTACCTAAAACTAAATCGCAAACTGAAAATTATCACTTACCAAATCAGGATACTGCTGCTTAAACTTCACTATCGAGCTAGCAATACACAAATGAAAAAACGAAAGCAAAACGGCGGGACTACAACAGGATTTTAAAACTAAACAGCGGAAGTGACGTCACATTAATCTCGTGTGGATATATGAAATATATTTTAATTATGCACAACTGAACAGATATCAAACGTATGAGCTCGAAACTAAGAAATGGGCAAATGAAAGATCAAACGGCAAAAAGATCTAAACAAGACACCACTTGAGAGAGGACTTTTTTGTTTTCCACTGTTTTCTTTGCTTCGTTGCTCTTCTGTGGAGAGAACACCTTCTGCGTGTGTTGGCGGGTTAAGTGACTTGCCCAGAGTCACAAGGAGCTGCCTGTGCCTGAGGTAGGAATTGAACTCAGTTCCTCAGGACCAAAGTCCACCACCCTAACCACTAGGCCACTCCTCCACTCAATAGCTCCACACAATAGTTTATCTAGTACAATATCCTGCTTCCAACAGTGGCCAATCCAGGCCACAAGTACCTGACAGAAACCCAATTAGTAGCAACATTCCATGCAACAATCCCAGGGCAAGCAGTGGCTTCCCCCTTGTCCATCTCAATAACATCCTCCGACAGCTTAACTATTCTTTGAGTGAAAAAATATTTCCTCCTATTTATTTTAAAAGCATTTCCATGTAATTTCATTGAGTGTCCCCAGTCTTTGTACTTTTTGGATGACAGACAAACTGATTCACTTTTCTCATTCTACACCACTCAGAATTTTGTACACATCAATCATATCCCCCCTCAGCCGTCTCTTTTCCAAGCTGAAGAGCCCTAACCTCTTTAGCCTTTTGGCCGCTCTTCTTTGCACCTTTTCTAATCCGTTCTATCTTTTTCTAAATACATCGACCAGAATTGAACACAATACTCAAGGCAAGGTCGTATCATGGAGAGATATAGAGGCATTATAATATTTTCGGTCTTATTTTGCATCCCTCTCCTAATAATTCCTAGCATCCTGTTTGCTATTTTGGCCACCGCCACACACTGGGCAGAAGATTTTAGCATATTGTCTACAATGACACTTAGGTCTTTTTCTTGAGTGCTGACTCCTAAAGTGGACCCTAGCATCAGATAACTATGATTTGGATTATTTTCCCAACGTGCATCACTTTGCATTTCTCCACACTAAATTTCATCTGCCATTTGGATGCCCAGTCTTCTAGTTTCCTAAGGACATCCTGCAATTTTTTACAATCCACACACATTTTAACAACTTTGAATAGTTCCCTTTCATCTGCAAATTTAATTACCTCACTCGTTGTTCCGCTTTCCAGATCATTTATAAATATGTTAAATAACACCGATCCAAGTACAGATCCCTGCGGCACTCCACTATTCACCCTCCTCCACTGAGAAAAATCCTACCCTCTGTTTTCTGTCCAGTAACCAATTCTTAATCCACAGAAGGACATTGCCTTCTATCTCATGACTCCTTAATTTTCTCAGGAGTTTTTCATGAGGTACTTTTGTCAAAAGCTTTCTGAAAATCTAGATACAATACCTCAACCGGCTCACCTTTATCGACATGTTTATTCACGCCTTCGAAGAAATGAAGCAAATTGGTGAGACAAGACCTCCCTTGCTGAATCCATGCTGACTCTGTCCTATCACCTCTAGAACCTTTTTAAAAATCGGCGTCACATTGGCCACCTTCCAGTCTTCAGGTACTACGGACAATTGTAACGACAGGTTACAGATCACTAGCAGCAGATCAGTAATTTAAAGTTTGAGTTCTTTCAATACCCTGGGGTGTATACCATCCAGTCCAGGTGATTTATCACTCTTTAACTTGTCAAATTAGCTCAGTACATCTTCCAAGTTCACCGAGATTTCTTTCAATTCCTCCACATTGTCACCCCTGAAAACAATTTCTGTTACAGGTAGAACTTTTACATCTATTTTGCTAAAAGGGATCTTAATGGTCACTTCCTGAATTATGTCATTGTGATAACAAGGATCATCCATTTTTTACAGCATTTTGCAGTAACACCTGTCAATAATAGTAATAATTGTTTAATAGTACATTTCTTTTGGGTTATTTGGAAAAATGTTGGTGATGAGAAAGTATACATTTTGTGATAACAGAAGGATTTTGGGTAACATGATAATGATAGAACATGATAGTATTTTAACAAGCAAACATAATAAGAAATAGATAAGAAATTATATAAGAAAATATACATTTAGTAATAGCAAAAGGATCTTGGGTAGCATGATAATGAAAAACATGTTAATATTTTGGCAAGTAGATATTGTGGAGGCAGTTCTGGATATGTGTACAGGAGTTCATATTTGTTGATCATTATTGTATGCCTTGTTAAAGAGATGAGTCTTCAGTAGATTTCGGAAGTTAGTTAGTTCATAGATCGTTTTTCAATTGCGCGGCAGCGCATTCCAGAATTGTGTACTCAGGTAGGAAAAGGTTGACGCATGCGTTAGTTTGTATTTGAGACCTTTACAGTTTGGGAAGTGAAGATTAAGGAATGTGCGGGATGATTTTTTAGTATTCCTGGGTGGTAGGTCTATCAGGTTTGACATGTAGGCTGGTGCGTCTCCGTGAATAATTTTATGAACTAGGGTGCATATTTTGAACGTGATGTGTTCTTTGAGTGGGAGCCAGTGCATCTTTTTTCGTAGTGGTTTAGCGCTTTCGTATTTTGTTTTACCGAATATGAGTCTAGCTGCAGTGTTCTGAGCTGTCTGAAGTTTCTTGATTATTTGCTCTTTGCAGCCAGCGTAGAGTGCATTGCAGTAATCTAGGTGGCTGAGTACCATTGATTGTACCAGGTTGCGGAAGACGGTTCTTGGGAAGAAAGGTCTTACTCTTTTTAATTTCCACATCGAATGGAACATCTTCTATGTAGATTTGTTTTTATATTAATACCTTTCAAGTATTTAGATGTCTGAATCGTATATCTCCCCTACTCAGGGTATGAATAGTTAGGTCTTCAAGTCTCTTATTGTATATCTTTTGGCACAAACACTATACCATTTTTGTCAGAACTATTTCTCTCCCTCGAACAGACATGGCATTAAAGGAAAAGCTCTGGATGCCTTCCTGGCCTCTCTTGTACAATGCCCAACTCATATGAGTGGAGTTTCTCTATAGAACAATATCAGATTGTCATCTGTGGCCATGAAAACAGCCCTCAATCTAGGGAGAAGCTTGTCTTAATTCTCCATGTGGTAGCTCTAGCTAAGACATAGATGGTAGTGGTGTGACAGATTCTAATAACTAGGACTATGGGCAATATCTCTAAATGGTTCTGAGGAGCTTCCAGTGCTCCAGTTCCAGGAGGAGGTGCTGTAAAGAACTGTGTAGGAGTGAAGAATGTAACAAAGCTCACAATTGCTGCAGTCCCAACCTCTCCCAGCAGGAGGAACTGTATGGTACCAACTAAGAGAACTGAATGTAGGGAAATTCACAGCTCCTGCAGGCTCAGATTGTCTCAAGTTCATATGTTTTGAAGGTTTGTCTTGAGCAGGTCAGGTTGTAGTTTCATCTCAGCTTCCTGCAACAAAATGATTCAAAATCTGAAACTGTCCAGACTGAGACTGTGATTCCTCCTTCTCCCCTTTTGTCTCTTCCTTGGTTTTATCTTTGAACCACGGTTGTCTTTTTGTATCTCACTTCTTCTGGGCCTGCAAACCAGCTCTTCACTACATACACACTATTGCCTCAACTCACCATTTTCTTGAACCTGCTTCTGCATTCCTTCATTTTCTTAGTATCTTGAATATTTAGGTTGCCTTTTTTGCAACCTCTACCCAATTTCTTCTCCTTGCTATGTCTACAATATCACTACTAACCCTATCACAAACAGAGATACCACATCTCTCTCGCCTTAAAAACCTCACTGGCTTCCGGACTTTGACTCAAAATTGTCCTCCTTCCTTAACTTTTTCTTATCAGCTCCTCTCATCTTATTTCTTCCCACTATCCTATTTGATCTGCTCCTGTGTTCCAGTACATTACCTGGTCATAACCATTCTCCACTGGTGTCCTCTGTGCTTGCAATGAGCTATGATACCACTATCTCTCCACCCCACCAGCCCTCTAGAAAGAATACAGCACAATTTCACGATGTAAACTGTAGAACAAGGATGCACTTGGCAATGCTTCTGGACAGGCAGCTGCTCTTTGGTTCCCACCTTGAGTTGCTGACAGCAGGGGGAAAAATGGACTTTGACCCCAAACACAGTCAAGGCTCAGTAAGCACATTTTGATTTGAAAAATGTAAACATTTTATCTATTTTGCAAGACACTTAGCAACCCTAACGCTGCATTTCCAGCCAGAAGAAGCAGCACTTAGCTGGAGAATGCTTCATTTCACCCCAACCCTATTCTATCTGACATACTTTAATAACGGTAATGGGTTTTTCGGTTTCTGGGAGCGATGAATGCTGGATTATTTGCGGGCTCTGACCATTTTCTTTCTAGCCAGCAAAATAATTACCCAAAGACAAAATCATAGAGGAGCTTTGGAGAGCAGACACAGATCACTTTTTCAGGTGGCTAATTTTTCTAGTGAGTCCAAAGAGCTCTGTGAACTGCGAGAAACCTTTGATTGCAATTTTCTGCAAGGCCAGCACTGATGACTGGAATGTCATGCTCCAACATCACTCAAGATCTAACAAAACGTAGCAGAGGTACTGACACAATATTAGTTCCTCCTTCTCACTCTCCCCCCCCTTATTTTTTTTCCAGCAACACAAGAATACAGTTGTGCTATGACCTTATAAAACACAATCAAATGAAAGGGAAAGCTGTACAGCAGAAGAGTGAGCTGCTAATTTCAATACTGTACCTGAATGTAACTTGCCTTGGACTACAACCGAAAAAGACATGAGCCAAAATCCAAATCAATAAAAAATCAAAATGATTTATATCCAACTGCATACTTCGGCTCATATGTGCTATGGATACTTCAATACCTCTCAGTATCAGATCTGCCTCATTCAATTGCCTCCTCAGTTTCCAACACCCACAACAGCAGAGGAGAAAGGAGCGAGTGAAAAGGTGATGTGGGCGACAGATCAGTTGTCTGATATTAGAGAATGCTCAAGTCCCCATCATGCCTTCATAGTACTGCCAATGCATCAGTCTATTAAAGAGGTGGGCAAACTTTATACAGAGAGGGCTGCATGAATGTCAGTCTATTCCCAGCGGCCCACAACATTACATAATGTTGGAACCCGAAACGGGCAGAGCTCCATAGACCTTCTGTGATAAATAAATAAGTAAAAATTGAAGTACAAACAATGGAAACAAAGTGCCAGAGTGGCTATTCTGAAATTATTTATTAAATACAGTATTTAAAATTGCCAAAATTCTGGTTAATGACATTTTCTGTGTATACTTTCCATGGTCTGGGGGGCCACGTAAAATTCAATGGCGAGCAACAGGTTGCCCACCCTTGATCTACTGTACTGAAATTTTTGTTCTGCCTTTCACCCTAGTGGCCAGAAGCCCCATAAACAGCCCTGAATACCAATTGCCAGCATTTTGGGGACTGTATTTATTTATTTGTTACATTTGTATCCCACATTTTCTCACCTATTTGCAGGCTCAATGTGGCTTACATAGTACCGTAAGGCGTACGCCAATTCCGGTAAAGAACAAATACAAAGTGATGTTATGATAGAATAAGGTTCATGTGTTACAGACACATTTGGGAATTGTAGAGAGGAAGAGTTCTATTGTATCCTTTACGAGCTTTAGTTTCCTTGTGTAGCAGGGTTCAGACATTTAAGTTGGGTCCGTAGGGTATGCCTTTTTGAATAGGTGGGTTTTTAGTGATTTCCGGAAGTTTAGGTGGTCATATGTGTCATGTATTCCGGGGCTTCGCCGTAGATAATTTTATGAACCATGGTGCAGATTTTGAAGGCAATACGTTCTTTGATTGGGAGCCATTGCAGTTTTTCTCGGAGGGGTTTGGTGCTGTCGAAACGCGTTTTTCCAACTATAAGCCTGGCTGCCGTGTTTTGGGCGGTCTGTAGTTTCTTTATGATTTGTTCTTTGCATCCTGCATAGATACCATTGCAGTAGTCTACGTGGCTTAATACCATTGATTGTATCAGGTTACGAATTGTTTCTTGTGGGAAGAATGGTTTCAGGCATTTGAGTTTCCACATTGAATGGAACATTTTCTTTGTTGTAGATTTCACTTGGCTGTCTAATGTAAGGTTTCGGTAGATTGTAATGGCGAAGATTTTCAGGCTTTCTGAGATAGGGAGGGTGTAGTCTGGGGTGTTTATATTTGTGGGTTTGTTCGCATTGTGTTGGGATGAGAGGATAAGACAGTGTGTTTTTTCTGTATTGAGTTTTAATTGAAATGCATTTGCCCATGAGTTCATGATGTTCAAGCTTAGATTTATTTATTTTATTTGTTGCATTTGTATCCCACATTTTCCCACCTATTTGCAGGCTCAATGTGGCTTACATGGTACCGTAAAGGCGATCACCAATATCGGTATGATTTTGTTGGTGATTTCTGTTGGATCGTGCTTGTAAGGAATGTATATTGTGACATCATCTGCATAGATGAAAGGGTTAAGGCCTTGGTTGGATAAGGACTTGGCTAGTGAGGTCATCATTAAGCTGAAAAGGATCAGTGATAATGGTGATCCTTGACGTACTCCGCAGTCTGCTTTCCACGGTGAAGATATGTTTGTATTTGATTTCACTTGATATGTTCTAGTGGTTAAGAAACCCTTGATCCAACTAAGTATTTTTCCACCAATCCCGAAGTAATCCAGGAGTCTTAGTAATATGTTGTGGTTTACCATGTCGAATGCACTAGACATATCGAATTAGAGGAGAAATATGCTTTTTCCTATTGTTATTTCCTGCTTGAATTTGGCTAGGAGAGTAATTAATACTGTTTCAATGCTATGGAGGGGGCAAAATCCTGATTGTAAATCATGTAATATTGAGAATTTGTTTATATAATCAGTAAGTTGTTTGGTTACCATACTTTCTATCAGTTTGACTACCAGTGGGATAGATGCTACTGGGCGGTAGTTTGTGATTTCGTTTGTTTTTTTTCTTGGTATCGTTTGGTATTGGGGTGAATAGGATATTGCTATTTTCCTTAGGGAAGAGGCCTTGTTGAAGCATGTAGTTTAGGTGGGATGTGAGGTCGGCTATGAACATAGTAACATAGTAGATGACGGCAGAAAAAGACCTGCGCGGTCCATCCAGTCTGCCCAACAAGATAAACTCACATGTGCTACTTTTTGTGTATACCTTACCTTGATTTGTACCTGTCCTTTTCCGGGCACAGACCGTATAAGTCTGCCCAGCACTATCCCTGCCTCCCAACCACCATCCCCGCCTCCCACCACAGTTCTGGCACAGACCGTATAAGTCTGCCCAGCACTAGCCCCGCCTCCAAACCATCAGTCCCGCCTCCCACCATCGGCACTGGCACAGACCGTATAAGTCTGCCCAGCACCATCTCCGTCTCCCGCCACCGGCTTTGCCACCCAATCTCGTCTAAGCTCCTTAGGATCCATTCCTTCTAAGCAGGATTCCTTTATGTTTATCCCACGCATGTTTGAATTCCGTTACCGTTTTCGTTTCCACCACCTCCCGCGGGAGGGCATTCCAAGCATTCACTACTCTCTCCGTGAAAAAATACTTCCTGACATTTTTCTTGAGTCTACCCCCCTTCAATCTCATTTCATGTCCTCTCGTTCTACTGCCTTCGCATCTCTGGAAAAGGTTCGTTTGCAGATTCATACCTTTCAAATATTTGAACGTCTGTATCATATCACCCCTGTTTCTCCTTTCCTCCAGAGTGTACATGTTCAGGTCCCCAAGTCTCTCCTCATACGTCTTGTAACGCAAATCCCATACCATTCTCGTAGCTTTTCTTTGCACCGCTTCAATTCTTTTTATATCCTTAACAAGATACGGCCTCCAGAACTGAACACAATACTCCAGGTGGGGCCTCACCAACGACTTATACAGGGGCATCAACACCCCCTTTCTTCGGCTGGTCACACCTCTCTCTATACAGCCTAACAACCTTCTAGCTAGGGCCACCGCCTTGTCACACTGTTTCGTCGCCTTCAAATCCTCAGATACTATCACCCCAAGATCCCTCTCCCCATCCGTACCTATCAGACTCTCCCCGCCTAACACATACGTCTCCCGTGGATTTCTACTCCCTAAGTGCATCACTTTGCATTTCTTCGCATTGAGGTCGGGTGTGGATTTTATTAGGTAGCTGGGGCAGGTGTCCAATTTACAGTGAGTGTCGGAGAACCTATTGATCGCCTGGGAAACTGTTTCGGCAGTGAGGAGGGCGAAGTTTGACCAGGTGTGGTCCGCTGGGTATTCTCCAAGGGTTGAGTCCAAACCATTGATGAAGTTTTCGATATCAGTGGTGTCCTGAGGTAACGTGTTGAGTAGGTTTACAATTTTTTCATTGAAGTATTTGGCAAGTTCGTCTGCTGATGGAATGTCCGTGTTGGTTGTGGTCACCAAGGTGATGTCTAGTAGTTTGTTCATGAGCTGGTATAGTTTCTTCGCGTCTTTGTAATCTGGCCCTATTTTATTTTTATAGTATGAACTTTTGGTCTGTCTTATTGCGTATTTATATTTTCTTTGTATTTGTTTCCATTCGTTGAGTGAGTGTTCATCTTTTGGTTTTTTCCATTCTCGTTCGAGTTTCCTGGATTGTGTTTTTAATTTTTTCATTTCATCGTTGAACCATGGTTTCGAGTTATGCCTTCGTGGGGTTCTTGATCGTAAGGGTGCTATTTCATCAAGTATGCTTCTACATCTTTTATCCCATTCTGAGAGGTAGTATATAGAGTCCGTTTGTGCTGTCCAGTCGTGTATATCTGTTGCCAGAATGTTTTCGGGTCAATTTGGCCTCTAGTGCTGTAGGTTGTGTGTTCTTGTATACGGTAGGAACCCTTCTTCCGCCATTTTAGGGATAGGTTTAATTTGTAGTGGTTGGTCCATGGTGTTTCTGTCCATGTAATATCTGTTGTTGTTGTTGTTGTTATTATTATTATGGAATGGGGGGCTGGTTCTAAAAAAGAGTTTTCTAAGTAACTCAAGGAACTACAACACAAAGATGATCTCATTACCATATTACCACTAAGAACATGAAAATTTATCCAAAGGCCCAAAGACACAAACTCCCACAAGTGCTAGTCTGCCACAGGGCATATTCCTCATTCAGACCCCACACATGACAAACAGTAGGATAAGCCTATTTTTTTCACTCATTTAGTGGTTCTGCTTCCTTTCTTTTTTGCCTGTTTATCCTCACACCCTGCTACACATGGACCTATCTAACGCGAGTCTCAGACACTGGCCTGGCTGCCAAATTCTACCTAGGGTTATCCTATGTCCGGGTTTACCCAGACGTGTCCTCTTTTTGAGGACACCGCAGGGCATCCTGGCAGGTTTTGCCAGGCATTAGGGTGTCCTCCTCTCTTGCCCGTATCTTATTGTGCCTGGTGGTCTAGTGGCCTCTTCAGGCCAGGAAAGAGCCTCCTCTTTCCTGCCCAGGGCTGCCTCAGACTGCTCGCTGCCAGGGACACTTCAAATTTGCTGCTGAGAGTTCCTAATGGTTAGTGTAATGGGTTGCGGACCTGGGAAGCTGAGTTTGATTCCCAATGCTGCCCAATGGTCAGCAATGGGTTGAGATCCTGGGAAACCAGGTCCAACTCCCTCTGCAGCTCCATGTGACTCTGGGCAAGTCACTTAATCCTCTGTTTCCCCAGGTACAATAGTAGTACAATGTACTACTTAGACTGTGAGCCCACTAGGGACAGACCCAGTACCTGTAAAATGAAACTGTAAACCGCTTAGGTCTAAGTGGTAAATAAATACTTGACTAAATGAATATACCGGGGGTGAAAGAGCATAATATTACAAGTTGAAAAGATAGAGGTTCTGTAACAGAAAAAAAACAGATGATATGGAGGGGCATAATCGAAAGTGAAGCCCAAGTTTTTCTAAGGGGCGGGGAAACCCATATTATCGAAACAAAGTGGATGTCCATCTTTCGTTTCGATAATACGGTCAGGGACGCCCAAATCGCAAAATTTATTTATTTATAGGTCGACCTTACAGGTAGTTGTCCCCGATTTTTCGCGATAATGGAAACCGAGGATGCCCATCTCAGAAACGACCAAATCCAAGCCATTTCGTCGTGGGAGGAGCCAGCATTCGTAGTGAACTGGTCCCCCTGACATGCCAGGACACTATCTTCCCTGTTTTGGTGATATCTTTGAAAGATACCTTATCCCGAACCATGCGCTTTTGAGTGACTGTCGGCCTTCCCCCCCGTTTCTAGTTTAAAAGCTGCTCTACCTCCTTTTTAAATGCTGATGCCAGCAGTCTGGTCCCACCCTGGTTAAGGTGGAGCCCATCTTTTCGGAATAGGCTCCCCCTTCCCCAGAATGTTGCCCAGTTCCTAACAAATCTAAAACCCTCCTCCCTGCACCATCGTCTCATCCACGCATTGAGACTCCGGAGCTCTGCCTGTCTCTTGGGCCCTGCGCGTGGAACTGGTAGCATTTCAGAAAATGCTACCCTAGAGGATCTGGACTTGAACTTTGGTCATCCCTGCAACGGAAAGCAGTTGAGGACGCCCAAAATCGGCTTTCGATTATGCCGTTTTGGGTGACCCTGTGACAAGGACGCTCATCTTGCGATTTGATTCGAAAGATGGGCGTCCTTCTCTTTCGAAAATAAGCCCGATAGTATTCCAGATTAGCGACCAGTTTAACGATAACTTAGTAGAGTAGAACAATAGATGAGGCAAATTTCACCCTCTAGTTGTGTATTTTTTCTACCTGTAGCAAGCTTATGGAACTTTCATTGACTGGTGCTACGCTCTGCACTTTCTTTTCATCCCTGCCCAGCTTAATGGTGTATATTTTTCCATTCTTGTGAGGCCAATGCCCAGCTCTCACGCTTTGGGGGGAAGTTATCAATGTGGGCTATCATTAAGATGGGTTACCACAGTAGACCCTCACATATAAGTTGAGGGGAGTTTTGGGACTAAAAATGGGCAAAATTGGTGTGATCCCTGTGTAAGTCAAGGCCACAGACACACATGCTTCTCTTTGCCTCACTCACATCCCTCCCCACTCAGAATGTCCTTCTCCATGCCTCACTCACGCCCCACCATGCCCTTTCTATTGCACCCCACCACACCCAGCATGCGCTGAAATAGGACTAACAAACATTTCTGAGCAGCATGACAGAGGGGAGTCGGCTGATATTGTGTATCTGGATTTTCAAAAGGCGTTTGACAAGGTACCTCATGAAAGGCTACAGAGGAAATTGGAGGGTCATGGGATAGGAGGAAATGTCCTATTGTGGATTAAAAACTGGTTAAAGGATAGGAAACAGAGAGTGGGGTTAAATGGGCAGTATTCACAATGGAGAAGGGTAGTTAGTGGGGTTCCTCAGGGGTCTGTGCTAGGACCGCTGCTATTTAATATATTTATAAATGATTTAGAGATGGGAGTGACTAGCGAGGTAATTAAATTTGCTGATGACACAAAGTTATTCAAAGTCGTTAACTCGTGAAAAATTACAGAAGGACCTTACGAGACTGGGAGACTGGGCGGATAAATGGCAGATGATGTTTAATGTGAGCAAGTGCAAGGTGATGCATGTGGGAAAAATGAATCCGAATTATACAGTGGGGGAAATAAGTATTTGATCCCTTGCTGATTTTGTAAGTTTGCCCACTGACAAAGACATGAGCAGCCCATAATTGAAGGGTAGGTTATTGGTAACAGTGAGAGATAGCACATCACAAATTAAATCCGGAAAATCACATTGTGGAAAGTATATGAATTTATTTGCATTCTGCAGAGGGAAATAAGTATTTGATCCCCCACCAACCAGTAAGAGATCTGGCCCCTACAGACCAGGTAGATGCTCCAAATCAACTCGTTACCTGCATGACAGACAGCTGTCGGCAATGGTCACCTGTATGAAAGACACCTGTCCACAGACTCAGTGAATCAGTCAGACTCTAACCTCTACAAAATGGCCAAGAGCAAGGAGCTGTCTAAGGATGTCAGGGACAAGATCATACACCTGCACAAGGCTGGAATGGGCTACAAAACCATCAGTAAGACGCTGGGCGAGAAGGAGACAACTGTTGGTGCCATAGTAAGAAAATGGAAGAAGTACAAAATGACTGTCAATCGACAAAGATCTGGGGCTCCACGCAAAATCTCACCTCGTGGGGTATCCTTGATCATGAGGAAGGTTAGAAATCAGCCTACAACTACAAGGGGGGAACTTGTCAATGATCTCAAGGCAGCTGGGACCACTGTCACCACGAAAACCATTGGTAACACATTACGACATAACAGATTGCAATCCTGCAGTGCCCGCAAGGTCCCCCTACTCCGGAAGGCACATGTGACGGCCCGTCTGAAGTTTGCCAGTGAACACCTGGATGATGCCGAGAGTGATTGGGAGAAGGTGCTGTGGTCAGATGAGACAAAAATTGAGCTCTTTGGCATGAACTCAACTCGCCGTGTTTGGAGGAAGAGAAATGCTGCCTATGACCCAAAGAACACCGTCCCCACTGTCAAGCATGGAGGCGGAAATGTTATGTTTTGGGGGTGTTTCTCTGCTAAGGGCACAGGACTACTTCACCGCATCAATGGGAGAATGGATGGGGCCATGTACCGTACAATTCTGAGTGACAACCTCCTTCCCTCCGCCAGGGCCTTAAAAATGGGTCGTGGCTGGGTCTTCCAGCACGACAATGACCCAAAACATACAGCCAAGGCAACAAAGGAGTGGCTCAGGAAGAAGCACATTAGGGTCATGGAGTGGCCTAGCCAGTCACCAGACCTTAATCCCATTGAAAACTTATGGAGGGAGCTGAAGCTACGAGTTGCCAAGCGACAGCCCAGAACTCTTAATGATTTAGAGATGATCTGCAAAGAGGAGTGGACCAAAATTCCTCCTGACATGTGTGCAAACCTCATCATCAACTACAGAAGACGTCTGACCGCTGTGCTTGCCAACAAGGGTTTTGCCACCAAGTATTAGGTCTTGTTTGCCAGAGGGATCAAATACTTATTTCCCTCTGCAGAATGCAAATAAATTCATATACTTTCCACAATGTGATTTTCCGGATTTAATTTGTGATGTACTATCTCTCACTGTTACCAATAACCTACCCTTCAATTATGGGCTGCTCATGTCTTTGTCAGTGGGCAAACTTACAAAATCAGCAAGGGATCAAATACTTATTTCCCCCACTGTATCTACGTCATGCAAGGTTCCACGTTAGGAGTTACGGACCTAGAAAGGGATCTGGGTGTCGTCGTCGATAATACACTGAAACCTTCTGCTCAGTGTGCTGCTGCTGCTAGGAAAGCGAATAGAATGTTGGGGATTATTAGGAGAGGTATGGAAAACAGGTGTGAGGATGTTATAATGCCGTTGTATTGCTCCATGGTGCGACCGCACCTTGAGTATTGTGTTCAATTCTGGTCACCGCATCTCAAGAAAGATATAGTACAATTGGAAAAGGTGCAGCGAAGGGCGACTAAAATGATAGTGGGGATGGGACGACTTCCCTATGAAGAAAGACTAAGGAGGCTAGGGCTATACAGCTTGGAGAAGAGACGGCTGAGGGGAGACATGATAGAGGTATATAAAATAATGAGTGGAGTGGAACAGGTGGATGTGAAGCGTCTGTTCACGCTTTCCAAAAATACTAGGACTAGGGGGCATGCGATGAAACTACAGTGTAGTAAATTTAAAACAAATCGGAGAAAATTTTTCTTCACCCAACGTGTAATTAAACTCTGGAATTCGTTGCCGGAGAAAGTGGTGAAGGCGGTTAGCTTAGCAGAGTTTAAAAAGGGGTTGGACGGTTTCCTAAAGGACAAGTCCATAAACCGCTACTAAACGGACTTGGAAAACTCCAAAATTCCAGGAATAACATGTATAGAATGTTTGTACGTTTGGGAAGCTTGCCAGGTGCCCTTGGCCTGGATTGGCCGCTGTCGTGGACAGGATGCTGGGCTCGATGGACCCTTGGTCTTTTCCCAGTATGGCATTACTTATGTACTTATGCCTTCTGCCAGGTTTCTCCCAGTTTGCATGGAATTCCTCTCTGCTTTTATTCCCATGGTCTGCACTATGACACAGAACAGCACCAGCTGAGATGTCACCATTCCTGGCTTGCACTCTGATCACAGCTGCCACCAGGGATCTGAGTGCCCGGAGGATTGTTGTTAATTTTTTTGTAAGTCTATGTGCTTTGAAAATGAGAACCAGGGTATTTTACCACAATCCATACTATTTTAGCAGAAGTCCCATTTTATTTTACTAATAACTTAGGGCTGTTCATTAATTGTGTTAACTAGTGCGATTAATGCATTAATCTTCTGCGTTATTAAAAATTTCAATCATACCAGGGCCAGTTCTATACTTCAGACCTCCCTCTCCTCCCTTCCCCAACAGTCCAGCAGTTCTCTCTCTACTTCTAGCTGTTTTCTAGACTTGCCTGGGTGGTGGGCGATGTCTGAAATTCAAGGCTCTGCGAGCTCCAAGAGCCTTCCTGCAACCATGTTCCGCCTCCTGTGATGTAACTTCCTGTTCCCACAAGGGCGGGATATGGCTACAGGAAGGCTCTCAGGCCAGTGAAGGAAGCCTGCTTGCATGACAGACACTGTCTATGACGCAAGCAAGTTTTTAAAACGGTCAGAGGGGGAGGAGGGAAAGGAGAGAGAGAACTGATGGACCACTGGGGAGAGGTCAGAGGTATAGTTAACTCAAGAATAATTCTTTTAATTGTGAAATTAATCATAATTAAAAATTTTACGCATCCAACCAGGCCAACTAATAACCCAGGTAACATTAAAATAGTCAGTCTCAAGCATAACTCATGTGGATAACTCTCTCTCCCCCCAAATACGGCAAAACACATCTAGACCACTCTTTTTCTGGACTTGGTATCCTACCCCATCAGGCACCGGTCATAACTCTCTTAAATTGCAGAGCAGCAAACAAAAAACAAACACACACTCTCACCACCCAAGGCAACACAAGGGGTACTAACAACCCCCCAAATTTCATTGTCTCTTGCCACATGCCCAGCTACTATAAAGAGTAGTTACTTACCTGTAACAGGTGTTCTCCGAAGACAGCAGGCTGCATATTCTCACAAGTGGGTGACGCCACGTCGGCCCCGGAGGATTTTAAAGCAAAATCTCAAAATCTCTTTACGGCGTTCCGTCGCGCGAGCGATCGTACTGCGCATGTGCGCACACCTATTCCCGCTCGCCGAGCGGACACGCCCCTCAGTTATATCCAAAGATGGAGGAGACAACTCCAAAAGGGGAAGGTGGGAGGGTTTGTGAGAATATGCAGCCTGCTGTCTTCGGAGAACACCTGTTACAGGTAAGTAACTACTCTTTCTCCAAAGACAAGCAGGCTGATATTCTCACAAGTGGGGTATCCCAAGCTTTCAGGCTTACACAACAAACAGTGGTCAATAGAGTCTCGCAACGGCGAGGCCAGAATAAACATTGACCCGAAATATCAAAATGAGTGTAGCCTGGAACAGAACAAACATGGGCTTAGGAGGGTTGGAGTTGGATTCTAAACCCCAAAGAAGTTCTGCAGCCCCGACTGCCCAAAACCGACTGACGCGTCGGCTATTCTGCTGAAGGCAGTAGTGAGATGTGAATGTGTGGACTGATGACCACGCCACAGCTTTGCAGATCCCTTCAATAGTGACTGATTTTAGATTAGTCACCGATTCAGCCATGGCTCTAATTTTGTGAGCCGTGACATGGCCTTCTAGAGTCAGTCCAGCTTGGACAAAAATGAAGGAGATGCAATCTGCCAGTTAAGAAGAAATGATGCGGTTTCCGACAGCAACTGGCATTAAAAGAAATAAACAACTGGGCGGACCTTCCGAGGGAGCTCGTCTGCTCCACGCAAAAAGTGCGCAGCTTGCTTTCGCCAGGGCTTGTAAGATGAGGGAGAAAGCATGTTGGCAAGACAATTGACTGGATCAGATGGTACTCTGATACCAGCGCCAGTAAGAACATTGGCTGCATGCGGAGAACTACTCTGTTAAGATGAGAAGTAAGGTAAGGAGCTTGAGCTACTAGAGTCTGAAGCTCACCGACCTTTCGAGTTGAAGGAACAGCCACCAAGGAGAATGACCTTCCAGGTCCAATACTTCAGATGACAGGAATCCAGTGGCCCGAATTGAGCTTGCAGCAGCTGGATGAAAACGACATTGAGACTCCAAGATACTGAATAAGGAGTGATAGGGGCTCTGACCGAAGCATAAGAGCCAGCTTGAAAAATTATTGTGGGTGCTAAGCCCAACAGAAATAATCCCCCTTAGATACAGACAAGGAATTCTCTCAATACTGTGGGAGAAGTAAACGTCATGAAGTGGACAGCTGAAGGCTGACGTTGTACACGTTGATGATAAGCTCTTATTGCACGAAGATGAATACAGACCGAGTTGGTCTTGAGACCAGATTCAGACAGGTGTGGAAAGAACTCAAGCAAGGTCTGTATAAGACTAGAGGCAGGATCTAGGACCTCGCTGTCACACCAGACGGCAAACCTCTTCCATGAAAAGAATAACACCTCTTTGTGAAATCTTTTTCTGGAAGCAGGCAAGAGTCGGGAGACACTCTTCTGGAAAAGTCAACGAAACCTACACTCTGAACATCCAGACCGTGTGAGCCATAGATTGGAGGTTGGGATGTAGAAGTGCCCCCTCGTTCTGCGTAATGAGAGCTGGAAAACATTTCAACTCCAGAAGAAGAGGGAATCGTATCTGACGTAGCTAGAAAGGAGCAATCAGAATCATGGCTCCACAATCTTGCTTGAGAATCAGCAAAGTCTTTTCCATCAGATGTATGGTAGGATATGCATACAGAAAACTTGTCCTCCAAAGAAGGAGAAAGGCATCCGATGGTAGTCTGTCGTGAGCCTGCAGCCTGGAACAGAACTGAGGGACTTTGTGATTGAACTAAGTTGCTCAGCCTGTCGGCCAGACTGCTGTTTACGCCAATTAGATAAATGGCTTGGAGAAACCAAGCCGCGTTGGCGAGCCCACCGCTACATCTGCATGGCATCTTGACTCAGAGGACAAGATCCAGTACTCCTTTGTTATCGAGTACATCACAACCCGATTGTGTGGTTGATTAAAATAATTAGGTTGGATAGTCAGGAGGGATGCAACCTTCGTCAGCAGCTTTTGACTGAGTAAGGTGGACTGGACACCTCAGAATCAAAATGGAGAGAATTAACCACCTCTGAGGGGAATTCCGAAGACTGGCGAACAGTTGGGTTACATCCTCTAGATGTGCAAAAGTGTCAAGGGAGTGACGTGAACTGTGGAAGCCATGTGTCTAGAAGTCTCAATATTACTGTGCTGTAATCTTTTGAGACGGGCAATCAACGTGGTAAGGGAACACTTGCACTCCCAGTCCATGAAGATACGCTGCAACAACAGCTAGGCACTAGGAAAAACATACTCTGGACGCAAAGTGAGTAGAAGTATCTTGTAAGTCCAGAGAGCATAACCATTCGTTTTCCTGAAGTATGGGAAGAAGGATGCCCAGGGAAATCATCCTGAACGAAATCTGTTGAGGCCCCTTATGTCTATGATGGGACGGAACCCACAAGGAAGGACCTGGGATAGAAACTCAATCCTTCTTACCCTTGTGGAACAGGCTCGACTGCATTGGTACTGAGAAAGGCAGAGAGTTTCTCTGCAAGTACTCACTGTTGATGGAAGCTAAAGGATTAAACTTCCAATGAACAATGTGGAGGGTTTGATTCCAGACTGAGAATGTATCCTAACCGGACTATTTGAAAAAACCCCCCGGTTGGAGGATATAGAAGTCACCTGTGGTGGAGAAAATTTGAACTTCCCCCCGACAGGCAGATTGGCCGGTACGGACATTTGTTGCCCCTCTCTGGTTCCTGCGGAATAGCTGCAGGAGCCTGATTAGGTGCACGCCGCTGACTAGAACGAGCGTGCTGATCTCTTTAAAGAAGTTCCGAGATGAGGAAGTGTATGCACAGCATATCAACAATTTTCTGCTGAGTCTCCTCCTCCAGGTGAGAGGCACACAGTCATGAGAGTCTGCGCATCACCATACCTAGAGCAGAAATCTAGGTGTTACAATACAAGTGATGAAAACGCCATTGGACAGGAACTTGCGACACTTGGAAAAAAGATGTAGCCTATCTCCGGTGGGAATGCTCATAAATATCTGGCAGGACTTGGTCTTGGATGCGATCATGCCAGCCTGGTACGCCAATCTCCAAAGGAGGCTAAGGATGTATGCTCTGGCCTCGGGGGCGCCGAAGCAAGTTCTTAGAACTGCTATCAGTTCTGAGTTGAAGATGGTAGTCCAGGACCTCGAGCATCTGGCATTGGGCTGATTGACAATCTCCATTGCAATGTGTCAAGACAAATAGAGGATCTAGAGGATTCTCAGCAGAGAAAACCCCATGACCTTCATGTTCATCAGATGAACCATCATTGAACTGAGCCAACTACTCAAACAGAGCAGGTCAGATGCAAACATTGACCAGTATAGAGCAACTGTCATACATACAATTCTAAAGAACAGCTATGGAAAAATATGTTCTCCTGTAGCAAAATGGCTGTTCTTAACATGCATTTCTGGGCCTGGAAGCCAAGGTATGGAGGCGCGGTAAGTTCTACGAGCGAACACCCATACCAGAGGCAGCATCGGTGAAGGAGACCAGTTGAAAAGCTAGATGCCGCGGGAGGCGGTAGCATCCATGGCGTCCAATGGTACCCATGGTCTCGAAGCCAAGGACAACATCTGGCAATGCAAGGGAATCGAAACCAGACTGCCAGATGACTTCCATAACAGAGATATGACCGATGGTACTGATAGTACTCATGGCACCGACGGTGCCGATGATACACATGGTACCGATGACCCCCGGTACCAATGGAACCCATGGTACTTGGTACCGATGATAGTCATGATATCTGGTATCGATGGTACCCATGATACCCTAGTACCGAAGGGACCCTTGACATGTGGTACCGATGGTACCCATGATATTCGGCACCAACAGCACCGACGGTACCTATGGTACACATGGTATCGACGGTGCTCAAGACACCCGGTACCAATGGCACCCATGGTACCGATGGTACCTGGTCATGATATTTGGTATCGACGGTACTCATGTACCGACGGTATCCATGATAGCTATCCATGGTACCGACGATACCCGATACCGATGGACTCGTGATACTCGGTACCGATGGGCGATGATACCTGTGATCGATGGTGCCCATGATATCTGATGCCGATGGTGATACCTGGTGCCGACGGTGCCCATGCACCGAAGACACTCGGCACCGATGATACCCGGTGCCGATGGAATCCATGGCACCGATGGTACCGGTACCGACGGGACCCATGGCACCGACCATGGTACCAATGTTCCCGGTACCGATACTCCTTGGTACCGACGCACCGGTGACATTCGGCACCGACGGCACCCATGGTACCGATGATACTCGTACCGACGGCAACCCATGGTACCGATGAAACTCGGTACCGACGCCATGACACCCGGTACCGATGATACTCGGTACCGACGGTACCCATGACACCCGGTACCGATGATACTCGGTACCGACGGTACCCATGACACCCGGTACCGATGATACTCGGTACCGACGGTACCGATGATGCCCGGCACCGACGGCACCCATGGTACCGATGATACTCGGTACCGACGGCACCCATGGTACCGATGATACTCGGTACCGACGGTACCCATGACACCCGGTACCGATGATACTCGGTACCGACGGTACCGATGATGCCCGGTACCGATGCGGTGTATCGACGTCCAATGCCAGGATACCTCCATAATAGAGGGAGCAACGCTCTCGGCACCGACTGATGTCTGAAGCCCGAATACCTCCATAACAGAGGGAGCAAAGCTCTGGGCACCGATGGTACCGACACCCGCTGATGCGCCCGAATGACCTGCCAAGCAGGAGGCGCCGAGGCAGGTGGAGACCTACTCGATGCATAACTATACCCAGCGTGCATCGGTCTCTGTCGGACTCCCTGACAAGTAGCATAAGTCTCGTCTTTGAGACACTACTTGCGCTTCACAGGGAGATGATCCGTCCTTTGGGCATCCCTGGCAGAGTAGAATACGTCTCGGTACTTTGAGACACTACTTGCGCTTCACAGGGAGATGATCTGGTCCTTTGGGCATCCCTGGCAGAGTAGAATACGTCTCGGTACTTTGAGACACTACTTGCGCTTCACAGGGAGATGATCCAGCCCAAGACACTTCCGCCGATGCGTCCGAATGACCTGCAGAGCAGGAGACGCCGAGACGGGTGGAGACTCACTTCAAAGGTTACACCACTGATATTGTGTCACCAGGCTGCCCATTCAGTGGCTGTGACATACACCTTCACCATGAAGCAGGCTCTCACAGCTCTCGAGAGCAATTTGTATAAGTTTTAATAAATGGATCAAAAAATGTGGGCTTGTTTTATTTGCTGGCTAGAGAGAGCCCACAGATAACAATATACCAGCACTTTTCAAGTAAAAAGAAAAAGAGAAGCTTATAAGCTTCGTTGAGGCACAGCCCCTTGTGACTCTGGCAATTACTTAAATTTTTTTCTTGCCTCAGGTATAAAAAATACCTGTATATATAAGCCACAATGAGCCTGCCATAAAAATAAAAAGAGATTTACTCCGAAGACCTGAAGAAAACACGAAGCCCTAACGAACTCCGTGTCTCCTCAGACGCGGAAAAAGAAAAACTGAGGGGCGTGTCCGCTCGGCGAGCGGGAATAGGTGTGCGCACATGCGCAGTACGATCGCTCGCGCGACGGAACGCCGTAAAGAGATTTTGAGATTTTGCTTTAAAATCCTCCGGGGCCGACGTGGCGTCACCCACTTGTGAGAATATCAGCCTGCTTGTCTTTGGAGAATGTCACTTTATTCACTAAAAAATAAATATGCTTTTGCATATTTGTCCCTGCAGCTTCTGTCAAATGCCATTAGTTTGTGGAAGGCAGTGTGATACAATTGGCTTTGGTTACAATTGTTTAATAAAGAAATCCAAAGGCATGTGTACAAATCAATCCACATCTTGATTAGCTTGCCGCACACCCTTTAACTTAGACCAGTTCCTCACATCTTTTTTTTAATTTTTGTTACATTTGTACCCCGTGCTTTCCCACTCATGGCAGGCTCAATGCAGCTTACATATTGTATACAAGTACTTATTTGTACCTGGGGCAATAGAGGGTTAAGTGACTTGCCCAGAGTCACAAGGAGCTGCCTGTGCCTGAAGTGGGAATTGAACTCAGTTCCTCTGTTCCCCAGGACCAAAGTCCACCACCCTAACCACTAGGCCACTCCTCCACTCCACATGTAATCTGCCTTTGGTTTAGCCACCCATCTATTTATTCCAATAACTTTGCACTACTCATCTTGTCCTATCTATATATCTCAAGTGCACTTCCCCCTCAGCTACCATTCAGATGTTTCTTTGTATTGTACAAACAGCATTACCATCATATCTATGTGATATGAATGTTCTTCCATGCTGCCTATTACGGTATCATTCGTATTCTGAAGACATTTATCATATTTCTGTTTACGATTGTTTTACAGTGCTGTTAAATATTTAGATTTCTGCATTATGTTAGTCCTAATAATAGCATTCAATTTGTCTGTCTCCCAGTTTACCTCATTAATTGTATTTATGCTTATATTTGGTCATACTGTTAATAAAATTGTAAGTTTTATGTCAAGTTGTACCTGCTGTATATTATTTTTTTTCAAATTGCATATGATTCGCTCTATTAAGTTCTTTATTCTCTAGCAAAGCTTTAAGAACATTAATCCATTCTAAAGTAATGAGCAGTACTGACTACGCCAACTGGCTTAAAGGGATTCGGTCGATTGATCTTTGGCTTTTACAAGTTCTTCAAAACACAGCCGTGAAACTGATTGTGCAAGAAAATGGGATCGTGTTACCCATAGAAACATGATGGCAGATAAAGGCCATATGGCCCATCCTCTGTAACCCCTAACTCTTCCTTTTCCTAAGCGATCCCACGTGCTTATCCCATGCCTTTTTTAATTCTGACATAGTCCTCGACTCCACAACCTCCACAAGGAGGCCATTCCATGCCTCTACCACCCTTTCTGTGAAATAGTACTTCCTTAAGCCTATTACTCCTGTACATATTTCTTCACTCCTAAGCCTATTCTCTCTTATCTTCATCGTATGCCCCCTCGTTCCAGAGCTCTCCTTCAGTTGAAAAAGGCTCACTTCCTGTACACAAATGCCCTTGAGACATTTAAACGTCTCTATCATGTCTCCTCTCTCCCTGCGTATACATGTTGAGGTTCATAAGCCTGTCCCTATATTGTTTGTGTTCAAGACCGCTTACTAATGTTGTAGCTGCCCTATGGACCGACTCTATCCTGTTTATACCTTTTCGTAGGCTTCTAGTCTTCCACAGGAAGACTAGAAATCTTAATCCTTATTCCTAAAATTCATGTTTCAGGCTTGCCATCTTCCATACCTTGTTTTCTTGTACCTTATTCATCATCAAGAGTGCTGCTAGTATCTTTTGATAGTGTCTTATCCAGCAGACCGCCAAGACCTGTCGTTTCTTTCTTTACAACATTCGTAAAATCCGCCCCTTTCTTTCCGAGCACTCTACCAAAACCCTCATCCACACCCTTGTCACCTCTCGTTTAGACTACTGCAATCTGCTTCTTGCTGGCCTCCCACTTAGTCACCTCTCCCCTCTCCAGTCGGTTCAAAACTCTGCTGCCCGTCTCATCTTCCGCCAGGGTTGCTTTACTCATACTACCCCTCTCCTCAAGACCCTTCACTGGCTCCCTATCCGTTTTCGCATCCTGTTCAAACTTCTTCTACTAACCTATAAATGTATTCACTCTGCTGCTCCCCAGTATCTCTCCACACTTGTCCTTCCCTACACCCCTTCCCGTGCACTCCGCTCCATGGATAAATCCTTCTTATCTATTCCCTTCTCCACTACTGCCAACTCCAGACTTCGCGCCTTCTGTCTCGCTTCACCTGGAATAAACTTCCTGAGCCCCTACGTCTTGCCCCATCCTTGGCCACCTTTAAATCTAGACTGAAAGCCCACCTCTTTAACATTGCTTTTGACTCGTAACCACTTGTAACCACTCGCCTCCACCTACCCTCCTCTCTTCCTTCCCGTTCACATTAATTGATTTGATTTGCTTACTTTATTTATTTTTTGTCTATTAGATTGTAAGCTCTTTGAGCAGGGACTGTCTTTCTTCTATGTTTGTGCAGCGCTGCGTATGCCTTGTAGCGCTATAGAAATGCTAAATAGTAGTAGTAGTAGTCTTTTCCCGACATATGCACCTGGATACCATCTGCAATTCTATTTTTAAGGTAGTAGGTCCCTACCCTCAGGATTAACTTGCCACAGTTTTTACGGATGGAAACATCATATGAGAGGTTTGAAAGGGCCTTAAGGCTTTTGTTTTATTTAAGGAGGCTTTTGAAAACTATTAATGGCATGGCAGCAGGAGGATCTGGTGAAAAACCAGCCAAAGATGCAGAACACGTGACAACAGCTGTATCTTTACTTTAGATGTGGATCCGTTTTTTTTTTTTCCTCTCTTTTTTTCTATGCTATGGATATTGTAAACCGGAATTTCCAAATGGCGGTATTTTGGAAAAATTGTTAAAATGTAAGTTTTATGTCAAGTGGTAAAAAAACAAAACAATAAATCTTAAGGGGCTGTTTTTACTTTTAAACAGGTTGTGTTAAGAAGGGGCACTGAACAGCTGCTGTCCGACAGATGGAAAATGGTAATAGGATGTATTATTTACAGAGTGCCATCAGCACAAGGCAGAGTAATACACACAGTCACAATGTTCCTGGCCTAGCCCTAAGTTGGGCTTGGAGAAGGTGCAACTATTTCTTCAAGGAGAGGGTGCTGAATGAATGGAACAGCTTTAGGGGAGGTGCTGGAGACCTGAAAACCTGGGATAAGCATCCTTTATTGTGAAGTAAGAGGAAAAATCTCTGGCACTGCACTAGGGACTACATTGGCCTGACTCAGTGGACATAATGGTCCTTATCTTTTGTGATACGTTTCTGTGTTGGCTTAGCGGTTAAAGCGATGAACTGAGAACCATGGAAACTAGTATTCAAATTCCACTTGTTCACTTACTCTCCCTTTGACCTTTGAGACTTTTTTTTTTATCTATAACTAAAGTGCAGTAGGGTTTTGCACTTACTATGCAAAAACTAGTGCATGGTTAAGTGCAAAGCCTAAGGGGTGTCCAACATTTGTCCTGCAATAACCGCACAGGACATACTACATGGCACCAATGCTCTCTGGGGATCCCACTCATAATGAAATAAAACACAGTACTGCTGCCACAGCGCATTTCCCCCAACACATCTCCCTCCAAATCCAAATCCCTGTCCCAATACACCCTGATCCGATCCTCCACCCGATATCCAATCCCCCAACACCCCCTGATCTACCTCACTCCCCACAACATCCCTCCATCTGATCCACCTTTCTCAAACCCTACCCCCTGAAGTTCAAAACTCCGCTTTCCGAAGTTCTAAACCCCACTGCCCTGGACTAAACACCTATCCCCCAAGGTCACACTCTCCCCCCACCCTGAACTTCTCCAGAGTCTTCCTCCGTAGTTCAACTAGCCTTACCCCTTTGTTCTCACCCAGGATTGTGCTGGGAAAATGCCCACCATGACCCCTTACAGTAATCACACCCAACCCCCGCCCTAACTGCGATAGGCAGCTAGCGCGGGGTTTGTTTCTGCACTGCTGAATTTAATTTGTGTAACCCCCTTTGGTTGTATAGGTGAGCTAGGCGGCTGCCTAGTCACTGCCTGAGATGGTGGGAAGAAGGGCACACAAAGGATTTGGTGGGAACAGGGCTGGGGCCAACCTTAGGCTAGAGGGCCAAGCAAGCAAGGCACCAGACTGTCCATCCACACATCATGAGGTAACTTAAAACTGGAACCTTTACTGTACTGTCAATTGATGAAGCACAGGAACACGGAAAACAAAAGTCAAATAAAACATCAACTTATTTACAGTGGATATCCATTTCTCCTACTCGCGCTTCTTATATGTTAAGTCTGCTCAGGGTAGGCTGATGATATTCAGATAATTGATAGCACAGTTCAGTGAGATGTTACATTTTAAACAAATTGATGGTCACATTCATTACTTAAATACCTTTTGCTGCAGTAGCCTGGTACAGTTAAAGATGTTTTATATATATATATTTTTTCTAAAATTTCCTCCACTCTGCCACAGATTTAGTGTTTCATAGAAGTGGTATATGGGTTGCCTGGGTGGTAAGGTTGAGTGTCCCGAGATTACCCTTACTCCTTCCAAAGAGACTGTACTGGTTGCCACACCTCCTCACTATAGCAGGCCAGCACCGGGTTTCAGATCTATATCTTGCCCCAGTCTCTAAATCCTTGCTCTTGCAAGTGTCACGGATGTCTAACTGGTTGGGTACAGACGGCCTGATTCTTTCTCTCTCTCTCATTGGGGCCAGCTGCAGGCATTGGCAGGAATGGGGCTCTTCTCTGACAGGTATGGTCAGTGACAGAAGAGGTTCCAAAGACAAGATTTTGGCGAAAAGTCAAAGTTCAAACCTTCCTTGGGGGAGGATACTACTGCCTCAAGCAATATCCCTTCAGAAGATCCATCTCTTCCCTGCTTCTAGGCTCCCTTCCAGAAACTACCACAAACTGCTCTAATCCTCTGGCAGGATCTGGGGCCAGAAGGTCTGAGGACCTTGTACTAGAACGGGTACAGAAAGAACAAAGGAAAGAACAGCTCAAAAGTGCAGCATATAACTTGAAACAAATTGCTGGGACAGATTGCTGGAGAAAATCACCAACAACTCACTCTGGTTTGACAGAAAAGAAAGCTACCAGCCAGGGGAATAGATACGTGGGGCCACGGGGGCATGGGCCCCCACAGATTACGCCCTGGCCCCCTCTACATTTGATCCCCCCCGCCCCGCCACATCAGGTACCTTGTTTGCTGGTGGGGGTCCCCAATCCCCGCCAGCCGAAGAGTCTTCTTTAGCGCCGGTCGACTCTGGCGCCTTCGTTGTGGGATCATCAGTTTCTGACGCCTTAAGTCCTGCACCGTGCATGTAGCCCCTTGCAGGACGTAAGGCATCAGAAACAGATGATCCCACAACGAAGGCGCCGGAGTCGACTGGCGCTAAACAAGACTCTTCGGCTGGCGGGGATTGGGGACCTCCACCAGCAAACAAGGTACCTGATGCGGCGGCGGGGCAGGGGGCAGGCGGGCAGCGGTGGGGGGGTTGTGATTGCGGTCCAAAGTGGCGATGGGGAGGGGATGTTGGGTTTGCGGATGCAGCGGTGAGGGGTCCAAAGTGGCGGGGGTGGGGGGGGTGGCGGCGGCTAAACAGTGCCCCCCACCTCAGGCTCTTGCCCCCCCCTCCTGCCGAGGTCTGGCTACGCCCCTGCTACCAGCCACTAGCTAGATAGACACTTATGAACTATCAGGAACAGCAAGGGGAAAAATATGTACAGCCATATACCCCCAGATTCTATATAGTGCAACCTGAGTTGTGCTCATAATTCAGGTCGTATTCTGTATTACGTGTGCAACTTAATTATCTTAACAAGCCCAATCAGCACTGAAAATTGCCAATAAACAAGCAATTATTGACACTAATTGGCATTAATTAGAATTAAGCGCATAACTTGCTAAGCGTATTCTATAAAGTGATGCACGTAAATTCTAATGCGGGCTGCTAAAAAAGGGGCGTGGCCATGGGCAGATTGTGGATGTCACTAAAAATGGTGCATAATGTTATAAATATACCCGGTCCACACCTAACTTGGTCACTGGCATTTACACCAAGTTTTGCTTGCACTGGCCCGAAGTCAGGAACGAGTCTGGAGTTGTATAGTAGTAGTATAGCTCAGGCCCACAGAGAAATGAAAAGATATCCGGGCCAAAGAAAACACATGGAGGAACAGGCCAGCAATCCCCCTGAAGGCCGACTGGAATGAGTCAGACGCAAACAATAATGTAATAAAGATAATTGGATTTTTGTGGTACCGATCCTTCAGAAAAAATGTCACCTACCAGAGCTAATTATTTAGGAACCTGAATTGTTCGACAGCAAAAGGAAAGGACAGTCTTTCTGTAACTGCTTAGTCTATAATATGGAGGGCCAGGGAGACAGAATGATTTGCCAAGAGCTATATAGAGAGTGACTGGCAGAACGGGAATCAGACCTCAGACACAGGGAGACAAAGGAAGTAATTCTATACCTGTGTGTTTAAAAAGGAACATAGGAGCCTTCTTTCCTTTATACATGGTGTCCAGAAAAAATAGAACCTCCAACATTTTTCCAAATATCCTACTGCAGAAAGAAACATCTGCCTAAAATTCGAGACATTTCTGACTACTTTATTTTTAAACAGGATGGAGCTCTAGCGCATCGAGCTTGCAAAATTGAGTTTAGGGTAAACCATAATTTGTCCTCTTAAAAAGAGGACACATGTCCCGCCCACGCCCCACCCCTTTCGCATCCTCACCCCGCCCCGTCACATATTCCCCTCCCCTGCCCCCCGTCACCTCCCCTCCCCCTTGTCACATATTCTCCTCCCCTGCCCCCCCCTTGTCACCTCCCCTCCCCTCCCCCTTGTCACATATTCCCCTCCCCTTACTTACTATCTACTGCCCTGGTGGTCTAGTGACCTCTTCGGGGCAGGAAACAGCCCCCTCTTTCCTGCACAGAGCACTGCCTGCCCTTGCCCTGCATCCTTCTCAGTCTCGGCTCGGGATTCAAAATGGCCGCCGAGAGTTGAAGTCTCGCGAGGCCCCTTCAACACTTGGTGGCCATTTTGAATCCCGAGCCGAGACTGAGAAGGATGCAGGGCAAGGACAGGCAGCACTCCGGACAGGAAAGAGGGGGCTCTTTCCTGCCCCAAAGAGGTCACTAGACCACCAGGGCAGATAGTAAGTAAGGGGAGGGGAGACCCACGGCGCCGCTCACCTGCCCGCCCGTTTGTCCAGAAATCCAGACAAACGGTAGGGCAAAACTCGCCCGGACGCCCCAGACATGTCCTGAAAAAGAGGACATGTCTGGGGAAATCCGGACATATGGTAACTCTAGTTGAGTTCTTAATGAATGAAAACCCAGAATTCATTGAGCCCACAGCTCAGTGGTGTTGAAGAATTTGTGAATATGTTAAGGTTGAAGAAAGACAGTTTGAACATAAATTATGAATTAAATAAGAAAGAACTCCATTATACTAATGTATTTTCAAAGATAATACTAAGGACCTCTTTCATCAAGCCACGCTAGCGGTTCCTGCATGGCATTGCCGACGGAGCCCATTCAACAGTCCCTAAATGTTTAAACAATTGCAAAATATTTTGAAACTATGTAAGAGGGTCCCGTTTTTTCTGGACACTGTGCAGAATACTAGTCTAACAGCAAAAACGCATACCTATAATTTAGGTGCAAGCACTTACATCAGCCCAGTGGCGTAGCTATGTGAGGCCACGGGGGCCTGGGCCCCCCAAAGATTTGGCCCTGGACCCCTCTGCCGACGACCCTCTCAACCTCCCCTCCTGCCGCCAACCCTCCCCCGCCGCCACCGTCAGCTACCTTTGCTGGCGGGGGACCTCACCCCCTGTCAGCCGAGGTCCTCTTCTTCCGGCGCAAGGCTTCATTTTGTTTCTGTGAGTCTGATGTCCTGCATGTACGAAGCCTTGTAGATCAGCCAGCGACCGCGTTGCTGGCTGATCTGCAAGGTGACGGTAGGCGACGGCGGCGGTGGAGGGTTGGTGGCGGGAGGGGGGGTCGAGAGGGTCGTCGGCGGGGGGGGGGGGGCAAAGTTGGTGGTGGTGGTGGCGGCGGTGGGGGTCAAAAATGGCAGGGGGGGTCGGCACCGCCGGGGGGAGAGCTAAAATGTGCCCCCTCACCTCAGGCTCTGGACCCCCCTCCCGGCGAAGTCTGGCTATGCCCCTGCATCAGCTATAGAGTTTGTATAAGTGTGTGTGTTTAAGTCAGTGATTCTGAAACATGTCCCGGGGGAACCCCAGCCAGTCAGGTTTTCAGGATATCTATAATGAATATTCATAAGATCCAGTGGCGTTCCTAGGGGCGCTGACACCCGGGGCGGATCGCCGATGCGCCCCCCCCCCCACCCCCGGCGAAAGGACACCCCCCACCCCGGCGAAAGAACCCCCTCACCCCCGGGTGCACGCCACTGGGGGGGTGCCACGCGCCGGTCAGCGTCGTTCATTTCCATGCTCCCTCTGCCCCGGAACAGGTCCTGTTCCGGGGCAGAGGGAGCATGGAAACGAACGACGCTGACCGGCGTGCGGCACCTCCCCCCCCCAGCGGCGTGCACCTGGGGCGGACCACCCCCACCGCCCCCCCCCCTTGGTACGCCACTGGAGATCAACTTGCATGCACTGCCTCCCTGGTATGCAAATCTATCTCCTGCATATTCATTGTGGATATCCAGAAAACCTAACTGGCTGGGGTTCCCCCAGGACAGGGTTAGGAATTACTGGCCTAAGTTGTGCTGATATGCAGCATGTAACTTATAGTATTCTATACATTACACATGTAAATGTGAGCTCCCTCCTATGCACTGCCCAGACTCTGCCCATGTGTACGTCTAACTGTCAAATATGCACTATGTAAACTATATGATATTTACAGAATTATGCTTACATAGAATTTTGTTATTTATGCATGTATGTGCAAATAAATGCTCGTATGTGCCAATATTCAAATCCAGAGCTACTCAATTCCAGTCCTCGAGATCCATAGGCAGCAGTGGTGTACCAAGGGTGGGGTGGTGGGTGCGGTCCACCCCAGATGCAGACAGTAAGGGGGTGCACTGAGCAGTCACGGCGCTGCAGCCCACAGGCACGCAGCTGTCGGCTCTGACGGTCCCCAGCCCCAGAACAGGAAGTTGACGTCAGAGAGGACAGGGGACTGGCAGAGCCAACAGCCATGTGCCTGTAGACTGCAGCTCCCTCAATGCACCCCCTTGCTGCTTGGAGGAGAGAGGGTGGGAAGGGGGTCACACACGCCTGGAGGAGGGAGGTGTGGTCCACCAGACCACCAAGGAGTTGTTGCTTGGTGGTGTGGTCCGGGAGAGGGTGCAGAGGGGTCGGGGTCCTATTTTCTGTTCTGAGGGTCAGGAGGCGGTCCAGCGACTGATTCACAAAGGGGGATCCATGTATCTCATCTGTATTCGATCCCATTTGTGCATTGGTCGCTGTTTGTGACTTGGTAATTTTTCCCACGGCACTCATATTTAACCCACTGTGCATCAGCCCCCAGAACTGATTAAAAGATAAAACAAAACAGAGAACAGGTTTCAATGGCCAGTTCCTTCAATGGAGCAAGGTGGACAGTGCAGTGCCAAAGGGATCTGTACTGGGACCCCTGTTTTTTTTTAAAACATACTTATAAATGATCTGGAAATGGGAACGAGTGAGATGATTGAAATTATTAAAAATTGTTACATTTTATGCAGACTGAAAAATTGCAGAAGGATCTTATGAGACTGGGCATCCAAATGGCAGGTGAAATTTAATGTGGACAAAGGCAAAGTGATGCATATCAGGAAGAATAATCTGAATGATATATATATTTTTTTATTACATTTGTACCCCGCACTTTCCCACTCAAGGCAGGCGCTATGCGGCGGGCAATGGAAGGTTAAGTGACTTGCCCAGAGTCACAAGGAGCTGCCTGTGCCGGGAATTGAACTCAGTTTCTCAGGACCAAAGTCCACCACCCTAACCACTAGGCCACTCCTCCACTCATAATTACCTGATGCTAGATTCCACATTGGGAGTCACCGGGAGGCAGCCACGTTGGATCTGGTGCTCACGAATGGGGATAGTGTGTCAAATGTCCGAGTAGCTGCGCACCTTGGAAACAGTGACCATCAAACGGTTTGTTTTGATGTAACGGCTCATGTGGACGGCGGCCACTCTAAACTCAAAGTCCTCGATTTCAAGCGAGCTGACTTTAACAAAATGGGAGAATACCTGAGGAAGGAGCTGATGGGCTGGGAGGACATACGAGAAGTGGAAGGACAGTGGTCCAGGCTAAAAGAAGTAATAAACAGGGCCACAGACCTTTATGTAAGGAGAGTAAATAAAAGCAGGAGAAAAAGGAAACCGATATGGTTCTCAAAGCAAGTGGCTGAGAAAATAAAGATTAAAGAGTTAGCGTTCCAGAAATATAGAAAATCTCAAGAGGAGGAACATGGGGAGGAATACCGGATGAAACTGAAAGAAGCCAAGAGAGAGGTACGTCTGGCGAAGGCACAAGCGGAAGAACAAATGGCTAGAAATGTAAGGAGGGGAGACAAAAACTTCTTCAGGTATATTAGTGAAAGGAGAAAGACTATAAAGGGAATTGTGAGACTAAAAGATACAACAAAACACTATGTAGAAAATGATGAAGAAAAAGCCAATTTGCTAAATAGATACTTTTGTTCTGTTTTCACTGAAGAAAACCCTGGGGAAGGACCGAGAGGGACTAGCAAAAGTACACCTGAGAATGAGGTGGATAGAGCGCCGTTCACGGAAGAGAGTGTGTATCAACAACTTGGAAAGCTAAAGGTGGACAAAGCCATGGGGCCGGACGGGATCCACCCCAGAATACTGAGGGAGCTCAGAGAGGTTCTGGCGGGTCCTCTTAAAGACTTGTTTAATAGATCCTTGGAGACGGGAGAGGTTCCGAGGGATTGGAGAACGGCGGAGGTGGTCCCTCTTCACAAAAGTGGGGATAGGGAAGAAGCTGGAAACTACAGGCCGGTAAGCCTCATTTCGGTTATTGGAAAAGTAATGGAAGCCATGCTGAAGGAAAGGATAGTGAATTTCCTGGAAGCCAATAAGTTGCAAGATCCGAGACAACATGGTTTCACCAAAGGGAAATCGTGCCAAACGAATCTCATTGAATTCTTTGACTGGGTGACCGGAGAATTAAATCAAGGACGTGCTATGGACATCATCTACTTAGATTTCAGCAAGGCTTTCGACACGGTTCCCCACAGGAGGCTCTTAAATAAACTAGACGGCCTGAAGATAGGACCCGAAGTGGTGAACTGGATTAGGAACTGGTTGACGGACAGACGCCAGAGGGTGGTGGTGAATGGAGTTCGCTCGGAGGAAGGAAAGGTGAGTAGTGGAGTGCCTCAGGGATCGGTGCTGGGGCCGATTCTGTTCAATATATTTGTGAGTGACATTGCCGAAGGGTTACAAGGTAAAGTTTGCCTTTTTGCGGATGACACCAAGATTTCCAACAGAGTGGACACCCCGGAGGGTGTGTAAAACATGAAAAAAGATCTGAAGAAGCTAGAAGAATGGTCTAACGTTTGGCAATTAAAATTCAATGCGAAGAAATGCAAAGTGATGCACTTGGGGAGTAGAAATCCAAGGGAGACGTATGTGTTAGGTGGGGAGAGTCTGATAGGCACGGACGGGGAGAGGGATCTTGGGGTGATAGTATCTGAGGACCTGAAGGCGACGAAACAGTGCGACAAGGCGGTGGCAGTAGCTAGAAGATTGCTAGGCTGTATAGAGAGAGGAGTGACCAGCAGAAGAAAGGAGGTTTTAATGCCCCTGTATAAGACGTTGGTGAGGCCCCACCTGGAGTATTGTGTTCAGTTTTGGAGGCCGTATCTTGCGAAGGATGTTAAAAAAATGGAAGCGGTGCAAAGAAAAGCTATGAGGATGGTATGGGATTTACGTTCCAAGACGTATGAAGAGAGGCTTGCTGACCTGAACATGTACACCCTGGAGGAAAGGAGGAACAGGGGTGATATGATACAGACGTTCAAATATTTGAAAGGTATTAATCCGCAAACGAATCTTTTCCGGAGATGGGAAGGCGGTAGAACGAGAGGACATGAAATGAGATTGAAGGGGGGCAGACTCAGGAAAGATGTCAGGAAGTATTTCTTTACGGAGAGGGTGGTGGACGCTTGGAATGCCCTCCCGCGGGAGGTGGTGGAGATGAAAACGGTAACGGAGTTCAAACATGCGTGGGATATGCATAGAGGAATCCTGTGCAGAAGGAATGGATCCTCAGAAGCTTAGCTGAAATTGGGTGGCGGAGCAGTTGGGGGGAAGAGGGGGTGGTGGTTGGGAGGCGAGGATAGGGGAGGGCAGACTTATACGGTCTGTAACAGAGCCGGTGATGGGAGGCGGGACTGGTGGTTGGGAGGCGGGAAATACTGCTGGGCAGACTTATATGGTCTGTTGGGAGGCGGGAAATACTGCTGGGCAGACTTATATGGTCTGTGCCCTGAAAAGGACAGGTACAAATTCAAGGTAAGGTATACACATATGAGTTTGTCATGGGCAGACTGGATGGACCATGCAGGTCTTTTTCTGCCGTCATCTACTATGTTACTATGTTACATCGTCGTGGATAATACGAAATCTTCTGCTCAGTGTGTCAGAATGTTAGGAATTATTAGGAAAGGAATAGTGAATAAAACAAAGAATAGAATAATGCCTCTATATCACTCCAAGGTGTGACCATATCTTGAGTATCGAGTGCAATTCTGATCACTGCAGTTCAATAAAGGATCCTTTTACAAAGCCTCGGTAAAACGTGGCCTGCAGTAGTGTGGGCGCATCTTTTGGGCACACGCTGGGCTACTTTTTCCCATGGCGGGAAATGGGCGTGCGCAAAAATTAAAACTAGTATGCGCCTATGTACGGCCTGAGCCCTTACTGCCAGCCACTGACCTAGCGGCAAGGGCTCATATGTTACCTGCGAGGTAACCATGCAGCATGCGCCAACATGGCCTTGCTGCTGAATACCACCGGGAATGCCCCACGGTAGAAAAGAGAAACATATTTTCTACTGCAGGATTCGACGCACACCAGGATTACCACCAGATGCACGCACTATCCCGGCGGCAGTGCAGATTTGGCACGCGCTACCCATACATTAGCTCTCCCATGGTTTTGTAACAGGGCCCCTAAAAGACATTGGGACCTGTTTACTAAGGTAAAAATGACAAGAGGACCTTACGAGACTGGGCATCTAAATGCAGATGACGTTTATTAAGGTAAACAGGGCCAACAGAATTAGAAAAGGTAGAGAAAAGGGTGACCAAGATGATTAAGGGGATGGAAGGACTCTCATACGGAGGAAAGGCTAGGGAGGCTGGGGCAAGAAAACGCGGCTGAGGAGGATATAGTAGAAGTCTATTCTATTCTATTCCCAGCTTTTATATCCCACTTGTATATACATGAAATCAAAGTGGATTACAATATCCAATATAAAATCATATACTAATCAATCCCAAAATATTTGCCAAAAAGATAAGTTTTTAAAGCTTCCCTAAACTGCAAATAGTTAGGAATACTCTGAATTGGAATCAAATTCCATATTTTACTAGATTGATAATTAAAGGAGCAGTCATGATAATGTTTAAAATATACACCTTGATCAGTAGGAAAGCCCAGTTGTAAAGAAGTCTACAAAATCCTGAGTGGAAAAGAACAGGTAAACATGGATCGATCGATTGCTTTTTTAAAAACTACAAAAACTAAGGGATACGCCCAGGGGTGTGCTGGTAAATTTTTAACAACGGGCTCTCTCTCCGGGCATAGCCGGCCCTGAAATTTAGAGTGTGTGTGTGTGGGAGGGGGGAATACATGTCTCTCTCTCCCCTCCCTTGTGCGGGCACGCTAGGCATACCTTTGTCGAGCCCCACCAGCCAATAAATGGACTGCCACCATCCTCTGCTGCTCGTTTCTGGCTCTGAGCAGCATGATGGAACCTTCTTGCGCTTGCATGAAAAGTCCCAGCCTGATGCTCAGAGTCAGAAACAAGGAGCAGCAGCAGCAATCTATTTACTTGGCTGGTGGGGCCAGCATCACTGCCAGCAAAGTAAAAGAGAATTCAGGAGGGGGCCCAAGCCCACATTTTGGGAGTCAGTTGTTAAAGTTGCCATGGGGAGGCCTACTTTAACAACCGGCTCCCAAAATTCTTAAAAACTTAACAAACGGCTCTCGCGAGCCCGTGAGAGCCCGCTCCAGCACACCACTGGATACGCCATGAAGTTACTAGGTGATACATTTAAAACAAATAGAAAATATATATTGTTTGCACTTAGCATATAGTTAATCTCTGGAAAACTGGTTATGGGAGAATGTGGTAAAATGAAGATACACACCTGTAGCAGGTATTCTCCAAGGACAGCAGGCTGATTATTCTCACAACTGGTCTGGTCCCACCCTCGCGGAAACAGGAAATGAGGGCAGGACCAGAGCTGAGAGAGAAGGGAAGGTTAAAGACGAACCTGCTTGCCTTTCACTGCCGCCGCGACCTGAGGTAAAATGTTTTAAATTCTGGGCGGCAGGAAGGCGAGGACGGAGGACTGTTGAGGGAGAAGAGGGTGGGCAGGTCGGGCTGGGGTTGGAACCGGAACTTCCGATGGCTCGTTCTGGTTGGGTGACGGTGGGTGAGAAAGTATTTGGGGTTCTTGAGCACCCACAGCGTCAGCGCCTATGCTTCCTTTACTCTGCTCTCCCCTTAAACACTCCTGGCTTTGTATCATTATTGTTGATACCTCTCTATTGGGATTCCCCAAGTGTCCTGTTTTAATATTATCCTTCAAGTATACCCCACTCCAAACCATACATTCCTGAGTGACAGTTGGCTTTCTCCTGCATTCTAGTTTAAAAGCTGCTCTATCTCCTTTTTAAATGTTAGTGCCAGCATCCTGGTTCCATGGAGTCCATCTTTTTGGAATAGGCTCTCTCTTTTCCAGTATGTTGCCCAGTTCCTAATAAATCTAAGGGGTCCTTTTACCAAGCAGCGGTAAAAGGACTCCTGCGGTGGTGTCAGCGAGCATGTTTGCCATGCGCCGAGGTCTCCCTTTACTGCCACTGGTAAAAGGACTTTAAAAAAAATGGAAATGGTGGTGTGGTAAGTGTAACATTTGCCGCACGGCCATTTCTGGGGGGGGGGGAGGGGCTTACTGCCTACTGTTTAGGAGGCAGTAAGGGCTCCCATGCTAACCCAGTGCTAAAAAAATTCAAAATCATTTTTTGAAGCCAGAAATGCTGCATGGCAGGAGTCGGCACTTTCGCCAGGCTCTCGTGGTAGCTTGGCAGTAAGGCCAAATTGCTATGTGCCAAGCCTGCAGTAGCCCTACTGTGGCCTGGTAAAAGGGTCCCTAAATCCCTCATCTCTCTCAACCATGGATTGAGACTTCAGAGCTCTGCCTGTCTCTTGGGTCCTGCATGTGGAATGGGAAGCATTTCTGAAAATGTTACTCTTGAGTTTCTGGATTTCAGCTTTCTACCTAAAAATCTAAATTTGACTTCTACAACCTCCCTCCCACATTTTCCTATGTCATCGATACCCACATGTATCAAGACAGCTGGCTCTTCCCCAGCACTATCTAAAATCCTATCGAAGTGACTGCTTATGTGGTGATATTCAGTGCCACTTAACCAGAAACTGCTTGCCATGGGATTTGTATTATGGAGTGTTGCCAAGATTTGGGTTTCTGCCAGGTACTTGTGACCTGGCTTGGCCACCGTTTGGAAAACAGGATACTGGGCTAGATGGACCATTGGTCTGACCCAGTATGGCTACTCTTACGTTCTTATGTAACTGCTGCTGAACATCACCACAAATCACCCCTGCATTGTCTGGTTAGTGCTGGGGCAGTCCATTGGGCGAATCTCTGGCGGGAGCCAGAACGTAACCAGTTATTGGCCATATTCAGAACACTAACTGGCTGCATTAGAATGGAGTCATTAGCTACTTTTAAGTCATGGACATCACATCGATTCCTTTGACAATGTCTGCAAACATTATGCAGCTGTTTTTTTCTGCCAGGTAGTGTTTATTTTTTTTTTAATAACACATATAGAGTTGGAAAAGCAATCTCTCCACATTAACAGTGCCTGGTTTAATTCCAGCTTGTGGCATTAAGCTTCCTAGTGCCCTCTCATCCTGTCCCGCAATCCTAATCCCCCTTCTCTCCCACCCTTGATGTACAAAAGGGCCAAACAAGCTCCCTTCATCACTATAGGCCCCCTGGGCCTACCTAGTACATGTCTGGTGGCAGGGCTGGAGTGATTCCCACTCGTTCCTGACTGTTGCGGCTGCTGTTACAAAATGGCTGCCACAATCTCTAACAGAAGCCTCATTGTACTAGCTAGGTATTGTGAGGTGGGTGCTAGAGGTCATGGTAGCCATTTTGTAACAGTAACCACAACATGCAGGAGCAAGCGGCCATCACTCCTACCCTCTGGATCCCACTGGACAGCCAAGTGTGTTCAAGGTAGGTCCGGGGGGGGGGGGGGCAATTGGGGTGGGGCTTATTTGGCTCTTCAGCATGTTGGGGGTGGGTGGGGGGATTGAAGAAGCAGAGGGCAAACCTGCATGTCTTATGTGGATCCCAGGAAACCACATAAGACCCAGTGGCCACCACAATAGCCCAACATTGAATATTTGAGGCTAATTTATTTATTTATTTATTTATTATTTATTGCACTTGTATCCCACATTTTCCCACCTATTTGCAGGCTCAATGTGGCTTACAAAAACCTGTCATGGCATCACCATTTCAGGGTACAGAGATACAATTGGTGGTACAGGGTAGTAGTAATAACAAGGTTAACAGTAAATCTAGTCAAGCAGTCACAGATAGGGATGATCAGAGTAAAGGAGGAGTAGTGGCTGCCACCAGCTGAATATTAGTATATTTCTAAGCTTTGTCCTCCTGGGATGACCTGAGCCATGGACTTGCCACTTTTCAATATTATCACTAGTCCAGGGGAGCTGAAGCCAAGGTCTTCAGTGAAGTAATTAGCCTATGAGCAGATGGTGACCATTCTTCCACTTTGATCCTGGGGAACTGAGTTTGATTTCCACTGCAGCTCCTTGTGACTCTGGGCAAGTCACTTAACCCTCCATTGCCCCTGGTACAAAATAAGTACCTGAATATATGTAAACCGCCTGCCCTTGAATGCAGTTGCAAAAACCTCAGAAAGGCGGTATATCAAGCCCCATTTCCCTTTCCCTTCCAAAAATGCCTGATAACCAGGACAATTTGCTGTTTTAACAAGGAGGAAAGAGCCAAAAACATCCGATTCACTCGTGTACTCTGTAGAAGATACAAACACTCTCCATTTGACAGACTCACGATCTAAACACTCAAGTCTGCCTGCAGTCCATGAACTTGCTGGGGAGCAAGAAATCCTCAGTGTCTTATCAGAGTCAGACTGCAGCAGCCTACTAGAAAAAACCGGTAGATGAGCCTTGGCAACAGAGGTTGGGAGTCCGAGTTAATTCAACACTGATGCCAAGATGAATGTCCTGGGCCCTCACAAGATGTCAGGCTATGATCCCTGGAAAGCTTCCTGAGGGGCATAGTTATCAACAGGAGTGGCCTAGTGGTTAGGGTGGTGGACTTTGGTCCTAGGGAACTGAGGAACTCAGTTTGATTCCCGGCACAGGCAGCTCCTTGTGACTCTGGGCAAGTCACTTAACCCTCCATTGCCCACCGCATTGAGCCTGCCATGAGTGGGAAAGCGCGGGGTACAAATGTAACAAAAATAAAAACATAGACTACTGTTAAGATGCACTCTTTTACCACTAACTAATTCTATTTTAGCACAAGTCCCATTTTATGCAATGAGATCTAGTTACTAATAACTGGGTGTGGCGGGGTTTATAGGACACTACTACTACTTATCATTTCTAAAGCACTACTAGACTACGCAGCGCTGTACACTTGAACATGAAGAAACAGTCTCTGCTCGACAGAGCTTACAATCTAATTGTCCCTCAATCTTAAGAAAAGTCCCTCTTTAATTAGCCTGGGCCACCTTAAGAGTGCAGATCCCGCCTTAGGAGGAAGTAGGCCTGGAGGGGCAGAGACACTACCAGGCAGTTCAAAAGACAGGGCCAGGCAAGAGTTAAGAGAGCCCAGGGAGGAAAGAAGTGAATCTCCACTGTGATACTGAAACGCCCATTCAATAATCGTGACCTGGCTAAGATAAGCCATTGTTACTTCTTGAATCAACTTTGCAAGTATGTCTTGTGGTCTGGTAGGTAGGAGCCAGACCGAGAGTGTGGGAAGGAATTCAGAACCTCGTAGGCTGTGTTTGGGGCGTGGCAACCCCCACAGCCATGGACCGTGTTTGGCCTACAGCCAGAGGTCTGCCTAAGTCTCTGTTGCTGGACTGCAGAGGGTTTCTCGACCTATGTCTCAGGCCCGAGAATCTCTTTCAATAAATACTTACTTTTGTATTTCATCTGTTTGTCTGGCTGTCCTGCTCGAGGTGTCACACTGGGGTTAACAGTCAAATAACATGTTTTAATGACAGCCCATGTTGATAACTTTCTCCTTTAATCAAGAAGAGGAGAATAGCTAATTATAAGTCCCCAATGGGAGATAACTGAGCCTTGTTCTTCCTTGTAATCCTTGTCCAAGACAGAAGATTAATCACTATAATGAGCAAACACAAATCCCAGGGAGGGAGAGAGATTTAAAGACATTCACCTATCCTCTTTGCATGCTGTTTTTAAATATTTTTTGCAACATTATGTTTGGGAACATCTAAAATTACCTTACACTGAATCCCACAGGATTAATTAAAGCTCGCAGCATGGTCAATCCTCTGACAATTCTATCAGAGGCTTGTTCACTTTCTGGGTCAGGTACCATCAGGAAACATGACAGTTACTGATTAATAATGCCACCTAATACCCCCACCATAGTGCAGTAACTCTGTTCACTATATACCATGTCCAGAAAAAGCGGGACCCCTTACGTAGTTTCAATCGGTCACAACTAAACTATGAGCAGATTGTGTCCCTGGCCTGTGTGCATGTAGACCAGAGACAGTATCCAACGTAAAACACCTGTGGGGAAGCTCATCTGGAGATAGCAGTCTTGCCTTGGCTACCTTACCCAGTATTTTTGGGCCCAGCTGATTGATGGCCCAAAGATAGAGGAGGAGTCTTTTCCTGAAATCTTCCCGCTGGAAGACCCTGATTTATATACTGAAAACCCAAAGTTGCGTAAGCCATGTACTGCTCTCTGAATCTATCAGCTGCCTTACACGGAGATCCGGAGCAGGAGGTAGATGATGGGTTGGACAACCCCAATCCTTTGGACAGTCTACTCAAATGGAGTAGTGAGGGAGGTACGGGGAATTATCAAAAGGGCGCAGTCAGGGGATGAGTCCCTTAGGGCAGCCCAAGCTAGGGTTGTTGCAGTGGATGGGAATCCTGTGGGCAACCAGGACCCCACTAAGGTACTGCCCCCTTGTTTTGTGGTAAAGAATGACCTGCTGTATAGGGTGGCCAAGGGAACCCTGGAGGGAGAAGAAATAGAGCAGCTCTTGGTACCTCAGCCCTATAGCAATATGTGAGGCTGTGCGTGCATGGGAAGGGTACGGAGGGTACCAATAGCAGCACTTATGGTCCTCCTGGTTGGTGTGTCTTATCCTTGCTTGTATGTTTAGACGAGCTATAATTTTGTTATGATAGAGCTAGGGCAATCTGTATTGACCCTCACCCACCTTTAGCTGTTTGCAGTTACTGTTTAACTTTGTTTCTTGCTATTTGGTAGTTAGTAAAGGTCTGCCTGTTAACTGCTGAATTAGTGAAATGCCTCTGTTTTTCATCAGACTAATTTTTAAAATCTGTTTATAGTGTATCGCGAGACTTACCCTAGTCTATTATGGTAGCAGGAGTTCCCTAAAGTGCCTTAAACGACAGAATAGGTTTTTTTTGTTACATTTGTACCCCGCGCTTTCCCACTCATGGCAGGCTCAATGTGGCTTACATGGGGCAATGGAGGGTTAAGTGACTTGCCAGAGTCACAAGGAGCTGCCTGTGCCTGAAGTGGGAATCAAACTCAGTTCCTCAGTTCCCCAGGACCAAAGTCCACCACCCTAATCACTAGGCCACTCCTCCTGCCCAGTCCTCCTTTCACCATGATTTGTACTTATGGCATCATGGGAACTGCAGCAAAGAATTCTTTAGCTTACATCGCTGACCTCCAGTTTGCATTTCTAGCTTCAGCTACAGGTATGAGGATAGGAGACAGTAAAGCGTCAAAGACATTTTCAGCATGCATGCAGTCTCCATACCTGTTGCTTTTACATACAGTTTGTTTATATTCCAAATTTGTCTTTTTTTTTTTTGTAGTTATCTCTTTGTTTTATATGTTTTACTTCTACAAATTTTTAATTCATTAAATCACATGTTTTTCATAGACTCCTGAAGAGGTGCCTGCGCCTGATTTCGACCAGGAGGTCTGGTCTTGACAGTGTTCTCAAACCCTGCTGGAACATCATTTATTGGCAGGAAACTCAATGCAGGCAGCATCTTTAGTTGATATCTTCATGCTCTCTATATGCCTCTGATAAACATTGTCATCTACAGTCAAGACTGGAGGACCCATCTTATCCAGGTAGAAGAATCAGCACTGGATAATCTATGGACTGCTGGATTAACAGCGAATCCCAAGAAGTGTTTCTTGGGAGGACAGGATGTACAGTATCTGAAGTACTCAATTGGGAGAGGACAGGTGAGACATCAGATCCGAAAGGTAGAGGCAATCATCCAGGTGCCAGGCCTTCAGACAAATAAGCAAGAACAAGCCTTCTTCGGGATTGTGGGGTATTACTGCCGATTTATTACTGGATTTGCTGAGAAAGCAGAGCCACTAACCCAACACATAGAAAAGAAGGCTCCTGAGAAGGTACACTGGATCGAAGAGTTGGATTTGGCCTTCCATACTCTAAAGAATACTATTTGCTCAGAACTGATGCTGGTCAGCCCGGATTTTAACCGGCCCTTTATTTTCCAAACAGATGCGTCAGATGTCTGAGTCATTCTGGCCCAGGAAGTGGATAGAGAGGACCACCCGGTGGTGTGCATTAGCTGAAAGCTGTTTCCAAGGGAGAGAATTAAGTAGTGATCGAGAAAGAGGCTCTCTTGGTCAAATGGGCCCTGGAGACATTGCAGTATTATCTACTGGGCCACAATTTCCTGATGGTCACCAATTATCAACCCCTGCTGTGGATAGCCCGCCATAAGGATTCAAATGCACGTGTAATGCGATAGTTCCTCAGCCGTCAATATTTCAAGTATCGAGTATAAAACTGGGCGGGCCGAGAACATGCACATGCAAACGTTTTGTTCCGGGACATGGACCCTGAAAAGGCAGGTGCTCAACCAAGTATGGTTGAGAAGAGGAAGAGAGTATGTGATGGGGTTTATAGGACACTGTCCCTCACTCTTAAGAAAAGTCCCTCTTTAATTAGCCTGGGCCACCTTAAGAGTGCAGACCCCGCCTTAGGAAGAAGTAGGCCAGGAGGGGCGGAGACACTACCAGGAAGTTCAAAGGACAGGGCCAGGCAGGAGTTAAGAGAGCCCAGGGATGAAAGAAGTGAATCTCCACTGTGCTGCTGAAGCGCCTATTCAATAATTGTGATCTGGCTAAGGTAAGCCATTGTTACTTTCTTGAATCGACTTTGCAAGTCTGACTTGTGGTCTGACAGGAGCCAAATTGAGAGTCTGGGGAGGAACCCATCTGGTAGGCTATGTTTGGGGCGTGGCAACCCCTACAGCCGTGGACTGTGTTTGGCCTGCAGCCAGAGGCCTGCCTAAGACTTTGTTGCTGGACTGCAGAGGGTTTCCCACCCTATGTCTTGGGTCCTGTGAAGGAACAGGCCCGAGAATCTCTTTAAATAAATACTTACTTCTGTATTTCATCTGTTTGTCTGGCTGTATTATTTTACTGGTCAAGCCTAACCCCTGCTCGGGGTGTCACACTGGGGTTAACAGTCAAATAACATGTTTTAATGACAGCCCATGTTGATAACTTTCTCCTTTAATCAAGAAGAGGAGAATAGCTAATTATAAGTCCCCAATGGGAGATAACTGAGCCTTGTTCTTCCTTGTAATCCTTGTCCAAGACAGAAGATTAATCACTATAATGAGCAAACACAAATCCCAGGGAGGGAGAGAGATTTAAAGACATTCACCTATCCTCTTTGCATGCTGTTTTTAAATATTTTTTTGCAACATTATGTTTGGGAACATTTAAAATTACTTTACACTGAATCCCACAGGATTAATTAAAGCTCGCAGCATGGTCAATCCTCTGACGATTCTATCGGAGGCCTGTTCACTTTCTGGGTCAGGTACCATCAGGAAACATGACAGTTACTGATTAATAATGCAAGCTAATACCCCCACCACAGTGCAGTAACTGAAGGTCCCCTTTAAAGTACTGTTCATTATACACAATGTCCAGAAAAAAACAGGACCCCATATATAGTTTCAAAATACCTTGCAGTTTTTTAAACATTTAGTATGACCTTTGAAAATACATTAGTATAATGGGGTTTTTTCTTAGTTAATTTATGTTCAAAGTGTCCTCCTTCAACCTTGGCACATTCACAAAGTCTTCAGTGCCGCTGACTAAATGTCATTTTGCTAAAACAGATCTTAATGCTCACTTCCTGAATGGTGTCATTTTGAAAACAGGAATCATCCAGTTTTTACAGCAATTTTGCAATAATAGTAATAATTTTTTAATAATACTACATTTGGTTTTGGGTTACTTGGAAAAATATGGGGGGGGTTCCTTTTTTTTCCGGACACTATATATGGGAGTGCTCTCCCAAAGCTTGAACCAGGGATTCTTAACCAGTGGTGCGGAGAAGGGTGTTGAAATCTGAAACAATTAAAAAAAGAGTGAAGGCAGTTATTAGGCCAGTTTTCACAGGAATTTGCCCAAACATTATATACAATTAATGTACCATTGTAGCTTTAAGTGTGAAGTCCTTGGTAGTGTAACTGTGTACTACTGCAATTTTAGTGACGTTAGCAGTTGACATCATTAGTGGCTCTGTAGCTGCCAATGGTCACTAGCAGACATGTGATTCAGGAACGGGGTGCGAGGGTTTCATCGATCACATAAACAGGTGAGGACCCAAAAAAGGTTAAGAATCCCTGGCTTAGAGTAATCAAAAGCAGAAGATTAGAGAGACCAAACCACATGGAACCACAAAAAGTCTCTCTCAAAACGCCAGAAAAAAATATCAAAATATTTTATTGGAAATTAACAGTGCATCCAACAAATATTTATTTATTTGGATTTTGCTCACACCTTTTTCAGTAGTAGCTCAAGGTGAGTTACATTCAGGTTCATTGGCTACTTTTCTGTCCCAGGAGGGCTCACAATCTAACTTTGTACCTGAGGCAATGGAGGGTTAAGTGACTTGCCCAAGATCACAAGGAGCAGCAGCGGGATTTGAACTGGCCACCTCTAACCATTAGGTCACTCCTCCACTCATAGAGTTCACTATAATGGTTATCAGTGTTTAAAACCAAGCCACTCATTAAAAGTTGCTTTATTGGAGCCAAAGCGCCGACTGTTGTCTGTGTTTAAAGCAGTGACACATTGAAAACTGATTTTCAATATGCCGCTACTTTAAACATAGACAACCAAGGCGCTTTGGCTCCAATAAAGCAACTTTTAATGAGTGGCTTGGTTTTAAACACTGATAACCATCAGCGTTTCGGATATACAGTGCAGTATACATTATAGTGAACTCCATTTGTTGGATGCACTGTTATTTTAATTTTTTCTACAAAGAGAATAATTTCCAATAAAACATTTTAAACTTTAGAGTGCCTACGAGTGATCCTACGAAAACTGGACTATATCCAGCTGATGTCTAAGCTAACAGCAATGCGACAAGGTCGCCTAATAGTGTATCATCATGTTTGGGATCCATATACTGAGTGGTTGGCGCAGCCTGACCCTACCTTGCCAGTTGTTTAGGGGGGAGGGTGGGGGGAAGGGGGACATACAAAGAGGTTAAAGAGTAGCAACAAAGAAAGAGTTTGATATTTGCAGTTGGAAGTATTTGTATTGTGTGTTTGCTTTCATTGTTGTATGCTATGTTAATACTCAATAAATATAAATAAACCTTAAAAAAAAAAAAAACTTTAGAGTGCCAGAGAGCAAAGGAATCGTGTATTGCTAGTTTAATAATCTGTTAGTCCCACTGAACCCAATTTGATTGGGAAAATGTAGACTATAAATGAAATGAATAGTAAATAAATAAATATAATCCAGTGGTTTTCTTAAACCAGCCCTCAGGACACACCGAGCCATCAGGTTTACAGGATACCCACAATGAATAGGCATGGGATAAATTTGCATGCACTAGCTCCACTGTATTCAATTCTTTCTTATACGTATTCATTGTAGGTATCCTGAAAACTTGAGTGTCAAGGTGCAGGGCCGCTGAGAGACTGAGCCGGGCTCAGGGCAAGGCCACCCCCGGGGTCCCCCCCCGCCGCCGCCCCCCCCATCACTACCACTGTTGCCTCCCTCTCCTGTTCTCAGGCCGCCAGTGATGCAGTCCCCAGTCTCCACCCGCCCACCCCCAGCCCCGTCGACAGCTCCCCTCAATCTGCCACCAGGCCCCCTGCATTCAAATCTGCAGCGCCTCACCTCCGTGTGAAAGTGGCAGATGGCCTCCCATCGGGCCTTCCCTCACTGTGTCCCGCCCTCGTCTGATGTAACTTCCTCTTTCCGCAAGGGCGGGGCATAGTGAGGGAGGGCCCGAAGGGAGGCGATCTGCCGCTTTCACACGGACGTGAGGCGCTGCCTATTTGAATGCAGGGGACCCGGTGGCAGACGGAGGGGGGCTGTCGACGGAGCCGAGGGCAGGCAGGTGAGACAGGGACTGCAGCGCCGGCGACCTGAGAGCAGGAGGAGAGAGACCCCGGCGCTGGGCCCCCATTGGAGGCTCGGGCCCAGGGAATTTTGTCCCTCCTAGCCTCCCTCGGCGGCCCTGGCTAGGTGTGTCCTGAGATCCCTTGATATAATCTAAAGGAGCAGGAGGGTCTACATGTTACATGATAGTGGCATAATAGCTAATGGAAAAAAAAAAGGCAGCCTTCACAAATGTTCTTGTCCCCACTGCCAAGGATACATCCCAGCAGTCCCAGAGATAAAATTATACTAGGCAGAAGTTTCACTGTATGTGTAACATTTTCCATGAGCTATTAAAATGGAAGCAAATCATTTGAAACCTGACTACTCTATATTGGATTTGAAATAAAATGGTAATTATATAACAGGGCAACTTATTTCATAAAGGCCACCAAAACGACACTTCAGAAAGACTCACATTGGAATCGGGCTTAAATACAGGGCTGTGGAGTCAGTCAGAAGCAATTCTGGGTGGAGTTGGTAAAAATGTACCGACTCTGACACTTCAGCTTCAAAATAAAAAAATGAATTCATCATTTTATACTTTTACATATTGTCCTGGATCTAAAATACTGGTAAATATAGGTTATATTTATCAGTACTTTAGATCCAGAACAAAATATGTAAAGCCTAATATCAGTAGGAGTCAGAGTCAAAGGTTTGATGTACCAACTCCCAGATACGCCAACCAGCTTATAATTGAAAAAGAAAAACGCCTATATTGCGACCAAAATCGGGAGATAGACGTTTATCTCACAAAAACGAATAAAGCGGTATAATTGAAAGCCGAATTTGGACGTTTTCAACTGCACTCCGTCGCGGATGCGGACAAAGTTGATGGGGGCGTGGTGAAGGCGGAACTGGGGCGTGGTTATCGGCCGATCAGAGATAGGCGCCTTTCGCCGATAATGGAAAAAAAAATATGCGTTTTTAGCGAGAATTTAGGGCACTTTTCCTGGACCCTGTTTTTCCACGAATAGGGCCCCAAAAAGTGCCCTAAATGACCAGATGACCACTGGAGGGAGTCGGGGATGACCTCCCCTGACTCCCCCAGTGGTCACAAACCCCCTCCCACCACAAAAATATGCCGTTTCACAACTTTTTATGTTCACCCTCAAATGTCATACCCACCTCCCTGGCAGCAGTATGCAGGTCCCTGGAGCAGTTGTTAGGGGGTGCAGTGGACTTCAGGCAGGTGGACCCAGGCCCATCCCCACCCCACCTGTTACAATTGTGCTGCTTAATGCTTAGTCGTCCAACCCCCCCCCAAACCCACTGTACCCACATGTAGGTGCCCCCTTCACCCCTTAGGGCTATAGTAATGGTGTAGACTTGTGGGCAGTGGGTTTTGAGGGGGATTTGAGGGGCTCAACACACAAGGGAAGGGTGCTATGCACCTGGGAGCTCTTTTACCTTTTTTTTGTTTTTGTAAAAGTGCCCCCTAGGGTGCCCGGTTGGTGTCCTGGCATGTGAGGGGGACCAGTGCACTACGACTCCTGGCCCCTCCCACGAACAAATGCCTTGGAGTTATTCGTTTTTGAGCTGGGCGCTTTCATTTTCCATTATCGCTGAAAAACAAAAACGCCCAGCTCACAAATTGTCGAATAAAACATGGATGTCTATTTTTTCCCAAAATACGGTTCGGTCCGCCCCTTCACGGACCCGTTCTTGGAGATAAACGCCCATGGAGATAGACGTTTTCGTTCGATTATGCCCCTCCAAGTCAACTCATTTGGTACGTATGTGACACCCACATTTAGGCTCCTTCTCCAGCTCACATGCCTAATTGCGTTTATCACACATATTTGCTCCGCTCCCTGCCACTGTTCCTTCTAACCTGCTCAGCTGTTGCACAGCAAAGTCAGCAAGCCCCCGTTACCACCCCCACCACTAATACTGCTTTTCCTGATCAGCAGTAGCAGGCAAAATAGCAGACATCACTCGAGGGGCCGTTGTTTCTCTTCCCGCGGCTGCCGGTCTCACTCCCCCTCCCCCTAAGATCACCGTCCTGTTTTGGGACAGAGCCGGCAGCCTTGGGAAGAGATACAACGGTCCGGTGAGTGATATTTGCTGTTTTGCTGATGCTGCTGGTCAGAAAAAACAGCGACAGTGGCAGCTGTGGGGCTCTGGAGGGAGGGGGGTTAAGGACACATGGAGGGGCATAATCGAACAGAAACGCCTATCTCCATGGGCGTTTATCTCCGAGAACGGGTCCGTGAAGGGGCGGACCCAAGCGTATTTTCGAAAAAATTAGACGTCCATGTTTTATTCGCCAAGTTATGAGCTGGGCGTTTTTGTTTTTCAGTGATAATGGAAAATGAAATCGCCCAGCTCAAAAACGAATAACTCCAAGGCATTTGTTCGTGGGAGGGGCCAGGATTCGTAGTGCACTGGTCCCCCTCACATGCCAGGACACCAACCGGGCACCCTAGGGGGCACTTTTACAAAAACAAAAAAAAGGTAAAAGAGCTCCCAGGTGCATAGCACCCTTCCCTTGTGTGTTGAGCCCCCCAAATCCCCCTCAAAACCCACTGCCCACAAGTCTACACCATTACTATAGCCCTAAGGAGTGAAGGGGGGCACCTACATGTGGGTACAGTGGGTTCGGGGGGGGGTTGGACGACTAAGCATTAAGCAGCACAATTGTAACAGGTAGGGGGGGGATGGGCCTGGGTCCACCTGCCTGAAGTCCACTGCACCCCCTAACAACTGCTCCAGGGACCTGCATACTGCTGCCAGGGAGGTGGGTATGACATTTGAGGGTCAAAATAAAAAGTTGTGAAACATCATTTTTTGTGGTGGGAGGGGGTTTATGACCACTGGGGGAGTCAGGAGAGGTCATCCCCGATTCCCTCCAGTGGTAATCTGGTCATTTAGGGCACTTTTTGGGGCCTTATTCGTGAAAAAACAGGGTCCAGGAAAAGTGCCCTAAATTCTAGCTAAAAACGTATACTTTTGTCCCATTATCTGTGAAATGCGCCCATCTCTGTTCGGCAGATAACCACGCCCCAGTTCCGCCTTCGCCACACCTCTGACACGCCCCCATAAACTTTGTCCGCATCCGCGACGGAATGCAGTTGAAAACGCCCAAAAATCGGCTTTCGATTATACCGCTTTATTCGTTTTTGTGAGATAAACGTCCATCTCCCGATTTAGGTCGGAACTTGGGCGTTTTTCTCGTTCGATTATAAGCTGGATAGTAACATAGTAGATGACGGCAGAAAAAGACCTTCAAGGTCCATCCAGTCTGCCCAAGAAGATAAATTCATATGTGCTACTTTTTTTTTTTATTTGTACTGTCCTCTTCAGTGCACAGACCGTATAAGTCTGGCCAGCCCTATCCCCGCCTCCCAACCACCAACCCCGCCTCCCAACCACCAGCTCTGGCACAGACCGTATAAGTCTGCCCAGCACTATCCCTGCCACCCACCACCGGCTCTGGCACAGACTGTATAAGTCTGCCCAGCACTAGTCCCGCCTCCCAACCATCAGCCCCAGCACAGACCGTATATGTCTGCCCACACTAGCCCCGCCTCCCAACCACCAGCTCTGCCACCCATTCTAGGCTAAGCTCCTGAGGATCCCTTTCTTCTGCACAGGATTCCTTTATGTTTATTCCACGCATGTTTGAATTCCGTTACCGTTTTCATCTCCACCACCTCCCGCGGGAGGGCATTCCAAGCATCCACCACCCTCTCTGTGAAAAAATACTTCCTGACATTCTTCCTGACACAAAGAGGATGGAGACTGGATAGAAAAGGGAAAAGACAGAAAAAGGAGATACTGGATGGAAGAGAAAGGGCAGATTCTGGCTGAAAGAGGGAAAAAAGGGGCAGATGCTGGACAGAAAGGGTAGGAGGCAGAGCAATGCTAGACCCACCGACGGTGGGAGGTGAACGGTGGGAAGAAGAAGAAATGCTGGGATTATGGGGAAGGAGGAACAGAGAAAGATGATGGACATGTTTGGGGGGGGGGGGGAAGTACAGAGCAGGAAGGAGGGAAGAGAAGAGACAATTGTTGGATCCTGGGGGAGAACAGTAGGTTGGGCAGGAGAAAGGAAAAAGAGAGGTACTGGCCACTGGGAGAAGGGTGGGGGGAGAGCATAAAGGACGGAAGGAAGAAAACTGCTGGATCCATGAGGAGGGAGGGCAGGAAGGAAGGGAAAGAAATACTGGGATGGGAGGTTGGGGGGGGGCAGGAGGAAAGGAAGTAAGATGCTGGCCCCTGTAGAGGCAGGACAAGAGAGAAGGAAAATAAATGTTGCCTCCCGAAGGCAATGGGAGGGAAGAAAGAGAGACTGAGAAATGCTAGTCCCAGAGGTAGAGATGGGTAGTATGGGGGAAGGGATGAATGAGAGGAGAAGCTGCCCTTGGGGAGGGAAAGGGGCAAAGAATGGTAATGCTGGGAATGGGGAGGGAGGAGACAGATCTGGCCACAGAGGAGAGATTATGAACAGGGCAAGAATAGGGAAACAGAGACAGGAGATACTCAATAAAATAAATAAATATAGCAGGATAGTGGCAGGGACACAGAGACGAAATATTGAATAGGGATGCAGAGGGAGGAAAATTGATGGACACGAAGAGAAAAGAAATGCCCTGACAAAAGAGTTAAGAGAAGAGACAATAAAGCAGACACCAGACAACAAAGGTAGAAAGAATAATTTTATTTTCTATTTATTGATTAGAATTTGTCGGTTTATGGAATGTACATACGCTAGAGCTGGCTTAAGACATGGCTGAGGCCTGTGAGAGAAACCTCACACACTAGCCTTAAATCTTCAACATAGCGGCAGTAAGTCTCCAGCTTTGAGACAGGCCACCCTTGGCATCTCTGGTCTACACAGGTCTTTTAAATATATCAATACATAAGCAGTGCCCCCATTAAAAAATAGCCTTCAATTATTTATATTGGAGCATCAGACATTTTAAATGTTTACAAAGAGCAATGAGCTGTAACCTTCCTCAATACTCCAATAAAACTTTTTTTTATGAATCTCCAACTTTAAATATCAAAAATAATCTTCAAAAAAATTATTTTTTTACTTATCTGCATGAAGAACTCCCCTTCCCTTTGTCCAAACTTAGAAACACACAAGGAACCATCAAATGCTAGAAAGCTCCTTGTGACCTTGGGCAAATCACTTAACCCTCCATTGCCCCAAGTCCAAACCCCCCCCCCCACACCCCAAAACAAACTTAGATTGTGAGCCCTCAAGGGACAGAGAAAGTACCTGCATATAATGTGTACAGCGCTGCGTACATCTAGTAGCGCTATAGAAATTATTAGTAGTAGTAGGAAGTCATTTATATCATTCAAGATAGTTTATTTCGGCAAGAAAGATGAACCTGACATGAATTCATATTGTGTTACCGAGGCTGTGTCAAAGGTGTGAAGTCCATTGAGAACTCCCCTGATACAGCAATAAGCGAAACAAGCGACTCTTGTTGGGAAGATTTTAGATTTGAACTGCCTAAGCTATTTACTTATTATTATTATTATTTATTACATTTGTATCCCACATTTTCCCACCTTTTGCAGGCTCAATGTTTACATATAACCGATAACGGCGTTGCCGATTACGGTCTGAACAAATACATGGTATGAATGAATACAAAGTGATATTGTGGTAGAATGAGGTACAGGTATGGCAGGTACAGTTGGGGGAACTTAGAGAGGAAAAGGGGGATTGAATGCTACCATTGTACATCGGACTGGAAAAAGGACCTGTTACAATGAGCTCAGTGCTATTTATTATTATGTAACATATAAGTGAAGATTGTACTGATCATTGGAATAACATTTTTGGACTCACATTAATCTGAACTGTGCCTTTAATGATTGGAGGAGTGGCCTAGTGGTTAGGGTGGTGGACTTTGGTCCTGAGGAACTGAGTTCGATTCCCACTTCAGGCACAGGCAGCTCCTTGTGACTCTGGGCAAATCACTTAACCCTCCATTGCCCCATGTAAGCCGCATTGAGCCTGCCATGAGTGGGAAAGCGCGGGGTACAAATGTAATAAAATAGATACTATTGGAGATTCTACATGGAATGTTGCTACTATTGAAGATTCTACATGGAATGTTACTATTCCACTAGCAACATACGTGCAGGACGTCAGACTCACAGAAACAGAAGCCTGCGCGGCCACATTGGTGATCTGCAAGGGCCGACTTCTACATGGAATGTTGCTAGTGGAATAGCAACATTCCATGTAGAATCTCAAATAGTAGCAGCAGTGGAGGAGTGGCCTAGTGGTTAGGGTGGTGGACTTTCCTGAGGAATTGAGTTCGATTCCCACTTCAGGCACAGGCAACTCCTTGTGACTCTGGGCAAGTCACTTAACCCTCCATTGCCCCAGGTACAAATAAGTACCTGTATATGTAAGCCACATTGAGCCTGCCATGAGTGGGAAAGCGCGGGGTACAAATGTAACAAAAATTTTAAAAAACTATACGTTTTTGAAGGTGGGAGGGTTTTTTGGCTTCAAGTCTCTCTTTACGGTATAAGGAGTGCGGGATCAATGATGTGAAAAGGTGCCTCAATTGCCAACCTGTTTGAACAGTTTAGGCACTGGGGGTTTGAGGTGCAATATTCCCCATTTTTGGGTACTTCTTTAATATTGATTTTGTGGGAGAGATAGAAGTATCTCATCATTGGGTTTCACTTTAGTAAAATTTTGATACTGGGATAGTAGTCAAACGAATTACTCCCATTTTTTCCACTTGATCCAAGAGGGCATTTCTCTTCCTATGTGCCTCTATAAAGCAGCCACCCAGAAAGATTCAATAGAACCCAAATATTCTCCAAGTTGATAAAATATCATACTATTATCCAAAAAACAAGTTTCGGTTCAAAATGGCTTACAAATTGCATTCTAGTTAACAGTTAACAGTTTTGGTTTACATTTCACAGTTTGGTTCAGAGTTATAGTGATGGTTTACCATTACAGTTTACATTTTGGTTGGGACTTGTGGAGGGGCATTTTCGAAAGGGACATCCAAGTTTTGATGAGGACATCCTCGCAAAATGTCCCTATCCAGGGGCGGGGAAACCCATATTTTCGAAACAAGATGGACGTCCATCTTTCGTTTCGATAATACGGTCAGGGACGCCCAAATCCTGAAATTTGGTCGTCCTTAGAGATGGTTATCCCTAGACCTGGTTGTTTCTGATTTTCGGTGATAATGGAAACCAAGGCCGTCCATCTCAGAAATGACCAAATGCAAGCCATTTGGTCGTGGAAGGAGCCAGCATTTTATACTGCACTGGTCCCCCTGACATGCCAGGACACCAACCGGGCACCCTAGGGGGCACTGCAGTGGACTTCATAAATTGTTCCCAGGTACATAGCTCCCTTACCTTGTGCGCTGAGCCCCCCCAAAGCCCCCCCTAAAACCCACTACCCCCAACTGTACACCACTACCATAGCCCTTATGGGTGAAGGGGGTAACCTAGATGTGGGTACAGTGGGTTTCTGGTGGGTTCGCTCTTTCCTCCACAAACGTAACAGGTAGGGGGGGTGGGCCTGGGTCCGCCTGCCTGAAGTGCACTGCACCCACTAAAACTGCTCCAGGGACCTGCATACTGCTGTGATGGAGCTGAGTATGACATTTGAGGCTGGCATAGAGGCTGGCAAAAGATATTTTAAAGATGTTTTTTGAGAGTGTGAGGGGGTTAGTGACCACTGGGGGAGTAAGGGAAGGTCATCCCTGATTCTCTCTGGTGGCCATCTGGTCATTTCGGGCACCTTTTTGTGCCTTCGTCGTAAGAAAAACATGACCAAATAAAGTAGTCCAAGTGTTCGTCAGGGACATCCTTGTTTCTTTCGATCTTGGGTCGAGGAAGCCTTGAATCAATTAGATTGAAAATTCTGCAGGAAACAAAACACTTCTTGGAATCACTGTGGATTGAAATTCCATGTGTAAAGGGGAAAAGGATAGTGTCAGGAGTGTACTACCCTCCGCCTGGCCAGGATGAACAGGAAATATGGGACGCAAACAAACTGGGCAACACAATAATAATGGGTGATTTCAATTACCCCATTATTGACTGGGTAAATGTAACATCAGGGCACGCTAGGGAGGTAAAATTCCTTGATGAAATCAAGGACAGCTTTATGGAGCAGCTGGTACAGGAGCCGACGAGAGAAGGAAAAATTCTAGACCTAGTCCTTAGTGGAGCGCATGATCTGGTGTGGGAGGAAATGGTGCTGGGGCCGCTTGATAACATTGATCATAATATGATCAGATTTCATATTAGCTTTGAAGTAAGTGTACATAGGAAATCCAATAAGTTAGCGTTTAACTTTAAAAAAGGAGATTATAATAAAATGAGAAGAAAGGTGAAAAAAAAAATTAAGAGGAGCAGCTGCGAGGGTCAAAAATTTACATCAGGCGTGGATGCTGTTCAAAAACACCATCCTAGAAGCCCAGGCCAAATATATTTTGTGTATTAAAAAAGGTTGACTAGGGGGCATGCGATGAAGCTACAATGTAGCAAATTTAAAACGAATCAGAGAAAATGTTTCTTCACCAAACGTGTAATTAAACTCTGGAATTCGCTGCCAGAGAATGTGGTAAAGGCGGTTAGTATAACAGAGTTTTAAAAAAGTTTGGACTGCTTCCTAAAGGAGAAGTCCATAGACCATTATTAAATGGACTACGGGAAAATCCACTATTTCTGGGATAAGCAGTATAAAATGTTTTGTACTTTTTTGGGATCTTGCCAGGTATTTGTGACCTGGATTGGCCACTGTTGGAAACAGGATGCTGGGCTTGATGGACCTTTGGTCTTTCCCAGTATGGCAATACATATGTACTTATGCAGTGTTAGCCACGCCCAAGTCCCGCCTTCGCTATGCCTCCGATACGCCCCCTTGAACTTTGTCCGTCCCTGCGATGGAAAGCAGTTGGGGATGTCCAAAATCGGCTTTCAATTATACCGATTTGGACGACCCTTGGGAGAAGGACTTCCACCTTCCGATTTATGTCGAAAGATGGGTGTCCTCTTTTGAAAATGAGCCCAATAGTGAATGGTTTATGATTAGTAATCGGAATGCACATCGATAGCTACATTATTTGTTGTAGAATTTTTTAAAGAGGTGAGTTTTCAGTTCTGTCCTAAATTGAGGATAATTTGTGAAGCTTCTTGTGATCTTTGGTATTGAGTTACACCATTTGGTGCCCAGGTAGTTAAATCAGACCATATAGGTGGATTTGTAAGTTATATTTCTGCAACTGGGTAGGTGAAGAAGTAGGTAGCTAAGCACTTAACCAGTTAGCCCTGAATATCGGCTTAACTGGTTAAGTTGCCATAGTCAAAAATGAAAACAGATACTCAGTGCTGGTCATTGCATACAGCCCGGCACTGAATATCCGGTCTTAACGTCGGCATCAGGCTGTCACCGTGCAGCCTGACGCCAGCTGAATATCTGGGGGCTAGTGTTTAATCAATTCTCAAAACAGCAAACTGGCCAGGTCATTTTTCCAGGTATAATTATGCACCCAGTGATTCTGAAATGCAGCCCTCTGCTGGCCGGGGTCTCACTTGCCAGTCTCTTCGGAGTTCCCTTGGCTCCCAAGCCAAGCTATGTATTGCAATTGGCCAGGCAAACTGCTCAGCCACCGACAGTTCCAACCAATCCTCAGGGTAACTCCAGCAAGCACAGCACAGAAGCAAACAGCTCAAAGCAAAGGGGTTTCCCGGGGAGCAGTGTAGGGAGAAATAAAACCTGTCATTTCTTTCTCTATAATATCAGCAAAATTCGCCCTTTCCTTTCCTTTCTGAGCACACTACCACAACCCTCAACCACGCTCTTATCACCTCTCGCTTAGACTATTGCAACTTGCTTCTCACATTCTCACAGGTCTCTCATTTAGTCATCTCTCTCCTCTTCAATCTGTTCAAAATTCTGCTGCACGACTAATATTCTGCCAGTATCGTTATGCTCATATTAGCCCTCTCCTCAAGTCACTTCACTGGCTTCCTATCCGTTTCCGCATACAGTTCAAACTCCTCTTATTGACCTATAAGTGCATTCACTCTGCAGCTCCTCAGTACCTCTCCACTCCAATCTCTCCCTGCATTCCTCCCCGGGAACTCCGTTCACTGGGTAAATCTCTCTTATCGGCACCCTTCTCCTCCACTGCTAACTCCAGACTTTGTTCCTTTTATCTTGCTGCACCATATGCCTGGAATAGACTTCCTGAGCCGGTACGTCAAGCTCCATCTCTGGCCGTCTTTAAGCTAAAAGCCCACCTTTTTGATGCTGCTTTTAACTCCTAACCCTTGTTCACTTGTTCAGAACCCTTATTTTATCATCCTCACTTTAATATTCCCTTATCTCTTGTTTGTCCTGTTTGTCTGTCCTAATTAGATTGTAAGCTCTGGCGAGCAGGGAATGTCTCTGCATGTTCAAGTGTACAGCGCTGCGTACGTCCAGTAGCGCTATAAGTAGTAGTAGTAGTAGATAAGAGTGGAGAGATAGTGGAGAGATACTGAGGAGCTGCAGAGTGAATGCACTTGTAAGTCAATAAGTGGAGTCTGAACTGTATGCGGAAACAGATAGGGAGCAAATGAAGCAACTTGAGGAGAGGGGTGCTGCTGCACTTGTTGCAATTTGGTAGATACATTTGTCAATTGCAGCTTGCAGAGCTCTATTCCCAAGGCATGGAGCTCTCCCTCCCCCCCCCCTCCCCCCCCCCCCCCCCGCCCGGTAAATGCACTCCCTGTTATTTTGGCTTGTTGTTCTACGGTAGCTATCTTGGTCTGTAAAGCCTGCTCTTTACTCCCTTGTATTTTCCTTAAACGGGCCTGCAGAGCAATGATTTTTCCCTGCATGATGGCCTTATGCCCTTCCCACAATGTTACTGGGTTTACCCTTTATCATTATGTTGAAGATATTCTAAGAGGTCCTTCTCCAGCTGACTCACATTAGCTGGGCCCTGTAATATCGCATCAAGATGCCAATATCTGATCCCTCCCCTCTCCACCATTACTGAAAGATCAAATTGCAAAAGGGAGTGATCAGATCAGGTACGAGGACATATCTGGAGTGCCTGCGCCTGACGCTGAATGGTAAGATCCCCGATCCAATTATTTATTTATTGCATTTGTATCCCACATTTTCCCACCTATTTGCAGGCTCAATGTGGCTTACAATATTCCACCATGGCAAGCGCCATTCAAGAGTAAAAAAACAATTGGTATTACATAAAGAACTAGTGTAACATAATAGATATAAGCAATTCGGTATATAAGAAAACAGTCAGAATATGAAGTAAGTAGTGATGAGTTAGAATTCCTATTATTATACTATGTAAGCCGCATTGAACCTGCTAATAAGTGGGAAAGCGCGGGGTATAAGTGTTACAAATAAATAAATAAAATAAATATACAGAAAACTAGTAAGTATACTCTCGCTCAATAGGAAAAAAAAGGACCACCACAAATCTACCAAACCCCACTGGGCCATGAAGGTTTTTAAAGCTTGCCTATCCTTTTGAGCATAAGCTAACCCCTGAGGGGAATTATCTAGAGTGGGATTTAAGGTTTAATTAAAATCTCCTCAAGAATAAGGCTCCCCTGTGCATGATGTCAAAACGCTTGGCCCAACCTGTACACAAAGGATTGTGGTAGAATTTGATCCTACTGCGAACCTTTGAGCATCGGCCCCTGAAGCCTCTGCCAAACATAGGGTATCAATGTCTGCTCCCTCTGGCTCTCCCCAGGTATTGCAGCCAATGGAAATACCCTGGGAGCATTCCTTCACTTGGGGCCTCCCTGTTCTGTTCTGCTCTGGGGCATTTAACCTGTCCCCTGCTTGAGCCCCACCCCCTGACCCTGCCGTAAGGAGGTTTAACTTCAACACCAGTAAGGGAGTGTTCTTAGGGAAACCTGCCACTATACCATTCATTCTATCACATGCTATCACTTACTCCATGTAGAAGGCAGGTGTAAATGTGAGCACATAAATGGTGATCTTTAGCACATAACTTATAGCATTCTATAATGTATGCATGTTAAGTGTGGGACCTGCTCATGCGCCTCCCCCTGTGAATGTCCCCTTGCCATTATGCGCTATGTAACCTGTGCACTCATAGACTAGAATATTGCTGAGCGCGCACATCACACCTACACTCGTGAATGTAACATTCACAGGTGAAAGTGCTAATTATTCTATTATCTTAGTGCACAAATGATGCTTAGGTTTAGGTGCTACAGTTACAAAATTAAGGAGAGAGTGCCTCTTATGTGCTGAATTTTAAATGCAGATAGAAGATGATTTCCAACGGGTGGAGTTAGCATACTGCTGCATTTTCTAAAGTATGCACTTAAGTTTTACTGAAAAAGGTCCCCCGCGTAAACAGTGCATATAGATTCGTGTCTATACTTTTCCTTGGTTGATTCTGAAAGGGAATGACTTGCCTTTGAAAATTCATGTAAAGTCTGTGGGTAATAAAAGTATCTAGAGACTCTACCCTTGTGTGCACAGTCTGAAACTCAGCCTCTTTATCTTCCTATGCCTCTGGGATCCAGGCATTTGACGTAATCTGATTTTCTAGTCGCCAATGTAATTCTTCTAATTGAGCAATGAGGGTGAAAGCGCCAGAAGCCTGCTGGTCCTCTGTGATGCTCTTCTTTATTTTGGGCCTACAAGTTTTCTCATGCTCTTTTGTGCTTTCAGCTCAATCAGAATCAGCCTCTACTGGACTTATGGCACCAAGATTCTTCATTTCTTCCTACACTTTTCATTACCCCCTATCCTAGCTAATCTAGTCATTACAGTGATGGTCCTTGAACATGGGCCACAGCTCTCGCTAGAATGACAACAGGTGTCACCACTAAGTGATGGCTAAGACTTCTCCGACCTCAGTGGTTTCGAGCACAAAGTCTGCAAAACCCTGGCCAAGGCCAGTTCAGAAACTGGAAAATCTAACCCAGGAATCAAAGCCCAGTCATCTGCAAGGCAGTGAGTAGCTCTACCATGGAGCCACTTCCTACAGGGTTTGGGATGATATCTGAGCAGTTCACATAAGGAACAGGAACAATGTCCCTTTTAATGTAAGTATGTATGCTTGCAGGTAAAAAAAAAATGAATAAGTAAATCAGCACAAATTTTGTGGCGAAAAGAGCCACTTTTTAAAATGAAAGGGAGCTTGCAGGGATGAGTGGCCTAGTGGTTAGGGTGGTGGACTTTGGTCCTGAGGAACTCAGTTCGATTCCTACTTCAGGCACAGGCAGCTCCTTGTGACTCTGGGCAAGTCACTTAACCCTCCATTGCCCCATGTAAGCCGCATTGAGCCTGACATGAGTGGGAAAGCGCGGGGTACAAATGTAATAAAACAGATACTATTGGAGATTCTACATGGAATGTTGCTACTATTGGAGATTCTACCTGGAATGTTGCTATTCCACTAGCAACATTCCATGTAGAAGGTCGTGCAGGCTTCTGCTTCTGTGAGTCGACTCACAGAAGCAGAAGCCTGCGCGACCACATTGGTGATCTGCAAGGGCCGACTTCTACATGGAATGTTGCTAGTGGAATAGCAACATTCCATGTAGAATCTCAAATAGTAGCAACAGTGGAGGAGTGGCCTAGTGGTAATGGAGGAGTGGCCTAGTGGTTAGGGTAGTGGACTTTGATCCTGGGGAACTGAGGAACTGAGTTTGATTCCCACTTCAGGCTAGTGGAATAGCAACATTCCATGTAGAATCTCAAATAGTAGCAACAGTGGAGGAGTGGCCTAGTGGTAATGGAGGAGTGGCCTAGTGGTTAGGGTGGTGGACTTTGATCCTGGGGAACTGAGGAACTGAGTTCGATTCCCACTTCAGGCTAGTGGAATAGCAACATTCCATGTAGAATCTCAAATAGTAGCAACAGTGGAGGAGTGGCCTAGGGAAAAGCCAAAGAGGACTCCAACAGTACTTATCACGGAGTGGAACTTAAGATAAGTTCTTTTAAACAATTTTTTGATTTAGAGCACTTGTAGCAGCGAGCACATGTAGCTTTGAGCACTTTTTGTAGCATGTGTGTTTGCAATTGCACCATTAAATAGTTACCTAAGGGATTTTCCGATGAGGAGACGCTATGCCACTAGGCTAAACTCATTATTGAATGTGCCGAAAGTGGTGTCTTCTGAGGATTCCCAAACCTATTCTAGAATGTATTCATGTTCTTGAATCTATAATGTTTGGGTTCATGTTACTTTAATAGCACATAGATCTTCTAGAAAACATAGAACAATTCCTAGAGGTACATGGGGTGCAGATCATCAGTTCTTTTTCTTTGGTTTGGGGCTATTCCACTAGCAACATTCCATGTAGAAGGCTGCGCAGGCTTCTGCTTCTGTTAGTCTGACGTCCTGCACGTACTTGCAGGATTTCAGACTCACAGAAGCCTGCGCGGCCACATTGGTGATCTGCAAGGGCCGACTTCTACATGGAATGTTGCTACTACTGGAGATTCTACATGGAATGTTGCTATTCCACTAGCAACATTCCATGTAGAAGGTTGCGCAGGCTTCTGCTTCTGTTAGTCTGACGTCCTGCACGTACGTGCAGGACGTCAGACTCACAGAAGCAGAAGCCTGCGCGACCACATTGGTGATCTGCAAGGGCCGACTTCTACATGGAATGTTGCTAGTGGAATAGCAACATTCCATGTAGAATCTCAAATAGTAGCAACAGTGGAGGAGTGGCCTAGTGGTAATGGAGGAGTGGCCTAGTGGTTAGGGTGGTGGACTTTGATCCTGGGGAACTGAGGAACTGAGTTCGATTCCCACTTCAGGCTAGTGGAATAGCAACATTCCATGTAGAATCTCAAATAGTAGCAACAGTGGAGGAGTGGCCTAGTGGTTAGGGTGGTGGACTTTGGTCCTGGGGAACTGAGGAACTGAGTTTGATTCCTACTTCAGGCACAGGCAGCTCCTTGTGACTCTGGGCAAGTCACTTAACCCTCCGTTGCCCCATGTAAGCCGCATTGAGCCTGCCATGAGTGGGAAAGCGCGGGGTACAAATGTAACAAATATAAATAAAAATAAAAAAATAAGATGTTGGTCAATCAGGGGAATGTTCCTCTGTCCACAATTTGAAATTGTCTTTTGTGATGGATAAAGTGATGTGGTAGACATGCTAGTCCACTTTTAAAAATAATAAATAGAAATAAAACAAAGGAAAGAAAATAAGATAATAACTTTTCTATTGGACTAACTTAATACTTTTTTTGATTAGCTTTTGAAGGGAATACTGTCTTCTTCAGATCAGAAATGAATAAATGATGGAAAGACAATGAAGCAAGCTATCTCCTGCTGGCACAATTACCTAATGCAAACTGATTGAGACAGGCACGACTACAAAACATTCAGGGGCCGATGCACAGAGGCTTATGGTAGAACTGCAAGTGGATGTCCGAGTACATGGCTTCTACCTCCCGCTTAATACCATGCAAGGCACAAAACTAAATATATGCAGATTTTTTTCCGCAGAAAAAATGGGGGAGAGGAACGTGCCTGACACATGGGCACAAACGTTTCGTAGTAAGCGCGAGTCTTGTGCACATGCCCGGTCAAAAACTGAAGTGTCAGCACACACTGGCACTTGATTTTCTACGCCTAAATATGAGCCTCACAAAAATCGCATCCACATGGAGGGCCTGATAGTCAGCCAGCGGCGATCAGCATTTTGCTGACTGCTGCCGGCATCAAACATGGAAATTCAATGCCAGGCCAGGTCCGGGGCACTGGCATTGAATTTCTGGGTTTCCAGAGCTGGCTAACGCATAGCTGGTTAAGTGCGATATTCAGCACTTAATTGGCTATGGGTTACCACATAAAGATAGGACTGACTTTTATGTGGTCTTATTTTTTGCAGTTAACCTGGCCAGTTAAGTGCTGAACAATGTCACTTAACCGGCCATATGCCAACTCTGCCCCTAGAACACCCCCAAATAGCTAGTTTTCATTTTGGCGCCAAGCGATTTAAACAGCTAGGACCCTTTCCTAGACCATATAGCAACACAGTAACATAGTCAAAGACAGCAGATAAAGACCTGTACGGTCCATCCAGTCTGCCCAACAAGATAAACTCATTTTACATGGTATGTGATACTTTATATGTATACCCGAGTTTGATTCGTCCTTGCCATTCTCAGGGAACAGACCGTAAAAGTCTGCCCAGCACTGTTCCTGTACTAAAAGTTCTGAAGCTAACGTCGAAGCCCCTTAAAATTTACACTCCAGCCCATCCATACCTATTCAGTCACGATCAGGGCGCAGACCGTAGAAGTCGGCCCGTTAAATCGCTTTGAATATTGACCCCAGAATTTTTGCAAGACTCATATTTAGCAGCAGAACAGGAACGGATGTTTGCTTTTACTCTCGATTTTGTGCGGACATGCACACGTTTGTTACTTCCCTTCTGCCTTTAAAAACTTGCAGCAGCTTCCTTACACGTGCAAAAGAAGACAAAACTGGCAGTTAAATATGAAAAATAGACAAGCAATCCTCTTCTCAAAACCTTCTACATTGATCCAGACTTGGCAGAAAAATTCTCTCATGGCATCAGGGGCGTAGCTAGACTTCGGCGGGAGGGGGGTCCAGAGCCTGAGGTAGGGGGCACATTTTAGACCCCTCCCCGGCGCTGCCGACCTCCCCCCCCCCCCCGCCATTGCCGACACAACTTTGAACCCCTCCTGCCGATGACCCTCTCGACCCCCCCCCTCCCGCCACCAACCCCCCATCGCCTACCTTTGCTGGTGGGGGACCCCAACCCCCGCTAGCCGAGGTCCTCTTCTTCCTTCGTTCTGTTTCTGAGTCTGACGTCCTGCACATTGGGGACCCCCGCCAGCAAAGGTAGGCGATGGCGGGATGGCGTCGATAGGGTTGTCAGCAGGGGGGTCCAGGGCCAAATCTACAGGGGCCCAGGCCCTTGTGGCCCCACGTAGTTACGCCCCTGCATGGCATGCATGTCAAAAAGTCTCAACATTGAGTGGAATGCTCTCTGCCTCGCACGGAATATTTGAATGAGCTCATTACAGTGCTTTTTAATAGAGGGGGTGGCCATGTCTTCCACGTGAGTCAACTCACACACTCGAGCCCTTTCTGCACTCTACGTCCACATGCGAATACACCTGGTAGTTAACTGCACAGTAAGGCTTGCGGTAGCTTTGTGCAAGGACCCCTCAGCAGTGGCGTAGCCAGACCTGACATTTTGGGTGGGCCCAGAGCTAATATGGGTGGGCACTATATAAAAGTCTGCCCAGCACTATCCCCGCCTCCCATACACTGCCCTATTGAAGATTGCTGTGGTCAAGGGAAATTAATCAATTCCCTAAAGCAGCAGATGTGAAATGAGGATTCCTTGGGATGTGTAACAGCTACGCTTTGGAAGGATCTGGATAAGTAGTGTTTGAAAAAAATATAATTTGAAAATATTGAGAAACTGAAGTCATCTGCATAGCTGACATTACTGTTCTGTTCTGAATTGTTATTGCCATTTCTTCTTCCCACACAGTTGCACCATTTGTGGAGTTTTTTTCTGACCTCCCATGGCTGGTATGTCTGCACTGCTGGTTAAGAAGCAGTTATTGACTTGCTGAGGTCTTTTTTGTTTCTCCACTGTTTTGAGTGATTGAGTATCCACTGAAGGAAAGCTACATGACAGTCTCTACAAACACTGTTTGAAAGTTTCTGTAAATAATCAGACTACCAGCAGGGCAGATGCACATACTACTATCAGCACTCATGACAGCCAGCAATATTTTTACAACGATGGCTGCCTTTTTAGCGCAGGAGATATTAGCATGGATCCACTCTGTCTACCACAAAATAAACCCTGCACTAGCTGCTTACTATAGCTTAGTAAAAGAGCTCCAAGATTGATATACAGGCTCAGATATGGCCCTTTACCACAGCACTGCAATCATTTCAACTACATGCAAAGTTATATTGTGGTAATGGGCAATCTGTACGTGTGTGTTTCCTGGTGCATCATGTCGCTGTTTCTATTATATCACCGTGCAGCGTTCAACACAAACACAATCACCTGCTGTCCCAGCACATACCTCTGTTACAATGGTGGAGCGATACACGTCCATGCTGTACGTCCATCCGTCCAGGCATTTCTCCGTCTCTATCTCAGACATGTTCACGTCCAGCCCTGGCAGCAGCCCCTGGCAGAGAAATTGAGCAGCCGGTACCGCTAGCACATGCTGTCCACCATCTTCTTAGGGACGCTGACCTTCCTCCACGCTTCGCTCAGGTTAGCGGTGGCCGGCACCAGGCAACGGTGTTCGGGAGATGCGGCCAGGAACAACATGCCGTTGAGGCCATTGGGGATGATGCTGAGCAGGAAGAAAATGAGCTGCTGGAAGGGTCCCCACTGGCCCAGGAAGTCGGTCACCTCGTCGTACTCCCGCTACTCTCGCATGACCCAAGGAGCACGTGTCTCTGGAGAGATCAAGCGCCCTAGCGGAAGGGGAGGGGGGGCGTGTAACGGACAAATGCAACGAACAACCGACGGACTCCGCGCTACCGAAGGTGGAATGACCGCTCCCCCCACGGGCTTCTTCTGAGAGGCAGCGAAAAGGCCACGGGAGGCACCGGTGGGCAGGCCTCAGAACCTGGAGAGAGCTGAGCCAGAGCGCGAGCGGGTGCCACTGCCGTCTCCGTGGTATGCGCTGCTGCTGCTGCTGCAGTGTGTGGTGTGCGCTTGGGTGGGCGGGCCTGGGCCGAAATTGGGTGGGCCTGGGCCCACCCAGGCCCACCCGTAGCTACGCCCCTGCCCCTCAGTGTTATACCACTGCTGGAGCTAAGTAAAACAATGGTCACAAGAATGCCATCTTAAATTTAATATAGAGAAAACTACATTAATGTGGTTTAGTCTGAATCATAAGTACATAAATGTTGCCACACTGGGACAGACCGAAGGTCCATCAAGCCCAGCATCCTGTTTCCAATAGTGGCCAAGATCCCAAAACAGTACAATACATTTTATGCTGCTTATCCCAGAAATAAGCAGTGGATTTTCCTAAGTCCATTTTAATAATGGCTTATGGACTTTTCTTTTAGGAAGCTATTCAAACCATTTATAAACCTCGTAAGCTAACTGCTTTCACCACATTCTCTGGCAACGAATTCCACAGTTTAATTTAATGTTGAGTAAAGAAATATTTTCTCCGATTCGTTTTAAGTTTACTATTTTGTAGCTTCATTGGACTTCGTATCACCAGTGGTGCTGAATAAAGATTACTGCATTTGATATTTGGCTGAGAAGATTCTTTGGTCCACCTCTACTCCTTGGTCTTCTTCTAAATAGGTGTGTATGACACGCTGGGCACTTTGGCATTGGTCGCTGGAGGATGCTGTCCAAAGGGCTTCCCTCTTCCCCCCCCCCCCCCCCTTCTTTTCCATGTCATCTCATAGGTTGGGGGTTGGCTGCAACACATTCTAGTAGATATGGGGTTGTGGGCACACTGTAAGGAGGGTAGCTGCATACTCAGGCCTTGATCAGGGACAGAGATGTTATAGCGGTGCTATGTCTGTGGTACTTACGTTGGGCCCTAAGGCGCTGACGCATGTGCTGGATTAGGACGGGGTCCTCACATCACACACACATGTACTGGCACCAGAGCAAATCAAGGTCCCAGTGAATTCCAAAGCATCTGCAAAACACAAGCTGGTGGAGACAGGGTCCAGGTGACGGACCTTCTTGGCGTCCCATACATCATTATTTTTGACAACACGTTTTTTTTTTTTTGTTACATTTGTGCCCCGCGCTTTCCCACTCATGGCAGGCTCAATGCAGCTTACATATTGTATACAGGTACTTATTTGTACCTGGGGCAATGGAGGGTTAAGTGACTTGCCCAGAGTCACAAGCAGCTGCCTGTGCGTGAAGTGGGAATCAAACTCAGTTCCTCAGTTCCCCAGGACCAAAGTCCACCACCCTAACCACTAGGCCACTCCTCCACTCCACACGTTGTGCAATGCTCTTCACATAGACTGTGACAGATGGCAACAGACAGATGGAGGGGGGTTGCATTACACAGACACAGGTGTTGTGTGAGCTGAGGTGGCCACTGGGACAGAGAGTGGCATGGTGGCCTTTCTGTGGAGCATGTGCACTGTTGCTAGGAGGTAGGGATAGGCAGTGGGGTAAATCAGGTGTACCTTTGAGCGGCTCAATGTACTTTAGAGAGCTGCTGCCAATGTTCCAATCAGTATGTAGGCATGGGCCAAGATGTGTGTGTGTGTGGGGGGGGGGGGGGGGGGGGGGTCCAGATATGTGCAGCCCCTCATTTTAGTACTGCATGGTAAGTGGACGGGGGCCCCACAATTAGTTGTCACTGGATATTCTGTACATTCTGATTTCAGCAATTTTTTTTTTCTTTCTTATGAAAAAGCAATAATATGTATTGCAACAAGAAAGGGACCTCAGTGCATGTGACCCTGAGGGGCAATGCTTCGCACTCACCCTTCTAGACTGCTCCTTATAGATGGAGATATTGTGTGTGGCATGTCGTGGTGCCATTGCAAGTTTTGCGTAGTGTATTTTCTAGTAGCAGAAACGTTTATCTCCGGACATCTAGGAAGTTTTCAGTACGTCCTCTTTCAAAATGGTTTTTTTTAGTGTATTTTCAAATATCAGAAAATGTTTATTTTTTTCTTCCATTATGGACTTCAGTTAACGTTTTCTGATAAATGTTTACTTCACTATTTGGGTGAAAATGCCCCTCCTGGTCTACTATGGTCTCTACTTTAACCTCGCTATCGGGATGCTCTGTCTTCCTTATTTTGGTGATATCTTTTAAAGATACCTTGTTCCGAACCATGCACTTTTGAGCGACTGTCAGCCTTCCCCCAGTTTCCAGTTTAAAAGCTGCTCTATCTCCTTTATAAATGTTGATACTAGCAGCCTGGTTCCACCAATGCCAAAGACAGTCTCCTTCTGGAAATCATAGTGTTGTTAATACACATAGACAAAATATTAAGGTGCGACTGAAAATGATTTTTAATCGGGCCAGTGATAAGTCAGTATAACCGGGAATATGTCTGCACGTTCTGTACCATTTTGTTGGTCTCTTGGTGTATCTGTATGGGAGTATACGAGGCGTCCACTGCTTTGACAAACTGGCCTCTGGGTTTTAAATTGAAATATGAAGCCTTACAAAATCATTTTTATCTTTTCACCACATGTCACTTAGAAGCCCAGGAGCCAGCTCTGTGGGTGCTGTAGACGCTGAACACCACTAATATCGAGCGAGCGCCTTCACTTTGCCCAGAAAGTGGTTATTTGTCTTGTACTTAGTACCTACCCCCAGTCATTTGGAAAAGTTGGCTTCTACAGTTAGCAGAGATATTGATGTGAGCAGAAGCTCTTCATGCGCTTTCACCACCTTGTTTAAAAAGCCCTGTTTTTGCTGCACAAAGATCTCCTGTGAAATTTACTGCTACCACAAGAGACCACTAAGGCCAATTAAGCTTGCTGGCAAATTTACAAACCAGGGCCATACACTGCAACGTGAGCTCTCAATTACGAAAAGCACATTTGCAGCTTATTTATTATGAATAGGGCTTCTGTTCTTAGGCTTTTATAAATTATACATTCTGGTGTTTACTTTCCAGCTACTTAGGTACTCTTTGAAAGTACAAAAATCAGTGTTTTTTTGCGGTACAAGTACTACTGTCGTGCACCATTTCTAGAGGAATCAAATATGTACGTTTGTGTACCTTGGGAGTTTTCACTGCAGAAAAAGCAAAACAACAACAACAAAAAAAAGAGTGAGGATACAAGACAAGTCAGAGAAGGGGTATTTATCCAATAAATACCTTAATTTTTTTTCCGTCAGGAGTGTTTTATCGGTGTTTATTGATTAAAACCTAAAATTAGAAGCCGTAATTATGAAACAGAGAATATGATGGCAGAAAAAGACAGTAAGGCTCATCAAGTCTGGCAGTTAAAATTCTTGACTACTACTGGTGCTCTTCATTGTATGATGGGAGTGCCTGGAGTAAGCCCAGGTTTCCTTAATTGTACTCCCTACACTGGGACACCTTAGGGAGGCAGAGCTGTCCTGCTAGAGAATGACACAGGGACAAACAAAGTTTGTCCCCATCCTCGCCCCGTCCATTCTGTCTACTACTACTACTACTATTTAGCATTTCTATAGCGCTACAAGGCATACGCAGCGCTGTACAAACATAGAAGAAAGACAGTCCCTGCTCAAAGAGCTTACAATCTGTCTCCATCCCTGTCCCATCTCCGTGGGCTCTGTCCTCATCTGCAGAAGCCTCGAACACTTTATATTTAAATCTTTTCATTAAAGTATAAAAAGGAACAATATGCTGTGCAACTGTTGTCTATAAATCACAAATAGAAAGCAATAATAACAACGAGCAGTTATAATAACCCCCCTCACCACCACCCTCTACCCTTCCAACCCCAACAATAGTTGACTTCTACCACCCCAAGGAATCCTAATCCACCCTGTTAAAATGACCAGGGGTACAAAGTACAACCTGTTCTGTATGCCATAGCGGGGGAGAAATATGCCCTATGAAGCACCGTTATGATTTTTTACTCTGTGGATGAATAAGTCATCAACAATCTCAGGATTCAGTCTAGCTCTCCTGTCTTCCACAGTCCTTCCTGCAATAGAAAATGTCTTCTTAGAAGATGTGCTGGTAGCAGGAATGTACAGGATCCTCCATGAAAATTTTGCTAGTTGTGGCCAGCATGTTTGCTTGATTTTCCAAAAAAATCAAAATATCATTGTCTGCATCACTCAAACATAAATAACAGTCCAGTTTATTAACAGGCTTCAAAGTAGAAAGTGACACAGCGACAAAGTTTGTCCCTGTCCCCACGGGCTCTGTCTCATGGGATCTGTCCCCGTCCTGTCCCCGCAGGCTCTGTCTCTGCCCCATCCCCGCAGGCTCTGCCCCCGTCCCCAAGTTATTCTCTATGTTCTGCCTAGCCATGAGGGCAGGGACCTAGAGTAGGAACAGAATAGGGAAGCCTAGAACAGGGATGAAGGGTTCTCCAAAGAGTTACTAGGAAGAACTTCAGTGTCCAAAGATGGGCCTGGGGAAGAAGGGATCTGCCCCTCTGCATATGCCTTCACTATATGTGTGTGTAAGAGAATAGAAGACTGCTAAGGTAGGAACAATCTTTTTCTTGAGAGTCCTGATCCTGTGGATGGCTGTCTTTGAACGGCTATAGACCGAGTTAGGGCCTAGTGAAGTGCCAACCTGAAAAAACTTTTCACTGATCCACAAGAGACTTTAATTGCAAGACTGCCGGCCTCTGCAGTAACAGGTTTTGCTATACTTGGTTGAAGGACTAAAGACTTCTTGGTTCAAATTTGTCTGGCTGTTTCTACAGAAGCTCAGGGCGGCACCCATGTTACCACAGTCTGGTACCATGAGTAGCTGGGCTTCCCAGCTATGGACTTTCCAGTGGGCTACAGGTGAAAGTCCAAAGTGGCTTGGAGTGACTGATCTAAATAGTGTTGTGACATTCTGCAAGGCTTAACGGTTTAAGGACTTGTAAAATGACTGTGTGTTCCTGTAACATATCTGCCGTGGCACAGAGGAGATTTTCTAGGAGACTGCCATAGTGCCTCTCTGCTTGCCAAGAAAAAGATAAAACATCTTTTTTTTTTGTTATATTTGTACCCCACACTTTCCCACTCATGGCAGGCTCAATGCGGCTTACATGGGGCAATGGAGTGTTAAGTGACTTGCCCAGAGTCACAAGGAGCTGCCTGTGCTGGAAATTGAACTCAGTTCCTCAATTTCCCAGGACCAAAGTCCACCACCCTAACCACTAGGCCACTCCTCCACTCCAATATGAGGAGAAAAGTTTGAAACTTGCTAATAATGGTTTTCTAGAATCATGGCATTAAGCTCTCCTATACATCCACTCCTATACACATCCAATATGACAACCAACTACTGCTCAACTGGTGGCTTATTGCTGCTGGAATGAGTTAGCCAGCTACACGTAGGATGGCAACCTATTACTGCTGAAGACTGGCCTAGTGGTTAGAGTGGTGGACTTAGGTCCTGGGGAACTGGGTTCGATTCCCACTGCAGGCACAGGCAGCTCCTTGTGACTCTGGGCAAGTCACTTAACCCTCCATTGCCCCTGGTACAAAATAAGTACCTGAATATAATATGTAAGCCGCATTGAACCTGCTATGAGTGGGAAAGCGTGGAGTAGAAATGTAATAATAATAAAAACTGGTACAGCTGGCTTTGGCTCATGCCTTTTTCAGTTGTAGCTCAAAGCAAGTTACACTCAGATACAACAGGTATGCCCCTGTCCATGGGGGGCTTACAATCTGTTTGTACCTGAGGCAATGGAGGGTTAAAAGACTTTTCCAAAATCACAAGGAGCCACAGTGGGATTTGAACTAGGCTTTACTGGTTCTCAGGATGCTGCTCTAACCATCAGGATATTCCTCCACATTAAGGAGGAGAGGCTGGACCAGTCCTGAGTTGACACCATTGTATGGGTGGAGCTGTAGTCCAAATCTACATCTGCATACATGCAAATGTGTAACACCAGGCCTGGCTCAGACTATCCTCCTTGACATGGAGCTTATTCTACAAATGGTGGTTTTGGAGGGATCCAAGATGGCCAACGCATGCAGACGTTAGGCTGGCTGCTCCCGCATTCTCGCTACTTTGTGGTTTCCTGATACTATTACCATGCCAAAGAGGAGGGGAAAATTGAGGGTTGCCTTACCAAATATTCAGACCTCAGTGCTTCATTATGGAGCCGTTTGCCAGGAGAATGCGGGTGGACTTCCTGGTGCTTCGAAGGGACAGAAGAACCAGTCACGGCTTGGGGAGAATGTTTCACTCAGCCTGCCTGCACACCTCCACAGTGGCTAGCATGCAGTTCACCGAATCGGCTGGTCTCGTGCATGGAAGTGTGTGGTGTCTTCAGGTGCAGAAGTCTGTGCGGAGGCTGCTGGAGTATGCTGTCGGGGATAGTCCCTCCCTGTTCGGGAAATGCCGAGAGTGGAGTTGGAGCAGCGAGTTAGGAACTACTGGAAACCTTGGAGGTTTCCCCCGGAGGTTTCAGAAAGCGAGAGCAATAACAGGAGAAGAATGTGGAGGTGGATGTTCTAGCAGAAATCATGTTGCCCTTCATTTGGCAGGCTATTACTAGTCTCACTAAAACTGTAAATACTCAAGTGCTGTGGAGAAGGCAGTGGCCGGTGTCACACAACGTGTAATGCAGCTGGAATCTGGTGCTATGGAAAATTGTGGAGCCCTTACTGGTTTGAGAGAAGAAATTCAATATTAAGGGATGATCAGGCGAGACTGATGAAATCTATGCTAGACTTGCAATACAAAATGGACCGTGTGGAAAATTCTTTGCGCGTATGCAATTTAAGATTCTTGATTGTCTCCAAAGAACAGCTGTTTTTAGTGAAAGAACAACATATATGCAAGAGCTTTTAAAGCTACCTAGTGAATCCCTGCCCCCAGTGAATAAAATCTATCTCCCATATAAGAAGTAAATGCCACCTGGGACGGTGGGTCTGGTTAGAAATAGTGCAGAGGTTCCAATTTCTCTTGATAGTTTAAACATTTCGGAAAATTTGGAAACATCACAAGATACTGTGGACAAACGAGCCACTCTCCTAGTCTCATTTGTGTTTAAATCTGATAAAAACTTAGTTCTTCATTCATATGTCAAAGATAGGAATTTGTTGTTTAAAGGGCAAAAGGTGTGGTGTTTTCCTGATGTTGCTTTGCACCAACGTGTGGTTCAAAATGGTGGAGATGTTTTTCTCCTTTTTCCTGTAAAATGTTTAGTTAAGTTAAATAATGTGAGATACGTTTTCTGTGATCCTGCCCAACTTAAACAGTTTCTGGAAAATACATTTCCATTGCAGATAGATGATACACCTGCAGTATAGGGTACAGAATGTGATTGTTTGCTGATTAGAACATGATTTGTTAACATTGGGTGTAGGATTAAATATTTATTTATTTATTTATTTTATTGCATTTGTATCCCACATTTTCCCACCTTTTTGCGGGCTCAGTGTGGCTTACAGTACATTATGATTGGTGGAAATACAATTTGTTACAATTCAGGTTATGGATTACATTGAGGAATTAAATGTGGCAAAATCAAAATCAATAAGGAATAAATCAATTGAAAAGAACATTGGGACATTGGAAGGGAACAACAGGAAATTAAGGGCTAGGCTATATTTTTGGCTTTTGTTACTGATAATTGATTTGTCTCTGCAGTTGCTGTAGGATCCCAGTGTTAGGGGCTAAGAAAGGATTTGTGGTTTCTTATTTGAACTGAATTATTTCCTTTGATTAATATTGTTTATTATTTGTATCCTGTTCTGTTCAAGTATTATTTGCTTGTAATGTTTTATTAATAAACACATTTAAAAAAAAGAATACTAGCATAACTCAGTATATACACACCTAGGGGTCGATATTCAAAGCAATTTAAGAAGCTCCTACCCAGTTAAATTGCCTGTGAGGGGTTATCCAGGGATATTCAGTGTTGCTGAACATCCCCTCTGTCTAAGTTGAAATCGGCTATGTTCTGGGCAGTCAGGGCTAGAGGCAGCCCGCCACCTGAGGTGGGGGCCTCAGGCGGCACTCTTCAGGAGCGGCATCTGGGGGAGCAGCTTTGCGGCGTTTTACATTGTCACGATGATGTTCCAAACCCAGCAGCAGCATTTCCCATAAGCTGCCCTGCTGCCACCAGCACCCGCCTCTTCCCTTTACTGTGGCCGCCTCTCTGAAGTAACTTCCTGTTTCATAGTAACATACATAGTAACATAGTAGATGACGGCAGAAAAAGACCTGCACGGTCCATCTAGTCTGCCCACGATAAACTCATATGTGTATACCTTACCTTGATTTGTACCTGTCTTTTTCAGGGCACAGACCGTATAAGTCTGTCCAGCAGTATTCCCCACCTCCCAACCACCAGTCCCGCCTCCCATCACCGGCTCTGGCACAGACCCCGTATAAGTCTGCCCTCCCCTATCCTAGCCTCTCAACCACCAACCCCTCTTCCCCCCTCCACAGTAAGGGAAGAGGCAGGTGCCAGCGGCAGCAGGGCAGCATATGGGAATCGCTGCTGAGGCCGGGTTTGGAATGTCACTGTGACAAGTTAAAACGCCTGTGGGGGGCATGCTAGCTCCACCTCAGTTAGCATCTTGCCTTGAGCCGGCCCTAGTCGGGGTGGGGGGGGGGGGGGCAGATTCACCAGTTACGTGGTTAAGTGCTGCTATTCAGCATACGCGCAAGCAAGTGCATGTAAAGGTTAGCATCTAGTTTACAGAATTGTCCATGAGGGCCTCCAGTATTTACTTATTTAATATATCTGTATATATCTTGCACATAAAAACCTAGTCTATATATGGCACATAGAGGAAAATCTTAAACATTTGTAAGAAAATCTCAAACAATTGCAAGTCAAGTTGTATTGTAGTTAGAAAGTTCAGCACATTGGGCAGATCGGCAACATCCAGCAGAAGCGTAATGCAAAAGACTGAAAGGTAGTGCACGCTGTGAAAAGAGCCAGCTCTACAGTAGTTCAACCAGTGACAATAGAAGCCTTTTTTTTAAATTACATTTTACAGAATTTTTCCATAACAATATCACATTTAACAATTCAACCCCCCTGTCTACAAAGCCGTGCGCCAATGCCGACACAGCCCATTCAAAGCGAATGGGCTGTCGGCATTAGCGCAGTGACAGCTAGAAAACAGGGGGGGGGGTTAATATGATATAAACATTCTTAATTCAACTATACCCCCACCCCCTCCCTCCTCTCACCCTCCTTAACATAGAAAGCTTATTAATTATTATACATACTAAAGGTACCAATTACATAAATAATCTCCAGAAAGATTAAATATAAACCAGATTTATATTTAAGAAGGTATTACCTCATACATCCTATATAAAAACTAACAAAATCTCTTACAGAGTTTGCAAATTTAAACATAATGGAAAAAAGGCATCTAGAGCTCCCAAAAAAAAAAAACTGGTTGCTTATCTTGAACCTCATAAGTTAACTTCTCCATAATAAAAACTTCCTGAGCTTTCTGTAACCACTCTAAGGGCCCTGTTTACTAAGGAGTGTTAGTGTTTTTAGCACGCCTACACTTAGCACACGTGCTAACCATGTAGGCGCCTACAGGGATATTGTAGGCATGTACATGGTTAATGCACGTACATGGTTAATGCGCGTTAAAAACGTTAATGCGCCTAGAACGCTGCTTAGTAAACAGGGCCGTAAATGCGTCAGAGCGGCTTCTCATTTACAAGATCTGGCCAGATCAATATCTTGCCATCAGAAGTAAACAGTGCATTCAAGTTTCGATTTGCTAAGAGTTAAATCAGAGCTTCCTCCCAATAAGAATGAAGAAATGCCCATTTAAATTTCTGCATCCAAAATCTGTGCTAACTGCCTATGACAACAGTTCCAAACAGTGGCATTCCTAGGGGGGGGGTGCGGTCCGCCCTGGGTGCATGCCACTGGGGGGGGTGCCGCGCGCGCCTGCCCGTCGTTCGTTCCATGCTCCCTCTGCCCCGGAACAGATTACTTCCTGTTCTGGGGCACAGGGAGTATGGAATGAACGACAGACGCGCGCGGCACCCCCCCCCCCCCCAGCGGCGTGCACCCGGGCGGGGGGGGTTCTTTCGCTGGGGGGGGGGTCGTGCTGCACCTGGGGGGCGGGGCGCATCCACGATCCGCCCCGGGTGTCAGCCCCCCTAGGAACGCCACTGATTCCAATAGATTTTTACACAAGCGCGGGACCACCAAACAGGAATGAAATCTGCTGTTAACCTACAGTGTGTCCAACAAGTATCAGATATCATGGGAGTCCATTTATGAAACAACTGGGGATATACTGTACATAGATCTGAATTAACAGTTTAGTCTGAGTACACACCACATGTGGCAATATGGAACAGTATAATTCCCAAACAGAACACCAGAAATCGTGCTCAAATAACAGGTCCCCACTGTGATACATAAGAAAGAGAGGCAGCCATTAGGCCAGACTCCTTATTTGGCTTATCCTAAAATATATTCAAGTTATCCTGACATAAATCTAGTCTATTCCCTAGTCCTGAGCACCAGCATGTTCCGAAATTCTTTGCTTTAACAGACATAACATTAAAGTATGTGTATTTCCCTACTAAGCAAAATGGATCAAATAGTTGAAAGCACCTCGAAACGATGCAACTATCAGCTACCAGAGCCAATGCAAACAACGTGAATCCTTGGTTACAACATTCAATAGCAGTTCATATGTCTGACAAAGGAATCCAAGGGGGGCCCAAAGTAACATTTCAGATCCAGTATATCTTAACAGAGTCTGATGTAAAAGCAAGGCCCAAATCAGGGATTCCTCCAGATGCCTGGGAAAGAAAAGTAGCTTACCTGTAATGTTTCCTTGGGCATGGGTAATAACATCATCTGGCAGAACCCAGGTTGGATCAAAAAAAAAAAAAAAAAGTAAACAGAAGTATTAAAGCTGCCCTAGCTTTCTAGAGAGATGAAGTGTGCTTAGTCAGGGTTTCTCATGCCTGTCACATCATGCAGAGCCACCTCCTTAGTCAGTTCCTTACAAGGCTTTAAAGAGATGTGACCTGTGTGTCACTAGTCCCCAGCCCCAGGAGATAATTGTTTTTCTGTGGTGTTGATTCAGAGGTAGACACACCCTTGTAGCAGCCTAGTTAAATATGCCCCAAGGAATTTTCTAGCTGGACTTTCTTCAAGGGAAAGCCAGGGAAGGAGCCATAAGGTCCCAAAATTCCTAAAAGTCCAAATGCTGGCAGGAAAAAGGTCTTTTGTCTCTTTTCTGCCAAATGGTACCGCCATAGACTAGCAGCCAGTGGTCTCAGGCCTGATTATGGAAAAGTCTTGAAGAACCATCCAGGTACCAAAGCAAAGGAAAAAGAGAGTTGCACAAAAGAAATTAAAAAGAGAACTCCCTGTAAAAGCAAAACTGGAACTCTCACACACCTACTGTTGGAATGTCCACCTCTTGTAACATTTTGGTCAGATGTTTGGGAAAAATTGGAAAAGATTTTTGGTTTCCAAGAATCTTTTTTACCTAAATATGTGATATGGAAATCTGTTTGTATATCATTTCTCTACACGGACAATGATAAGTTATTGTATGACTTTTTGGTTTCAGTTGCGCTGAAACTGGCCATTTCGCACTGGAAGGATAATTCCCATGTGAATGTGGTGGTGTGGTGGAATTGGATTCTGCTTTATAAAAAATATGAGCAATCTGCAGTACTCTCCCTGTCTGGACACAAATCAGCTATCCGCAAATGGAAGTCTTTAGACCTTTTTCTATCCAATAAGGACTAATTTTAGGGTTAGAACTCAGCACTCTGTACCATATTGTGTGTTTTGTTCTGTTCTGTTGCATTTTCTGTGGTGTATTGTTATGATTTAATAAACTTATTATAAAAAAAAAAAAAAAGAGTACTCCCTAAAGGGGAGAAAATCTCAGGATTTCTCAATGTGTTTTCCTGCCTGATAGAAACAGGAGGAGGGCTCAGCAGAATTTAGGAGCCCAGAATCCTGTAGAGGGTGGCCTCCCAAAGTGTTAAATTACCATCCACAAACCAAGAAAGAGAGGAATCCTCCAAGGCCAGTGGAAAAGGCCGAGAATGCCTGGAAAAACGTCTGGTCCATGCATGTCAAAGAGAGAGCTGAGAGACCAAGGAAGGAAGTGAGGAGTCTGGATGTCAGGGTAGAATCCAGCCAAGGGAACTCCAGTGATGTGGGTGGAATGGCTGCCTCTTTCTTTCTGTGGTGCAACCAAAGTGGTTTACATATATATTAGATCCAAGTACTTTCTCTGTCCCTAGTAGACTCACAATCTAAACTTTTTTTGCACCATCTACATTTGGTAGAGAAGTGAAAGAGGGAAAAGAGAAGAGGAGGGAAAAAGCCCTGTTCTACATGAGGTTACGTTAAATCTTGGTTGAAAATGTGACTGACAGTGTGAGTTAAAGAAATCACCCACTGCCAGATCCAGAAAGTCACCCAATGAAAGTGGAGAATTTATCATGTGAACCATGAAGCTAAAGAGAAGGAAAAGAGAGGAAACCTTTAAAATTTCAGTTATTATCTGTGAAGCAACAGACTGATATTGATTCCTTACAAACCTAAGTCTCACTCAGTAAACTGATGTTGCAGATAAGCATAGAGTGTGCAATGGTTTTATTGGAGGACAGTGGTGAGAAAGAAGGTGTTCAAATGGAAGGGCTGCTCCTTCTGCTCTCATGGCCCCATAGCTAGGAATACTGTTTATTTGACTGATGTCATTCTTCTGACCCACCTGCACTTACATAAGTACATAAATATTGCCATACTGGGAAAGACCAAAGGTCCATCAAGCCCAGCATCCTGTTTCCAACAGTGGCCAATCTAGGTCACAAATACCTGACAAGATCCTAAAAAAGTACAAAACATTTTATACGGCATATCCCAGAAATAGTGGATTTTCCCCAAGTCCATTTAATAATGGCCTATGGACTTTTCCTTTAGGAAGCCGTCCAAACCTTTTTTAAACTCCGCTAAGCTAACCGCTTTTACCACATTCTCTGGCAACAAATTCCAGAGTTTAATTACATGTTGCGTGAAGAAACATTTTCTCCGATTCATTTTAAATTTACTACACTGTAGCTTCATCGCATGACCCTAGTCCTAGTATTTTTGGAAAGTGTAAACAGACGCTTCACATCTACCCGTTCAACTCCACTCATTATTTTATAGACCACTATCATATCTCCCCTCAGCCACCTTTTCTCCAAGCTGAAGAGCCCTAGCCACTTTAGCCTTTCCTCATAGGGAAGTCGTTCCATCCCCTTTATCATTTTCGTTGCCCTTTTCTGCACCTGTTCTAATTCCGCTATATCTTTTTTGAGATACGGCGACCAGAATTGAACACAATATTCGAGGTGCGGTCGCACCATGGAGCGATACAAAGGCATTATAACATCCTCATTTTTGTTTTCCATTCCTTTCCTAATAATACCTAACATTCTATTTGCTTTCTTAGCTGCAGCAGCACACTGAGCAGAAGGTTTCAACGTATCATCAACGACGACACCTAGATCCCTTTCTTGGTCCGTGACTGCTAACGTGAAACCTTGCATGACGTAGCTATAATTCGGGTTCCTCTTTCCCACATGTATCTCTTTGCACTTGCTCACGTTAAACGTCATCTGCCATTTAGATGCCCAGTCTCCCAGTCTCGTAAGGTCCTCTTGTAATTTTTCACAATCCTCCCGCGATTTAACGACTTTGAATAACTTTGTGTCATCAGCAAATTTAATTTGAGAAAGCTGGTGGGGGTCTTCTGATTCTGGTAGAGCTGTACTAACTAGTATATTTTATTATTTATCTGGATAGGAATAATGACAAATATTATTTGGTCGAATACAAATAATGGGCATTGAGTTTAACATAACATGTAATAAAAGAAGCGATGTGAAATCGGAGATCAAGTGTTTATTTCAGTAGGATTTAGCACAGTAGAACCCTGGATTATTTGTATTTGAATTTAAATCACTATTCAGCCAAATACGAATAATGAATTCAGGGCAGGATTCGAACTGAATACGAATATTCGGTCCACCCTAGTTTCTGGGGACATCAGGCAAAAAATAGCCATAGTGAAATCAAATGACTCAGTGTTGAAAAATGAGACTGATCAATGTCCCTTGATATACCAATGAAAGTGCAACCTGCAGCCACACTAAAGATCAAGAAAGAACTTAAAGTTCAACAAAAATCTAGGGGAAGAAAGAGGGAAAGAGGTAGCATCCCAGTGAAAACACAATTAACTGGAGGGAAAAAGAGGTGCAGAGAATTACCTTACCGGGACTCAAGTGAAAGCATGAATGTCAGGGTGTGTAGAAAATGAAGAACTAAGGGGCCCTTTTACTAAGCCGCGTAAGCGTCTGCGCGCGCCCAACGTGCTCCAAAATGGAGTTATTGCACGGCTACCGCATGGCCCTTGCGGTAATTTCATTTTTGGCGTGCATCCGCTACTCGAACCTGAAAAATAGTTTTTATTTTCTGGTGCGCGTCAGCTGCACGCGCCAAGTGGCATTTGGCGCGCGTAGGTCATTACCACCTAGTTACTGCGTGAGACTTTACCGTTAGGTCTCAGACCAAAAATGAAGGCGCGGCAATTTTGATTTTGCCGCACGTCCATTTTTGGCAAAAATTTTAAAAAGGGCTTTTTTACAGGCAAACTGAAAAATGGATTGGCGCGTGCCCAAAACCTGCGCCTACATTACCACAAGCGATTTTTCAGCGTACTTAAGTAAACGGATCCCTAAGGTGGCTCCGCGAATGGCACAGATGTGAGAAGCCCTGCATAGTTCAACACTATTGAAAGCTCTGGACTTTAACGGAATTCAAACATGCATGGGATAAGCATCCTGTGCAGAAGGAATGGATCCTCAGGAGCTTAGTCAAGATCGGGTGGCAGAGCTGGTGGTGGGAGGCGGGGCTGGTGGTTGGGAGGCAGGGATAGTGCTGGGCAAAGTTATACGGTCTGTGCCAGAGCCGGTGGCGGGAGACGGGACTGGTGGTTGGGAGGCGGGGATAGTGCTGGGCAGACTTACACGGTCTGTGCCAGAGCCGGTGGTGGGAGGCAGAGATAGTGCTGGGCAGACTTGTACGGTCTGTGCCAGAGCCGGTGGCGGGAGACGGGACTGGTGGTTAGGAGGCGGGGATAGTGCTGGGCAGACTTATACGGTCTGTGCCAGAGCCGGTGGCGGGAGGCGGGGATAGTGCTGGGCAGACTTATACAGTCTGTGCCCTGAAGAGAACAGGTATTAATCAAGATAAGGTATACACATATGAGTTATTTTGTTGGGCAGACTAGATGGACCATGCAGATCTTTTTCTGCCGTCATCTACTATGTTACTTTATGTTACTTTTTCTCAGAACCAGGTTCTATCAGATGATGTCAGCCATGTGTGAAGATTTTATAATCTGCTGTCTTCAGAGAGTAACTGTATCCCATTGTGTCATTCAACCCACACTAGAAGTCAAGGAAATAGAACACAGGGTCGAAACTCAAGATTGCATGCACAGTGTAAATTAAAGACAGGGCTTGGACGATCGACTTTGCTACCAATTGGCCTTACCTGTGTGACCTTCTCTGTGACATTGTGTGTCCGGTCCTTTAGTTTGGACGGAGCGATGATCTCCTTCTCATTAGCTGGTGAGGCAATGAAGGAGTCCCCCTTCAAGTCCACAAAATTGAGTGTGATCTGTGGGATCTTGCTGATGGTTCGGTACTTCATCAGGTCTGAGTCCGAGGTGGAATTCAGGAGATTCGATCTTACATTATTCATTGCCCCTGAAAGAACATTAGTCATCTAGTCAAGTGATCATTTTAAAAGGATCTACTACTCATGGGGCCCATTTTCAAAGCACTCAGACTTACAAAGTTCCTTAGGTTATTATGGGGCTCATTTTCGAAAGAAAAAAACATCCAAAAAGTGGCATAAAGCACCATTTGGACAGATTTCTTCTCAAAACGTCCAAATCGGTATTTTTGAAACCTGCTTTGCAGACATCTATCTATGCATTTCATTTGCAGTGCATTCAAATCACAAGGGGGTGTGTCAGTGGCATTTCAAAGGCAGATTAGGGCAGGCTTAGGACATGCCTAACACTTGAACGATTTACAACCATAATGGAGCAAAACCAAACATCTAGTTGGTCTAGACCTGTTTTTCTAATGAATAAGACACAAAAAGGTGCCCCAGATGATCACTGGAGGGATTTAGGGATGACCCCCCCTAACTCCCCCAGTAGTCACCGACCTCTTCCCCCCACCAAAAAATGTGAATAAAAATAGTTCTCACTAGCCTCTATGACAGCCTCAGATGTTATAGCCAGGTTCATTAGAGCAGCATGCAGGTTCCTGGAGTAGTGTGGTGGTGGGTGTAGTGCACTGCAGACATGTGGACCCAGGCCTATACCTCCCCCTACCTGTTACACTTGTGGTGGAAACTGTGAGCCCTCCAAAACTCACCAGAAACCCACTGTACCCACACATAGGTGCCCCCTTTCACTCATAAAGGCTATTGTAGTGGTGTACCGTTGGGGGTAGTGGGCTTTGGAGGGCTCAGCTGACAAGATCAGGGAGCAATGGTGAGATGTGTACCTGAAGGCATTTATATAACGTCCACAGCAGTGGCCCCTAGGGTGCCCCACTGTTCTCCTGGGATGTCTGGAGGGCCAGTCTACTAAAAATGCTGGCCCCTCTTACATCCCAATGGTTTGATTTTATGCAGGTTTTTTTCCTTCCTGAAAATGACCTAAAAAGATAAACGCACAAAGCACAAAACCTTGTTTGAAATGGCATTTTTGAAAAAAAAAAAAAAAAAGGAGAGACATTTTTCTTTTTTCGAAAATGGGTGTATTTCCTATTCGGATTTGGTATGTTTATCGCAAAAAGTCCAAAGTCCGACTTAGACCACTATCGAAAATGCCCCTCCACGTAACTTTGTAAGTCTAAGTGCTTTGAAAATACACCTCTATAGATGGCATCATACATCATTTGGGAACTGTAGACTGTTCAAAATATGTAAATGATGAGTTAACTACTACAGCATGACTGTAGAGGGAGAGTTTATAAACAGCATGCCTGTAACTCTGAGGTCTCTGGTTTACATTCTAAATTTCTAGAAAACCAGATATATTTCATAAGATCTGTATAAATGCCAGATTATGCATTTCAGATCTGTACAATTTTGTTTACAGCCTAATTTGGAAATGCAAATTGATGTTTTACCACAAACTAAATTCCCATTTTACTTGAATGCCCTTGTCTAGGATTTAATACACTGAAGCATATTGTTGGAAGGGCTTACCACATGTCAGCAGTGTGTTTCCCTCTGATTTATCTCTAGTCGTTTATTCTATTTAAAAGGCAGCCAGAGACTTCAACTCTCACATAAATAACACATTTTTAGTGCCTCACAATGGGATGTGACCATCTGAAGGTTGTTAATATTTGCAGCCTAAAAGGAGAAATGTAGTCTTACTTGTTAATTTCCTTTCCTTGAATCCTGTTAGTCCAGATGAACATGCTAAATGTGACCCTAGTCCAGATGCACATGCTAAATGTTACCCTGCCTTTTCTAATGACATCATGACTACCTAGTACTGGGAATGGTGCAGCTCTGGAACGTGCCAGTATTCTACTGAAAAAGTGACAGAAAAATGATTTGAACAAAGTTAACCATTACCAATAACAAAAATAACCCCAAATCCAGTTTGAAGGCAGGGCCGCCGAGAGACAAAGCAGGGCCCGTGGCAAGGCCGCCCTCCCTGCCGACGCCCTCACCCCCCCCCCCCCCCTCCCCAGAACACTGTACCAGTGACTTCATGGTAAGAATCTTAAAAGGGAACTTTAAAACAATAGAGGAACGTAAGACCTTTGAAGTCAGAATGATTAAATATTTTGACACCCACCAGACAGGACTTAAAGATCTGGGTTTTCTAGCCCATGATTGTACTGCTCTGTCATCCTCCTATCTCCATGCATATCTCCCTGTCCCTCATCCACCCGACTCTTCCTGTCTCTTACCTATCCACCCCCATCCTGTTAGACTGTCACTGGAATGCTTTGATGTTTCACATATATATACTGTCATCTACCAACATTTCCGATCTGACGAAGAAGGGCAACCTTTCAAAGCTAATCAAGAAATGCATTAAGTTAGGTCCAATAAAAAAGGTACCATCTTATTTTCTTTTCCATGTTTTATTTTGTTTTATTTCTATTGATTACCTTTAAAAGTGGACTAACACGGCTACCACACCTCTCTACTGTATAAATTGGAAACCGATGCAGACTACTAGGGTCTGTGAGCTCACACTGACACATTGGGTCCTGGGCTGATGGCTGCTGCCTTCATGCTGTGGATAAATGGGGGAGGAGGGAGAGGATGAGAGAAGGGAGGGAGGAGTGGGGATTTGCTATTTTGTTTTCCTCATCATGGGATAAACTGTAAGGCACTGATTTATGGAGATAAATTTTCATAAAAAGCCTGTTCACCTGTAAATCCCTATGGATTTTGCAGCTGATTTGCTGTGTAAATCCTTTTTGATGCAGCTAGATTGTTTTAAAATGTGTTCCCCTGTTTCCTATGACTTGGTTTTCTTTACCTGTGCTAGACAGTCGACTCCGGAACTTTTTGTCAAAGTCACTTTTCATCGCCTCTATATCATCCACAGAAGAGGCCCTCCGCACGCTGTAGAAGCTCTCCCGGGATCGGCTACGTGTGAGGCTGCAGTTGGAGAATGACATGTCCAGGTTAAGCCGGTCCTTGTCATCCTGAGGTGAAGGTTCAGTCACTAGGTCCCTGCTATCTCCTGCCTCGTTTAAGAACGCCATACTCTCAATGTTTAGCAGAGCTTTCTGATCCTCGGGTTGAGAGTCTATACAGTTATCCAGGGGGGTTGTGGTCATCTCTTCCATGGCCACGGACTCACTGCTCTGCTTGGAGAAATCTACAATGACCGCGTTGGGGTCTTCTTGCGGAAGAGACTGCTTACTGGCTGCCAGGGCTAGCAACGTAGGGAGTTTCAGCTTGAAAGACTTGCCACGCCCTGTAGGAACAGAAAAAGCAGAAATAAAAAATATAACAGCGGTGTGCTCGACTATTCATTTTGTGCATAGTTAAATAGCTCACGGCAGTAAAATAAATAATGTTCTCACATTACCAACACACTCTCTCCTTAAGCTGTGTGAAAACACTAACCCAGAAAGCCTTTCTGATAATGTCCTTGTATATTTTCAGAACTCAGCTAAAGTGAACAGTTTTGCATAAATTATCCTACAGAGCGTTTTCTGTCATAATGCACTCCTATCACGATGCACCAGCCTAACGGAAATCAGAAGACTTGTTCCTGAGCTATGGAGTGACCCAATGGGAGAGGAGAAATAAACACAGATTTTATTATTGAGATAGCATTTTCAGCAGTGCCTTATCGTCACCACCGTTAAAACAGCAGAAAGCTATTATTCCCACTGCACGACAGAAGCACTCACCAGAAAAACCATAAGCAAAACCAAAAGAAGTACAACAGCAAACAGGAAAAACCAAAACACCACATCAGCACTAACATCATAATATTCAGCAACAATCACAGCATCACTAGAGACATATCAGCGTCAGAATCAGATCCGCCAGCATCACCACCTCAACTAGAATGGAGGAGTGGCCTAGTGGTTAGGGTGGTGGACTTTGGTCCTAGGGAACTGAGGAACTGAGTTTGATTCCCACTTCAGGCACAGGCAGCTCCTTGTGACTCTGGGCAAGTCACTTAACCCTCCATTGCCCCATGTAAGCCGCATTGAGCCTGCCATGAGTGGGAAAGCGCGGGGTACAAATGTAATAAAATAGATACTATTGGAGATTCTACATGGAATGTTGCTACTATTGGAGATTCTACATGGAATGTTGCTATTCCACTAGCAACATTCCATGTAGAAGGCTGCGCAGGCTTCTGCTTCTGTGAGTCTGACGTCCTGCACATACGTGCAGGACGTCAGACTCACAGAAACAGAAGCCTGCGCGGCCACATTGGTGATCTGCAAGGGCCGACTTCTACATGGAATGTTGCTAGTGGAATAGCAACATTCCATGTAGAATCTCCAATAGTAGCAACAGTGGAGGAGTGGCCTAGTGGTAATGGAGGAGTGGCCTAGTGGTTAGGGTGGTGGACTTTGGTCCTGGGGAACTGAGGAACTGAGTTTGATTCCCACTTCAGGCACAGGCAGCTCCTTGTGACTCTGGGCAAGTCACTTAACCCTCCATTGCCCCATGTAAGCCGCATTGAGCCTGCCATGAGTGGGAAAGCGTGGGGTACAAATGTAACAAAAATAAATAAAAACTATGTCTTCTTATTATGTTTTTTTTTGTTTTAATTCTGCTTTCCAGGCCTTGCAAAGATCACCCAAAGCACTCTATAAAACTTACTCTCCTACTTTTACCAACTGGTCAAGTCCCAGCCCAATGACACTGGAAATCAATCCTTCCACAAATACCATCCACTCATACTGTTCAGCCATTCTACCAAGCCAAGAGCGCCAGTGTGACACTACTATTAAACCAAACCCTGAAACCAGCTATCCTCGCCCTTAGCAGCTGTCAGTCTCCATCTAGGATATCAGTGCTGAAGAAATAGCCAAGATGATGCAGAGCATTTTTTCCGATGTGCATCGCTAGATGCCAAAAAGCATCCTCCTTTCAACAATAGGTGGAACGTTCTGGGTCTCGTCCAGAGTAGTGTCACTCAGATCAAAACCTGGCCTTTTGAACTCCCTTATGGATCCCACACCTAATCCTCACTCTACTACTACTACTACTACTACTACTATTTAGCATTTCTATAGCGCTACAAGGCGTACGCAGCGCTGCACAAACATAGAAGAAAGACAGTCCCTGCTCAAAGAGCTATGTAATAAAAGTGAGCCAAGTATAGGACAATCAAGCCATTGTGACATCACTGATGAGGTTGGCTCTTATTGGTGGCCTGAGGCATTATGACATCACAATATTAGCTCTGGTTACAAGAGAGTACTACTACTACTATTTAGCATTTTTATAGCGCTACAAGGCGTACGCAGCGCTGCACAAACATAGAAGAAAGACAGTCCCTGCTCAAAGAGCTTACAATATAGTAGACAAAAAATAAAGCAAACAAATCAAATCAATTAATGTGTACTCCTTCTCTTCTCCTCTTTTTTTTTTTTATATGGAGCCCCTTTACCTGACTTTCACTCTCCTCTCCTTTTCATTCTCTTCCCCTCCTCCTCCCCTTCTATTTTTCCCTTTTCTCCTTTCCTACTTGTTTTTAAAATGTGTTTTTCTGTAAACTGCTTAGCAGCATTGATTTGTGATTAGCAGTATATTGAAAGCCTGTAAATACATAAATGATGGAATCAATATTCAGCCAGCGGTGCTCAGAGTTTTATTGACCGTAGCCAGTGTTATGCCCAGAAATTCAATGCTGGGCCATGTCTGGGCTCCGGCATTAAATTTCCAGGTTTCCAGAACCAGCAAACCCATAGCCGGTTAACTGAGATATTTGATACTTCACTGGCTATGGGTTACCACATAAAGATAGGACTGACTTTTATTTTGTCCTAGTTATGCAGTTACCTTGGCCGGTTACGTGCTGAATATCAGCACTTAACCAGCCAAGTGCTGACTCCGCCCCAGTACGCCCCCAAAAGTAAAAATTATGTTCTTACCTGATCATTTTCTTTCCTTTAGTCATACCAGACCAGTCCAGATTAATGGGTTGTGTCCATCCACCAGCGGAAAGAGACAGAGAAAATAGTTCCAAGTACTTCATCCCTTATAGGTATCGTGCAGCCTAGAATGCTCATTATTTCGAATAGGCAAACAATAGTGCTTTCAACTGCTACAAACAAGAAACAGGAAACAGAGCCCACTGGGAAGCCTAGAACGCCCAGGTGGCAGACCTTCCAGGGCTCTTGTGCGACCAAGGGGTCAGCCATACCACCCATTGCGGAGCGAGTTGAGGTACCACTCAGTCATCCCATCTGGCATGCAGATGCACCAACGAAGCAGAAGTGGCTCGCCAGTGAAGCAAAATTGAGAGCTGTATTGAGCTACTACTACTGAAAAAGGTGTGAGCAAAATCTAAATCTAAATAAATAAAATAGTAAAGTGGAATGGAGAGCACAGGTGAATTCTGCCCTTATGAAAGGGACCCTGCTTCCAAAAGCCCAAAAGGGACTCAGTCATATAGATGAAGGAGGCTAGCCGTAGAAGAAGCAACAATGAAGGAACCCTAAAGAAAACAGAAAGGATGGACAATGGAATGGTCTGGTATGACTAAAGGAAAGAAAATTATCTGGTAAGAGCATAACTTTTCCTTCCTTGTCATCAATACTAGACCAGTGCAGACTAATGAGATGCAGCAAAGCAGTCACAGCAGTAGGGCTGGAAAAAACCACAAAAAGAAAAACAATCAATACCCCAAGAGGGTAAAAGAGACATGTATGAAGATGCCGAGCATCAGCCCAGACAGGAATGATGTCAGGTAGAGTTGTCCAGAGCTCCCCAACTGTGGGAACAAATCATTCCTCAAAAATGAGAGAAAAGCAGAGGAACCAGGAAGGCAGCCAGTGCCCTGAGACCGAGAATAGCTCAAGGAAGGGGCAGAGGGAGTCTCCGAAGGTCCAGAACAAGATGTGGAACCCGAACAGCTGACCCAAAGAAAAGAAGCCGTGAAGTCCCAACTCCAACCGCAAAGAGCCCAGCAGAGAGCAAAAAGACATGCACCGGCCTCAAAGAAGTCACCAGCAGTTAAAGAATTGAACAGAGGAGTGGAGAAGCAATGTACCACTCTCCAAGTTGATGTTATGTCGGACTCCCACTGTAGCAACAGACATGGAGCCACGAGACAGAAACGAAATAGGGTATGGACCCCTACAGGCGGATCAAGAGAGAAATGCCCCACCAACAGAGACGTAGAGAGGTGCCATCCACAGACGGGGGTAAGTTCCGCCTACCTGAACCAAGCCAATCTGGAAATTGAGAATCCCTCTTATAGTGACATCAGTGGCGTAGGAAGGGGGGGCGGTCCGCCCCGGGTGCAGCGCTCGGGGGGTGACGGCCCCGCTGGTTCCCCATTCCCTCTGCCCAGGAACAGGTTACTTCTTATTCCGGGGCAGAGAGAGCAGGGAACCAGCGGGGCCGATGCAGTTCCGAGTGACGTGCACTCAGGGCGGATCGGCCCTCCCGCAGGTAAGAATGCGGTCCGGGGGGGGGGGGGGGTTGCGCTCCGGGAGGGTGTGCCACAGAGGGGGGGGGGGGGTCGCGCCATGCTGCACCCGGGGGGGGGGGGGGGGGGGTTGCGCAGCGGCGACCCGCCCCGGATGTCATTAGCTGTCGCTATGGCACTGAGTGACATACAACCCAGAGCTGGAAAAACTGAGGAAAATCATAAGAGATCTGCAGCCACTACTCCAGGAGGATGAATTACTGAAAGAGATATTCCCATCCCCACCAGTACTGGCCTTCCGACAGCCACCCAATTTAAAACACAAGCTAGTGAGAAGCAAGCTCTCAACAGAGGCCCAAAAAGAAGAGAATGGCACACATCCTTGCAATATATTCTGAAGAAGCTCCAGATGGTCCAAAACACCACAGCCAGACTAATCTTTGGAAAATCTCGCTTCGACAGTGCGCAGCCTCTCCGTGAGAGTCTTCACTGGCTACCCATTAAGGACTGTATTGAATTCAAAATCTGCGCCTTAACACATAAGATCATTTACGGAGAAGCACCAGTTTACATGTGTGATTTGATTGATTTACCTCCCAGAAATTCATTGGTGTCATCTCGTACTTATTCTGTACTATCCTTCCTACAGGAATCTAAAAGTACAGGTCAATCTACGCTTCTTCCTTTTCGTTCATCAGCCCGCAATCCTGGAATGCTTTGCCGAGACTACTGAAAGAGACAACGGATCACCTAACATTAAAAAAATTACTAAAAACTTATTTGTTTAGTAAAGCCTGTCCCAAAGACCTCCATACTCTTTAAACCCCTATTTCCATTTTGTTTGATTACCCGCTTTTTACCTTATGTCTGCTTCCCTTTTGTTGCTCCTGTATTCCCATCCGTATTCTCTTATTTAGCTGCTTACGTTATTGTATTTGTTAATTTTTTATAACTATTATATCCTGCTGTATTATGTCATTTTCTTGTAACTTTGTTAGCCACATTGAGCCCACACAAGCTGGGAAAAAGTGGGATACAAGTGAACCAAATAAATAAATAAATAAATATATCCAGCTGCAAACTATGCCAAAACATTTCACAAGACCCCACAGTCATTCACAAAGGAAAAATATTCGACCAAAAGGAATCCTTCACATGCTCATCTTCCAATGTAGCAAATGTCATCCAGTGTAAAAAATGTGACGAAGGGTGGTATATTGGAGAAACAAGTCAGATGCTGAAGAAGAGATTTAATTTACATAGACATCGTATGAAAAATGCCAGTGCCAACCAGGATGTTACCTCTGTGGGGCAGCACTTTACAAAACCAGAACTCTGTACCAATGATTTTATGGTGAGAATACTGAAAGGAAACTTTAAAACAATACAGGAACGCAAGACCTTTGAAGTCAAAATAATTAAATATTTTGACACCCATCAGACAGGACTTAACAAAGATCATTAACAATCACGTGCAATGCTCAGAACAACGGTGCATGGAAACTCCCTGCTCTAACAACGAAAGCTTCTGAGCTGTTGGTAGGTTAAGTTGTTAGGGTGAGGTGACTCCCATAGCCGCGCTTGCTTCCTAACTTCCCCTCAGGCGACAGAAGCTTTTTCTCTTCCCCGAACACTTATCCCGTTGCTTCCGACTTCCAGCCACCGCCAAAACGTTTTCTTGCTTCTCCCCCATCACTGGACATGCACACAAGAGATGCATCCACTGCACAGCTCTTGTGGACAAGCTCCAGGAAGTTCCAGAGCCCTTTACCGACCAATGCTCAACACTAACAGTGTGCATAGAATTTGAATGCTGTTAGTGTTGAGCATTGGTCGCTTAAAAAAAAAAAATCAGTGCTCTACTTGTTTTTTTCCAGCACTGTAGAGAACAGTGCCTGAGTTCTGTGCATCTCTCCCCCAGTTTGCTTTTAAATCCGAAACCTCTGACTCTACTTGAGCTTCACCCTCACTTTAAACATGTTTTTGCTGCAATACTTGATTACTAAACATTATCCCCCAGATTCTGTAAATGGCGCCCAAATTTTTTCCAGCACCTACTTTTCAGCACCATTTACTGAATCCGGTCCTATTTGTCATTGTGTGTCTCAAGTAGACTGCAACCTCCATGGAGCAGAGACTGTCTTTATGTGTCTGGGCGGTGCTGTGTGCATGTAGGCAGCAATTCTACAAATGGCACTAGAAATTAGGTGCCACATTTATGCATGCTGAGCACTATTTTTGAGCGCAAATGTTTTTATAGAATACTAGTGTAAATCATCAGAAACATACCTATATTTAAGTGCTTTTCCGAAGATGTGAAGGAGGTAGAACGAGAGGACATGAAATGAGATTGAAGGGGGGCAGACTCAAGCAAAATGTCAGGAAGTATTTTTTCATGGAGAGGGTAGTGGATGCTTGGAATGCCCTCCCGTGGGAGGTGGTGGAAATGAAAACGGTAACAGAATTCAAGCACGCGTGGGATAAACATAAAGGAATCCTGTTCAGAAGGAATGGATCCTAAGGAGCTTAGCCGAGATTGGGTGGCAGAGCCGGTGGCGGGAGGCGGGGATAGTGCTGGGCAGACTTACACGGTCTGTGCCCTGAAAAGGACAGGTACAAATCAAGGTAAGGTATACACAAAAAGTAGCACATATGAGTTTATCTTGTTGGGCAGACTGGATGGACCATGCAGGTCTTTTTCTGCCGTCATCTACTATGTTACTATCCTGCTTATAATCGAACGAGAAAAACGCCCAAGTTCCGACCTAAATCTGGAGATGGGCGTTTATCTCACAAAAACGAATAAAGCGGTATAATCGAAAGCCGATTTTGGACGTTTTCAACTGCACTCCGTCGCGGATGCGGACAAAGTTGATGGGGGCGTGTCAGAGGTGTGGCGAAGGCGGAACTGGGGCGTGGTTATCTGCCGAACAGAGATGGGCGCATTTCACAGATAATGGGACAAAAGTATGCGTTTTTAGCTAGAATTTAGGGCACTTTTCCTGGACCCTGTTTTTTCACGAATAAGGCCCCAAAAAGTGCCCTAAATGACCAGATGACCACTGGAGGGAATCGGGGATGACCTCCCCTGACTCCCCCAGTGGTCATAAACCCCCTCCCACCACAAAAAATGATGTTTCACAACTTTTTATTTTGACCCTCAAATGTCATACCCACCTCCCTGGCAGCAGTATGCAGGTCCCTGGAGCAGTTGTTAGGGGGTGCAGTGGACTTCAGGCAGGTGGACCCAGGCCCATCCCCCCCTACCTGTTACAATTGTGCTGCTTAATGCTTAGTCGTCCAACCCCCCCAAACCCACTGTACCCACATGTAGGTGCCCCCCTTCACCCCTTAGGGCTATAGTAATGATGTAGACTTGTGGGCAGTGGGTTTTGAGGGGGATTTGGGGGGCTCAACACAAAAGGGAAGGGTGCTATGCACCTGGGAGCTCTTTTACCTTTTGTTCTGTTTTTGTAAAAGTGCCCCCTAGGGTGCCTGGTTGGTGTCCTGGCATGTTAGGGGGACCAGTGCACTACGAATCCTGGCCCCTCCCACGAACAAATGCCTTGGATTTATTCGTTTTTGAGCTGGGCGATTTCATTGTCCATTATCGCTGAAAAGCAAAAACGCCCAGCTCACAACTTGGCGAATAAAACATGGACGTCTAATTTTTTCGAAAATACGCTTGGGTCCGCCCCTTCACGGACCCGTTCTCGGAGATAAACGCCCATGGAGATAGGCGTTTCTGTTCGATTATGCCCCTCCAAGTAACCCTTATGGCATAGATGTAGCAAGTGTAAATATTAGCACTGTAAGTACAAAAGTGAGGTGAATCCAAAGAGGATATCAGAGTCTTTATTATGAACAGGCTGAAAAATGACCCAACATGGCTGTGTTTCGGCACAAAAGGCCTGCCTCAGAGGTCCGGTAAATCTACATGAAACATGGACATGAAAACAATCAGGTGACATAAACAAACTTACAATAAATAAATGGTTAAGTAAATAAATAAATATCAAATATTTAAATGATACATTAAATGACAGTTGAATACATTTGCACTTAAATGAAGTTCCATAAAAGCAATGCTATAAAAACATCACATTAAAAAATGAAAAAAACGTATATAAATATGTTGTGTGATCATACATATGGATGTATGGATGAAGAAAAGGTACAAATAAAACCTGTATAGAAAATGTTGAAGTTGTACCTCTGAATGTTATGGCAAAAACATCTAATAAAAGAGTGTGGTCACCATCCAAGTCATTAAATCTAGATAGAAAGATAAAGTTAGTTGCATGAAATAACACTTCTAGGACAAGGTATATGGGTTGTATTAAAAAAAACACAATAAAAAGTACGGCATCTCTAAGTAGTGGGGGTGAATGTAAATGATGTAATGGAACAAAATGAAGCTAAACAATATTGTACAATATGAGGTTTCGTGAGGATTTGCTCCTTCTTTTCATCTTGTAAATATTAGCGCCTACAGACGTTACTTACAGTATTTTGTAAGAACTGGGTGTATGTGGGAGACACACCCAGGTCCTGCCTATACTTTGCCCATGTGTTTTTCCCTTCTTGCGTTTATACACTCACTTGGGAAGTTATCAACGTTGGCTACCGTTAAGACGTGTTATTTACTGTTAACCCCAGTTATCAGCAACTAAGTCTCACTGCATAAAATGAGACCTGTGCTAATATTGCACGAGTTAGTGGTAAAATAACACATCTTAACTGTAGTCCACATTGACACTATGCCCCTAAGGCAGTTGTACACATATGTTATAGAATACTGCTGAGTCAGGGCTGCCAAGGGGTCCAATTATGGAGAAGGAGATTTTAGTACACGCCCTAGTCCTGCCATAGCCCCGCCCATTCCACAAAGTCCCACCCACTCAACTTGGATGTCCCATCTAGCATCACCATCTCTCTCTCGTTCCCCCATCCAGCATCATCCCTCTCTGTCTGTTCCTCTTCCCCATGCAGCGTGTCTCTCTCTCTCTCTCTCTTTTCCCCATTCAGCATTACCCCATCTCTCTATCTCCCCACTACCTTATCTCTCTTTTTCTCCCCATCCATCATGGTTTGTCTCTCTCCATCTCTTTTCACCCCCTACTCCATCATTACACCTTTTCTCTCTCTGTTTCCCCTCCCTTCTATTCTTTCCTTGGATGGCTTCGGCAAAAACAGTACATGGACCATATTCCTGAGTGCATCGCTACTAGTTTTGCCGGTCCTGTCACCTATGACGTAAACTTCCTGCATCGGACGGGGTGGGACCAGCAGATCTAGGAACGGTGTGTGCAGGGAAATGGTGCTGCGTTTGCATCTTTATACCCTGCTTTTACCATTGCCACCACTGCTGCAGCATTGAGGAGGAGTGGCAATGGGAACGAGGAAAAGTTTGGGTTGGAGCTGGGGAGGCTCACAGTGGGAGACTTACCCATTTTGGCGGGAGTGCAGGAGGCCGCCTGCTGAATAAGGGAGACTTGGCAGGTCTACTGAGTGTATCTCTCAGATGCGTGTAAGCATGCATCATACACACGTTAAGTGCTAGTATTCTACAACATATGTGCACAAATAGCGCCTAACTTATGCACCATGTTATAGCAAAGTGTTTCCCAAGTCGGTCTTGGAGTACTCCCTTGCCAGTCAGGTTTCCAGGATATCCACAATGAATATGCACGAAATTGATTTGCAAACACTGCCTCTATTATATGCAATGCATATTTATTGTGGATATCTGGAAACCTGAATGGCAAGGGGGTACTCCAGGACTGACTTGGGAAATACTGTTTAGGATTTGTGGTAGTATCAATAATTTTAATACTATAGTAGCAGATTCAAGCAAAATGTGTCATGGCCGGGCCCTGCGCTCTGACTCACACTTCATTGTCGGCCGGCGTCAGGGATGGGCCCCCTGGTCTCTCTTGGGCCTCTAGTTTGTCTCTTTGCCACGACGGGCTGCAGCACCATGATCTCTGGCACTTCATGGCATACCATCAGTCATGTGGGCTTCTCTGTTCCTGCTGCTTCTAGCACCAGTTCCTCCTTAGGCACACACACTCCGGCCCATCCTTTAAAAGGCTAGCAGCAGGAGAATCTCAGGATGCCCAGGATGACATCATATTCGGAGGCCTTTTTAAGGAGCCCTGGAATTCTTCCACTTTGCCTTTGCAACGGGTCGCCTAGTCCAAGCTTAGTGTGAGTTGTTTCAGTGTTTCTGCCTGCCTTGTTCCTGGTTCCAGTTGTCTTCAGCCTTGTTCCAGTTTGTCTTCTGTCCTGTTCCTGTTGACTCCAGCTTTGTTCTAATTATCTTCAGCCTGTTCCTGTTGACCCCAGCCTTGTTCCTGTTGTTCGTCTCCAGCTCTGTTCTAGTCCATGTCGTCCATCCTGTTCCTGCCTGCTCCAGTTTGTGTCTTCTGTCTTGTTCTGACCTGGTTCCAGCCAAGACCCAGCCTGTGCTCTCCATCTTGTTCCAGCCTGTGACTGTTTGCATCTTCTGTGGTTCCTGGTCTCTGGATTCTCAGGTTCTTGTATCCCCTGGCCTCGATTTCATCAGGCCAACCCCAAGGGCTCTTCTAAAAACCACCCTCTGGTCTGGTCTTGGCTGGGGCAAGACTTGCCTGCTGCCAGTTGGGGCCTGCCTAACTTCAGACCAGGCGGATAGCTTAAACTCAACTGTGGCCCAAGGGCTCACCTATCTTGAGTTGTGACAGAATGCAAGAAGCCAGCAGGCCAGTGTACTTGCACAATTCTAAAGTACAGCTTCTTTAGTCCAATTTCCTGCAGCTTCTGGACAGCAACACATTTTTTGGACAGAGCTCTGCAAACAGCCATCATTTCCCAACTGTAACACTTTCGGGAAAGTTTCACACCACTTTATGCACAAGTTCTTCCACGGATATATTTTTCCTTCTTAAGTTGCAGGAAATGTGCTGTCTTGAAATGGCACAAACAGTCCTATGTAGTTATTGTTCCCTGCTTTGGCCTGGAATTAAAATCTGACCCTTTGTCTCTTGTGCAGTCTCCTCATCTCCATCCTTGGTTGTAATTGCTCTTGGTTTGGTATGACCTCAGCCTTGGGTAATCCATTTCTCTTCATTACCTTTAAGGCTCTCAAAGCCATTTGGATTTTTCTTTATACACAAGCTGCTTGCTCTGTTTTTTTTCTGTTATTTAATATTTCTACTGGCATGGAGCCTACAAGCTAATTACATTGCTCTTTTTGTTTTCAATAACTCAAAGAAGAACCATTAGCCAAAAGAGTCTCTTAGAAGCACCAGACTTATTACATCCTTAGAACCTGGGTGCTTGGGAAGTTCAACTGAGCTTGATGTGGTACAACAGTCAGGCCTGCACGACTGCATACTGAAAGAAAAATGAATCAAACTAGGACAGAAGAGAAGAAGATTAGAGAGAGGAAAATTTTCAAAGCCTTTAACCCACCTAAGTTGGCTGTCTGAATACTGCCTTTTTTCCATGTTGGTGCATGGTTCTCAGAGAGTGTATAGGTCAAAGAGGGGTAAAATATGTGCAGAGAATGCATTTTCAAATTTCTACTATAACTACTTTCTATTCAAATCATACACACATAAATCAACTGCAAGTGTCTACAAGTACTTTATACCGATAGCAAGTTTCAAAGCAAAATATATGTAACAGACCTCTCAGATTGGTTGGGGTTGAGGGTGACCCCAGAGATGGACACACAACAATTAGAGACATCTAAGATACAAATGTACAAATCTCTTCTCAGTCCCTTCCCAACGCACAGACTAGAATAAGGGTCCCCAGATGGCTGGTTATAGAAACAGAACAAAATCTCCAGGAGGTGGGGGAAAGGAAAGATGGAGACTGATATGTAATATAGCAAAACCCCCATTTATTGGGCTCTCCCAAAATGTATAAATGCATATATTAACAAAGTAATGAAAATTATGAGCTAAAGAGCCCTATAAACAAAGTAAGGTGCAAAACGTATCAAACGTATTCAAAGAAATCACAATTCTTGGTCTCCTCTGAGATGATCTCTCCTGTATTCTTCTACGTTCCTTCATTGTTGAGCTCTCTCAAGGCTTCTAGCAGCTACTTTTCTTGAGATATATATTATTAGTTAGCAGTCAATCTTTAGGGCATGGGATAAGCCCTGATTTCTCCTTTCACGCTCTTTGCACTCTTTCTATGTAGTGCTGTAGTCATAGCTCCAAATATGTCTCTAACACTTATGCACACAAATGTACATTTACTTGCATAAGTGCTGGTGGTCTATTAATGTAAGCGCACATATAAGGCTAGATTCTATATATGGCACCTGAAAAATCGTCGTTGAAAAAATTACCACCTAGGTATATTCTACAAACCGTGGCTAGAATACGCCTAGAGCACTTACGCTCATTTAAACCTTGTCACAGGAATTTATGCCAAGTAAAACTTGGTGTAAATACTGGCGCTTAAGTTTGGCACAGTACAGCGGTATTTATTTATTTATTTGTTACATTTGTATCCCACATTTTCCCACCTATTTGCAGGCTCAATGTGGCTTACATAGTACGCCAGTTTTGGTAGAACAAATACAAGGTGATTTAGTAGTAGAGTAAAAGTTCATGTGTGACAGACACATTGGAGAATCATAAGGAGGAGGTTGTTATATCCAGTATGAGCTTTGGTTTCGTTATGTTGCAGGGTTCAGGCATTTAAGTTGGATCGCTAGGGTATGCCTTTTTGAAGAGGTTGGTGTTCAGTAATTTCCGGAAGCTTAGGTGGTCATATGTTGTTTTCACGGCGGTCGGTAATGTGTTCCAAAATTGTGTGCATATATAGGAGAAGCTGGATGCATAGGTTGATTTGTATCTGAGACCTTTGCAGCTTGGGTGGTGGAGATTTAGGTATGTTCGTGCGGATCTTGTTGTGTTTCTGGTTGGTAGGTCTATAAGGTCTGTCATGTAACTCGAGGCTTTGCCGTATATAATTTTATAAACCAGGGTGCAGATTTTAAATGAAATACGTTCTTTGATTGGAAGCCAATGCAGTTTTTCTCGAAGGGGTTTGGCGCTTTCAAATCTCGGTTTTCCGAATATAAGCCTGGCTGCTGTGTTTTGAGCAGTTTGGAGTTTCTTTATAAGTTGTTCTTTGCATCCCGCATAGATTCCGTTGCAATAGTCTTGATGGCTTAGTACCATAGATTGTACTAATTTGCGAAATATTTCTCTCGGGAAGAAATGTTTCACTCATCTGAGTTTCCACATTGAGTGGAACATTTTCTTTGTTGTTGATTTCAATTGATTCTCTAGTGTTAGGTTTCGGTCGATTATAACTCTGAGAATTTTCAGATTATCTGAGATAGGTAGAGTATGGTCTGGGGTGGCTATATTGGTGGGTTTGTTCGTGTTGTATTGGGAAGAAAGGTTGAGAAGAAAGGTTGAGACAATGTGTTTTTTTCTATGTTAAGTTTGAATTGAAATGCATCAGCCCAAAAGTTCATGATGTTTAAGCTGAGTTTGATTTCGTTGGTGATTTCCGTTAGATCATGTTTTTAGGGGATGTATAATGTGACATCGTCTGCGTAAATGAATGGATTGAGGCCTTGGTTGGATAGGGCCTTAGCTGGTGGGGTCATCATTAGATTAAAGAGGATCGGTGATAGTGGTGATCCTTGAGGTACTCCGCAGGCTTCTTTCCATGGTGAAGATATATTCGAATTTGACTTCACTTGATATGTTCTAGTAGTTAGGAAGCCCTTGATCCAGTTGAATATGCTACCACCAATTCTGAGGTATTCTAGGATGTTTAATAGTATTTTATGATTTACCATGTCGAACGCACTAGACATGTCGAATTGCAGGAGAAGAACGTTCTTGCCTGTTGCAATTTCATGTTTGAATTTGGCTAATAGAGTAATTAGTACTGTTTCAGTGCTGTGGGAGGAATGAAATCCTGATTGTGATTCGTGTAATAATGAGAATTTGTTTATGTAGTTGGTAATTTGCTTGGTTACCAGGCTTTCCATCAGTTTGACTGCCAGTGGTATGGATGCTACTGGGCGGTAGTTGGTGATATCAGTTGTTTTTTTTCTTTGTTATCTTTTGGTATAGGGGTGAGTAGGATGTTGCCATTATCCTTTGGGAAGAGACCATGTTGGAGCATGTAGTTTAAGTGGGATGTGAGGTCTGTTATGAAGCGAAGGGGAGCGGATTTTAGTATGTAACTGAGGCAGGTATCCAGTTTGCAGTGAGTCTTGGATAATTTTTTTAATGCTTGGGTGACAGTTTCAACTGTGAGGGGGGCGAAGCTTGTCCAGGTTCTGTCTGTTGGGTGTTTGCCGTCGATTGGGTCCATACACTCGATGAAGTTTTCAATGTCAGTGATGTTCTGAGGTAACGTGTTACGTAAGCTCATAATTTTTGTAATGACTTGTGATTTGAGGGGGAGTTCATAGTTCCCAAAAGAGATTTTGTTGTTAGGTATGTCCCCACTTGTGTTAGGGATCCAGAGAAGCTCAGTTTTACTTGGGTTCAGGCAAAGTTTGTTGTTTTTAGCCCATTCTTGAACTGAAGTTAGACAGGTAGTCAAGTTTATTCAGGGCTGTGGGTAAGTCAGGTTCAGTAGGTATGAGTAGCTGCACATCATCTGTAAGATGTAGAACTGAGTGTCCACTGACCGAATCACCTCAGCTAGTGGCTTGAGGTAGATATTTAATAGAACAGGTGACAGTATTGATCCCTATGGTACCTCACAGGTCAGTGCCCATGGTGGTGATGCGGTGCTGCCTAACATTATGGACTGTTGCCTGTCTGATAGGATCTGAACCAGGCAAGTACTGTTCCACTGATAACTGTTTTTGCCAGTCGTGCTAGCATAATATCGTGATCCATAGTGTCTAAAGCTGCTGAGAAGTCTAGCAGTACTAACACCGAGGAAAATCCCGTGTCTCGGTTTCTGTGAAGGTCATCTAGTAGGGAAACAACAACTGTTTCTGTTCCATAACCGGGTCTGAATCCAGATTGACATGGATCTAGCTGGTTTCTCTCGTCTAGTCAATCAATGAGTTGATCACAGACTGTTGTTCTATAAGTTTCCCTAAAAATGGGATGTTGGATACTGGCCGGTAATTTTCAAGTTTGTCCTGGTCAAGGTTGTTCTTCTTCAGCAAAGGCTGCACCACTGCCCTTTTTAATGCCGTTAGTAGTTGCCCATTAGAAAGAGAGGAGTTCACGATTTTTGTGACGCCTTCTATTAGGCCCCTGCTTACCTGCTGCACTACTTTTGATGGGCAGGGGTCAAGGGAACAGGTAGTTGGTCAAAGGTTTCTTATCCCTTCCACTCCTAAGGTTTACTAGTGCCTTCTATTTGCCAGTTACACCTCACCTTCCATTTGGAATGCCCTTCCCCCTCCATTTGGCCTCTTTTGTAAAATTTTAGTGTTTGTGGACTCCTGATGAAAGCACTTACGCAAAAACGTGGTCCGTGTCGAGTCTGCTGCCACTTCTTTGTCAAGATTTGTGTGGTTTCAACCATCTGCTTCTTGTATATTCTTTTGCAATAAAGCATAATCAGTGCTGGATCACCCGGTTCACTAGTACTTATAATGTACTAGACATATGCAGCGCTGTACACATTATATGCAGGTACTTTTTCTGTCCCTAGTGGGCTCACAAATCTAAGGTGTATTTGGTACCTAGGGCAATGGAAGATTAAGTGACTTGCCCAGGGTCACAAGGAGCTGCAGTGGGAATCAAAACCAGCTCCTCAGGATCTCAGCCCACTGCACTAACCATTAGGCTACTCTTCCACTCATTAGGCTTGTCTGTCTGGTCTTTCCCACTGTGCTTCTTTTCTGCCTTAGTATCCTGGGGGATCTTCCTTGGTTCTTCCTTCTTTTTTATGTCAAATCTGTATGTGCCATATGAATATATTTATTTTACTTATTCATACTTGTATCCCATAAAGTTTCAGTTCAATGTGGCTTACATTTTACAGTTGTTAGAGATTACATTGATTCAGTTACATTTACAAGGTTGTATAAGTGGTTTTTCTAACATTGCAGCCTGTATGTGTGACTATTTAGATGCAGATGTGCATAAACCCTTCTAAAATCACCTCCATAGTTTGAAAATTGGCTCAGGAAAAGTAAGAATGAAAAGAAAAACTGACCTGATGAAGCATCCTGAGTACCCAGACTGAATAATGCATTCCTTTTAGTGCTGTGGCTGTGCTAAGAATCATATATTACATATTTACTGCAGTGATATTTGTCCTCAACCAAAGACAAGGCTGAATAACAGTAGTCAAAGTTCTTATCTGTTGATATGCACATACCTCACAGTCAAAGATTGATAGAAGTGTTACGTGATGATGTTTTATTTCGGGGGCATATGCTGATATTGCCGTTACCCTGATCCCAAGGGAGCTCAGCTCTACTGTACCTGATGTTAGCAGTTGTGGCGGATACCTCAAACCAAGTTTCAGAAAAAGGATAAGCAATATAAATTAACCATGATCTCACAACTTAAAGCTGCAAGGAGGAAAACAAAATTTTAGGATTTGCCTTTAGGTTGGAAGCTAGCCACAACAAAAAGGTACACTGGCAATAATAATATTTTTTATGCGTAGGCGTAGTTGGAATGTAACAAATTCTTTTGAATGTAACAATTCCTTTTGAATATGACAAAATTTTCTCCAAATTTAAACACCCAAAACAAAATGCAGTGCTAGTTCAGCTGAACTTTATAAATGTATATTTTCCTCATTTGCAGAAATTTGCACCCTCTGAACTCTTGAACTCAGCAGAATGGCAGATACGTATTGCTATGTTGTTCTCTATAACTTTCAATTTTAACCAAATTTGTACTAGAATTCAAACCCTTCCTTGGTCATAAGAATTGATCCTTTGCGTAAATGTATTGTCTTTTAGGCTCCTGTACTTCCCACTCTGCAGCAGGTAAGTATAGTACTCTATTGTCCTTCTCTTGTTTTAAACTTGTTCCTGGCTAGTGCTTGTGTTGGTGCATGATTCACTTGGCTGAAATCTTTCTTGGCTGGAGAACTTTGGTCTATTTTGTATGTTGGAACTCCGAATCAGCAGCAGCGATTTTTGCACAGCATTGATGTTTCCTTCGCCCAGCCAGCCGGGCTGCAGAGCTCACCTGACTCAAACAACTCAAAAGGAACAAAACCCTGTCTCACCTGTTCAAGCAGGATACCTCATAGGGACTTACAGCTAAAATAACTGTGGCCCATCTAGCTATAGGCAAACAAAATAATAATTTTTATATCCCTAAACTTCCAAGACCTATCCTGTTGATACTTTTCCCATTCACTAACGAAGAGCCGTGTGTTCCTGGCTTTTGATTGAACCCACAAACTTCAAATTCCAGTCACTGTTACCAAATCAACATTAGTGGCATATACTACTACTACTTATCATTTCTATAGCGCTACAAGGCATACGCAGCGCTGTACACCATACACAAAAAGACAGTCCCTGCTCAAAGAGCTTACAATCTAGATAAGACAGGCAGACTGACAGAACAATTAAGGATAAGGGAATAAAGAGGTGAAGATAAAAGGACAGGGCAAGCGAGCAGTGGTTAGGAATCAAAAGCATACATACTAAAGGTACCAATTACATAAATAATCTCCAGAAAGATTAAATATAAACTAGATTTATATTTAAGAAGGTATTACCTCATACATCCTATATAAAAACTAACAAAATCTCTTACAGAGTTTGCAAATTTAAACATAATGGAAAAAAGGCATCTAGCGCTCCCAACAAAAAAAAACTGGTTGCTTATCTTGAACCTCATAAGTTAACTTCTCCATAATAAAAACATTCTAAGCTTTCTATACTTGGACTCCATACACTCTGTACCAATCACTTCTCTCATTAAAAAAAAAAAAAATTACTCCTATATAAGCTGTATCTCTGTTTTCTCACACAGAACAGATATTCTCATCCACTTCTATCAAATACCATGCAAGAGCACACTCCCACCATTAATGTCATGTCACACCATCCCATTTAAGACGTTAATTCAACTCAATTCAATTCTTGTATACTGCTAATATCCCCTTTCCAGGGTTCAGTGCGGTTTACATTCTAGGTGAGACAAAAGCGATCCCACATGCTTATCCCATGCCCTTTTAAATTCTGGAACAGTCCTCGACTCCACAACCTCCACCGGGAGGTCATTCCACACCTCCCTCACCCTTTCTGTGAAATAATACTTCCTTAGACTACTCCTAAGCCTATTCCCTCTTAACTTTGTCATATGCCCCCTCATTCCAGAGCTGTCAATATGATAATAAAACAAAATGTAAACACGTACACACAACTGTTACAGACACCTGGCAGCAAGTTTAGAAAATATCTGGACTTTCAGTAGCTCACACCTTTCAATGGTAGTTCAAGATGAATTACATTTGTCATAATCTTAGGACCTGAGCATTTCAACAGGCTTTTTGTTAATAGGGCTGGTTTAATATTTGTTTAGGAGGTTTCTTTTTTTTTTTTTTCAAGGCTGGCTCAAAGGATAGTGGTGCCCTGAGCTGACTTGCCTTGGTGTACCCTCCCCCATCGCATCGCTTCCAGCACCCTCTCTCTCCCTTGGGCCAGCAACTGTACCTGCCCCACCCTAATCCAGTCTCTCTTTTCCTGTCCTCTGTCCCCCTCCTTGCAGGTCCAACACCTCCCTCACGGTCCTATAAAGTTTTCTTCAATCACTGGTGGAAGAAGCAGCAACATGACAGGCTGCCTTTGGCCAGCCCCTGAGTCTTCCTCTTCTGTGTTCTGCCCACAGGAAATTGCATCAAAGGTGGCAGGATGTGGCAGAGGGAAGCAACCACCAGATAGCACAACCTTATGACCTAGATGACCGAGGAGTAAAAGGGGCGATCAGGGAAGACAAAGCCGTAGCGGACAGATTAAATGAATTCTTTGCTTCAGTCTTCACCGAGGAAGATTTGGGTGGGATACCAGTGCCAGAAATGGTATTCGAAGCTGAAGAGTCAGAGAAACTTAATGAATTCTCTGTAAACCTGGAGGATATAATGGGGCAGTTCTACAAACTGAAGAGTAGCAAATCTCCTGGACCGGATGGTGTTCATCCCAGAGTACTGATAGAACTGAAAAATGAGCTTGCGGAGCTATTGTTAGTAATATGTAATTTATCCTTAAAATTGAGTGTAGTACCAGAAGATTGGAGGGTGGCCAATGTAGCCGATTTTTGAAAAAGGTTCCAGAGGAGATCCGGGGAATTATAGACCGGTGAGTCTGACATCGGTGCCGGGCAAAATGGTAGAGACTATTATTAAGAACTAAATTACAGAGCATATTCAAAAGCATGGATTAATGAGACAAAGTCAACATGGATTTAATGAAGGGAAATCTTGCCTCACCAATCTACTACATTTCTTTGAAGGGGTGAACAAACATGTGGATAAAGGTGAGCCGGTTGATATTGTGTATCTGGATTTTCAGAAGGCGTTTGACAAAGTACCTCATGAAAGACTCCAGAGCAAATTGGAGAGTCATGGGATAGGAGGTAGTGTTCTATTGTGGAATAAAAACTGGTTAAAAGATAGAAAACAGAGAGTAGGGTTAAATAGTTAGTATTCTCAATGGAGAAGGGTAGTTAGTGGGGTTCCCCAGGGGTCTGTCCTGGGACCGCTGCTTTTTAACATATTTATAAATGACCTAGAGATGGGAGTAACTAGTGAGGTAATTAAATTTGCTGATGACACAAAGTTATTCAAAGTCGTTAAATCGCGGGAGGATTGTGAAAAATTACAAGAGGACCTTACGAGACTGGGAAACTGGGCGTCTAAATGGCAGATGACGTTTAATGTGAACAAGTACAAAGTGATGCATGTGGGAAAGAGGAACTCGAATTATAGCTATGTCATGCAAGGTTCCACATTAGGAGTCACAGACCAAGAAAGGGATCTAGGTGTCGTCGTTGAAGATACGTTGAAACCTTCTGCTCAGTGTGTTGCTGCGGCTAAGAAAGCAAATAGAATGTTAGGTATTATTAGGAAAGGAATGGAAAACAAAAATGAGGATGTTATAATGCCTTTGTATCGCTCCATGGTGCGACTGCACCTCGAATATTGTGTTCAATTCTGGTCGCCACATCTCAAAAAAGATATAGTGGAATTAGAAAAGGTGCAGAGAAAGGTGACGAAAATGATAAAGGGGATGGAACTACTTCCCTATGAGGAAAGGCTAAAGTGGCTAGGGCTCTTCAGCTTGGAGAAAAGGCGGCTGAGGGGAGATATGATAGAGGTCTATAAAATAATGAGTGGAGTGGAACGGGTAGATGTGAAGCGTCTGTTTATGCTTTTCAAAAATACTCGGACTGAGGGGCATGTGATGAAGCTACAATGTAGTAAATTTAAAACGAATCGGAAAAAGGTTTTCTTCACTCAACGTGTAATTACCGTATTTTTCGGACTATAAGACGCACTTTTTCCTCCCAAATTTGGGAGGAAAATGTTGGTACGTCTTATAGTCCGAATGTAGCAACCCCCCCATTACAGGCACCTCTCTCCCTCCGTTACAGGCATCCTCCGTCCCTCTGTTACAGGCTCCCTCCCTCCCTCCGTTACAGGCACACCCCCCCTCTCTCCCTCCGTCGGAATTTTAAAACGCCTCACCTCTTCGGTGTGACTGAAAGAGCGGGACCAGAGAGCTGAGAAGAGAAGGCTGAGTGAAGATCGCCGAGCAGCATGCACGCTGAAGCGCTGCTGCTACCGCGAGTCACACCGACGAGGTGAGGCGTTTTAAAATTCCGACGGAGGGAGAGAGGGGGGTGTGCCTGTAACGGAGGGAGGAAGGGAGGGTGCCTGCAACGGAGGGAGGGTGCCTGGAACAGGGAGGGGGGCCTGTAACTATTTTTCGGACTATAAGATGCACTTTTTTTCCTCCATATTTGGGAGGAAAACCTAGGTGCGTCTTATGGTCCGGTGCGTCTTATAGCCCGAAAAATACGGTAAACTCTGGAATTCGTTGCCAGAGAATGTGGTAAAGGCGGTTAGCTTAGCGGAGGTTTGGACGGCTTTCTAAAGGAAAAGTCCATAGACTTATTAAATGGACTTGGGGAAAATGCACTATTTCTGGGATAAGCAGTAGAAAATGTTTTGTACTTTTTTGGGATCTTGCCAGGTACTTGTGACCTGGATTGGCCACTGTTGGAAACAGGATGCTGGGCTTGATGGACCTTTGGTCTTTCCCAGTATGGCAATACTTATATACTTATGTATTATCCTTCCCTGCTTTCCTATCATATATTGTAGTTCTGCCCTACTTCCCTCACTTTGTGGTAATGAGTACACACCACTTTCCTTTATTTTATCTATCTAGTCTGTAAGCTGCCTAAAAGGTACGTCTGTTGTGCGGGATAGCAAATATTAATAAAATTTGGAAGACGCAAGGGCTGGCTGAAGGAGCCTGTCATGCTGCTGCTGCTGCCGCTAGCGGCAACCAATGTAAACTTTACAGGACTGGAGGAGAGTGAGAGAGGTGAGGGTGCAGTGCCGGACTCCATGAGGAGAGAGAAGAGAGGAGAGACCGGATCGGGAGGGGGTGTGTGTGGAAGAAAAGGCTTAACCTGTAAACCAGGTGAGGTCAGAGGCTGGGTATTTTGATGCCTTTAATCGCTGGTGCCCTGGGCCAGAGTCTCATCTAGACCTCTGGTCTGGTTAAGCCAGCCCTGTTTGTTTTATATAATTTCCTATACTATGATTTTATCATGTGTTTATTCTTTTATTGAGTGTATTTAATTATGGTAACCAGGCACCAGGTTGGCCCATTACTTTTGGAACACAAATGAAAGCTAAGTACGAAAATGGGGATGCCTAATGGTTCGAGCAGTGGCTGAGAACTAGGGGACCCAGATTAACTCTCACCACAGCTCCTTATAATCTTGGATGAGTCACTTAACCCCCCCCCCTCCCGCCTCTGGCCCAAACTCTGATTGTGAGCCCTGAAGACAGAAAAATACCTACTATGCCTCAATTTATACCACTTCAGTGGCTTGCAAATGATATATAAGAAATAAAATAAATAAATACACTGCTCAGTGCCAAAGAGGAAAGCAAGAACTCTTAGCAATACCTCAATGTAGTCTTATTACTTCATGGGTCTAACCAAGCACAGGTTCAACAGCCACCCTCCATGTGCTTCTTCTGCCCATTCTCCTCCAGGCTAGCCTGCTAGTGCTAAGTTAAACCCTAATACAGGCAGGAACAGCAACTTGATTGGCTCAGGCTGACAGCCAATCACATCTTCCCGATCCTAAAGTGCCCACTAGCTGCACAGTCTGTTCCTCTCTATGCTCCACCACCAGAGTCTGCTTAGTGCTTATTCTGGATAAGGGGGTGGGGTGGGGGGCATGTCCTGCAGTGTCAGCAGCTACACACAGGTAATTGTGTGATTTTATGAAATTATGTACATGCACGTCAATTATGCACAGAATGGCGTGCATGGATAATTCCCTGGGATGTACCTAGTGGTTATAGGAATGGTTTGAGACTCAGAGAAGCCAGGATTCAAATCTTGCATCTCCCACTGATGCTCCTAGTGACTTTCCCTACTGTCCCTGACAAAAATGGCAGTGTATCTACTCTCCAGGAGATGGGTTATCCTTTCACAAAGAGGATACGTCTTCAGAAATTCTGTATCCAGTAGGGTAGGAACAGGACTGCTGCTGTTGATGATTTCACTATTAAAGAACAGGGATAGCTAAGAGATCAGTGACCATGATTACTACGGCTGGGAAAAAAAGGCATTTTTTAATGGGCAGTAAATGGCCGTGTGCTAAAATTAAAAGTAGCGCGTGGCTATTTACTGCCTGAGCCCTTACTGCCACCCAATGACCTAGCGGTAAGAGCTCACGTGCTACTCACGTAGTAATTATGCAGTAAGCCAATGTGGCCGCACTGCCGATTACCGCCAGGAACGCCTATGGTAGTGGTCTAGTGTTTCACTTGCACCTGATTTTTAATGTTTTATGACTAACTTGTCAATGTTATTTCATTGGTGAACTTGACTTGAGGAATTTCATTATTATTATTTTGTGCATTTATATATCTATATAGTAATTTGTCATTTAATATGAGTATTTTCTGTTTATATATGTATGATTTTTATCACATTATGTTTTGCAAAATTTATACTTTTATTATACTTTTATCATTGTTTTTAGTAGTACATGTTTACATCAGCCTTTTTATGTTTTGTAGACGCCTGTGGCAGGCGTTTTGGCGCTGAAACGCAACAGCTGTGTCGAGTCGTTTGATATTTTTCAATAAAAACCTGGAATAGTACATATGTTTCCCTTGTTGTTTTGAAAGAGCCAGCTTACCCTACTCCTTCTTTCTCGCTTGATGGACTCTCGTAGGGATTGAATGTACCTCACTTTTTTGGTTTAAGGATTCTATACAACAAAGTATGATTGAAATTCTGTGAAAGCCCAGACTAGAATCCAACAGAAAATCTGTGGCGAGACTTGAAAACCGCAATCCACTTTGATCCCCAGCAAATCACATAATGGGTCAAAGTCATGGGTTAATCGGTTGAATAGACTGAAAAAAAGGTAGGTCTGATGGATCATGGGTCTGTATATTCAAATTGTTACCTATCATTTTTCCAGTAGGGGCCTACCTATCCAAACTCAGTTTCAAAAATTACTTCACAGTTATCTATTATAGTGGTCATTTCAAGAGGGAATGAGTAGGAATGGCATTCCCATGGTTAGCAGGGTAGCAGAATGCTTGGGAATGGTATTCTCCTTGTTAAAGGTCTATGTCTCTACGTACTGTGATATCCCCCTTCTCACTCAGGGTGACCTGGTTCTCAATATGCAGATCATATGCAAATTAGTGTGCTACCCCTTCTCACTCAGGGTGACCTGGTTCCCACTCAGCAAATTAAACAGGTCTCACCAACTGCATATTTCTCAGGCAACTGTTTATTCCAGCCCTTGGGCACACTTCTTCTAGCTTAATACTTTATACTTTCATAGATCTTCACACTGAGACCCCACACATGATACATGGGCTCAGTACTACACCAATACTTTGGGGACTCTCAACCCCAGGCTTTGCAGCCTGCTTCTCTCAGTACTTTGGACACACAGTCCCCCATTTGAACCCACAGTTCTGGTCACACAGTCTTTTCTTCTTTGGACACACAGTCCCTCCACTGAACACACAGTTCCTATAAGTACTGAGGACACCCAGTCAAACACTAATGCTTTAGGGACTTCTTACCCCAGGATTTTCAGCCTGCTGATCTCCTTTGGACCCGCAGTCCACCTCAAGTCCATAAGGTTAGCCAGTATCTTTCAGGGGCTCTCTCTTCTTCTGCTGCTAGCTCACTTCTCTTCCTTTCACAACTCAGGTGGGGTATAAAGTGGTTAATTAGCTACACAGGACCCAGCCCATAACCGCCTGCACCTGTGGACCTCCCAGGGCTCTCCCCGGTCCTAGTGACCTCCTCCTTCTTCTAGCGCCCTCTAGTGGCCTACACCATATAGGACACCCTCTTACTTATCACAGTACTACAGCTGCTGAATGATCACTGATTATATTCAATATATTGTGGATGAGTCATGGATAATGGGCCATGGGCAAAATATATGGGTCATGGGTTACAGGATACATAGGTCAAATGGGTCATGAATTAGCTTGCACGACCCACTGTTTTTCTGATCCCCAGCCAATTTGAAAGAGCTTGAGCTATTCTGCCATGAAGAATGGGCAAAAACTGCACCATCCTGTTTTGTAAAATTGGTAGACCCTTATCTGAAAGGCCTCATGGTTGTTACTGCTGGAAAAGTGGCTTCCATCTGGAGGCACAATAACGTTCCTCAGAGCGGACTGATAAGAATTATATTTTGGGTAAAGGCCAAACACGGACTTAGAATTTGTTCTATAGAACCTAATGAGGCTGAGTTCATTTTCTAAAGATGAACACTGATGGAAAATGCATGCCTACTGTTAATGTTCACGTCATACCTGGCATATTACAGCGAATGGTGAAGCTTTTCTTGATACTTTTGCATTAAAAAAACAATTAATTAGTATTGTATTAGCAGACTGTTTCTCTGTCACACCTGCCTACTCCTGACGTCAAAATCAGAATCCTTATGCTACTGATGCCTTAAAATAGCCATACATTTCTCAAATCTGTTAGGCAGAGAAAAATCAAGAGGAAATGTTGAGTCACAGGGGTGTGAAGATTTATGCAATCAGGAATTTTTAGTTTCTTATTCTTAATTACTTTTTGAATATTCTATAATTATTCTTTTCCTTTGAAACTGTACAGTATATTTGTGTACATGAGCGAAACATTTGAATTATATCTTTTGCATAGCATACCTGGGGGATTGTTCAGAGCTGGAACTATGACTTCAGGACAGACGATTTATCTGAGCTTTTGAAGCCAAGTATTCAACCCTGGAGTTCTTCGTATTTTGTGCTGTGTTTGTTTTTGACAACAGTGTACATTGACAGCATTTTACACTTTGTGTGTACTCTTGTTTTGCACGTTTTGAATCTTAACTGCTATTTTGGAGATTTTGACGCAACTTATATAGTAAATTCCACAACAAACTTTTTAGCCAATGATGAGGAACAGATCGTTTTGATCACTCTTAGCTCTATAGATCTGTTGGTCTGGAGCTCTTTGAGGCTTTTTCCTTCCCTTTAGTGTAACTTGCTTTATTCTCACATATTTTTTCTATTGTAGTGGGTCAGTTTTGGCTATTTGTTTTCAGATTGTGAAAATGTACATGGGTCTTTAAGCTTCCATGATAGGGAAAAGTAGAGCAACTGGAGTCTACTATCGTCTACTCAAACAGCACGATATAACTGATTACAAGATGCCCTTCAGAAAGGCGGTAAATAAATCCTAATAAATAAATAACAGACATTAGACAAGCTACTAATGTGGAAAGGCAATAATAATGGGAGATTTCAATTATTCCTATATTGACTGGACGAATATTTCACTAATAGAAACAGAGAAAATGACAACAAATAAAGACCATCCCCTTAATTCTATAAAAGTCACTAAAAATTGCATGCGCAATATAATTGAATAATGAGCTAATTAGCGCTGATAATTTTAACAAGCAATTATTGGCACCAATTAGATTTAATTGAAATGTACACATGAGTCAAAAAAGGGGGAGTGGAAATAGGAGTGTCATAGGGTATCATGGGCAGATCAGGAGCATTTTGTTAAGTTACGCGCACGTAGTTAGAGAACAAGGGCATCCATCCCTAAATTTATGCACAGATATTTGCACCAGTGGCGTAGCTAGGTGGGGCGCCAGGGGAGCGCCTGCTCCCCCAAACGGAGTTCTGGCGGTGCCTATTTGTTTCTTGTGGTGTTGCATTGAAAATGTGCGCCGGCAGAAGTCCGCTCTCGCGCCATTTTTGCTCCCCCCACGCCGTCAACCTGGCTCCGCTTCTGATTTGCACCACATTTTAATTAGTGCAAAGAACCTTGCATAAGTACTATTCTACAGAGGACAGTTCAATCAGATCAAGCATATATTCAGGAGCCATTCCAAATATTATTTTGAAAACGAGGATGCTGGTTTTTAAAAAAACACTCTTGCCTTGATTGGAAGCCAGTGTAGCATTTCAAGCAGTGGTGCTGCTCTTTCGTATTTCAACTTTTTAAATATCAGTCTTGCTGCCATGTTTTGAACAGTTTGTAGCGATTTTAGTGTGTCCTTTTTACATGTAAAGAGAATATCATTGATTGCACTATTAGCCGGAATGAATGTCTAGGAAAATAGTCTCTAATCCTTCTCAGTTTCTATAGTGTTCTGAAGCTTTGTGCTGTGATACATGATTTTATTTAAATGACACAGCTGGATCTGAATATTGACTTGCAAGTCTTTATTTGCAGATCCTTAAGCCGAGATCATGTCTAATCTTGGAACAGCAAAGACCAGAGTCAGGGCATTGCAATTAGTCCAAAATGCTGCTGTTGCTATGTTGGTAACAGGCAGTGTGTTTTTACTAGCAAAAAAGGTGCCGGTACTCAAATGCCAGGCCACCCTTCAGGGGTAAGGTGGTCACTGAGGAACCCACCCCACAATAGCCAGGCCCCCTGCAACCAGTCACAGAATCTATGACAAGGCAGAATTGGTGTGTATAGCCTGAGCTCTTTCATTAAAACTTGGGCTCCATGGGTCAATTTTACCAGACAATGGAGAAGGTGCCAGTACTCAGTACCCCCAAGTACCCCCTCAAAATAAGCCCTGGCAACAGGTATAACTCGGGTAACACATATTATTCCAATTTTGAAAAAGTTACAGTGGTTGACAGTGCAGAGTAGAATGCAATTCAAAGTTCTTTGATATGTGCATTAGGCTATTTATAGATCTGCACCAAAGTACTTGAAAGATAGTTTTATTGTGTAAGGGAGTTTGAGGTCTGAAATGACAATGTGTCTGTCATCTGATGTGGTGTCCCACACAAGATATTGTGAAACCAGATCTGCTGCTTTTTCTGTGGCTTTAAAAGGCCAATTGAGATTGTGCTCTGAAAGTTTGCAGTTCAAGCACTTATTAAAGACTTCTCTGTTTGTGAAAGCATTTATGTAAAGATGATTATTACAGTGGTGCAGTTCTGATGCAAGTCATGGATATGAGACATCAATGGTAGAATATGCTTTCCATGTATTTTATTGATGGTACTGTATGTAGTTTGCTGTGTATGTTTTTGTAAACTGCTTTGATTTAAGTGGTCTATAAATGTGTAAAATAAATAAATACATTCTAATGGAAGGGAGTTCTACATACTTGGGACTACCCATTAAAATGTCCAAGGTTTGTCTTAAAACCAGACGGTAACCGAACAACAAAATCTCAAGGGACAAGCAATAATACACAAGGAAGTGGGAACGGTGGAAGGCTAGACCAACCTCAGGAACAATGCAGTTAAAGTTTATTGCTTAAGATGTGTGTAAAAGTAACATAAAATCATTGCTCATAATACCAACGGCGTTTTCAAAGCTTGTACGGACTATCACCACACTCTGGGAAATATATCCTGTTTGTTTATTTTATCTTATATGTCCAAACAAATCGGAGAAAATATTTCTTCACCCAACGCGTAATTAAACTCTGGAATTCGTTGCCGGAGAATGTGGTGAAGGCGGTTAGCTTAGCAGAGTTTAAAAAGGGGTTAGACGGTTTCCTAAAGGACAAGTCCATAAACCACTACTAAATGGACTTGGGAAAAATCCACAATTCCAGGAATAACATGTATAGAATGTTTGTACGTTTGGGAAGCTTGCCAGGTGCCCTTGGCCTGGATTGGCCGCTGTCGTATACAGGATGCTAGGCTCGATGGACCCTTGGTCTTTCCCAGTGTGGCATTACTTATGTACTTATGAGCAGACCCATAGGATTTTTTTGACCCCTGATGCAGGCGTTTGTATGCCGAAACACGGCCCATGTCAGTCATTTTCAGAATAAAAGTTTTACATTTTTCTCAATCCTGAAGGCCCAGTGTTTGCTTTTCTTGTGTTTCTGTTAATTTTTCTATGCTGTTACCCTCTCTTTTGGGACCATTTAGTGCTCAAGACTAGACATGGCACTGTGTTTCGGCACGTGACGTGCCTGCCTCAGGAGTCTGACAATGAGTATGTCAAAAAATACTGCTAGGTGCATCTGTTACACTACTGTTCTCTGTATTGTGCATCTGTTCACACATGCACAGTCTTTTTAAAGGCCTCCTTGCTGTTTCCAACAGTGGCCAATCCAGGTCACAAGTACCTGGCAGAAACCCAATTAGTAGCAACATTCCATGCTACCAATCCCTGGGCAAGCAGTAGCTTCGCCCATGTCCATCTCAATAACATACTATGGACATTCCTCCAGGAACTTGTATCATTTTAAAACCCAGATACGCTAACTGCTTTTACTACATCCTCTAGCAGCGAGTTCCAGAGCTTACCTATTCTTTGCGTGAAAAAATATTTCCTCCTATTTGTTTTTAAAGTATTTCCATGTAATTTCATTGAGTATCCCCTGGTCTTTGCACTTGTTGAAAGAGTGAAAAATCGATTCACTTTTACCCATTCTACACCACTCAGGATGTTGTAGACCACCCCCCCCCCAGCCATTTTTTTTCCAAGCTGAAAAGCCCTAACCTCTTTAGCCTTTCCTCATATGGGAGCAGTTTCACCTCCTTTATCATTTTGGTCACTCTTCTTTGACCCTTTTCTAATTTTGCAATATCTTTTTGGAGATACAGTGACCAGAATTGAATGCAATAACTGCGCTCACATCTTGGATCAATACAGAGGTATTATAATATTCTTAGTCTTATTTTGCATCCCTTTCCTAATAATTCCTAGCATCCTTTTTTTGGCTGCTGTCACGCACTGGGCAGAAGATTTCAGCATATTGTCTACAATGACACCTAGATATTTTTCTTGGTGCTGACTCTGCATCATGTAACTATGATTCGGATTATTCTTCCCAATATGCATCACTTTGCATTTGTCTGCATTTAAATTTCATCTGCCATTTGGATGCCCAGTCTTCCAATTTCCTAAGGTCTTCCTGCAATTTTTCACAATCCACTGTATTTTGACGACTTTGAATAGTTTTGTGTCATCTGCAAATTAATCACCTCACTCATCGTTCCTATTTTCAGATCATTTAAAAATATGTTAAATAGCACCAGTCTCAGTACAAATCCACACTATTCACCCTCCTCCATTGAGAAATATGGCCATTTAACCCTACCCTCTGTTTTCAGTCCAATAACCAATTCCTAGGACATTGCCTCTTATCCCGTGACTTTTTAATTTCTCAATAGTCTCTCATGAGGAAATTTGTCAAAAGCATTCTGAAAATCGAGATACGCTACATCAGCCGTCTTACCTTTATCCACATGTTTATTCACACCTTCAAAGAAATGAAGGAAATTGATGAGGCAAGACTTCCCTTGGCTGAACCCACGTTGACTCTGTCCTGTTAAGCCATGTTTTTCTATGTGTTCTGTAATTTTATTCTCCACTATTTTGCCCAGCAATGACGTCAGGCTTACTGGTCTGGAATTCCCAGATCACCCCAAACCCCTTTTTGAATATAGGCATTACATTGGACGCTCTCCAATCTTCAGGTACTACAGATGATTTTAACGACAGGTTACAGATCACAAACAACAGATCAGCAATTTCACGATTGAGGTCTTTCAGTACCCTGGGGAGTAGCTGTGTGATATTCATTAACTTGTTCAGAAAATCTGTAGTAAATTGCATACTCACTCAAAGCACCTAGGGAAAGTTAAATACAAGCGTATGTTTGCTTCATCTTTCCCGTTTACCAGTGCAAAATCTTGGCACGACCTGCCGAAGCAATTAAAGGGGATACCTAACCATCATCTCTTCCAAAAGTTCCTAAAGACGTTCCTATTTTCAAAAGCCTACTCCCTGCCGAGCCCGGCCATTTGACTCTCCTGCTGACGGTTGGCGGGAGGCTCTGATCCACTGGCCCCTGCCGAACATTTTTACCTCCCCCCCCCCCTATGTTTTCTCTGTCTATTCTGTCATCTTATGTTTTATCTTTCTTATTGTATTATTTCATGCACTATTGTAAGCCACATTGTGCCTGTGCTTGTGGGAAAATGTGGGATATAAATGCGCTAAAATAAATAAATAAATAAAACCTACTGCATTACAAAGAAAGAAAAAACATGGAATCCGTTCTGCTTGTAGTAATCCCAATCCTGAGGAAAACTATAAAAGATCTTCGAACCCCGCCCCCCTATTTCTGGAGGATAAATCACTAAAAGAAATATTTCTCTCCCTCCCACCACTTCTAACTTTTCACCACCAACCACCTAACCTGAAACAAAAATTTACAAGAATTAAACTCCAAACAGAGTCGCAAACAGAAGAAAGCGGCATAAACTCTTGCAAGGCACCAGAATGAAAGTTATGGTGGCACATATCAGAGGACCCTACAGCTACCCACATGGGAAAGGCATTCACAACAAAGGTTCACATTCATGCTTCTCTGGTCGCCGCATCTCAAGAAAGATATAGTAGAATTGGAAAAGGTGCAGCGAAGGGCGACTAAAATGATAGGGGGATGGGATGACTTCCCTATGAAGAAAGACTAAGGAGGCTAGGGCTTTTCAGTTTGGAGAAGAGACGGCTGAGGGGAGACATGATAGAGGTATATAAAATAATGAGTGGAGTGGAATAGGTGGATGTGAAGCGTCTGTTCACGCTTTCCAAAAATACTAGGACTAGGGGGCATGTGATGAAACTACAGTGTAGTAAATTTAAAACAAATCTGAGAAAATTTTTCTTCACCCAACGTATAATTAAACTCTGGAATTCGTTGCCGGAGAACGTGGTGAAGGCGGTTAGCTTAGCAGAGTTTAAAAAGGGGTTGGACAGTTTCCTAAAGGACAAGTCCATAAACCGCTACGAAATGGACTTGGGAAAAATCCCAGGAATAACATGTATAGAATGTGTGTACGTTTGGGAAGCTTGCCAGGTGCCCTTGGCCTGGATTGGCTGCTGTCGTGGACAGGATGCTGGGCTCGATGGACCCTTGGTCTTTTCCCAGTATGGCATTACTTATGTACTTATGTACTTATGTAATGTATACGGCCCGATGCAAAAAAGTATGAAGAGAGATGCTGTATCAGAGAAACAAGCTAAAAATTAAGGACATGTATCAGGCTTCATAGATATAACAAACTATTTATTTATTTATTTATTTGCTGCATTTGTATCCCACATTTTCCCACCTCTTTGCAGGCTCAATGTGGCTTACATTATGCCGCAATGGTGATCGCCATTAACGGAATGAGGAGTGCAGAGTATTATTACAATTAAGGTACATAAAATATCAAGTAAATTGGAAGTAAATAAATAAATAATTCATATCAGGTATATGATAGCAAGTAAAAAGTATAACGTTCAATATTAACAATGTGGTGAAAGTAGTCAAATTAAAATTCAATATTGGCTTGTTCTGGTACAGTTTAAATATTAAGACTTTATGAAGGATTCTTTTTATAAGTCTCTTTGAACAGCTTAGTTTTTATTACTCCTTGTGAACTACGCAAGTCATTTAGGGACACTTTTACTAAGTCATGACGCGCGTTTAGCATGCGTCAATTTTGAACTACCGCCCAGCTACTGTGTGGCCCGGGCGGTAATTTCATTTTTATGTGTGTCCACTAAGTGCACTGGAAGATTTCTGCCATGCAGCGCTAACCGGGCGGTAATTGGCATTCTACGCGCGTAGACCATTACTGCCTGGTTAAAGCGTGAGACCTTACCACTGGGTCAATGGGTGGCAGTAAGGGCTCAGGCCGAAAATGGACGCGTGCCAATTTTTATTTCCCCCCCCCCCAAAAAAAAAGGCCTTTTTTTGCAGGCACGGTGAAAAATGGGCCTGCGCACATCCAATACATGCGTCTACACCAGCATAGGCCATTTTTTGGCGCGCCTTAGTAAAAGGACCCCTAAACTCTCTCCAGTGCCCCAGGCACAAAATAAGTCCCTGCATATCATATATAAACTGCTTTGATTATAACCACAGAAAAGCAGTATATAAAATCCCATCCCCTTTCCCCCTTTCCCTATTACAGCAAAAAACAAGAGTTACAGCTCAGTAAGGGGGTCTTTTACTAAGCTGCGGTAGAAATCAGCTGGCGGTAAACGCCGAGATGCCAACTGATTTCTACCCCAAACTAAAAACGCTACCACAGCTTAGTAAAAGACCCCCTAAGCAAACTTTTCTCAAAGGAAGATCACTCCCTTAAAGGGATCTTCTGAAGCAAACTTGAACGGAAAATTCCGAAGTTTAAAATAAACACTTTTTTGGACCGGTTAGTGCCACTGAAAATGTCCAGTTAGCACCCAACTTGAAACCGGCTACTCTGGGGGCAAACCAGGGGTGGAATCAGCACGTGGCCAGTCATGGTAGCCACCTAAATAGGACCGCATAAAACAAAGCGCTATCTTTTTGTGGTTCGCCATAGCCGGTTAAGTGCTGAATGTTGCCGGCTTCATAAACTTGTCAATTTAATGCCAGAGCCCGGACATGGCCTTACATTGAACTTCTGGGGATAACACCAGCGGCAGTGAGCAAAATGCCGAGCAAGTCGCTGGCTGAATATCGACCCCTGTGAGACGAACAGAAAAGGACTCAATAGAGTCACTGGTTTTCTGACCTATTATCAGATATAGAGCTGGATTCTATATATGGCGCCTAGAAAATCCATGCAGAAAACATTTCCACCTAAGCCTATTCTATAAGCGGCACCTAGATTTTGGCTCGGTATATTGAATACACTTAACTGATATCCTAGGGCCAGATGCACTAAACTTAACGAGCTATTAACGAGCAAGTAGTAAACCCTGGCATGCACTAAAGACTTTTTTCCGACGATGGTAGCAGCTAACGAAAACGGAAGGCAGATGAGCAAATTGTGTAGAAACCCTGTTGTAATGAGATGCACTAACCTTTTCCGATTGCCTTAACGCTGGAAAATCTAACGAGAGGTCTGTACCTCTTGTTGGGGCTGCGCGGGATTGAAAAACTGCTACAAAAGTAAAAAAAAAAAAAATAGCGCTCCGCTTTTAAAAAGATGTCTATTTTGGCCATCATCCCCCCCCAAGACGCTGCGCCACTCACCCCCTCCGATGTGGCTTGACAGTGCAGTTGAGGACGCCCATTCAAAAAACAAAATGTCCATTTTGGCCATCATTCCTCCCCCACCCCCCCCCCCCCGAAGACGCCGCGCTGCTCACCCCCTCCGATGCGGCTCGATCCAGAGGACAGTGCAGTTGAGGACACCCATCCCCAAAAAAGTCTTGGAAGTCTCTAAGCCAATCACAGCGCGTTTAGCTCAGCTAAACGCGTTGTGATTGGCTCCGGGACTTCCAAGTCTCTCAGCTGAGTGAAGCACTGCCAAAAAAGACATTTTTATTATTGCAGGGGGCGGGGGGGATGACGGCCAAAATGGACGTTTTTTTTGGATGGGTATCCTCAACTGCACTGTCCTCTGGATCGAGCCACATCGGAGGGGGTGAGCAGCACGGCGTCTTCGGGCGGCACAGGGAGGCGTATTTGGCATGCGCAGAGCAGCCAGCATAACGCCTGGCTGCTCTGCGCATGCTCGACCGGCCGATTGGCCGACTGTTTAACGATGGAATAGAGAATGCAAGTGAGCTACAACGAGTAGCTCATTTGCATTCCCTTTCCTTAATGCATGCCCGTTCCTTACCGATTCGCTAAGGGAATTGGTAAGGGAAGGGCTCTAACGATTGTTTAGGGCATCTGGCCCCTAGTGTCTAACACTACGTGCCTTCTTTTACACCCATGAAAACACTGCATAAATCCCGGTGTGTAGATTTAGGCGCAATGGGCCATATTCTATAACAATGCACATAAATTGTGAAACGCCCAAGAATGCCCATTTCTCTGCCCATAACCACGTCCCTTTTTGCTTGCGCGCATTAAAATTTAGGCGCAGTGCGTTACAGGAATACGCTTAGAGAGTTGTGTGTGTAAATTCTAGTTATTTACAATTAGTGTTCATTATTGCTTGTTAAACCCTGATTAGCTTGTTAAGCCAATTAAGTGATGTGCGTTGTTAAAGAATACCCTTGGATTTCAGCACGGATCCCTAGGCAAGCTAAATAGAATCTGGGGGATAGGGTCTTTGAGCTGTAAAGTATTACTGTCACATCACCTTTACCTATTTCCCACCCCTCCTTCCATCTTGCACTGTACTAACCTAGGTAAACAGCCTAAAACTTAGATAAACTTGTTTAACTGATTTGTTTCTCCACTGACCTGATGAAGGGGAAGGAAGGAATTTTGGATTTAGCTCATGCCTTTGTTCAGTTGTAGCTCAAGGTGAGTTACATTCAGGTACAATATTTTCCTGTTCCTAGGGCTTACATTCAAAGTTTGTACCTGGGACAATAGAGAGTTAAGTGACTTGCCCAAATCAGAAAGCCGCTATGAGATTTGAACCTGGCTTCCCTGGCTCTCAATTCATTGCTCTAAACATCAGGCTGATGCAGTGGTGTACCAAGGGTGGGGCGGTGAGGGCGATCTGCCCCGGGTGCACGCTGATGGAGGGTGCAGAGAGCAGCTGCGCGCCTGTCGGCTCCGCTGGTTCCCTGCTCCCTCTGCCCCGGAACAGGTTACTTCCTGTTCCGGGGCAGAGGGAGCCAGTGGAGCCGACAGGCGCGTGGCTGCTCTCTGCACCCTCCAGCAGCCAAGAATGCACCCGGGGGGGGGGGGGGGGTCTTGATGCGCCAGGGAGGGGGGGTGTCATTGCGCTGGGGTGGGGTGTCGTGCCGCACCCTGGGGTCTGCACCCGGGGGGGGGGGGGGTGCGCAGCAGCGATCCGCCCCGGGTGGCAGCCGACCTAGGATCGCCACTGGGCTGTTGCGCCATTCTCGGAAGCACGTCAAAGATATATAAGTTAGTCCAATAAACAGCTATCATCTACAACTTGCTTGTTAACCATTATTGCTGATTTATCCAAGTGGATTTAACGTGGCAATCAGCAGAGAAAAAACAAGTGGAAACACCCAACAGGTTAAAATAGGAACCGATTCTGTTGGATGACCCTGGAGTCTGCCTTCAGATTCTCTGAGAAGGTCTTTAGATTCTTACAAGCAACAGGTTATGGCTAAATGTGCCATCTTACCTGTGGGGAACCAGTTGGACTGCACCTTGTGGTTAGACTCCTTGGTGGGGGATGTCAGCAGATCCTTTTCCATCACTATCTCGAAATTCAGGATGAACATGATGACGGCACCATCCTCATTCTTCACTGGCACCACATCCACCAGGCATAGGAAGCAGGTCCCTGAAGCAATAATGAGTAAGAAGTGGGGGCAAGAAGAAAGGAAGTCAGAGGGAAGAAGAGAAAGAAAGAAAGCGGAGAAAGGAGAGAGAGAGGCAGAGAAGCAAAGACAAGAGCGAGAAAAAAGGAGTCCAATGCCAGAAGTAGAGGGAAAGGAAGGGAGATGAGAAGATTACAGAGAGAAAGAGACGGAGAATGAAAAAAATGGGTGTGAGAAAGGAGAAAAGAGGAGAGTGAGGTAAGGGAGACAAAATGAGAAGGAGCAAAAAAGAAAAACAAAATGAAAGTAGCAATTAAAAAGAGATCCTTTAAATGTTGTAACATCAGTATTGCTGACAGTACAATAGTTAATTTATATAGCCCATTCTTCCAGCTTAACCCTAAACAGTAACAATAAGACCACAAATATAACACAATCAAACATAAGGAGTAAAATGTATAAAGAAAATACCCATCCAGTAAAATGCCAAATCATAATAAAATCAAAAGCAATTCCATAAAAGACAACAAACAAATAATTTAGAGTCAATGTTTAGAGTTTGTCTAGCTAACTTTTGGAATTAGCTGGACAAACCCGAGGTTTCAATATTTCCACTGATTTCTGTAGATAAACTTTATCTGAGCAACTTGACGACCACAGCTAAAGTTACTAACACTCGTATAACTTATACAACTGACATATTGTAATTGTTATTGTTGTATTGCAAACCGCTTTGGTGCCTATTGGTATAAGGCGGTATAACAAATCAAATCAATAACACATGTTATTAATAAATAGGTCCCATTGCATAAAATGGGACCTGTGATAAAATAACACGAGTTAATGGTGTTAGTGCATGTTAATGCAACAATACAAGCTTGTAATAGTCATCATTATACAGGTGAAAAGAGAAGGCAGTGGGGGAGTTCCTGGACGTCCTTTTACTTTCAATGGACAGTGCGAGTATTCAGCACTGTCTAGATAAAGTTTCCCAGCTTTCCCAGCTAAGCTAGGTTGCACAAACAGTAGGCCTAAAGTCAACTTTATCTGAATAATTTTATCTGCATGTTTTCAGCAGAAAAATTATGACCAGCTGAGCAAAAATGTACTAAGTGTGAGGTTACAGATAACAGAGATAAAGGCTATAAAAGTTTGGAGAGGTACATTTGGGCAACCTTCACTTTTGAAAGTTTTGCGTACTATAGGGTCAGCAGAAAGGGATTAAGCAATTTTTTTCCACAGAGATTCCAGAGATGTAGATGTTTTAAGTTTGCTATTTTTCAAATGTGTTGTTCCGAAAAATGTGCTTTTTTTCTATTGGTAGATATTTCTAATTTTTTAAAGACGTAATTAGTCCATACCTGAAGCTGAAATTTTGCAGGATTTAGCTGTTGATATCCCTCTATCTTGTGCTACAAATAAGTCACATACCCCATTTTTGGTACCTGTTTTCTCAGCCCATTTATCCAGCTAAATTCTGCTGAATATCAAGAGCGAGTTATTAAGGTACTTTAATCATCTAAGTTTGCTAGAATACCTTTTTAGAGGGTAATTTTCAAAGGGATCCTTTTACTAAGGCGTGCTAATAGATTTATCCTGGGATTCTATATATCATGCCGAAATTTCCGTGCAGAAATTGAAGCATATTCCATAACAATGCGCATAACTTAGGGGGCCTTTTTCAAAGGCACACAAGTGTTTTAGCGCGCGCTAAGTTTTAGCTTGCACTAAATGCTCAAGACACCTGTACATTTGTATAGGTGTCTCTAACATTTAGCTTAGCGCATGCTAAAAATGCTAGCACGCCTTTGTAAAAGGACCCCTTAACAAGTTAACAAACTAATCAGTGCTAATTGGACATTAACAAGCAATTAGCACGAATTGGCATTAATTAGAATTTACGCACACTACTAAGCGTATTCTGCAACGTGGTGAGCATAAATTCTAAGTTGCATTGTTGAGAATGGGCATGGTTATGGGCGTGGAATGGGTGGGTCATGAGCGTTTCTAAAATCTATTTATTTGTTACATTTGTATCCCACATTTTCCCACCTATTTGCAGGCTCAATGTGGCTTACATAGTACCGTAAAGGCAGCCGCCAAGTCCAGTAGGGAAACAAATACAAAGTGATATAGTGGTAGAATAAGGTACATGTGTTTCAGGTACAATGGGGATCGAGGAGAGGGAAGGTTATATAGTGTCCATTACGAGCTTTGGTTTTGCTGTGTTGCAGAGTGTAGGTATTTATGTTGGGTTGGTGAGGTATGCCTTTTTGAACAGGTTGGTTTTTAGTGATTTCCCGAAGTTTAGGTGGCCGTAGGTTGTTTTCACAGCTTTTGGCAATGTGTTCCATAGTTGTGTGCTTATATAGGAGAAACTGGATGCATAGGTTGCTTTGTATTTAAGTCCTTTGCAGTTTGGGTAGTGGAGGTTTAGGTATGTTCGAGATGATCTAATTATGTTTCTGATTGGTAGGTCTATGAGGTCTGTCATGTATCCTGGGACTTGGCCGTAGATAGTTTTGTGGACCAGGGAGCAGATTTTGAAGGTAATACGTTCTTTGATTGGTAGCCAGTGCAGTTTTTCTCGGAGGGGTTTGGCACTTTCGAATCGCGATTTACCAAATATCAGCCTGGCTGCTGTATTTTGAGTGGTCTGGAGTTTCTTTATGAGTTGTTCTTTGCATCCCGCGTAGATTTCGTTGCAGTAGTCTGCATGGCTTAGTACCATTGATTGTATTAAGTTGCGAAATATTTCCCTCAGGAAGAAAGATTTTACGCATTTAAGGGGCGGGAAGAATTGCTGGACATGGAGGGGTGGGGGGCAGAGGAGAGAGAAAAAAAAAGCTTACATGACAGCCTTCCTAGGGCTCGTTTCATTGCAGTGGCGTAGCCACAGGTGGGCCTGGGTGGGCCGGGGCCCACCCATTTAGTGCTCAGGTCCACCAAACAGTAGCACACATTTAGTGGTAGCTGATGGGCATCTCAAGCTCGGCCAGCTGAAGACATCCCCCTGATGGTAACAAAAATGCTACTCTCCACAGTGCTGGCACCTGCACATGCTCAGTTTTCAGCGCATGCCTGCTGCATACTGCCAAGCCGTGGCGTAGCTACGTGGGGCCTGAGGGGGCCTGGGCCCCCGTAGATTTTCGTGGGGACCCCCCTCCCGGCGAACCCGCCCCCGCCTACCTTCCGTTTTGCTGGCGGGGGACCCCACTCCCCGCCAGCCGACATCTTCTCCCGTAAAACGCTGCAGCCGGCACTGGCAGAGAAAAGTCTTCATCCTCGCATGCTGACGTCCTGCACGTTGTACGTGCAGGATGTCAGACTCAGAGAACAGAAAGTTCTGTTCTCTGAGTCTGATGTCCTGCGTCAGCATGTGAGGATGAAGACTTTTCTCTGTCAGTGCCAGCTGCTGCGTTTTACGGGAGAAGACGTCGGCTGGCGGGGAGTGGGGTCCCCTGCCAGCAAAACGGAAGGTAGGCGGCGGCGGGGGTGGGTTCGCGGCGGGAGGGGGGGTCGGCAGAGACAGGGGGGGTGACGATGGCGGCGGTGGCGGCGGGGGGGCTAAAATGTGCCCCCTCCCCTCGAGCTGTGGACCCCCCTCCCACGCAAGTCTGGCTACGCCCCTGCTGCCAAGGTAGAAAGAAGCATTTTCCCGCCAGCTGAAATATTTTTTTTGGTGGTGGTTGGGAGGGGGGAGAACACTTGGTGCCCACCCACGTCTTGCCTAGGCCCACCCAAAATTTGTTTTCTGGCTACGCCCCTGCTTCATTGTTGAGGAAACGGGCATGGTTCCACTAGTTTTTAGATGTTTCTGGCTTGGACATTCTTTTTAAAGAGTCCCTCTATGCAGTTCAGGCAGCAACATTTTTTAAAGGACTTATTGAATAATAACTCCCCGAGGCAGAGTGAAATCACTCAGTATATCAAACCATGTTGGGGATACATGTCAAGATGATTGAAGTGGTAGCAAGAGACTGGTTGCATTGTTTAAGTATAATTTTTTTTTAACATGAAAATAACGGCTACTGGGAATATAGAGACATTGGAAGATGAGTTTCATCGAGACCTAGAATTAAAATGATCAATGATGTTAGCTTTGGCAGATGAAATCATTTGTTGCTGCGCTGAATGTTTTTTATGATGGTCCACTTTATCTAAAATGATTTTATTCTACAATTTAAGATAACTGAGAAATTAATATATGTGTTGCGCAAATAAATGAATGAGCAAGGGGCATAGTAGTCAACATGGGCTATTGTTAAGACATGTTATTTTACTACTAACTTGTGCTATTGTAGCACAGGTCCCAATTTATGCGATACATAGGGCTCGATATTCAGCACTATTTAACTGGCCAGGAACGGCTCCTGGCCAGTTAAATAATATTCAGTGCGAGATAGCTGGTTATATCCACTGAATATTAGCACTTAGCGCGATATAGATGACTTTCTGTGAATATTCAAGCACTAGCTGGCTAAGTTTAGTGGGCAAATCGGACCACATAAATAGCAGTCCTATCTTTCTCTGCTATTAACTTAACCGGCCAGCGCTGAATATTGACATAGCTGGTTAAGTTACAGCTGGCCAAAAAAAAAAAACAAAAAACCCCTGATGTTCAATGCTGATCACAGAAATGACCCAGTATTGAATATCCCAGGTCAGCGTCGCTGGCGGCAGCTAATTGTGCTGCCTGCCTCTGGCTGAATATCGGGCCCAGCGGTACTTCCTGTATAGCCTGCTTCGGGCTTACCGCCGCTTAGTAAAATGAGCCCTCAATTCAGAACCATAATATGCCAAGGACAAAACATATTACTACTACAATTCGACATGTTGAGTCCATTGAACCTAGTAGGCCACACCACATTAATAACACTGCTCGACAACATAGGAATCAGCGGAGCAATGGCAACATGGTTCAATGGCTTCCTAAAGACCAGATCCTACATTGGAAAGATGTTCAACCAAATGTCAGCCTCATGGATCTCTGAGTGCGGGGTACCACAGGGATTGCCAATATCACCAAAACTGGAATTAATGGGTTTCAACCCATTTATATATGCAGACGACGTCACCATCTTCATACATTTCCAAAACAATATCACAAACATACAGGACAAAATAAAAAATAAAAAAAAAAGGACTAGACCTCATGGAAGAATGGGCAACAACTTTCAAACTCAAACTGAACAGAGACAAAACCAAATTACTATCCAGCCCATACAACCCCACATCCTACCAAAAATTCACAATCTACCAACAAACATATCATATTGAAACAGAAATTTATATACTAGGAATCACTCTCGACAAACACGTAACACCGGACAATCAAATATCAGCAGTAGCATCAAAATGCTTCAAAACACTATGGAAACTGAGATGAATAAGAGACTATTTCCCTAGACAATTACTACTACTACTATTTAGCATTTCTATAGCGCTACAAGGTGTACGCAGCGCTGCACAAACATAGAAGAAAGACAGTCCCTGCTCAAAGAGCTTACAATCTAATAGACAAGAAATAAATAAAGTAAGCAAATCAAATCAATTAATGTGAACGGGAAGGAAGAGAGGAGGGTAGGTGGAGGCGAGTGGTTACAAGTCAAAAGCAATGTTAAAGAGGTGGGCTTTCAGTCTAGATTTAAAGGTGGCCAAGGATGGGGCAAGACGTAGGGGCTCAGGAAGTTTATTCCAGGCGTAGGGTGCAGCGAGACAGAAGGCGCGAAGTCTGGAGTTGGCAGTAGTGGAGAAGGGAACAGATAAGAAGGATTTATCCATGGAGCGGAGTGCACGGGAAGGGGTGTAGGGAAGGACGAGTGTGGAGAGATACTGGGGAGCAGCAGAGTGAGTAGAAGAAGTTTGAACAGGATGCGAAAACGGATAGGGAGCCAGTGAAGGGTCTTGAGGAGAGGGCCCAATCAACAATACTATTGCAACTAAACTAATGCAATGCAGCACACATAGGGTGCAAGGAAAACACACTAAAATCGTTGCAAGCAGTCCAAAACATGGCAGCAAGACTGATTTTCAAGAAATCGAAATATGAAAGAGCAACCCCCACTGCTTGAAACATTACATTGGCTACCAGTCAAGGCAAGAATATGTTTCAAAGCGAGCACCCTAATTTTCATGATACTATTCGGATGCTTAACATGATTGAACTATCCTCAAGAAATGCCAGCACACAAAATAGAAACTGCTTACCCCTATATCTACCCAACTGTAAAAACATCATCTACAAAACTATCTACACAGCAGGATTTAGCTACCTGGGTTCCAAATGGTGAAACTCGATTTAAAAAACAAACAAACATATGAAGCATCACAAATCTCCTCCTGTTCAGAAAAGAAATGAAATCTATCTCTTCAAAAGATTCTACTGCTTATCACAAAGATGTCGCCGCCTTCTTTTCAATCTACCTCCTCAAAAACTATATGAATAAACATCACCAAAACTCTACAATTGAACATAAAAACTACCACTACCTTTTCCACTTCAAATCTATCTCTTTAAAAACTCTATGAATAACCACACGAACTATAGATGCTCTCTCAACATTGCACAACACTATTGTAACGCCATCAAAATGTGAACTGTAAGCCACTTTGAACCAAAACTTGTTTTTGGATAATAGTGGGATACAAGAATTCATAAATAAAATAAATAAAAATAAACTCCTTAAGCATTTAGGAGAATAGGTGGACCATCAAAACTAGGAGAATATTATAGAATAGACATTATTTATTTATTTATTTATCGGGATTTATTAATCACCTTTATGGAGAGATTCACCCAAGGCGGTGTTTAGCATACAACTTACAATTTTGTTAACAGCATAACAATAGTAAAATAACCAAGAATAAACATAAATATAATAAATGAGGTAAACTTGAAAACAATAAATTGAAACTGCTACTACTATAAATCATTTCTATAGCGCTACCAGTCGTATGCAGCGCTTTACAATTGAACATGAAGAAAAGATAGTCCCTGCTCAAAAGAGCTTACAATCTAAATCAGGACAGACAGACAGGACCAATAAGGATAAGGGTAGGACAGACAGAAGGACACACAGGGAAAGGGACTATTGAAGAGAGGAAGACAAGATAAAGGTTACGAGCAAGTGACAAGTCAAAAGCAGCATCAAACAGATAGGCCTTTAGCCCAGATTTGAAGGCGGCCAGGGATGGAGCTAGACGTAACGGCTCAGGAAGCCCATTCCAGGCATAAGGTGTGGTGAGACAAAAGGAACGGAGTCTGGAGTTAGCGATGGAGGAGAAGGGTGCAATTAGGAGAGATTTGCCTAGTGAACGGAGTTCCTGGGAAGGAGTGTAGGGAGAGATGAGGGTGGAGAGGTAATGAGGGGCTGCAGAGTGAATGCACTTATAAGTCAATAAGAAGAGCTTGAATAGGGAGCCAGTGAAGTGACTTCAGGAGAGGACTGATATGGGCATAATGACTTTGGCGAAATATTAGTCGTGCAGCAGAATTTTGAACAGATTGAAGAGGAGAGAGGTGGCTGAGTGGAAGACCTGTGAGAAGCAAGTTGCAGTAATCAAAGTGAGAGGTGATGAGAGTGTGGATGAGGGTTCTGATAGCATGTTCAGAAAGGGCGAATTTTGGCAATATTATAAAGGAAGAAACGACAGGTTTTAGCAATCTGTTGAATATGTGCAGAGAAGGAGAGGGAGGAGTCGAAGATGACCCCAAGGTTACGAGCAGATGAGACAGGAAGAATGAGCGTGTTGTCGACAGAAATAGAGAATGGGGGAAGGGGAGAGGTTGATTTAGGTGTGAAGGATAAGGAGCTCAGTTTTGGACATATTGAGCTTCAGGTGGCGGTGAGACATCCAGGTAGCAATGTCAGAGAGGCAGGCAGATACCTTGGACTGGATTTCTGCCGAGATTTCTGGTGTGGAGAGGTAGATCTGGGAGTCATCAGCGTAAAGGTGACACTGAAAACCATGGAAAGAGATCAGAGCACCAAGGGAAGAAGTATAGATGGAGAAAAGGAGAGGTCCTAGGACGGATCCTTGAGGTACACCCACTGACAGCAGAATAGAGGAAGAGGAGGATCCACCAGAGTATATACTAAAAGAACGCTGTGAGAGATAAGAAGAAAACAATGAGAGAGCAGAATTCTGAAATCCAAGTGAGGACAACGTGTCAAGGAGTAGGCTGTGATCAACAGTATCAAAAGCAGCAGAAAGATCAAGGAGGAGGATAGAATAGAGCCCTTTGGATTTAGACAGGAATAGATCATTGGAGACTTTAGCAAGTGCTGTTTCAGTTGAATGAAGGGGACGAAAGCCAGATTGGAGTGGATCAAGAATAGGTTGAAACCTCGCCTCACCCCACGCGTGGAACAAACTCCCCGAGCCCATACGCCAGGCCCCCTCCCTGCCCATCTTCAAATCTCTGCTTAAAGCCCACCTCTTCAATGTCGCTTTCGGCAACTAACCTCTACACCTCTACCCAGGAAAGCTAGACTGCCCCAACTTGACATTTCGTTCTTTAGATTGTAAGCTCCTTTGAGCAGGGACCGTCCTTCTTGGTTTATTTTGTACAGCGCTGCGTAACCCTAGTAGCGCTCTAGAAATGTTAAGTAGTAGTAGAAACCTAATAACCTAATTTACATATAGCCTCACCATCTCAGAATCATCAGTAGAACATCCTTACAGTTGCTGGACAACAGCAAGACTACATTTGATCAAGCCCATGGCACCAAAATTATGGGAAATACTTCTGTATCTTTCTTTTCACTGTATGCTTATTTCTGCACTGTAATTCAGTACATCTAGCGCACCTGGTGATGTCATCAAATGTTGCTTATACTGCTTTGCATTGGATAGTGCTACAGGTTATCCTGACTGTGTATGCGTGCAGAGCTCTGCCACAGCAGGATGCGACCTGAAGAGGCTTCATTTATTTACTTTGAGGAGGAGGAGGAGGGAGGAGGATGCTAGCTGGTCTAAGACAGGGCCCTAAACCGATCAAGTGCTTTTGACTGCTGAAGTTAATCCTGATATAATGAGGATTTTTATTTCACCATAAGCTCCTGGACACTGACAGGGAAGCGGCATCTCAGCCATCTGTCATGCTACCTGGAAAGGAGATCATCCAGCCAGCATTAAAAATCTCATTGCTGAGGGCAAGAGGAGCAGATCGCAGTAGAATCTTTCCGTTTCCTGTCATTTTCAGCCCCTGTCCCCAGCATTTTCCTGGAGTCTCCACAGTGTTTTAGCTCATGGGCAATCTGTGTGATAGTTTTAGCTCCAGAAAAATAGGTGGCTTCCCTGAAAATCTTCAGCAGGTGGCTTGAGTAATCCCTCACTGCAAAACATAGCAGCAGAGGGAAATTATATTTTTTGGAGGAAGAGACAAGGAGAGACCAATCATCGGCATAAGAATAAAACAATCTTTTCTCGGGGGGGGGGGGGGGGGGCAGCATTTCCTCTTGATACTTTAGGCTTCCAGCTCAGTTGGAACCAACCTTCATTGGGATCCAGGCTATAAGCCTTCATTTTACAATCACTCCCAACACACACAGCCCAGTCATACCAGAAGTCCTCAGCTGGGGACATCTTGAAACAAATAAAATAAGGTCAGTGGCTTTCTTGTGTATTCTCTGATATTAGCACTTTGAATTCTAAACTCTCACTGTCTCCTCCCCCCCCTCTAAATTATAATAAAGACATATGTAGGTCTTTTTGGTGCAAACGCAGAGACGCTGTTAAGCAGGCGGATTACTGTATTTCTTTGTGCTTCAGATTGGCAAAATATTGACCCCTGATGCAGGCATACTGGTGCTGAAACACGGCCCATGTCGGGTGTATTAATAAAGGACTCAATTGGCCCATACTTGAAGGCCCTTGGTGCTTTTTCCTCTCATTTATGCCATTTATATCCTGCCTATCATTACACTTCTAAGTGGGTACAATAACCATTAACAATAATATGATATAAACAGGTCACATAAACAAATCAAATATACTTGACTATTGGTCAGTATCAGGCTCATTTTCGAAAGATGGACGTCCAAAAAGTGACATGTCGGCACTTGGACGTCCATCTCACAGAAATGTCCAAATCGGTATAATCGAAACCGCATTTTGGACTTCTTTCTCGGAAGTCTGTCGTAAGGACATCCAAATCTCAAGGGGGCGTATCGGAGGCGTGTTCAAGATGGCACTTGGGCATTCCTAAGACTTGGACGTCTTTGAGCCATAATGGAACAAAGCAAAAACGTCCAGCACTAAAACTTGGATGTTTTCAGTTGGACCTGTTTTTATTACGAATAAGGCACAAAAAGGTGCCCCAAATGACCAGATGACCACTGGAGGGAATCAGGGATGACCTCTCCTTACTCCCCCAGTGGTCACTAACCCCCTCCCACCCCCAAAACGTGTAGTGAAGAAAATTACTTGCCAGCCTCTATGCCAGCCTCAGATGTTCAGATGTCATATTCAGGTCACTGGAGTAGTTTAGTGGACTTCAGACAGGTGGACCCAGGCCCTTCCCCCCTACCTGTTACAATTGTGCAGGAAACTGTGAGCCCTCCAAAACCCACTATACCCACATATAGGTGCCCCCTTCACCTGTAAGGGCTATGATAGTGGTGTACAGTTGGGGGTAGTGTTTTTATTTTTTTTTGGGGGGGGGGGGGTTGGGCGCCTCCGCACACAAGGTAAGGGAGCTGTGTACCTGGGAGCATTTTATGAAGTTCAGTGCAATGCCCCCTAGGGTGCCCGATTGCTGTCCTGGCATGTCAGGGGGACCAGTCTACTAAAAATGGTGGCTCCTCCCATGTCCAAATGGCTTGACTTTGGACGTTTTAGACTTGGACATCTTTGTTTCGAAAACGGCTGAAAATCAAAGATGTCCAAATCGCAAAACATCCAAATCCAAGGATGTCCATGGTATTTTGAACACAAAAGATGGACGTCCATCTTTTTCGAAAATGACCTTGTCCCCGCATCGGAATTTGGACACCTTTGTAAAACATCCAAATTCTGACTTAGATGTTTCTTTCGAAAATGCCCCTCACGTCTTAGGATTCTAATGATGCTATCAATTATAATGGTAATTTTACTAGGTAGCTCAACTAGCTGGGGGGGGGGGGGGGGGGGGAGCCTAATGCATAGAAGTTCCTGGGGACTATAAATAGAAATATCATTTTGGCTTGTACCCGGAGTACCTAGGGGCCCTTTTACTAAGGCGCGTAGGTACCTACGCACGTCCAACATACGTCAAATTGGAACTACTGCCTGGCTACTGCATGCCCCAGGCGGTAATTCCATTTTTGAAGCACGTCCAAAGCACGCAGTATAAAATATTTTCTACCGCGTGGTGCTTACCTTGCGGTAATCAGCAGGGTACGCGCACTGATGCTTACCACCCAGTTAGTGCGTGAAACCTTAGCGCCAAGTCAATGGGTGACGGTAAGGTCTCAGGTCGAAAATGGATGGGCATTCCTTTTAATTTTGCCGCACATCCATTTTGGGCTACAAAAAAAAAAAGCCTTTTTGCCAGGCACACTGAAAAATGGACCTGCGCATGTCTAAAGCATGCGCCTACACCAGCGTAGGCCACTTTTAAGTGTGCCTTAGTAAAAGGGCCCCCTAGCTTGCTCCCCTGTTGCCACCCCAAACACTTCTGTCTAGAAACACCACTGCTCCCTTATTTCTATCTCTATTCTTCCAGTTCCCTCTCTCCTTCTTTTCATCCTCAGTTCTCCTTTTCACTTCTTTTCCCCATCCTTCTGCTCTCTCCTCTGTTCCTCTCTAGCAGGCCTTTCACATCATGAATACTAGCAGTGCAGAGAATTTGGGGGGGCTTCCTTTCCCTCTCACTGGCTGTGTGACAGAGCTCTTTATTAGCTTTTTCATGCAACAAAGAAACCAGTAATTTTATCTCCAGCTGTGCCCATCTCTTGCTTTACACTCCACAGCTGGCACAGGACAGGCAACTGCTACCAGATATCCATGGATGCATCTGGATTCCAACTGTGCTCGTCTGCGAAGTATCTGTTGGAGCTGATGCCAGGTATCTATCTCCCGTTGTTGCCCATCTATTTCTTATTCCTGGTTTCGTTCTTTGACTCTAACATACGTCCTCTTTTCTTTCTTTTTATACAATCCTGTCCAGTACTCCTCAAGGATTCTCCCTTATACATCTCTTTCTTTACTCCTTTCCATCCGGCTCTGTTCAAGGATCCTCTCCTGCTTGGCCTCATCTTTGATAGCTGATTCTCACCAGGCATCCTACACTCTCCAGCTAAAGGGCATAACCCTGATTAAGGGGCTACAAAAACAGGTCTGGTGCTCCAGGTAATCAAGGTACACAAAATAATAAGAACATAAGAGTAGCCATACTGGGTCTATCTAGCCCAGTATCCTGTTTTCCGAACAGTGGTCAAGTCAGGTCACAAATACCTGGCAGAAACCCAAATTCTACACTCCATACTACAAATCCCAGGGCAAGCAGTTGCTTCCCATGTCTGCCTCAATAGCAGACTATGGACTTTTCCTCCAGGAATTTGTCTGAACCTTTTTTAAACCCAGATACACTAACCACTGGTACCACATTCTCCGGAAAAGAGTTCCAGAGCTTAACTATTCGTTGAGTGAAAAAATATTTCCTCCTATTTGTTTTAAAAGTATTTCCATGCAACTTCCTTGAGTGTCCCCTAGTCTTTGTACTTTTGGAACGAGTAAAAAATCTATTTACTTCTACTCATTCTACACCACTCAGGATTTTGTAGACCTCAATCATATCTCCCCTCATCCGTCTCTTTTCCAAGCTGAAGAGCCCTAACCTCTTCAGCCTTTCCTCATAAGAGAGGAATTCCATCCCCTTTATCATTTTGGTTGCTCTTCTTTGAACCTTTTCTAATTCTGCTATATCTTTTTTGAGATACAGTGACCAGAACTGAACACAATACTCAAGGCATTATAATGATACAAAGGCCTAATAATTCCTAGCATCCTATTTGCTTTTTTGGCCACTGCCGCAAACTGAGCTGAAGATTTCAGCATATTATCTACAACGATTATCTACAATGATAGGCCAATGTGGCCTATCATTCTCAGATTTAATTGTCACAAATATACCTGTTGAATATTTACCATGGATATCCTCAGAACCAGGACTGCTTTTAGCCCTCGAGGGCCGGAGATATATATACCTTTCTTCAACAGCATCTCCTATTATTCTTTCCTATCCATCTCATCACAGACTCATTCGTTATGGCTCCTTCTGCGTCTAACTCTTTAAGAATCCTTCTGTGCCAGCTCCTTCTTCTTTCAAGCAAGCAGAGGACCCAGAAACTCAGATCCAACAAAATCTCTATCCAATCATTTTATGAATTTAATAAAAAGCGCTACCGTCTGCTAAGATTCCAGTTGCTTCCAAGACCAATGCAGTTATGAAAAATGTGCACTGCAGTTATCAGGCAGAATTCTTACCAATTCATTACTTCTTAATGTTTTGAAGTTATTCCTCTGCAGTTTTCGTTATCTCCTGGGAGCAGTCATGTTTGCTAGAGCTGGACTTCCTACTCCTGTCCTAGTAACCTCACAGCTGACTTTTTGGAGTGGCCTAGTGGTTAGGGTGGTGGACTTTGGTCCTGGGGAACTGAGTTCGATTCCCACTTCAGGCACAGGCAGCTCCTTTTGACTCTGGGCAAGTCACTTAGCCCTCCATTGCCCCATGTAAGCCGCATTGAGCCTGCCATGAGTGGGAAAGCGCGGGGTACAAATGTAACTATTGGAGATTCTACATGGAATGTTGCTACTATTGGAGATTCTACATGGAATGTTGCTATTCCACTAGCAATATTCCATGTAGAAGGCTGCAGGATGTCAGACTCACAGAAACAGAAGCCCGCGCAGCCACATTGGTGATCTGCAAGGGCTGACTTCTACATGGAATGTTGCTACTATTGGAGATTCTACAAGGAATGTTGCTACTATTGGAGATTCTACATGGAATGTTGCTATTCCACTAGCAACATTCCATGTAGAAGGCTGCGCAGGCTTCTGCAGGACGTCAGACTCACAGAAACAGAAGCCTACCCGGCCACATTGGTGATCTGCAAGGGCCGACTTCTACATGGAATGTTGCTAGTGGAATAGCAACATTCCATGTAGAATCTCAAATAGTAGCAACAGTGGAGGAGTGGCCTAGTGGTTAGGGTGGTGGACTTTGGTCCTGAGGAACTGAGTTCGATTTCCACTTCAGGCACAGGCAGCTCCTTGTGACTCTGGGCAAGTCACTTAACCCTCCATTGCCCCATGTAAGCCGCATTGAGCCTGTCATGAGTGGGAAAGCGCGGGGTACAAATGTAACAAAAATAAAATAAATATCCACGATGACTATGCATGAGATAAATTTACATATACTGGAGACTCAGGACATGCAAATTTACCTCTTGCATATTCATGGAGGATATCCTAAAAACTTGGCTGTAGGGTTATCAGGATCGATTTGGGAACCCCTGTGCTACATATTTATACGCATTTATATTCCATCAGTCTAGGAAAAATTCTGCCGTTCTTAGCAGATTACAATAAAAACATTTTTTTAAACCAAGATTCATTTAAAAACATCACAAAAGGGACAAACTTTAAAAAAATACAAAAAATAGACAACAAAAAATTATTATATAGGGTTCCCAGGTCATAGGCTTCAGTAAACTACAAAGAGGCTAATATCTAAATAAAAAAAAAAAAGCAAGATGAGCATTTAAATTTAGTTATCTAGGGGGCCCTTTTATAAAAGGGTGTTAAGTCCTTAATATGCAGTTGGTACACGCCAAGAGGCTACTGCAAAATGCATTAAAAAGTTTTGTGGTGTTTTGCCTGCTAGTGTGTGGTAACCCATGCGTTATCTATGTTAAAAAATGTATTTTTAGGAGGGGGTGTGTCATGGGATGGCGAGTACATAAGTACATAAGTACATAAGTAGTGCCATACTGGGAAAGACCAAAGGTCCATCTAGCCCAGCATCCTGTCACCGACAGTGGCCAATCCAGGTCAAGGGCACCTGGCACGCTCCCCAAACGTAAAAACATTCCAGACAAGTTATACCTAAAAATGCGGAATTTTTCCAAGTCCATTTAATAGCGGTCTATGGACTTGTCCTTTAGGAATCTATCTAACCCCTTTTTAAACTCCGTCAAGCTAACCGCCCGTACCACGTTCTCCGGCAACGAATTCCAGAGTCTAATTACACGTTGGGTGAAGAAAAATTTTCTCCGATTCGTTTTAAATTTACCACACTGTAGCTTCAACTCATGCCCTCTAGTCCTAGTATTTTTGGATAGCGTGAACAGTCGCTTCACATCCACCCGATCCATTCCACTCATTATTTTATACACTTCTATCAAATCTCCCCTCAGCCGTCTCTTCTCCAAGCTGAAAAGCCCTAGCCTTCTCAGCCTCTACCAGTTAGCCTGTTAGGATTGGCAGTGCTAACTAGTTAACACAGGGTTAATGCAGGAGAACTTACCACCTCTTAAATAGGACGAGGTAAGTGCTGCCATGTTAATTTTATATGGGTATCATACACTAATGGGAACATCAGTACATGATCTGTAAAAAAATATATAAAAGAAATGCCAATAAAACAGAAGAACGCAAACCCTTGCAGTCACACAAACGAGTCAAACACAGCGAGGGTGACAAATGATTGAACTACAGACGATGTCCGATGTATTGTAGCTTTATTTGCAACATCCAAGACTTGACACGAGTCGTGTTTTGGCCAAAAATGGCCTTCCTCAGGAGTCTTCTATTGGATGTATGAAATTCCTAGCTAGCCTCTTTTAAAATACATGTAATGTTGTATATTTGTTTAATAAATCCTTGGAGACGGGAGAGGTTCCGTGGGATTGGAGAACAGCGGATGTGGTCCCTCTTCACAAAAGTGGTGATAGAGAAGAAGCTGGAAACTACAGGCCGGTCCCTATGTCAGATGCCTAAACTTCACCCTTCTTTTCAGTTAAGTTTATCAAACTGTGACCTTACCGCACCTTTACGCAAGTCATTCCCATGCGTTAATGCCACTTATACCACAGATGTAAAACAGCCAATTTTCCTATTACCCTTATTAATGGCCACGAGCTAATTGGCAGAGTCAGTGGGGGGAGGCGGGGCTGGTGGTTGGGAGGTGGGCCTTGTTCTGGGCAGACTTCTACAGTCTGTGCCCTGAAAATGGCAGAAACAAATCAAGGTCAGGTGTACACATAAAGTAGCACATATGAGTTTAAATTGTTGGGCAGACTAGATGGACCGTGCAGGTCTTTCTCTGCCGTCATCTACTATGCTACTATGTGGCCATTAGAACTTGAGCCCCTAACGTCACCCATTATGTGGGTGGTAAGAGCTCACGCACTAACCCCCAGATTCTATATAGCGCATCTAGAGATCCACGTCAAAATCCAAGCGGATTCTGTAACAATGAGTGTAACTTTACAAGCTTAACAAGCTAAAGAGCGCTGATAACAGCATTTAAGCAATAATGAGCAGTAATTGGCACTGATTAGAATTTACACGCACAACTCGATAAGAATATTCTGTAATGAAGAGCGCTGAACTTCTAACGCGTGAAGGCAAAAAGAGGCGTAGTTAAGGGCATCTGATGGGCATTCCAAAATGTATGTGCATAGTTATAGAATATGGCCCAGTGCGCATAAATCTATGCCCCGGGATTTACACCACGTTTTCATTGCTGTAAATGGATGCACATAGTTTTAGGTGCTTGAGATATCAACTAAGCATATTCTAAATACCGTGCCTAAATGTAAGCACAGATTATACAATACGCTTGGGGGGGTCTTTTATTAAGGCACGCCTAAAAATAGGCGTGCATTAAACGCTAGAGACACCAATGCATTCCTATGGGCATCTTTAGCATTTAGCATACACCTATTTTTAGCGCGCGTTAAAAACAACAGCGCGCCTAAGTAAAAGACCCTCTTAGTCGGCACTGAATTCAGCGCTGATTTTTTAGGCGCCATATATAGAATCGCCCCCTAAGCACACACTAATCGATTAGCACATGACAATGTGGAGTGAAGGAGTAGCCTAGTGGTTAGTGTAGTGGAACATCGAATGTTGCTACTATTTGAGATTCTGCATGGAATGTTGCTGAGTGGAGGAGTGGCCTAGTGGTTAGAGCACCGGTCTTGCAATCCAGAGGTGGCTGGTGCAAATCCCACTGCTGCTCTTTGTGATCTTGGGCAAGTCACTTAACCCTCCATTGCCTCAGGTACAAACTTAGATTGTGAGCCCTCCTGGGACAGAAAAATATCCAGTGTACCTGGCAACGTGGCTGCGCAGGCTTCTGTTTCTGTGAGTCTGACGTCCTGCATGGCAGGCTTCTACATGGAGTGTTGCTAGTGGAGGAGTAGCCTAGTGGTTAGTGCAGTGGAACATTGAACATTGCTACTATTTGAGATTCCATTGCTACTATTTGAGATTCTACATGGAACATTGCTATTATTGGTGATTCTACATGGAATGTTGCTGAGTGGAGGAGTGGCCTAGTGGCCTAGTGGGTTAGAGCACCGGTCTTGCAATCCAGAGGTGGCCGGTTCAAATCCCACTGCTGCTCCTTGTGATCTTGGGCAAGTCACTTAACCCTCCATTGCCTCAGGTACAAACTTAGATTATGAGTCCTCCTGGGACAGAAAAATATCCAGTGTACCTGGCAACGTGGCTGCGCAGGCTTCTGTTTCTGTGAGTCTGAGGTCCTGCACGTACGTCAGACTCACAGAACCAGAAGCCTGCGCTTGCAGATCAGCAACGATTCTGGAATCCTAAAGAGTGACAAGATTCCATGCAGAATCTCAAAAAGTGGCAACATTCCATGTAGAACCCTAAAGAATAACAAGTGGAGGAGTGGTTAGAGCACCAGTCTTGCAATCCAGAGGTGGCTGTTCCTTGTGATCTTGGGCAAGTCACTTAACCCTCCATTGCCTCAGGTACAAACTTAGATTGTGAGCCCTCCTGGGACACAGAAATATCCAGTGTACCTGGCAACGTGGCTGCGCAGGCTTCTGGTTCTGTGAGTCTGATGTCCTGGTCAGACTCACAGAACCAGAAGCCTGCGCTTGCAGATCAGCAACGATTCTGGAATCCCAAAGAGTGACAAGATTCCATGCAGAATCTCAAAAGAGTGGCAACATTCCATGTAGAACCCTAAAGAATAACAAGTGGAGGAGTGGTCTAGTGGTTAGAGCACCAGTCTTGCAATCAGAGGTGACCAGTTCAAATCCCACTGCTGCTCCTTGTGATCTTGGGCAAGTCACTTAACCCTCCATTGCCTCAGGTACAAACTTAGATTGTGAGCCCTCCTGGGACAGAGAAATAGCCAGAGTACCTGAATGTAACTCACCTTGAGCTACTATTGAAAAAGGTGTGAGCAAAATCTAAATAAATAAATAAATGTAGTTGCTCTAACTAATTAGCAAAGAACATTCCATTCTCTGCCCTCAGCACTTAAATTTTTCTTTTTCTTCTTTTATGCATGGGTAACGCATGATGATCCCAGAATTACTGTGGGGCACCTGAGTACACCCTGCGGCAAGATTTCTTTTTTGCTGCGGTATGCACGTGTTACTGCTTTCTGGAGCTTGATAAAAGGGCCCCTGAGATTTCTGCTGAAAATAAAAATGTGCGGCTTGTTATTCTTAAGTAATTTAACCAGTAGGAAAGGGCTTCTGGCCGGTTAAATCACTTGTTTGGGGCTAATCGGTCATTCTCAGCGGCATTTACCCAGTTAGTGCCACTGACAATGTCCGGTGAGCGCATATCTCAGAACAGGACAAATCCCTCCTTTCAGTTCCCTTCTCCACCACTGCCAACTCCAGGCTCCGCTCATTCTGCCTTGCCTCACCCTTTGCCTGGAACAATCTTCCTCAACCCCTACGCCAAGCTCCTTCCCTACCCATTTTCAAATCTCTGCTTAAAACTCACTTCTTCAATGCTGCGTTCGGCACCTAACCTTTCGTGAAATATAGTATTCCCTATCAGACGGACTCCACACTTGTCTTTAGATTGTAAGCTCCTTGAGCAGGGACTGTCCTTCCATGTTAAATTGTAAAGCGCTGCGTAACTCTAGTAGCGCTTTAGAAATGTTAAATAGTAGTAGTAAATAGTAGTAACTGGCTATTTTGGGGGTGTTCTGGGGGGTAGAGTCAGCACTTAGCTGGTTATGGCCCAGATGCACTAAAAAATCGTTAGAGCCCTTCCCTTACCGATTCCCTTAGCGAATCGGTAAGGGAAGGGCATGCATCAAGGAATAGGAATGCAAATGAGCTGCTCGTTGTAGCTCACTTGCATTCTCTATCCCATCGTTAAACAGTCAACCAATCGGCCGGTCGAGCATGCACAGAGCAGCAAAGAGTTATGCTGGCTGCTCTGCGCATGCCAAATACGCCTCCTGTTCCGCCCAAAGATGCCGCGCTGCTCACCCTCTCCATGGCCTCCTGCAGGCTCGGATGCTACAGGCTCTTTTTTGGACCCCGGAATAATAAAAACGTCTTTTTTGGCCGTGCTTCACTCAGCTGAGAGACCCAGAAGTCTCTGAGCCAATCACAGCGCGTTTAGCTAAATGCGCTGTGATTGGCTCAGAGACTTCCGGGTCTCTCAGCTGAGTGAAAGACGGCCAAAAAGGAAGTTTTTATTATTGAATGAATGTCTTTTTTTGAAGCGAAGCAGTGCCGTATAGACGGTTAAGGGGTCCTTTTACTAAGCCATGGTAAAACGTGGCCTGCGGTAGTGTGGGAACGTGTTTCTGGCGCACGCTGGGCCATTTTATACCGCGGCTAGGAAAAAAAGGCATTTTTAATAGGGATAGTAAATAGCCATCTTCTAAAATTAAAAGTACCGTGTGTCTATTTACCGCCACCCATTGACCTGGCGGTAAGGGTTCACGTGCTACATGCATGTGGTCGCGCTGCTGATTACCGCCAGGAACGCCCCCTCCCCCCAATGGTAGAAAATTATTTTGTAAAGCGGGAAACAATGAGCGCCAACTTTCAAAATACCTCCGGGTTGGCACGCTAACTGGGCAGCAGTATTGATAAGGTGGCGCTGTATTTCCAGGCATAATGCTGAGCGCCACGAGCTGAATATTTACACCTATAATTCTAAATTTAAGCCTGCCATTCATTTACCTCCATTTGGATCAGATAAGCCTATATTTGCTGTAATATCACAGATAACAATCGGATCCCGTTTCCACATGACTCTGTTCTGAGCAAAAACCAGAGAAAATCACCCAACGGCAAATAGAAACTTTACCCAAAGCATTGACACCTCATCAGTGACTCGTTTCAACATGAGACTCACACTCATGGCTCACCCAGCCTCTTCGTTGAGTCAATAAATTGTTTTGCTTATAAAATGTTATCTATGAGAGCAAACCAAAGCATGTTACGGACCCAACGAAGAGGCTAATTGAGCCATGAGTGTGAGGCTCAAGTGAAACGAGTCACTGCTGAGGTGTCAGTGCTTTGGGATAAGTTCTGTTTGGCACTGGGTGATTTTCTCTGGTTTATTGATACCTCCAAAACATTAAATTCCCATCTTAATCTTGAAACCTAGTAGCATTTTGTCAAGTCTCTTTAGATAGACATATATGTGTAGGAACGTGCTCATATGTTTTCTTGGGACAATCACTGATTCAAAGATTCAAAAGTCTTCAATGGGTTGTCCAGATATATAATCATAACACGTGTCTCATATAGGGCAGTAAATGCCTCCAAGTGCTTTATAACATACTTTGTGCAAAAAAAACCAACATTTTAAACATTTTTCAGAAAAAGCTTTCACTTAGCTTGAGAGTTGAAAGTGGGTCTCGATATAAGCGCCTATATTTTAGCTGAAAGCTTAAGAGTGCAGGGGTGTTTGTCACAGCTAACAGCTCACAAGCTTCATTGGCGGGTGTCTTGAAACAGCCTTGGCGAAACATGAATCATGTTTTTTCCGAAACAAGCTTTTTCTGAAAAGTTTTTAAAAAGTTGGTTTTTTTTTTTTTTGCACAAAGTATGTTATAAAGCACTTGGAAGCATTTAATGCACTATATGAGACATGTGCTATGATTAATGACAACCCATTGAAGACTTTTGAATCTTTGAATCAGTGATTGTCCCAAGAAAACATATGAGCACGTTCCTACACATATATGTCTATCTAAAGAGACTTGACAAAATGCTACTAGGTTTCGAGATTAAAATGGCAATTTAATGTTTTGGAGGTTCGCTACCTTTCTCATCTACTCTTCATAATTGTTCTTCCCGCTTTTTGGTGGTCATTCATACCTCCGCCTTGAGATTTTGCTCCAACTTTATAATTAGAAGTTATCTGTTCTGAGCAAGGCTTCTCTCAGAGGCTCTGGGGAAACTGGCGGAGAATATAGCTTAGAGAACTGGATCGATAGTGGCATTGCCGCAACAGCTGTAATTGATGTAGGTCTGATAGCACTGCTGGCTAAGTGTACTTCAGAAATGCTACAGCACACAGCGAGCTCAGCTTCCTTTCAAGCCCGTCTGGGGGTGGCATGGAGTGTTAATGAGAAAAATTGGATTAGAACTCAGGACAGGGGGAATACAGCAAGCAACCTGCCGGCAATCATAAGAGAATTACTCGGAGTGCAGAGTTTACAACTGAGGCACAGAGAGGAAACACGATACAATCAGGTCCACACAGAAAGCCTGACAGAACCAGAGTTAGAACTCAGGTACAAGGCCGTAGATGGGACTGGCTGACCCTCAGTTTCTTGAGTCTTCCAAAGCCTGTCTACAATGTATGGCTAGTTCAGCAAATTAACTGGCTAAATCGGTGCTTCTCGACCTGCTTATTTCAAGGCACCCTTTCGAGTTTTCTTGATCCTTGTGGCACACCAAGTCAAATTTCACCCTTGCCATAGCCAACATGACTTGCTTTCTGCCACTGTCAGCATGTCCCTCTTGTCTTTGTCTCACTCACAACCAAAATGTTCCTCTCTCTGCCCCACTCTCTCACACTCACACCCAGCCAGCATGTTCCTCAATCTTCCTCTCTCTTACACACAGTCAGAATGTCCCTCTCATGGCCCCCTCAGACAGATATAGCGAAGATGCAAAATCACATGCAGCAATGTGAAATGATGTAAAAGAACTTTAATGTGAACAAGGCATGACTCAACATGGGCTGTGTTTCAGCCTACTAGGCCTTCATCAGGAGCCTATAACATAAATATTGAAAATATTTTTTTAAAAATCTATCCAATAATGTATGTTTAGTTTCTTTTAGACATTTCTGTTAATACATTTATATAATTAAATGTACGTTATTGGATACTTTTATATGCTTTCAATATTTCTGTTATAGACTCCTGATGAAGGCCTGGTAGGTCGAAACACAGCCCGTATTGAGTCGTGCCTTGTTCATGCCTTCGTTCACATTAAAGTTCTTTTACTCCATTTCACACTGCTGCATGTGAGTTTGTCATCTTCACTGTTCTTCTGGGTTTGATCATTCTTATTGCAAAGATTTTTTCTTCTGTTGTTTTGTCCCACAGATATACCATCTTTCCTTCTTTCTGTCCCTGCAAAATATACAGCAAGTATGTTCCTCTCTCTGTCCCCACAACACAACGTCCTGCACGTTCCTTCCCATCTCTCTGCCACCCAACGGTGTAGCCATGGATGGACTCGGGTAGGCACATGCCCATCCAAGTAGTGGCGCATCTCTAATGTGGCTGATGGGGCTCCCCAAGCCCCTCCAGCTGAAGACACCCAGCATCTTTCCCTCCCCTCTTCCGCAGCCATTCTGGCATCTCTCAACGTCACCCCTCCAACCCTTCTTAAAGCCTTCATTTCTTTGCCGGCAGCAAGCAGCGACTCATACCCGCTGATTGCACCAGCCCCGAGCCTTCCCTCTGATGCAACTTCCTGTTTCCACACAGGCAGGATCAGGTCAGAAGGAGGGCTTTGGGCCGGCGTGTGCAGTGGGTATGAGTCGCTGCTCACTGCTGGCAAAGAAATGAGGGCTTTAAAAGGGAGCGAGGAAGAAGAGTTGAGAGATGTCCAATCACTTGGGGAAGGAGGGGGAGATGCCGTGCAGAGGAAGGGGATCTTGTGCCCACTCACATTGAGCTTAGGCTCATCCAAAATTGGGTGTCTGGCTACACCCCTGCTGCCACTTCCCCTCCCCCTTTTTACAAACACACAACTAGGAGTTAGCTCTGTGGGTGCTGAGCACCCCCGATATTTAAAAAAAAGCTCTTTAATTATGTCCAGAGAGGGGTAAATTATATTGTGTTTGGAACCCTCAATCATTTTGAAAAGTTGGTGCCAATGTATCGACAGCATGTCCCTTATAGCCATCACATCCCATTCCATTCCCCTTCCCCAGCCAGCATGTTCTATCTCCAGCTCTCCCTTCCAATGCCAGCACTTTTTTTTGTCAAAACCCATCCACAGGCAGCACTCTCCCCTACCCCTCTTCCCCAGAGATTTTTTCTCTTGCCCCCCTCCTTCACCCTCCAGAGACAGCACTTTTTTCTCTTGCCCCCCTTCTCCACCCTCCAGAGACAGCACTTTTTTCTCTTATCTCCCTCCTCCACCCTCCAGAGACAGCACTTTTTTCTCTTATCCCCCTCCTCCACCCTCCAGAGACAGCACATTTTTCTCTAGCTCCCTCCTCCATCCTCCAAAGACAGCACTTTTTTCTCTTATCCCCCTCCTCCACCCTCCAGAGACAGCACTTTTTTCTCTTATCCCCCTCCTCCACCCTCCAGAGACAGCACTTTTTTCTCTTGACCCCTCCTCCACCCTCCAGAGACAGCACTTTTTTCTCTTATCCCCTTCTCCACCCTCCAGAGACAGCACTTTTTTCTCTTATCCCCCTCCTCCACCCTCCAGAGACAGCACATTTTTCTCTAGCTCCCCTCCTCCATCCTCCAAAGACAGCACTTTTTTCTCTTATCCCCCACCTCCATCCTCCAAAGACAGCACTTTTTTCTCTTATCCCCCTCCTCCACCCTCCAGAGACAGCACTTTTTTCTCTTATCCCCTCCTCCACCCTCCAGAGACAGCACTTTTTTCTCTTATCCCCCTCCTCCACCCTCCAGAGACAGCACTTTTTTCTCTTGACCCCTCCTCCACCCTCCAGAGACAGCACTTTTTTCTCTTGACCCCTCCTCCACCCTCCAGAGACAGCACTTTTTTCTCTTATCCCCCTCCTCCACCCTCCAGAGACAGCACATTTTTCTCTGACTCCCCTCCTCCATCCTCCAAAGACAGCACTTTTTTCTCTTATCCCCCCCCTCCACCCTCCAAAGGCAGCACTTTTTTCTCTTGCCCCCTCCTCCATCCTCCAAAGACAGCACTTTTTTCTCTTATCCCCCTCCTCCACCCTCCAGAGACAGCACTTTTTTCTCTTGCCCCCCTCCTCCACTCTCCAGAGACAGCACTTTTTTCTCTTGACCCCTCCTCCACCCTCCAGAGACAGCACTTTTTTCTCTTGACCCCCTCCTCCACCCTCCAGAGACAGCACTTTTTCTCTTATCCCCCTCCTCCACCCTCCAGACAGCACTTTTTTCTCTTATCCCCCTCCTCCACCCTCCAGAGACAGCACTTTTTTCTCTTATCCCCCTCCTCCACCCTCCAGAGACAGCACTTTTTTCTCTTATCCCCCTCCTCCACCCTCCAGAGACAGCACTTTTTTCTCTTATCCCCCTTCTCCACCCTCCAGAGACAGCACTTTTTTCTCTTATCCCCCTCCTCCACCCTCCAGAGACAGCACTTTTTTCTCTTATCCCCCTCCTCCACCCTCCAGAGACAGCACTTTTTTCTCTAGCTCCCCTCCTCCATCCTCCAAAGACAGCACTTTTTTCTCTTATCCCCCTCCTCCATCCTCCAAAGACAGCACTTTTTTCTCTTATCCCCCTCCTCCACCCTCCAGAGACAGCACTTTTTTCTCTTATCCCCCTCCTCCACCCTCCAGAGACAGCACTTTTTTCTCTTATCCCCCTTCTCCACCCTCCAGAGACAGCACTTTTTTCTCTTATCCCCCTCCTCCACCCTCCAGAGACAGCACTTTTTTCTCTTATCCCCCTTCTCCACCCTCCAGAGACAGCACTTTTTTCTCTTATCCCCCTCCTCCACCCTCCAGAGACAGCACATTTTTCTCTTATCCCCCTCCTTCACCCTCCAGAGACAGCACTTTTTTCTCTTGCCCCCCTTCTCCACCCTCCAGAGACAGCACTTTTTTCTCTTATCTCCCTCCTCCACCCTCCAGAGACAGCACTTTTTTCTCTTATCCCCCTCCTCCACCCTCCAGAGACAGCACTTTTTTCTCTTATCCCCCTCCTCCACCCTCCAGAGACAGCACATTTTCTCTAGCTCCCCTCCTCCATCCTCCAAAGACAGCACTTTTTTCTCTTATCCCCCTCCTCCACCCTCCAGAGACAGCACTTTTTTCTCTTATCCCCCTCCTCCACCCTCCAGAGACAGCACTTTTTTCTCTTATCCCCCTCCTCCACCCTCCAGAGACAGCACTTTTTTCTCTTATCCCCCTCCTCCACCCTCCAGAGACAGCACATTTTTCTCTAGCTCCCCTCCTCCATCCTCCAAAGACAGCACTTTTTTCTCTTATCCCCCTCCTCCACCCTCCAGAGACAGCACTTTTTTCTCTTATCCCCCTCCTCCACCCTCCAGAGACAGCACTTTTTTCTCTTATCCCCCTCCTCCACCCTCCAGAGACAGCACTTTTTTCTCTTATCCCCCTTCTCCACCCTCCAGAGACAGCACTTTTTTCTCTTATCCCCTCCTCCACCCTCCAGAGACAGCACTTTTTTTCTCTTATCCCCCCTCCTCCACCCTCCAGAGACAGCACATTTTTCTCTAGCTCCCCTCCTCCATCCTCCAAAGACAGCACTTTTTTCTCTTATCCCCCTCCTCCACCCTCCAGAGACAGCACTTTTTTCTCTTATCCCCCTCCTCCACCCTCCAGAGACAGCACTTTTTTCTCTTCTCCCCCTTCTCCACCCTCCAGAGACAGCACTTTTTTCTCTTATCCCCCTCCTCCACCCTCCAGAGACAGCACTTTTTTCTCTTATCCCCCTTCTCCACCCTCCAGAGACAGCACTTTTTTCTCTAGCTCCCCTCCTCCATCCTCCAGAGACAGCACTTTTTTCTCTTATCCCCCTCCTCCACCCTCCAGAGACAGCACTTTTTTCTCTTATCCCCCTCCTCCACCCTCCAGAGACAGCACATTTTTCTCTAGCTCCCCTCCTCCATCCTCCAAAGACAGCACTTTTTCTCTTATCCCCCTCCTCCACCCTCCAGAGACAGCACTTTTTTCTCTTATCCCCCTCCTCCACCCTCCAGAGACAGCACTTTTTTCTCTTGTCCCCCTTCTCCACCCTCCAGAGACAGCACTTTTTTCTCTTATCCCCCTCCTCCACCCTCCAGACAGCACTTTTTTCTCTTATCCCCCTCCTCCACCCTCCAGAGACAGCACTTTTTCTCTATCCCCCTCCTCCACCCTCCAGAGAC